>NC_087443.1:20231647-20860576 GCF_036321535.1 Camelus dromedarius
CTTGCATCTGTGAGTTTATATGGTTCATAAATTTGGGAAAGTTTCAGCTATTATTTCTTCAAATATTTTTCAGTTCCCCCCTTCTTTTTCAGAGACTCCAGTTACATATATATTCTGTTGTTTGAAGTAGTCCCACATCTCACTGATTCTCTGTCCATTCCTTTTAAATTTCTTTTCTCTTTGTTTCATTTTGAGTAGTTTCTATTGCTATGTTTTCAAGGTTTGATTTGAGTCTTTTTTTTTTTTTTTTCACATTTTACATTGAGGGAGTCACCTTGGGTCATCCTCTGACCTCACTCAGACTTTCATGATGTCTCATCTAACATCTTGACTGTCATTGCATAAAAGACCCCAAGCTAGAAACACTCAGCCACTCCAAAATTCCTAATCTACAGAAATTCTGTAGGAGAATAAATGTTTATTATTATTTAAGCTACCGTGTTTGGGAGTAATTTGCTTTGTAGCAATAGGTAACTAATAATATTTAGAATCTGATATAGGAGGCTTTCTGAATTCATCTTCCCCAGCCCCTAAGTTCCACAATACCACAGTACAGTACCATATTCTAGGGTTCCCCATTGCTGGATTTAGACAAACGAGAGGGAGCAAGGCTCACT
Organism: Camelus dromedarius; assembly: GCF_036321535.1. NCBI lineage: Eukaryota > Metazoa > Chordata > Mammalia > Artiodactyla > Camelidae > Camelus > Camelus dromedarius. The sequence continues at coordinate 20,232,265 of NC_087443.1, forward strand.
AGGCTGTTTCCCCTCCACCTGCAGTGTTCCTGGAGTTTGCATGTAATATGTTGTAGAAATGATGGATTTTGAATAAACCTTCTAATTTGACACGAATATATGAAATATATTCTCTCCCAAAGGCCCTTCTGCTGGATGTGCCTTACTCATTTCCCAGAGGTGGCTCTCTGAGAGAAGGAATTTCTGGAGCTTGTGTCTGGGGACTCCACCAGCTACCCATGGACCTTATCAAACTGATACACTTAAAAAGGTTGGGGAGGGAGCTATGGTGAGATAGCAGCAGGCCTCGAGTAGGGCCCTGTTGCATGCAGACAGAATGGGACATCCTTTGACCATTACTTACACTAATGGACTACATTGGTGTAGAGCTAGAAATGAGTGGAGTCAGTGGCAGAAGTCAGTCTTCTCAGGAGGAACTTGGATGCACCTAGGCTCAGACACATGGGAAAGGGGAGAGGGGATTAACCTTTGTTGAAAGTATTACCAAGTCCAACCTCATACTACTTGCGTCCCAGACCAATAAATCCAGGGATGAGTATTTGGGGGTAAGGAATAATGACTATTCAGAAAGCCAGCAGACCGAGAAGATGGTGCATTACTGTCCCAAAGAACCATCTCGCCTGAGTTAGAATTCATGCTTCTTTTATACTAAAAGGGGAAGGAGTAAAGTCAAACATTTCCTGGTTCTGGTCAGCCTCTGGAGGGGATGTGTTAATTTCTTCCTTCCTGCAGGCATTCACAGTGGGCCTGGTCAGGATGTTTCCTGTGAGCTAAGCAAAGGTATTTTAGCTTAATGCTCATTACCTGGGAGGCAGGGTTCCCAGTGATGGGCCATTATGTATAATTTAAGCTTATGGGTAGCATCCCTTTAGTAATTACCTGGTAGCAAAAGCAATAGAATGCAAAGGTGAAAGTAAAAGAAACAGATCCAATATGGAGTCAGATTTGTTCTTCCCTGTTACAGAAGCTGTCATGTGACTGGCGTTTGCACCCTCTCTTTCTGCACCCAGGTGCCCACCTGTGCAGTTCTAGGTGCAAACACTGTATCTGGTCCCTTCCCAGGCACTGCAGGATGGAGGCCAGCTGACCCCCGTCCAAAGTGCTGAAGGTCGGGGACACCTTGGTCCCCTCTCGTCTGGGGCACTGTCTGAGGGGCTGGAGGCAGGTCTTCATCCTTGGGAACTGCGTGCGTCCAGGGTACAGCAGCTCAACCAAAACCTGGCTCTCCAAGGCCAGCAGGAAAATATCAAATCATTCAACAGCCTCGTGATGTAGATGCCGTTAGCCTTGCTTTGCACACGACGGATCTGATGTGCTGAGTAAACTTAGGGAAAAGGCACCTTCCTTTGGCTGCTTCCTCTAAGTGCCACTAGACAGTGGTTCTCAAAGTGTATTCCCAAGGGCCAGCAGCATCAGAAAGCTGGTTAGAAATCCAGATTCTCCTCCTTTCTCCAGAGCTGTAGAATCAGGAATCCCAGGGCTGGGTCTACCAGGGCTATGCTTACCAGTCCATTGTTAAACACTTCCATTATTCAAAATTAAATCATACAGATCTACTATTAAATAAATTATATTAAAAACAAAGATAATCAGTCTTCAAAATGTATCACAAGGGGGTGATACATTTTGACTTCATTTAATATTACCTGTGCCTGAGAGCCTGTTGACCCCTGTTGTATCTGTGGGGCAGGAGCCCTTCAGTGTATTTCTTCCCAGTGTCATACTCACTGATGACGTGAAATCATCCATTGGGGGAGGGGTGTTTATATTACAGAAGTTGGCAAACACTAAATCAGGTTGCCTGATTTTTTCAGAGAGCCTTTTGTTAAACGTTTACCACACCACCACCAGATCTGGCGCTCTGTGTTTTAACAAGCTCTGGGGTGACTCTGATACCTGCTCAAGGCTGAGATCTACCCAACGTGTTTCAGCTGGATGCTTCGTACTGACTCCTGATGTGTCTTTCGTGACAGCCTTCACAAACGTCATACCGGAAACAGGAAAACAGACTCCCTCTGCTCTCCTGCTTCCCCTCCCCTCCCCTTCTGTTCCCTGCTCCCAGCCCTCCACCCACAAATGACTGAACAAGATGCTGAGCTCAAAGCTGTGGGGTTAACCAGTGGCAGGAGGCAGGAGGGATCTGGGCAACCGAAAGCCAGTTCTGAGGGCCCCCTGCAGTGATGGGGCCACACTGGGAATCACCCAACTGAGCAGTGGGTCCCAAAGTCACAGCCTGGCTCTCCAGGGCAGCTTCTGGTCCACAAAGTCAGCCAGCAGCCTCTGTCACAAATGTGGGAGGGGAAGTGCTCCAGCTTCAGACATACCCGGGTACACATCCCAGCTCACCCCTGCCAGCAGTGGGACAAGGGGCTGGTTACTTCACCTCTCCAACCTCTCCATCTGCTCATCCAGGCAAATAGGAATAGTAGTACCCACCCCTGTGGGAACTCTAGAAAGATTAAATCCAATAGTTTAGACAAAGAGCCAGGAATATAGTACAAGCTCTCTAAGCAGGAGCTATTACTGCTTTTCCATTTAGCTGGAATAGAAAGTAATGTTAGTGGCAATATTGTTATTCCCATTTTATGGATGACAGATATTGAGGCACAAAGAGAAAAAAGCAAAGTGCTCAGGATTACACCCAAACGGTTACTGAAATAGCAAACACCCATCCCATTAGCCAGTGATGGACCTCGTCCACACCCTCTAATGAGCACGTTTCCCCATCCTTGGGCTATGGTCCTGATTTATTCCCACTAGCTCCAGATTCCCTAGAAAGAAACTGTTAATTTAGTTATAACGATTACCATCTGGTTCTCTGGTTTATTGCTGTAATTTCTCTAGAGCAAGCATCCGTGGGTGAAGACACCATTCTGCCTTTACGTTACTTAAATGAGAAAAAGCATCTCCCTCTGTGCAGCACCAGACTTCAGCAGCCACGTGGAGGCTCCAGTTACCTTTAAAGCCAGGAATTGCCTGGAAAAGATGGGAGTGGAAAGATGAGTGCCCTGTGAGCACACATAAGGGTAGGGGACTGAAGGCGACGACGTGGATAAAGCAGATGATCACGCCAGTCACTTGGGCAAGTGCAGATGCAGGGGTGCCATTCCCCCACCCGGCGTGGAGCCCTGACACACAGTAATAGCTAGGATTTATTTAGCAAATACATGGCTTTCACTGTGTGCCAGGTACTGCTCTGAGGACTTTCCAAGTACTGATTCATTTCATGTTCACAACAGCCCCACAAAGGACTATTATTATTTCTACTTCACAGATAAGGAAATTGGGAGGTTGCACAGAGAGATTAAGCAATTTGCCTGAGGTCACACAGCCAGTAAGTAGCTGAGCCAGGATCAGAACCCAGGCAGTTAGACTGTAGGGATGGAGTTTCCCATGGAAAGAACCCAAAATGTCTAGTTGGAGCTGAACGCAGTCCGAGTTGAACAGATCTGAACGTGAACCAAAGGCCTTGGTGGAGATCAGTCACTCTGCATAGATAAAGGGGACAAAGGAGGCCCTGCCTAACCTGGTTGGGGGTGGGGGAGGATGAGTCAAAATGGTTTTGACAGCACCTTGTCTAGAGCAGGACTTCCTGAACAGGAATCTGGTGTCTCAATGCCACTGAGAAGTGGGAGTTGCTATCTCATTGTACAGATGTGGAAACTGGAGTTCAGAGAAGTTCAGTGGTTGCCTGAGGTCACACAGCCTGGGAGTGCAGGGCTGGGACTCAAACCCACCCAACCCATCCCTATACTTCCTGCTCTTATCCTGCATCTTTCAGCCTGCAGATTTCAGCATTAGAGAACAAGGTGGGACCCACTGGGACCCACCCCTTGTAAGGTACACACATGAGTACACCAGGCTTGTGGCACCATCTGTCCTGGGTCCCTTCTGCATGGTAGCTGACTCCCATGGAACAGGTAGAGAAATGAAATGTCACCTAGCCAAGAGGGGGCAGAACTGGGCTCACACAGATCTGTGTGTTCTTTCCCCCATGTCACCTCCTGAACAGTTACATATGAGAAGCCTTTCTCTCCCTGACCCTCTACTGCCTAAAACTCCTGCCCCATAAAGGCTACAAAGGGGCACACTGGGACAGGGGCCCCCCGGATGATGGAACCTTCCTCCCTGCTCCTGACTTGGGCTTCTATGCCCAGGGGAGTGACGACCCCAGGTGGTCTCCCATGGGCAGAGTTCCTCCGAGGGTGGGTACTGCAGGCAGTGTTGCCCCACTCCAGCGGTGACCCCATGCAGGGATTCTCTGTGCCCAGTCCCAGCCGCGCAGAGGAAGTCTGTGCTCCTCCGGGCACCCAACCCGCCCAGCCGGAGCCTGGAGGGCGGGGCCTGGAGGGCGGAGCCTCTGACCCTGTGGCCCCACCCTCTGCTCTCCTGGAGCCCTGACCACAGAAGCCCTTCCCCAGCCTTCTCATGACCTCTGTGTTTGTGTTTGTCTCTCTATTTAGGGATTTATTTCTCTGCAAGGGACCCAGGTGACCGAACTTCTTCCTGGCCCCGAGGACCCAGGAAAGCACCTTTTTGAGATCAGCCCAGGTAGGTCTGACCCTTCAGCTCTGTGCTGGGGCCCCTGGTGGCCCCGGTGGAGGTGTCACTGCCCTTCTGGCTTGGGAAGGGCCATCTTCACAACACTCCTCTCTGCAAGAACCCCAGCACTGTCACAAAGCACAATTCAGAAAATGTGGGCCAAATCTAGAGGATACTGCAAATTTGGGGGAAAATTGGAAAATCTAATCAATCACCTGGGTAATTAGCTTTTGGTGAGAGGAAAATATGGATTGTCAAATTCACAGTAAACACAGGAAAAGAAACCAATCAGTGGGGACACCTTGTGGTGACGGTCCAAACACAATATCTGGGTCATATGCAAATAAATCCAGGGGGAACCGCTAGCAGAGATTCAGAGCCATAAAATAAGCTCTATTATGAATCCCAGAACAGAGCATTGCAATATGATGGGAAGAAGGGAAGTAATTTAACTCAGAGAACCGCTATCATGTTAGCGGTTACAAAACAATTTTTTTTTAAGTTCTCAGTTTTAAAATGTAATTCTTATTGAACTAAGTAAATGTGTCTTGCAGATGAATCTGTCTGTTTACAGAGGGGTCGGCTTCTGCGGTGAGGTGGTGTCTTTCTTAGCTTGACCTCCCCCAGATGCAGAGCCTCAGACAGGGAGGGAATCCAGGGTTGATTCCCAAAAAGCCTGGGGAAGGGAGCAGGAAGGGAGGACGGCCAGCAGGGTGCGCTCGTGAGCTGGCGCTGCAGCGGGCACCAGGGCTCAGTTCCAGTGGGCACTCCTCCAGGAACAGACTCAGAGATGTCTCACGCAGGGAGTGAGGAGGCAGGGGGTTTATCCACCAACTCCCACCAGCCATGAACTGAGAGCTGCTCCCTGGGGAGCTGACTTTGGCATGTCTGGTCTGGCCTGCCCTGCGCACGGCCGAGCTCCCTGCATTCAGAGGCCTGCAGGCAGAGCTGCAGGTGCTTGAGCAGAGAGGCCGCCAGCGTGGATGGGAACAGCGAGTGCCCGGGGGTCAGGGCAAGGCACCAAGAACGTAGGCTACCGGCAGCTAGTCCTCACATCCTGTCACATGCTGTCCGAATTTAGACTTCCTTCTGGGAAGTGCTGGCTGTGGACTGAGTGTGCGAGGGCCTCACTGGGGTCCGTGGGCCATTAAGCTTACAGTCTCGGAGCATCACGGCCACTCAACCACGCTGCAGGCTGTACACCGTGGGGTGGATCAGCCCGGGCACAGGCCAGCATACTGTGGCCCACTGGGAACAGAAGTGAGCAAATCCACGCCTGGGGCAGGGCACATTCTCCGTTGCTCTGTCCATCCTGGAAATTCCAGGAGGCACAGGCTGCGGGTGAAGTGGAGGGAGACCCTCCCAACTGCATGCCCTGTATCAAAATTCAAGTACCCGTGGTCTCATTTGGGCCGTTCATCTCCTGCAAGAATCTTTGTACTAAAAGTGCACATTAGGAGGTGGCAACCGAGGGATCCCAGGTGATGGAGTGGAAAATAGAGGTTTGGTTAATTATGGAACAGGAGTAAAGGCTTCTGCCAAGAAGGGAGAGAAGAAACAAAGGAGAGCAGTGAGGTAGACAGGGCCCTGCCACGTGGGGGAGGGGGAGCCGGACATGTGGAAGGAGGGGCTGGGGGAGGATCCAGGGTCTGGGTCTGGGAATCAGGGAGGAGTGAGGTGAGGCTGGAAGGGAAAGGTGGAGGCCAACACGTGCGAGCCAGCCATAAACTCAGAAAGGCACTGAGCGTGTGGCCCTAGGGCCAAACTGGAATGGTCGCCAGTGCGCATGCTCTTTATTTGGGTCAGAGGTACTTCGGGGATTTCTTAGACTCTGGGGGGAAAATGATCCATTTGCCACGGAAGGTAACATGTTCACAGGTTCCAGGGATCAGGACGCGGACATCCTTGTGGGGCCATTATTCTGTTACCACAATACTCAAAATATCCCTCTAAGTTAAAGGGTAACTTTCATGCCTACTTTATAAAAAAGGACACTGGGGGGCTAGAAAGGATACGTGCCTTGCCCAGGGACACACAGCTGGGTGGCAGTAGGGCGTTCTGACTTCCAAAGCCACACACAGGGTAAGCCGCCCTCCAACACAGGTACCGAGTACAAGTCTGGCATCTTTCCTACCTGGGCCCGGAAGTCTAGGCATGCAGTACCAGGAGGGATGGCTCCCCGCACCTCTTTATCCCAAGCACAGCAGTGGTCTGTCCAAGCACCAAATGTGTGCAGAGTCCAAGCCCTGCCCATCTCTGCCCTCTTGACTTTGAACGTGCAGCTGCTCCTGAAGGCACAGGGGCAGGGGTGGGAGGCAACTGTGAGACCACTCAGGGAAAGTGGGGCAGGTGGTGGGCAGTGAGGGGGTCCCAGGCAGCCTTTGCGGAGCATTGACGGGGAAAGGCTCAATCATCTCCATCGGACACATCTTCCTGGCCAGGGAACGCCAGGCCAGGGTGCGAGTCTGCTATACCCAGTACCCCAGAGGGAGGAACACCTGACAACACCTGGACGTGTAATAGGAACTCAAAAATCCTAACGCATGAGATCAGTTACATGAATTTTAAGTCATAATTCTGTCTGTGCTCTTCAACAGTTTTTAAAAAATCACAAAGTTTCATCAAGATATAATTTTAAAAAATCTGAGGGAAAATTATACAGTGAGTGCCATCTAGTGGAGAGACATGACAATTCCCTGACAGGCCAGGCGTGGCCTCCCGCCCTCCCCCGACCATCTCAGCCAGGCCCACCTGTGATTCTTGGTGACCTCTGACAGTCACTAAGCAGTGGCTTGAGCCAGCCCTAGCCCCAGGGCCCCGCTCTCCACCAGCACGCTGAGGCTGGCTCCCGGGTCGGGCGTGAAGGAGCCAGGCCCCAGAAGGGGCTGGGATTCAGAGATTCCTTCCCATCTGGGCCTCTTCTCCAGCTGGCCAGCTGCCTGGCAAACCCTGCCTCCTCCCAGCCCGTTGAAAGCCGTCTGCCCCTTGCAGACTTGATCCTCTTGGCCTGCCAGACAGTCACTGCTTGGCGCTGCAGGCATCTGGCCACAGGCCAAGCTTTGGCCTTCCTCCGAGTCTGCAGGGATGGGGTAAGGAGTGGACAGGCCTGCTTTGGTGCTCTGGGCAAAACGTTGCTAAACCCACAAGATGCTCGTGTTTGGCGGGTGAGTTTAGATAATCCAAAAAGCAGTGTAACTCGTCGCTAACATCCCTCTCCCGGTATTAGCGTGATGCTACCCCAGGGAGGCAAGTCCACTGACTACAGGGATTCAAAGAGGAGCCCTGAGTCTTTCTGGCGAGAACCTGCTAGTCTTTCATGGGTCCTCCATTGCTGGGTGTGTTTTTCCAACGTCCCCGATGGCAGGTGGCAGAAGCCAGCTCTGGCAAAGGAGGAAATGGCCAGAGGCTATGGGGCCACACCGAATCAACCCACAGGAACCTGGAAGGGGCAGACGGCAGGGCTGCTCAGGGCTCCCAGAGCCAGGAACAGAGAGGGGTGGGTGTTCTGCGGGGAAGGCTGAATCCCATCCCACAGGCTCAGCATCGATCGCTCAGGGTCTGAGGGCCCAGTGGCTGTGTTTAGGCCATGTGCCCTCCCCTGATGACACTGGGGTGGTGAGGAAAGGCCTGTCTACTCCAGCATCTGGACAGACCCACCCACCAAGGCTTCACCCAGTAGGAGCAGGGACCCCCAGGAAACCAGGTGCTTTCAGGGAAGGGAAGGGAGGTGCACTGCAGCTGACAGCCCGTGGCTCTGTTTCTTTAGGGGCCAAGTGTCATATTGCTGACCTCGGCCCTTTCTGCAGAGCCACCCCTGGGTCCCAGAGCCGGATGCCTTTCCTAGGCGGCATTTACTTCTGGAGTGCGAGGAGCAGAGTGTCCAGGGCTGAGGATAACCCGAGTGAGACATGAACGGCCACCGTGAGTCTCAGAGCGGGAGAGCGCTATCTCTAGAGCAGGAGGAGGACATGGCTGCTCTGGCATCGGGGCCCTGTTCCCATTGCAGAGCACCTGTCTGCTTTGGGCCCTGTGGACCGTGTTTCTCAACGTAAAGTGCTGGAGACCCTGGGGGAAGCTGCCCAGTTCAGAGGTCTGGCTGGCACCCTGTGCTCCCAGAGTGCTGGCTGCCTCCCCCGACCACGCCACTTGGGGTGTGCCCCCCTGCCCCCACCAGACTCCCCAGACTCCTAGTGGGCATCCTGCAGGCAGTAGTAGGCCTGGGCTGGCATGGCTTTGAGTCCTTGGGTTTTCCACCCAGGCACTGGAGGCTGGGGTACCAGCCAGGCGAGCAGTGGCACCCCGTGGGAGTAGGGGAGACACGGTGGGTTGTCTGTGGGCAATTGCTGATGTTCCCTGGGGGGCAGGCTGGCTTCTGCAGCAGAAAGGAAGGTTGCAGAGAAGAGAATCGGGAGGCCGAACCCACGTGCTGTCTCCCCATCTGCAACTGTCTTCTGTGCCCTCCCAGCAGAGCACGCACATCCCCACAGCATCTGGCTCTGGTCAGTGTCCCTGACTGTCCTTCTCTCCCAAAGTCAGGGAGAACTGGACAGGAGCCCAACCCTGTCCCCCGGGCCTACGTGGTTTGGGACAAGTCACTTGATGTCCCTGTGCCTCTGTCTCATCACTTACATTGTGATAACAAACCCAAGTGCCTTGGGTTTGGTGAGGATGCAGTGAGGGCCCAGTGCCTGGCTCAGCGTACATACTGATATTTTTCTGTTCTTTCCTCCTCCCTGCAATCTGTCTCTTTATCATTATTATTCATAATAACAACACAGTTACCGTTTACCTGTCACCTGTAAGTCAGCAATCCCAATACTGTGTGAGAAGTGCTCTCATAGATGAGTCCCTGGGGCTGACAGCCCAGAGCAGAGGGTGGGGGCGGCTCACCTGGATGGTTCGGGAAGATTTCACTCAAGCTAAGCCTTGACAGGGAAATAGAAATGACCTGGACCAGCAAACAAGAGAAGGTCATCCCCAGAATGGTCCAGGAGTGAACACAGAGACCCGGAGAAGCACGGTGTGTGGGAGACTCGGGGAGGAGAGGACCACAGTGGAAAGGTGGGCAGGGGCCAGGTCACAGGAGGGCTTGGATGCTGGACAAAAAGGCTTGGACTTTAACCATTACACATCTTCAGCTGGCCAGAGGGATGGTTAAAACCAAAACCGTGTGTTAGAAAAAACACCAGGTGTAGTGAAGTGGGGATTGCAAGGACTGGGCAGGAGATGGGGAGGTGATCTGCCACCCCTCGTTACCACCATCCACCTCTGCCCCCACCCTCTCTGGGGCCAGTGTCCACAGAGGAGACCACTCTGCCCCAAAGCAGCAGGACAACAGTCCCTGCCAAAGCGCTTACCCGTTGTGGAGGCAACTCAGAAGCTGGGCCACTTAAAGCTGAGCTTTTTTCTGTGCAGCTTCAAGCTCAGGTGCCAAGTTCTTAGCAAGGGACCCTGATCATGAATGTTACTTTGGGGTCTGTTTAAGTGGGTCCCAGACCCAGCTCAGCCTCTAACTCACTGGGGGAACCAGATCAGATTTCCTTAATTTCCCCAAGTGTAAGATGAGAAGGCCTCCGAGGTGTCCACCTGCCCTAGTAGGATGGCACCAGGAGACTGGCCTTCCATAACCAAGCGTCCCCGCAAGGATGGGTTCCAGCACTTTCTGATGGCTGCACTGCGTCTTTGAAGCCTCTCTCGCGCACTGAGTTTACAGCTGCCAGTCCTTATCCGCCTGCAGCTTGGAGAAGATAGGAGGGCTGCAGCCTGCTATCTCTGCGGCCTGACCTTGAAATGAAGCCAGCACACACAGATTACTTTGTAGAAGCAGACTGATTCATGCTCCCGACAGCCACAGAGCATCGCTCATCTCATTAGCTGCCTCCTGAGCGGGATGCCTATCTCAGCCTATCTCGGCACCTGGTACCAGCCAGCCCACATATCAGCCTGACCCCGGGTGGCCCCGCTGAGTTTGCCTTCAGGGCGCCAGACGATGGGTAATGACTAGAAATGAAATTAGATGAGTAGTTCACAAGTGTTCGCCACCCCTGAGGGTGGGAGAATCAGCAAACGCGAGACTGGTTTCTTGTATGTCCCCACTTTGCCGTCTGGCCCTCCTGTCTTAATCTCCCTTTTCTCAACTAAACACAGAACCAGGTGTGGGAAACTCCCACTGGTATCCCTGGAAGTAGATGCTCTTGAAGAGGCGCGTGCAGTTCATTCCTTTGCCAAAACCGTGTTCCAGAGCAGCCCTGTTCAGTAGTAATGTAAAGCAAGCCACGTTTGTAATGAAGTTGACAATCCTGTTGCTCAGTTACACCTGCTGCATGTCAGGTTCTCAGCAGCCGTGTGTGTCTGGTGGAGCCGTAGTGCACAGCGCATGCCCGGATGAGGAGGCGACGGTGTGCAATGCCTGACATAGGAGAGGTGCTCAACAGGTACCCCTAATATGAAGGGGAGGGCGGGAGGGAGGGAGGAGGAGCAACCAGGGGAAAAAGCCTAGGCTTTGGAGTCAGCGAGATTCACATTTTAGCTCCGCCACTCACTAATGGCAGGAACTTGGACCAATACCTTACATTCTCTGTGTCTTACTTCACCATCGGGTAACAGAAATAAAACTACCTACTTGGCAAGATGGCTGTGAACATCAAGTGAACTAAGAAATGTGGATACACAGAGGACAGTCCCCGTCCCTCCACCAGCCCCTTCTCTCTCCCCTTGCCCGCCTCCCTCCTTCCCTCCCTCCTCTATCCTTCCTAACTTTCTCTCTCCTCTCCCTCTCCCCACCCTTCTCTCAACGTCTCTTTTATCTGCCATGTAAAAGCAAACTTCAAATAAGATTTCCAATTTCTTTAGTTTGTGGCTTTAAAAACAAACAAATCACAGCTCTACAGCACTTGTTCTCAAATTTTCCTGCGTATCAGAATCCCCCGGAGCACTTGTCGAAACCTCAAGTGCTGGGCTCATCCCCAAAGTTGCTGATTCCAGGAGCTGGGGTGGGGCCTGAGAGTCTGCGGATGCTGCTGGTCCCGGAACCACAGCATCAGCATGGTTGAAAGAGACAGGCTGAAAGGGAACTCGTGGGAGGAAGGGAAAAACTTTGTACTTCATACCTTTAATGGTGCCTTTTTCCTGGTTTTTGAGGACGGAGCCCTACATTTTTATTCTGCACTGGGCCCCACAAATGACGTGCTTGGTCCTAAGCATAGTGGAGGGGCAACTACAGGAGCGAGGAGCCCAGAGGATGTATTCATGGAGACATGAGCCTGGAATAAAGGAGGTGATGCTCCTGTCACTGTGCTAGGAGGACCCTGTGCAAAGGAGGCTGTCTCCAACGCAGGGAAGAGGCTGGAGGTCACCACACTCCCCTGCAGCTCTGAGCTGCTCCGCTGTGCAGGCAAAAGGGCACTAAGAGGGCTTGGTGGCCACACGAATGGATGTGAGATGCTGTGATGCAGGAGCAGGTGTTGCTGTTCTTTGTGAGGGAGGGGCAGCGGATGGCTGAGCATCCTGGAGGCAGGAGGCTGCAGAGGGCAGGACCACGGGACAGCTGAGATTCCAAGTCCTCACACACGCTCCACTGGCCCAGCAGACTTCACTTACGAAACACGCATTTTTTAAATTGAATTATAGTTGATTTACAATGTTGTGTTAGTTTCAGGTGTACAGCAAAGTGATTCAGACATACACTCTTTTTCAAATACTTTTCCATTAGAGGTTATTACAAGATATTGAATATGGTTCCCTGTGCTATTCAGTAGGTCCCTGTTGTTTATCTATTTTATACACACTAGTGAAAACACAAATTTAAAGACAAGATTATTGACAACTTCAAGACAGCCGCCAAAGAGCATTAAATTTCTAGCGCAGGGTCCTTCTGAGTGGGGGCCCTGTGCACCTGCCCTGGTCGCGGGCCCGTGGGGCCGGCCCTGACTGTGGGCTTCTGGACGTAAACACAGGACCTGACTTTCTGTTCTTTTGTGTTTAGGCTCCATCCTGTGAATGCAGCCTAACGCCCTTGTGATCTATTCCTGCAGATTCACTCGCCCTCAGAGGCCCCAGTCAGAAGTGAATTCATTGCAGATACAAACTACTATATATAAAACAAAGAACAAGGTCCTATGATATGGCACAGGGAACTATAATCAATACTTTATAATAACCTATAATGAAAAAGAATATGTATATATATATATATGACTGAATCACTATGCTGTACACTGGAAACTAACACAACATTGTAAATCAACTGTACTTTGGTAAAAAAAAATAAATTTAAAAAAAATGAATTCAATCTGCACCTTATCAGTGTGCTTATCCCGTTCATAAACTTGGCACTGGAAAGGGAATGTGGCTTCTCCAAGTGCTGAGCATGCTCCCCACATCCCACCCCAGCCCCGTGTTCTCCCCTGTCCAGCCCTGACCCTGGGCCCTGGGCCACTCCGCCCTCTGTCCTCTCCCCTGGGTCCCCATTTGCTGCAGAGACTGCACACACATCCTGATCTGCTGAGGCAGAGGGGCTTTTAAATGGAACTCCTGGCGCCCAGAGGGCAACAGGGCATGTTGCCCTGGGAGGCGGGGCCTGTGTCAGCATCCTTGCAGATCAAGGCTCTGGTCTGGTCCGTTAGGTGATTAAACGGAAACCATCCCTCTTAAATGAGGCCAGTTAGAGGGAGCCTTTAGCGGCCCACCCAGGGCTCCACACCTTCAGGGCAGCCTGGCTTTCTGAGTGCCTAACATGGTCCTTACCCCAGGGTGCTGGCTCAGTCTCATCTCGGCAGGTGTGACCCCTGACTCCTTGACTCACATCCTTCTGACCTGCACAGGGAGGGCTCCCTGCGTGGCCTGTGAGGACTCCAGGGAGGGTCCCGCCTTGGCTGAGGGAGAGAAGCATGGACCCAGATAGACTCCAGGCTTGTTGCCGTCATCCTCATCCCAGCCAGGTGACCTGCCTTCTCCCACCCACCTCGGGGCTTCTCATTCAAACCTGTGCTCACTTCTGTGGTTGCACCTTTCACGCATGAATGGAAGTACCTCTTGGTTTCTGACCTTTTCGTTTGGGGGCACTTAAATTCCTCTCAACAGACTTAGATCTCCTCAGGGGCAGGTCCATGTCTGAGTCAAACCTGTAACTTCAGCCCGGTGCTCAATGTCTGGCCCAGATGAGGGGCACGGGAGGAGAACCCACAGTTGTGCCCATATCCTGGGGCATGAGACAGCTTAGCTAACTCTGAGCCATTTGCTGTGGGTCAGATCCCAAAGAGCCTTGTGCTTGGGCATTTGGACTGTCTTATCAGCAATAAGGAGCTACTGTTCCCCCTTTCCTAAACCGGAAAGTTATGATCGTATTTCACAACAACGAGCAGACTGGATTGAGTGTTGGGTAACAAGGGGGACCCAGAACCAGTTAAGGCTGCTTTATTAGAGCAGCCAGCATTGTGTGCTGACAGGCTGAAAGCAAGCAGGGGCCGGGAGGATGAGGGCATGGCTGGGAGGCAGAATGGCCAGACCTGGTGAGGGACGGGATGCTGGAGGTGGAGTCCAGGATCACTGCCAGGTTGCTGGGCAACTAAGAGAGGACAGACAGGGGGAAGCAGTTTGGGAATAAAGATGACTGAGTCACTGTGAGGTCTCAGAAGCTCAGGCTAGCAGCCATGACAACATGGATTCAGTTTTCGGGGAGCAGGGTTTATCAAGCCCTCAGTTCCACTCCCTCGGGGTCTGATGTTCCAGCGGTCCCCAACTGTAAGTGATGCTTTTTATTTAAGATCCAAATCAGTGATCTAGGAAGCCCTTCTGGACTCCATCCCCACGTGCTCCCTGCAAACCCCTCCCTACAATGTCACTTTAATGACAGAATTCAAAAGCCAGCACCAGAACTTACTAGCTATATGACCTTGGTCAAGTTGCCAACTTCCTTGTGCCTCAGTTTCCTCATATATAAAATGAGGATAATTAAGGTACCTGTACCTTGGGTTAGGGATGAGGATGAAGGAATTGTATGTGATTGTAAAGGGGGACAGAGGAGCCTTATTCTGATGATACCATTAAGTATCTCGATGGTGGTGATAGTTTATATAGCTGCAATGTGATAAAACTATATAGACCGCCCCCTCCTCAGTACACACACACACACACACACACACACCCCAGTCCATGTATAACTGGGGAAATCTGAATCAGCTCTGTGGATTGCACCAAGGTCAGTTTCCTGATTTTGATATTGTCCTGTAGTTAGATGTTACTATTGGGGAAGACTGAGTGAGGGGAACCTGGGAACTCACTGTACGGTTTTTTTGCAACTTCCTGTGAATCTAGAATTATTTCCAAAGAAAAAGGTTTTTTTTTTAAGTACATACCTCTCTGTACACCAAGAAACTGACACAACATTGTGAACTGACTATACTTCAATAAAAATATATTAATTAATTTAAAAAAATTTTAAAAATGAATTGACCATTAAAAGAAGTCCATATCTCATAATGTTTTTGTGTTATGTTATGATGCACCTGTATGTTAAGATAATACCTGGCCTGTGTTAAGTACTCAATAAAATTTGACAAGTGTTACTCGAGGTGTCTGCAAAATTGAGAAGCAAATGACAAACTTATTTTTAAAGAATGATCAGTAACCTTTCAAATACTATGTTCAATATGTTTTTCTACAACCTCCAGACACCTTTTCAGATAAAATGCCCGTAAATCTAAATCAACGGGCCCAGTTGTTTATAATTAAAAAGTGTAACAAATCCAGCACTTTCTCTGCATTTTATGACTTTCTGGCCTTTCTGTGGTTTATTTGTTGATTGACAGTTGGGCCCCTTGTTTCTTAGAGGTGTTGCACCTGGAAAACATTGAGAGTATTATTTGAAATTCGGCAAATGCACCATTTAACAGCTTACTTGATATTTCCTGAGTTTGCAGACACCTGTGTGTGGCGGTCCCCCGCCCCTGGTGACTGCACACACACCTGCCCCCCTCCTGTATGTCTGCCCCTTGTATGTCCTGACCCAGACCAGGTACGGGTACACATTTGCCGGCTGACAGACTGAAAGGGCCACTCACCAGCAAAACCTGCTCATTCCTCCAAGAGCAACTGGTCATGTTCCTGGGACAGCAATAGAAATGAGGTCCCTATCTTAACATTCTCCACAGGACACGAACAGCAGGAGATTCTTAAAGTCATTTGTTGAGTTTCTATTTAGAGAGAGAAGTGGGAAGGGCACCTTACAGTGTATTGGCTCAAACTTCCTGACACCTGGGCAAGTGGACCTCGCAGTGCTGTTGTACAGGTGTGGAAACTGAAGCCCAGAGGGGTAGCTTGTCCCAAGTCACATAACTAGTACAAGGTGGAGTCTGGGGTCCCATCCAGGTGAGTCCCCTTCTGGGGTCCCATCTTTGGCTGCCGACAGGAGCCCAGGTGGGTGCTGGGCACCGCGGCTCTGGGACACGGAGAGGTGCAGACAGAAATCCCTCAGCTAGAGATAGGCGCACCGGATAGGAAAGGGTGATGTGCAGGAGGAGGTATCTTCTGAGTGCCAGCCCAGGACAAAGATGGAGATAACATTCTTCATGAGTGATCTCAGCTAGACTAAATCTCTAGATAAATTAGGATGTGGGGAGGAATGTGGCAGGGGATTAGTGGGTGGGGTGTTGGACGACCCAGGTCACCTCTGGGAAGCCACGCGCAGGTACACAGTCTCCTCCTACGGGGCGCCTTCAGCTTAGGAACTTTCATAGACACGAGGCCATTCTTTTAGTCTAGGTCTTTCCTACACAAGAAGTGGTCCGTGGACCACATCACGCATTGGCATCACGTGGGAGCTACTGAAAGGGAATCTGGGTTATAGCAATACGTCCTGAGGGGTTTGTGTGCATATTAAAACGCAAAGCAATGCTCTCAAGTGGAACAGCATTAGTGCTACCCAACCCCGGACCCTGCGCTCCTGAGGGAGAATGCAGAGCCAGGTGCCTGGCTCTTTAAGATGCTTAATAAATTAAACCAATGAAGGAGCAGCATCTCAAAAGCAAGAAGGGAGCTAAAGTGATGGTTAGAGAGAGGCAAATGGTGACAAGAATTGAGTCTAGTTCTCAGGCTGCAAACTGAGCTGCAAACTGAGCTGCAAACCAGGGCTTGATTTACCCATGGGCTGATTCTGGCCCACAAGACATATTTCGTTTGGCTCATGAATTTTTTTTTTTTTAATGGAAGTAATGGGGATTGAACCCAGGACGTTGCACGTGCTAAGCACACACTCTACCACTGAGCCACATACCCCCTGCTAAGTATTTTAAAAGCGAAAGGTTTTACCCATAGATAATACAGATTTCTAGAGGGTAAATTTGGGCCTGCCTTCTCCACAGAAGCACTTAGCAGGAGCTGAGTAATAGCTGCCCCTTTCTGACAGAGCCAGAGTGTTCTCCAGTTAGCCAGAATCCCCACCACTCCCTATTGCCCCCCCCCCCCACCTCTGCCTCCTGCTTTCTCAGTTAACTTAACCTGCCTGATATCTCTATAAGGGTCTCAGTCTGTGAGCCCTAGTATAGATAATTAAAAAACTCAAAATCACACACTGACACCCCCAGTTATTTGTCTTGTGCGGTTGTAGTTAAGGGTGAGGTGGTCCATCACACTGTCTGAGATTCAATTCTGGCTCAGCCTCTGCCCAAGTCTTGGATCTGAGTGAGTCATATAACCCTTTGAACTTTGGGCTCTTCACCTGTAAAATGGACTCAGTTAAAGCAGCTCTATGTAGAGCATTATGCACGTGCCTGGAATATGGTTACCAGTAGCTAATTGGTAAGACGTTAGCAACTGCAGTTGCCAGAGTGAAATAACACACAGGTATGTGGCTGTTTATTCCCTGCACTTCTAAAACATCAGCATTCATTGTTAATATTTTCCACAAAAAGGTGTACAGAATACATAAAATTTGTGAATTCAGTGAAGCTAAATATTTTATATATTTCAAATAAAAATTATGGATGTATGAAAAGCACCAAGGGAAAAGATAAACCCATGAAATATAAACATTAAAAATATTACCCTTCTAATAAAAATTATTAGTGGATGAAATTAATAAAATATTCTTCAAAAATAACAAACCAGGCTTTATAAAATAAAGAAAATTTTAATGATAATGAACACTTGAAATGAAATCATACTGTTTGATGTTCTTTTTGAATCATGAACGTATTTTGGTGTCCATTTTTTGTAGGTGCTATAATATTTTTGAGAAATTGTTCCAAGCTAAATTTCAAACTTATCCTTTGGGTTCTTTATCTTCAGATAACCTTATTTCTTATTCAATTCTCTAGGTTTCTTTTTTTTTTAACCTCCTTTTTTGTGGTTGGCAGGGGCTACTTTTTTTTTAATGGCGGTACTGAGGATTGAACCCAGGACCTCGTGCATGCTAAGCATGCGCTCTACCACTAAGCTATACCCTCCCCTCAGGGGGCTATATCTTTTAATTGATCATGAGCTCTAGGTTTTTTTGTTTGTTTGTTTTAAGCATTTCTAGTTTGTCTTCCTCTTCTGCAGTGTTCTTCTGGGTAGGTGATCCTTTGGGTCCGGTGGCTGGGCCACAGGGAGCAGTTAGTTGTGTCTGAAGGGCACTGGTTTGGAATGTCTTTGAACCAGAGTAAGGATTTAATGTTTCAATAGAGGCACCTTGGTTCCATTCCCTGCTGTGGATTATGGAAGAATATAAACCACTCTTTTTTTTCCTTTAAGCACTTTACATGTAGTAACTCATTTTATTTTATTTTATTTTTCATTAATTTCTTTATTGAGTTATAGTCAGTTTCTGGTGTACACCACAATTTTTCAGTCATACATGAATATACATATATTCATTTTCATATTCTTTTTCACCATGAGCTACTACAAGATTATTTGATTTTAATTGAAGTATAGTCAGTTTACAATGTGTCAATTCCTGGTGTACAGCATAATATTACAGTCATATTCATGCATATATTCATTTCATATTCTTTTTCATTAGAGGTTACTACAAGATATTGAACATAGTTCCCTGTGCAATACAGTAGAAACTTGTTTATTTTATATATATATTAGTTAGTATCTGCAAATCTCAAACTCCCAATTTATCCCTTCCACCCCTTCCCCCAGTAACCATAAGTTTGTTTTCTATGGCTGTGAGTCTGTTTCTGTTTTGTAAATAAGTTCGTTTGTGTCTTTTTTTTTTTTTTTTTTAGATTCCATATATAAGTGATAGCATATGGTATTTTTCTTTCTCTTTCTGGCTTACTTCACTGAGAATGATGATCTCCAGGTCCATCCATGTTGCAGCAAATGGCATTATTTTATTCTTTTTTATGGCTGAGTAGTGTTCCACTGTAGCTATATACCATATTTTCTTTATCCAGTCATCTGTCAGTGGACATTTAGGTTGATTCCATATCTTGGCTATTGTAAATAGTGCTGCTATGAACATTGGGGTCCATGTATCTTTTCGAATTACAGCTCCCTCCAGATATATGCCCAGGAATGGGATTGATGGATCATATGGTAAGTCTATTTTCAGTTTTTTAAGGAATCTTCATACTGTTTTCCATAATGGCTGCACCAAACTACATTGTCACCAACAGTGTACGAGGGTTCCCTTTTCTCTACACCCTCTCCAGCATTTATCGTTTGTGGACTTTGGAATCACGGCCATTCTAATTGGTGTGAGGTGCTACCTCATTGTAGTTTTGATTTGCATTTCTCTGATAATTAGCAACATTGAGCATTTTTTCATATGCCTATTGGCCATTTGTATGTCTTCACTGGAGAATTGTTTGTTTAGGTCTTCTGCCCATTTGGGGGTTGGGTTTTTTGGTTTTTTGTTATTAAGTTGTGTGAGCTGTTTGTATGTTTTAGAAATTAAGCCCTTGTCAGTTGCATCATTGGCAAATATTTCCTCCCATTCCATCAGTTGTCATTTTGTTTTGCTTATGGTTTCCTTTGCTGTGCAAAAGCTTACAAGTTTAATTAGGTCCTATTTGCTTATTTTTGCTTTTATTTCTATTGCCTGGGTAGACTGCCCCAGGAGAACATTGCTAAGATTTATGCCAGAGAACGTTTTGCTTGTTTTCTTCTAGGAGGTTTATCGTGTCTTGTCTTATGTCTTTAAGTCATTTTGAGTTTAGTTTTGTGTATGGTGTGAGGGAGTGTTCTAACTTCACTGATTTACCTGTGGCTATCCAACTTTCCCAACACCACTTGCTGAAGATAGAAACCACTTTCTAAACAAGCTTTTCTTACTACATCCAAACTTCTATTGAAGCATATCCCAGGTGTAAATGATTCCAATTTTTAAAATATATATCACAAAAATACCTGAATTTTAGCAGTTTTTAAAAGCACATTATTCTAGAATACCAGAATGTTAAAAACTGGTGTTATAATCACTAAAACAAAACAAAACAAAACAAAAAACAGCAAAAAAAAACCACCAGATTTGTCAGTTTTTCTCAAGGTCAGTGACACCTTCCTGGGTTCACAGGGCACAACTTTCCCTAAAGCTGTTGTCCCCCCAAAATTCACATCCAGTGGAAACCTTGGACTGTAACCTCATTTGGAAATAGGCTCTTTACCGATGCAGTTAGTTCCGATGAGGTCTGGAATAGGGTGGGCCCTCAATTCAATGACTGGTGTCCTTATCAGAAGAAATTTGGACACCCAGGCAGGCAAGGGAGAGGTCATGTGAGGATGGAGACAGAGATTGGAGTGATGCAGCTACCAGACAAGGAATGCCAAGGATTCCCACAACCCCAGAACCAGTGGAGAGGCTGGAACAGAGGCTGCCCTAGGGCCTTCTGAGGGAGCCCGGCCCTGCCAGCACCTCCATGTTCGACTATGACCTCCAGAGCCCTGCGAGAACCAGCTTCTGTTGTTGTAAACCGCCCAGTTTATGGTCCTTGGTTACAGCAGCCTAGCAAATTGGTGCAGCCATGCAATTATGGGTGAAATGTCCAGAGCCACAGGCTCTTCACAGCAGGACCGACTTTCATTGGCCTGGAGAATCCAGCCCACACTCTTAAGGCCCCAAACCCAGAAGTCCTGGCTTCCCTTCCTCCCTGCCTCCCCCTTGAGGGCCCCTCATCTTCCTGCACAGCCCCTCCATCTGTGAGGCTTGTTACCCAAGCTATGGCCCCAACATCTGCTCCGCCTGTGGCACCACCTGGTCACTTCCAAGTGCTGCCTGTGGTTGAGCGGGAAGAACAGAACCGCAGGAGTCCCACATCTCAGGAAAGCACTGGCTGCATCCTGGCCATGCGCACGCCTTGCCAAGTCACCTCTCTCCTGAGCCTTATTGAATGGGGATCGTAATGATCTTCATGGGCCTTGGCAAGGTTGCGGAATACAGCAGCACCTGGAACCTAATAGATGCTCATAGGCGTGAGGGGCCCCTCCCACCCCAGGGCAAGCATGATGAGAATCTGGGCATCCTGGAGAGCTGGGGCTGAGCTGGGGCAGGTGGGGCCAGAATGCACCAGCAGTGGGCGGTGCCTCCCTCTGGGAGGACGGGCTTGGAGAGGGAGGGGGAGCGGCCGTCTTCAACACACACACACACACACACACACACACACACACACACACACACACACACGCGCGCGCGCGCGCGCGCAGAGAAGGGGCGTCAGGCAGGGGGCTCTGGTCTGCGGTTTCCCGTGTCTGGCACAGAGAGGCGCTCCAGAAATAACTGTCTCAGGAATGATGCTGGAGAGGGAACGAACAACCCACCGGATGAGTCAGATCAAAGTGCTGCCGGTCCAGCCCACCGTGCGGGAGCCTCCACTGAAAGAATGTGCGGCTGCGAGGAGGGTTTTCTTTTCTTTTAAATTGAGAGAGGCTGATCTTCTTTGTTCTGTGAAGGGTCACTTAAGTGGCCCTCTTAGATACGCAAATGCCAGGCCAGTAAGCAGCCAGCGTCCTGGGATCAGTGCTTAACAGGACCTCTTGTGGCGGGGGGGGGGGGGGGGGGGGGGGGGATGGCGGGGGGGGTGTTTTGTATTTTTGAGTGGTTTGGCAGAGATTTTGTGCCCTTTCTTTGGCCTGCAGCAGACGGGGACTCTGTCGGGAGAGTTGGAGAGGAAGAGAAATGTGTCGACGAATTGGTACAAAGGGCCCGAGTTTTCTGGAAGGAATGAGATGAGCTGGATGCACAAACCACCATAGTGTTTTCACACTTTTTTGACAACAAGAAATAGACACGCCATCCCACTCGAGGGCCCAGGCATACACGGGAGCAAGGGTCTCATCGAAACATACTGTTCCTGTATGCAGGGCCAATGGCATTTTCTATTCTCGGAGATTCTACCTCATTTTACAAAATACTTATTGGCCAAGACCCACTGAGTTGACTTCATGACTTCAGTTGGAGTCCACAGTTGGAAAAATGCTTCTTAGGGTTTGGTGTTGAGGAGGTACCAAGGCCTGGCTGCAGGGAGGGAGAAGTGGCCCTGGAAATAAAGGCCCTGGGGTTAGTGAGCTCTGCCTGGTACTGAGTAACTAGGGGGATGAGAAATGATGGTCTTGGGGACTTATCAGATACTGAACTGGGTCTGATGGGGCCATGTGAGGCCAGCTTTCCATAGAAATTGTGTGTGTGTGTTTTTGTGTATGTGTGTGTGTGATCCGACAGCATGGAACACAAGGAGCTTGTGGGCCTTCTCCCCACACAGGAGGTCATGTGCCAGAGATGCTGTGTATCCCTGCAGAAACTCGGTCGCCCACTCCCTCCCCATGGGGTATTACTGTGGTATCCAGCAGCCCTTTTCTACACAGCTGTAATCCCATTGCTGCCACCATGGCCAGCTTGGGAGGGGCCCGCCCCATGCCCTGACCATCCTGGGACCGCCTGGGGCCCTGTGGGAGTGGTCTATAAGGGAGTCCACAGTCATACCCCAGAGGCCCTGCCTTACCAGGCAGGGAGCCCTCCAGACAGACGGAATGCTGAGGCCTGGGCAGAACACCCTGGAGGAGTTGCTGCTTCCACAGCAAAACCCCAGGGAACAGGGACCTCACGCATCCTAGCATCTACGCTTTAGACACTTGGCCAAGGCCAGCATCAGCTAAGAAGCTTGATAGGCATCAGGATGGGACAAAAGTGGCCTGGACAGTTGCCCACCAGAACCAGAAATGAGAAGCCGGGCTGCCCTGCACTTTCTCCTTCCACAACTAGGTGGCAGCAGCAAGCACAAAGACTTGAACCCCTTTCTGTGGACTCGACCATCCCCGCCTCTCTCCTCTGGGCTGAAATTCTTCCAGTCCCACCTCCCCCAGACCCTGCCCAGCAGCCTTGGCTGCAGCTCTGTGAAGAAACCGAAGGCCGTTGGGCACTTAGTGTCCCAGTAAAGCCTCACAGCCCTTCAGCACCTCTGGCCCCATCCACTGCCTCATTGAAGGACTGAGGGTCTTTCGAGATGATGGAAGTCGGAATTCAATTCAGACGGCTTTGGCATCACTTGCAGCCAAGGTAGTAAGCACAGAGGCAAAATGCAGTCTTGGGCGTCAGATAGCCCAGCTGCCCCTCACAGCACCTCTTAGCCCCAGGGTGGCAGCCAAACCTGCTTCCCTTTCCTGTGGCCTTGCAGACAGTTCTCCAGGCTCCCCCTGTGGTAAGATGGGTCATGTGACTGAACTCTGGACAATGGAATGTGGGTGGGAGTGTGGCTGCAGGCTGCTCTCAGCCCCTGAAATCCCCTGAGATCTTCCTCTCCCCTCCTTGACAAGCAGATGGAAAGGATCCAGGGGAGGACACAGGTCCTCGAAGGAGCTTGAGTCCCCTAGTGACTGCCTGGAGCAGAGCCCCCCTCCCTCCCCCTTTTCATGCTGACCTACTCAGGATGGTGTCCTGAGCACTAATGAATGTGTGTTTATGGGGTTAAGGCTCTGAGATTTGCGGTTGTTTCGTTACAGCAGCCAGCAGTAATTACCTGATTAACGTGCAGGTTTCCTTATCTATGGCCTGGGTTTATACTCAGTCTCAGGGTGGTTATGTCTAAGATAGATAAGGTATGCAAATCGCCAATCCTGGGGGCTGGCACGTTGCACACTCACTCACTCAGGGAGATGCGCTGCAGGGCTGAGGTCCCGCCCTTGCACTGTCAGCAGCTGCAGCAGCAATGGTGACAGCAGCAAGGAGGACTAATTAGTCCCCAGTTCACAGTGCCTTGTCCTCAGCAAAGCGGCCCAGACACCAGGTGGGCCTGGCTCAGGGCAGTGGATCTTCTGTGGCACGTGGGGATGCTGGGAGCCTTCAGAAGTGCTCAGGTCCTGTCTATGCAAATGCACTGTCCACTGGATTTTTGCTGTCACTGGAGACTCGCTGTTAGGGCAGTATCCCTAATGGAATGCCGAGCTTAGGGGATCACACAGACTGAAAAGGAGTCTGGAGCTAGACCCCTGAGTTCAAACCCTCTCTCTTCCACTTACTAGCTGTGGGATCCCAGGTAAATCACTTAGCAGTTCTGTCCCTCAGTTTCCCCATCAGTACAATGGGGGTATAGTAGGGTTCTTGTGGAGTTTGAGTTAATATATATAGAAAGCTCAATGCTTGGCATACAGCAGATGTTTAATTTGTGTTGCTCTTGGGGGAGGGTATAGCTCAGTGGTAGGGTGCGTGCTTAGCATGCACGAGGTCCTGGGTTCAATCCCCAGTACCTCTGCCAAAAATAATAAATAAATCTAATTACCACCCTCATAAAAAAATGTTTTTTTTAACTGTGTTGCCCTTATTACTAAAGCAAGCATCCCACTTGGTGACTCCCTTGGTAAGCAACTGAGACCACCTCCCTCCCACCCCTGCAGTGCATGGAAAGTTCTGAGGCCATCAGAGCCACCAGGAAGGCCCCTGTCTCTGCAGCCAGTCAGCCCTGGACAGGGAGCAAAAGCCCTCAGGGCCATGGCCGTGGCCTCCTGCTCTTTCCCATGGTGCATTTCTCCTGGGGGGAGTTGGGGGAGGAAAGAAAGACAGAGCAGGTGGGAGCAGGGCTGGGAGTGAGACCTCGGGAAGGACAATGGGCTTTGTAAAATCCCTCTCTGGGCAGTCTGGCCAAGTTCAATGGCTTCAGGCCACATGAACAGCAAGAAAAATGTGGCCCAGGAATTTCTCCCCAACGATGCCCCTTGTCTTTCGCTGTGGGAATTTGGAGCTGCAGACACATTCCTTCCACGAACAACGTCCTCAGCAGCTGAAGGCCCATTGGCCGGAGCCGGGGAATCCGGCTGGTCGGGCATTTCTAGGGCCCTGCCCCCCGAGCCCCCCGCCCTGAGGAGTAGGCACAGCAAATGTGCAGGAGAACGGCCTCTCGCTGGCAGACTTCAGAGCCCGCTGAGTCAGGGACTGACCCCTCCCCGGCACTGCGTGCCTCTCCCGAGAGCCAAGTGTCCAGACAGTTTGTGCAGCTGCTTTTCCCTAATCTGTCACCCAGAAGTGGAAACTGGACGTCTTGGATAGAATCCCCACTTCTTAGAGATGGGAATTCACTTTTTTTTGCCTAAGCCAAAT
Organism: Camelus dromedarius; assembly: GCF_036321535.1. Lineage (NCBI taxonomy): Eukaryota > Metazoa > Chordata > Mammalia > Artiodactyla > Camelidae > Camelus > Camelus dromedarius. The sequence goes on from NC_087443.1 coordinate 20,257,322, forward strand.
ACTTCCCAACTTAAGAGGAAACAATTTCCCAGTGCTCTAAAAGTCTTCTTAACAGAGGGTTGCAAACTACATGAAGCCCACAGGCCAGGGGGAGGGTATAGCTCAGTGGTAGAGTGCATGCTTAGCATGCACAAGGTCCTGGGTTCAATCCCCAGTGCTTCCACTAAAGTAGTAATAATAATTTTAGAATGCATAAATAAATCTAATTACCACCCCCCCTTAAAAAGCCCACAGGCCAAGTCTGGCTCACCACCTGTTTTATAAATAAAGTTTTATTGAAACACAGCCACACCCATTCATTTCTGTATTGTTTATGGCTGATTTCATCCTGCCAGGGCAGAGTTGAGTAGTTGCTATGGAGACCATAAGGCAAAGTTTAAATATGTTTTATGATCTGCCCCTTAGAAAAAGTTTATTAACTCCTAGTTTAAAATAGGAGGTATTACATTCACTCATTAACTTATACCACTGTGTTAATCCACAAAGGATTTGAAATGGCTTGTAATGAGAACATGTAGAATGAAATGACGGTAACACAATAGTAAAAATTTAAAATATTAAGGACCCAAGAAAATGCAAATAAAAGCAGAAAAGCAAAATCAGGAAACAAAAACAGAAATGTGAAGGCCTACTTTAAGGCCTGCGTACTTGCCAGAGACAAACTGAAATTTCTGTGAGCTTCCTGGTAGCCAAGGGAAAAAGAAAAATGAGACTTAAGTCTCATTAAGAGAAAGGAAAATGCATACCAGTCCTTATGGGATCCACAGCTGTTTCTAGCACAAAGCAGTGTGGGCTTACTTCAGACAGACTCTACCTTTCCCAGAGTCACACACTTCATTAAAAAAAAAAAAAAAAAAACCAGAACAATGAGTCTGTAAAGTGAATAATGGCAATGCTGTTGATGAGGGATAATGGTAGGGGGTGGGGGGAGGAGCTAATTAACATGTTTAACTGACTAGCTACATTCAAATCAGTTGGCTTCCATGCACTGTGGCAAAAGTGCACAAAACATATTTTGAGAGATGGTGGGAGAGGCCTCTATTCTGCTTCTCATTTCTCTGTTTCAAAGCAAAAACTGAAGTTGACTTGGGGTAGCCCCAACTTGTCACTAACTCAACTTCAGTGCCCGGCACATGATAGGTCCTCGAGAAGTGACTGATGTGGAGTAGCTCTAGCCTTTCTGGACCTCAGATTTCCCAGGAAAAATAAGGATGTATTAAAATGTAAAGTCCCTTCCAGTTCCAGAATGTCTGTGAGTGTTGTACGTATGGCGTGTGCACACTGGATTTTGGCCAAGCTTCTAACACAAATCAGAACTATGACGAGAGGAGAGGATGAGAGAGGGGGAAGCAGGACCAGATGGAGACCTTCACCTCTAAGAGGCAGGAGGCAGGGCACAGGTCATTAAGAAGGCGATCTATGGTGGTCAGACTGCCTGGATGCAAGGACAGGCTCTCCCACCTACAGCTCTGTGACTTTGAGAGCTCACACAACCTGGGCAGATGTCCATATTCTCACCTGTAAAATGAGTGTGATGACCTATCACCATCACAGGGCTGCTGTGAAAAGTAAATGACATAATGCCTGTCAGGTACCAGCACCAGGATGGGGTAGCTTTGTAATAAGTGGTCTACAAAGGGCTTTTATCTTCAGGAAGCCCTCTCTACCAGGTGTCAGGGCTGCCAGGGAACAGATGCTACTCTGAAAAGCAGTAAAGCAGTGAGCCTCACGTGGTCGTCCTGCTGGACGCCGTCTAGTGCTCCCCAGGATTTGTCTGTTTTACCGCAAGTCTCACCCACGGACATGCCTTAGATCCATGGGGCATGAATCCATCACCGAGTGCTGTCCCTTCTCCCACCAAAATATCTACCATAGAATGAAGAGCGTAGGCTCTGAAGCAAGACAGGCTGTGTTCTAATCCAAGCTCGGCCACTAATTAGCTGTGTGAATTACTTGTATAAATTACTTCACCTCTCTGTGCCTCGGTGTTCTCCTCCTTAAAGTGGAAATAATGATGGTACCAAACACATAGGCCTGCTCTGATTCTGAATGGAAGGTCATGCTCATAGCCTGGCTCGCCACCAGGGCCAGGCAGTGTTAGCTACTGGTGTTATATACGACCCCCCATTTCAGGTGTGTTAGTGCCTAACAAAGTACCCCAAAGCTTAGGGACTTCAACATGTAGCCCTCTGCTCTGCAGCGCGGGCAGGGCTTGGTAGGGACAACAGTCTCTGCTCTACTTGCCATCAGCTGGAGGACCACCGCACTCACACGCTGGCCCCGACCTCAGTTCTCCACATGGCTGGGCTGGGCTTCCGGGAGCATGGCGGTCTCTGAGTGGTCCCACTGCTCACAAGGAGATGGCTTTCCCTAGAAGACAACAGGAGAAGCTACTGTGTGCCTTAGGATTTAGGCCCAAGACTGGTCCAGAGTCACTTCACTTCTGTCACCTTCTGTAGGTTAAAGCAAGTCACAGGGCAGCCCAGATTCAAGGGCACAGGACCACATAGGGTGTAGAGCTCTGGGTGGCTGGGGGTGGCCTCAGCCCTGCTGGAGCCTCTGTCCTGCAAAGCTGACGTCCAGCTCTTCTCCCAGAGCCCACTGCACTCCCTGGATACCCAGCCCCTGGTTCTGGCTCTGCTTTCCCGTGATGTGTGGGATGTTGGCCTTTCAGCTCCAGAAGATGTCTCAGAGGTCCCCACCTCTCTGGTCAGTTTTCTGGAGTTGGTGGCTTGAGCTCAGCTGGAGCCTTGCAGCACCAAGTGATCTTGATGTTTTGGCTCAATTCAAGATGATGTGGGGTCATGATGAATTCAGGGGACAGAGATATGTTCAGGGACTTTGAGTTTTCAGGCAAATTCCATGCTCAGTGTGTGCTTTTCCAGTTGCAGCCCATGACTCTACACCTAACTGGAGAAATGCCATCCATCCATCTATCCATCCATCTGTTCATCTGCCCACCCATCCACCCATCCACCCGTCTGTCCGTCCATCCATCCATCTATCCATCCATCCATCCATCCATCCACCCACCCATCCATCTTTCTGTCCATCCATCCATCCATCCATCCATCCATCCATGATTCTGACACTTACCATTTCATTGGTCTTGGGCAAGTCTCTTCACCTCTCTGAACTTTAGTTTCTTCCTCTGTAAATTGAATTTAACGACATCTGCCTCATGGGGTTGTCCTGTGGTTAATTGAGATAATAGGACTTGTGAGTTGCCTGGGACATGATGGGAAACACATAGTGACTGTTATTTTCCTTCCCTATTAGGGAATAGACACACAACTAGAAAACGATGTAAAATCAGGAATTAAAGTGTGTGAAACCAAGGACAGTAATACTGTAAGCTCTTGCCTTGTGTTCTGTCTCGTAAACTTCCCTGGGAGTTGATATTTAAAGCTCCTTTGAAAAGTTGAGTATCCCAAAATGTATTTGAATGGTTCAGTGGGGATACTGACCCTCTGTAATAGGCTCGTTTGAAATGATCCTGCTTTGCTACTTCGTCTAAGAAAGATAAACAAGCAGCCCACAATGGCCGCTGTGATGTTTTCTTTTAAATCTTGCTTTCCAAATGTAGGACTTGGCCGTTGGACAATCACCCGGGGGCTCGCTCCCCGCACATGCTCTCCCTGAATGCAGGGAGCTCCAGCTTGGAATTCCTGGGGCCTCATTAAGCCTGCTGTGACTAAGTGATCTTGCCTGGTGCTAAAACTGTTTAAAATGACTTGGCAGCAACCAGAAGTCAGGTTTCTCTGTTTTTTCTCAGTTCCTCCCTTTTTGTAACCCCCGCCTACATGTCATGAAATGAAAACATCTTTCTTGCCGGATCGGGTGCAGGACAAGCCTCCTCTCTCCCTGAAGAAGCCTCATCCTGGTCTTTCTGGACAGTTAGAGGGAGGCAGAAATCTGTCCCACTGGTGTTAATCTCCTCTTTGAATGAGACTTAACTCCTGGGAAAACCTCTTCCCTGTTCCAAGTCATTCTTTCCTCTCTTTCCCTGCCTCCCGCACCCCCACCATTAACTCTTCTCCTCCATGCCACTGGCAGCCTCTGCCTCTGGCCTGGCCTCGCCACTGCTCTTCTCCCCGACTGCCTCTGTTTCCTCAAGATGGGATGGGGGTTGGAAGGGAAGGAGAAAATGCCAGTCCAGCCAAGGCTGTCAGAGGGTGACCACAGCCCTGTTTCAGGGGAAGGAACAGATCCTAGGAGCTGGAGGGGTGAGAGAGAATCTAGTATTAAGAAGCCTACTCTGCCAGATAGTTGAAATAATTTCTCTCATTAGATTAATTACACAATAACATGTAAATATACCTTCCTTTAAAGAAATTAGACCACTATAAGAACGTTAAATTCCCTTGACACCCACTTTCAATCCACTCTTGTCACTCACCGTCTCCCTAGAGGGAATCACTCTCGATTTGCTGTTTTTTCTTCACAAGTGTTTTTCTAGACCCAGTGCTTAGAGCAGTACCCAGCATAGAGTGGGCATTATATAGTATAGTAATAATTCTTAGGGTGTGTGCTTTACATCAGTGCTATGAATCCACAGATCTTAAACATTCAGCTGCATCTCTCTCCTTTGATGCAGTATTTCATTTTATGAAAATGCCAGTGTATTTGATGACCCCTTTACTGCTGATCATCCTGTTGGTTTCAATTTTTGCAGTTACAAACAAGGCTGCAATGAAAAGCCTGGTAGAGGTTTTCCTGGGGGTTGGGGCTGAGCGCATGCTGAGAAATGAAATTGCTTGGTCCCAGGGTATTAGCATTTTTTTTTGTTTTAATGAGCAGAGCAAATGAACATTAGCTTCCAAAGTGATTGCACCAAAACAAACTCTTCTGGCAAAAGTGTCCATTTGCCCAAATCCTCACCAACACTTGATAATGATGATGGTTCACACTTACAAAGCACTTAGCAACATGCCAGTTGTGTCCTAAATCATATATATGTATTCATTTAATCCCCACAAAGATCCAATGAAGCTGTTCTATTAGTCTTTCCATCTGATAGATGAGGAAACTGAGCACAAAGTGTTTGAATAACTTGATACCATCAAACCTTTAATTTGTGCTAAATGACATCTGAAGCGGCCTTTCCCGCACATTTCAGGAGAGCTGTCTCAGGGAGGAAGGGTTACCCCAAGTCACACAGTCCATAGGTAGCCCAGCCAGGTTTGGGGGTAGCCTGGGCAACTCACAGTTGTAGAGTGCAGGTGAGCTGGGAAACTGAAAGCAGAGTGGCGCTGGCAGACGCTCCCCAAGTCACCCAAGAGGTGACTACTTAGAGGATGCTGGGGGAGGGGCGCCGCCGCACTTGCACCACGAGGGGACCTTTCCTTCCGGTCTGCGGTGGGTTGGTATCATGGCCTGGCATACTTAGCCAGCTCCCTGCGGGCAGGGGAGGGAGCCGCAGACCGCGCCCTCTCGCACAGCGCCCCCTGGCGGCCTGTCGCGAGCGCGCAGCTCGGCACCCCGGGAGAGTAACGGGCCGCGGGGAGGGCGCCCGCGAGGGCAGGGAGCCGGCGCGGGGCCGCCCCGGCGCGCGGAGATAAAAGCGGGCTGGCGGCGCGGCCGGCGCGATCTGCGCGTTCTCCTATTGATTAGCAGGGTCTGCCCGGAGGCCGGGATGCCCGAGGCGCGGGACTCGGACGGAGAGTGAGGGGAAGGGACCGGCCGGGCCGGTGGCCACGCGCGCAGCCCCGCGCCAGGCTGGGCACTGCCCGGAGGCCAGACCTTGGCCGCGCCGCTCCGGGGGCACGGGCAGCAGGCGGTGTGTCAGGCATTGGAGGCGAGCGGCGGGCGCGGGCCGCTGCCATGGGGCTGTGCTGCTGCAAAGACTGGAGGGGACACCTGCGAGCGCCCAAAGGTAACTCTCGGGCGCGCACGTGCGCCGCAGGCTCGGGACCTCTGCGCTCCCGCGCGGCACGCGTCCCGCCGGCTCCCTCCAGCCGCCACTGGGAGCTGCCAGCCCCGCATCGGGGACTGGTCGCCGGTTCCCCTGGGCCACCCGACATCTGCCCCCGCCTTGGAAAGGGCTCAGGTGTGGCTACAACTCCCCCAGAGTCTCCGAACTTTGCAGCGCGCGCGTCCAGGGGCTCCTCTTGCTCCGCGGAGCCCGGATAGGGGTTAGGGTCCGGCTCCGGGGTGGGAGGGGATCCGAACGGAGGGGAGCGCCCGCCCTCCGGGGCCCGGAGCGGATGGTGAGTGCTGGCCGCGGGTCCGCCAAGTCCAAGGCTGGGGCGGCGGAGACCCCGGCGCCCGGCCCCGCCCGCGGGTCCTCTGCAGAGGGAGCCTGGCCTGCGCCCGGCGCCGCCTCTGCGGCTTAACCGCCTCGGAGCGGGGCCATTCATTCTCTTCGCCTGCCTCTGTCACTAACTTGGACCTAGGGGCCCCGACTCAGAGTTTTCCAAAAGTCGTGGCAGAACCTCAAGGGGAGCTGCTTGTGGAATGCGGCGGGCTTGGAGAGGGCTCTGAGCCGACAAACGCGCTGAAGCCGTTGGCGGCAGCCTGAGGTCCGGCCTCCTTTGGGCCGTGGCCCTTCCAGTTTAACCCTTGACTGCCTGAAACGATCCCTGTTGATTGTCAGAAACATAGTGATACAACCCTTTACTGCAGCGCTCCCTAAACTCGCCGGAACCTAAAACCCACGTGCCCTGCACCCACTTCTTGTTAAACATGCAGATTCCGGGGCCCCACCCTGACCTTTCTGGCTAGGCTCTGGGGAAGAGCCTGTGAGGTTGTGTGTTTAAGGACTTCCCTAAGGGACTGTTATGACAACGTGCGTCTGGGAAGCCTTGCCTATAAACCGAATAGTCATCCAGGCTTTACCAGGATGGGCACCAGGACCCTGGTTCCTTGAAAAGTATATTCTGGAAAGGTCTGATAAAGGCGTAAATGTGTCAAACAGCTTGAAGGATTCTTGTCCAGGTGATGTTAAGGATGGCACAAATACACAGGTTAGGTTCGCAACGGGTTTGAGGTAGCTTATAACATGTGTAATAAATATAACACAACTAAATTGGATCCTACATTTAAACAGGTCGTATAGAGCAAAGAGAACCGAGTTAGTCTGACTGTAAGATAGTGTTTATGGTTGAGTCTTTTTGTAGCTAAAACCAAATATGAATAGTTACATGGTTTTCATTACTCCAGAGCAACAGTTTTCCTAGCTTGGATTTAAAAAAGAATTTTGCATATGGGGCTTCATGTTTGGAGGGAGGAGACCGAGGGCCAGCATGTCTTGGCTGTCACAGTGGCCAGGGCTACAGTAAGATTCAGAGGTTAGGGTCCAGCTGAATCCTGGCCGAGGGCAGCGCAGAGCCCAGAGCAGAGCAGGAAGGATTTCACTTGGGGGCTGGCTGCAGCTTTCATCTTTCCTGACCATTTCTCAGTAAACCCTGCAGGGAGTTGGAGCCAGAGTCCCAGAAGTAAGGGTGGATTTGCAAGGCCTTGATTAGGGAGGGCTCAATTGACAGGCCCGGAAGGGAGGCGGGGTCATCACCTGCCAGGGTTGTCTTCTGGGGCTGGGGACCCCAGGCTATACCGATCCAGGTAATGACCAGGCCTGGTGTAGGAATGTTTCCCAGTTTGCCCCCATCCTGCCACGCATCCTAAGGCACAGCTGGCCACAGCAGCCCGTGAACAGGGACCCAGTCTGAAGGGCCCACAAAGTCTCAAAGCCCATGTAGATTAGCAGAGCTGGCCAAGCCTGGAGCAGGAGGGGCTGGGGAGCATTGTGGTGTCAGAATGAGCCTGCCCTGTCCAGAGCGGGCAGCCAGCCACTGGCAGGCAGGAAGGATGGTCTGCAGTTCAAGGAAGGCAGACATTTAGTTTTTGATGTAAAATCTTCAAATGTTTAAATGTCGTCGCCTCATTTAACACATCTGAAGCCATGTGGCCAGTCTGGCTAGGCAGGAGACAGTTTGGACCATTGTTCCAAATTGGTACTGCTACAAGCAGGGGGCACATTTCCCTTGGTCATAAACTTAGAAATGATGAGTTATCGAAGTTTGGAAAGTTTTTCACTGCAAGACTTCTCAGAGCTTCCAACACATCGGTGCAACTCCAAATCAGGTGGACGGTAGATACAGTCCCTGGCAGCTCGCCTTTCATCGAGCATCTTCCAGCAAGCACATCTTTGAACACACTTTGAGAAATGCTGCTTTGGACTGTGACCCAGTTGTCATAGCAGTGATGCAGCACGTCTGTTTGGGGTGTGTGGTGTGTGGTGTGTGTTTAGCTATTACAAGGTACCTGTGAAGAAGCTTTCTGACCTTCCAGTTTAGAAAAATGTGTTTTTTAAATTTAAGATCAAAAGAGAGTACATTAGTCATTGGTGTAACTTTCCCCAAGGCAACGGCTATTGTTTTTGACTTCATTCTTGGATATTTCTGAATCAAAATTTTTACAACAGAGTAGTTGACCATGTCATCCCTGGGTAAAAGTGTACTTGATAAAGCAGGCAGGCTCAAACAATAAACCTCATGAAGAAAGCAGCAAAAATACAGCACGTGCTGGAGTCACCATAGTGGATCTAATCAACATGTCTTTAAAATCCAAAGCCTGGCTCTCTCTCCAAGGGACACTTGCTCTCCTGCTAGTGGTGGAGCTGCAGGCGGGCAGCCTGGACCTGGGGAGGGATTGCTCCAGGTGCGTTGTGGGGCGTGATATGCTGTGATATTAATCACATTTACTGTTATATGCAAGACAGATTGTTACAAATGGAGCCATCCTGCGTCCCAGGGGCTTCTGCAGAAGTCAGAAGGTCAGCGAGGGGGCTCTGATGTGCAGAGAAGGATTACACCCTCGCGGACTTGCTCTGAACTCTGAGGACACTGTCTGATTTTGTTGTTTCTGGGAGATGTTTCCAGATGCTTCTGCTATGTTGAGCTCTGTGGTGGGTCTGTTCAGTGGCAGATTTCATTTGCTTCCACTTTGCATCGCGGCCCAAGGTCGAGACTTGGAGGAAGAAGTCGTACAGGAGGGCAGCACCAAGGCAGCTTTTGTTCTAGGCCAGGGATGGGGCAAGGGCCGACGGTGGGTCCCTGAGACCTTTGAGGTGCGCTGGCCCCCTGCTGCCACTCTTTGCCCCTCACACTTCCGGTTGGTCTCAGCACTGGGAGCCCTCCTATCTTCCGGGATCTTGTACCCTGTCATGTCCTGACTGGCCCCAGCACCCTCACCCTCCCTTCCACTGGCTCCTTCTCTCAGCCCACAAACTTGCCTCAGTCATTCATCAGAACATTTTTTTTTTAAACCCATCTCTTACCCTTGTACATGCCACAGCCTAGCCCACGTCTCCTTCCCTCCATCATCAGCCCCCAGGAGCAGTCTGCTGGTCCCTGCATCCCCTTTCTGCTCCTCCTACCCTTGTCCCTGACACCCATGCCGGTGCTGGACCTGGTGAACCATCCCGGTGCTCTGAGCACCTGAGAGCTGCCCACCTTCCTCCCCTGCGACAGCCCCTGCCCAGCCCTTCCTGCCTCCCTGGGCATTATTGTGATCACCTGTAAGGAAACAGCCCCCAAATCCTCTGCCCCCCCACCTCTGCAGTGCCCCCCTCCAGCCTGCAAATCCAGAATGCCAGCCAGAGTCCAGCACTCCCTCCCGTCCCTTCTCCCAGCTTCCAGGCTCTCAGCTCTGCCCTGTGCTTCATTCCCTGTGACCAAAGGCTGACAGCTCCTGAGATCTTGCCCAGGGCAGTGTCCCCATCCCTGCCCCTAAGGTCACTGCAATCCCTGTGGAGACCCTCATCCTCTTGACCGCGCTGGCTTTCCTGACCAGTCATCCCAAGTTCATCCCTGCTGCTTCTAGCCCACAGCCCAAGCCAGCATCCCATGCGCGGCTCCTGTCACCCTGTATCCCTCCTCAAACCCCATCTCGGCCCCACAGGCCCAGCTTCTTAACCTTGCCGGCGTTACCTGATTCCCTCTCCAGCACCCCCTCCTGACCTCCCCCCTCCACCCCGCCTGGGCCTCTCTGGCCCCTGCACACACCACACCCTCTCACGGTGCCTTCAGTCAGGCCTGAGAGGGGCCAAGCCCCGGGAAGGTGGCCCACGCCTGGAGCCATCTCTGAGACCCTGGCCTGCTGCCCCCGGTTCATTTCATTCTCTCCGGTGCCTGGTTGGGGAGGGTCTGTCTCCTGTAACTGGCGGTCATCTCGTCACCCCTGTGGTCTGGCGCAACACTCCAAAGAGAATCTGGCAAGAGGGCAGGGGGAAAGTTGCGCTCACCTTCACCTGCTCGTGGCTCCTGGCACCCGGGGAATCCCAGGGCAGCCCACTTGGGAGAGTCCAGCCCCACTGGGTGTATCACTCTGAGTGATAGCGTGAGGCACTGGACCCAGACTCCTTGTCCCTTTCCTGATGGGCGAAGGGCTGGTCGGGGTGCCTGGTAGCCAGGGTGCAGAGGCCAGTGGGCGGGGCAGGAACACTGCTACTGGGCAGAGAGGTGCCCCTCGCTTGGCCATCCCGGGGTCGGGGGTGACAGGTCTGGTTCTCCTGTGTAAACAGCTGATACAGCCTCTGAGCTCACTTTCTTGAGAAAATTCCATTTTTCACAAAATCTTCCAAGATTGCTAATAGGCAGCCGCCATCCAGGCTTTGGGCTGTCCATTTAACAATCATTCGCTGGCCACTCCATGCCAGGCCTCGTGCTGGGCATGAGGATAAAGAGTCAGGGAGGGTGCAGTGTTTGCCCCCAGTTTGCTCGCAGCCTGGCCAAGTAGAGGCCCAGGAAACAGTCGGCGAAGCTGCAAGCTGAGAAGACAGGCAGGGAGTGATGAGCCTGGAGGCTCTAGAAGGGCTTGGCTCAGAGAATGCCCAGACCGGTGGGTGCCCGAGCTGGGTCTCATAGGAGGAGCAGTCAACCCACAGAGAAAATAAGGCAGGGCTTTCCAGGCCTGCGGAGGGAGGCCAGGGCCTCGACTCCCCAGCTGCTCCTTCTCTGCCTCTACTCCCAGGGACCTGCACAAGCACATGCTCCTTGGGCTCACTTCTGCCCCCACCTGCTCAGCCCTCTTGCTGGCAGCTCCTTTAGTCGCAGTGATTTCCCCAGGCCAGGCCTCGCTCTAAGCACCAGACCCGCTTGACATCTCCATTGGACTAGAGCAGCCAAAGTTAATCAAGCTAAATCGGAACTCTCAATTTCATCCTTCTGTGATTTGCCGTTGCCAGGTCCCCCCAGTTCCATTTCCAAAATGCACCTGAATCCCTCTGCTTGCCTCCATCCATGCCAGCTCCCAGGTCCCAGCCCCCCACCTGCCGCTGCAGTGGCCTCCCGATGGCTCTGTCCTCTTAGACCCTCCCCCGATCCAGTGCATCTTCCACCTGCAGCCAGTGACTCTTCCAAGGTCCCATCGCTCCTTGCTCAGAAATGCTCAGGGCCTCCAGCGGCGTCCACAGTGAACTCAGCACCGTTCACAGGGGGCCGGTATGGTCACCAGCCCCCCTGCACTCACCAGCATCCACTCACAGCTGGCCTGCTTTCACTTCCCTCAGTGTCCCAAGTCCTCTCCCCACTCTGGTGTCACCCATGCTCTTCTGTCTATCTGAAGTCACCTTGCCCCTGCTCTTGACCTGCGGACCCCAATGTTTGGCCCTAAGTGTTTGTCTTTCCTGAGGGGCCTTCCCTGATCCCGGTTACTTACTCACTTGCCGTCCTGTACTTTTCCCTTACACCCATCACAACAGAGTGTCAGTTCATAAAATCTGTCCCCTTGCCACGTTGAGCCAGAAGCTCCCTGAAGGCAGGGCAGGCTCTGTCTCTTGCTCTCCACTGGGAAGGCTGGCAGAAGCCAGGCGGCATGGGAGCACATAGGTCTGACTCGACCTCAAGGACAGTGATGTGGCTGGAAGGATGTGTCAGAATCTTGGAGCCTTTTGCTCCAGGATTGTGTTTGGGGCCACGAGCCCTGAGGTCTCCGTAGATCAGGGTTTGCAGGGGTCACACTTGGTTTCTGGGAAGTGTCCCTTTTTGTTTACCTCTTCCCCATTCTCATGCTCTGGGGCAGAAGTCCTCTGGGTTTTGCAAAAATGGGAACCAGCCTCAGGAAGAGGATTTGGTTTCATTTGCTAGCCAGGGGACCCCTCTCTGAGCCTCTGCACCTCCAGTTATAAATGGGGACAGCCGTGCTGACCTCCAGGGTTGGCGGAGGCCAGGTGTTTGTCCTAATACTGCTCCTTTCTGGCTGGGTTACCACTCAGAGCCTCAGTTTCCTCATCTGTGAAGAGGGAAGCAGGCAAGACTGGATGGTCTCCAAGATCCCTGTCAGCTTGAACCTTAGACAGGTTTTTGAGGAAACTCAGAACTGCTCTGTGCCCCTAGCCACGGGGCATCTGGAGGCCAAATGCCTTTTCCCACCTGCTCAGAGAGGGGCTCAGCCAGCACTCATCTGGGGAAGGGTGTGAGACTGTGAGGAGAGGTCAGCGGACCAAGTTTCTGAGCAGGTCTGTTTAACCAGCGCATAGCCACGGTCCGCACCAAAGAGGAGCCAGTCCTGGGGGAGCCTGAAGTCCCTGACCTTGGCCATTAGGACAGCAAGCCTCCCAGAGAGCTCAGGAGTCCTGAACTCCTGGAGGGAGAGGGCAAGGAAATTGCCTGATGTGTGTTTTCTCATCTTCTTAGTCTGCAGGTCCTTGCACAATAAGGGGAGGCTCCTTCAGGAAGCCTGGGCCCCAGTGGGGTGCATCCAAGTGAAGTGAATTCCAATAGTTCCCATTAACCTACCTGCCACAGCTTTATAGCTAATGCACATCCAAAATTACACCTTCTGCTGGGCTCTGCCCCCAAACACCCATCACCAGACTCTTTTAAACGGCTTTTTTTTTTTTGAGTTGTAGTTCACATATCATAGAATCCATCCATGTAGATTTTGCAGCACTGTAGTTTTTAATACATTTAGAGTTATGCAGCCATCACCATAATCTCATTTTAGGACGTGTTTATTACCCCCAAAAGAAACTCGATGCCCTTAGTAGTCACTTCCCATTCCTGAGACAACCCTACCCGCCTTGCCCTGCAGCCCTAAACTGCGTACTTTGTACAATATATGGTTTTTTAGCAACTTAGCATAATGTTCTCAAGGTTCACCCAGGTTGTAGTGTGTTACCACTACTTCGTTACTTTTTATGGCTGTGTATACCATGGTATGAGTATGCCACATTTTGTTTGTCCATCCATCAAATGATAAGCATTTGGATTGTATTTTACTAGTATTTTTGTTGAGGACTTACTAGTATTTTGTCTGTATTCATAAGGGATGTTGGCCTGTAGTTTCTTTGCAATGTCTTTGTTTTTGTTAGCAGAGGAATACTGGCTGGGAACCACTGGGAACCATTCCCTTCTCTTCTACTTTTTGGAAGAATTTGTGAATAATTGGTGTTATATTTTAAATGTTTGGTAGAATTCACCTATCTGATATTAATTCTCCTTTAAATGATAGGTAGAATTCCTTAGTGAAACATTGTTAGAAATGCTTAAGTTATTAACTTGATCTCTTGTTAAAGGTTTATTTAGAGTTTTCTGTTTCTTCTTGAGTCAGTTTTGGTACTGTATGCCTTCCTAGGAATTTTTCTTCCACATCTAAGTCATCTAATTTTGGCGTAATGTTGTTCATATTATTCCCTTGTAATCCTTTTGATCTTTGCAAGGTTGGCAGTGATGTCCCCTCTTTCATTCCTGATTTTGGTAATTTAAGTCTTCTCTTTTTTCTTGGTCAGTCTAGCTAAATTTTGTCAAATGTGGTAATCTTTGGAAAGAACCAAAGCTTTTGTTTTTATTGGTTTTCTCTATTGTTTTTCTAGTCTTTGCTTTACTTTTCTCCACTCCAATCTTCATTATTTTCTTCCATCTGTTTGATTTGGGCTTGGCTTGTTCTTTTTCTAGTTTCTTAAGGTATAAGATTAGGTTATTGCTTTGACATCTTTCTTCTTTTATAATGTGGACATTTACAGCTATAGATTTCCTTCTAAGCACGCTGCATCCCATAAGTTTTGATATGTTGTGTTTTCATTTCCATTCATCTCAAAATGTTCCTAAAACTGTGGTGATCTCTTCTTCATTTATGTAAGAGTGGATTGTTAAATTTCCACATATTTATGAATTCTCCAAATTTCCTTTTCCTGTTGATTTCTGATTTCATTCCTCTATAGTCAGTGAATACACTTTCATATTTGGTTTTATTCAATCCTTTTAAATGTTCAAGATTTGCTTTAGGATCCAGCTTGTGGTCTATACTGGAGAACGTTCCATGTGCACTTGTGAAGAGTGTGTATTCCACTCTTGCTGGGTGAGATGTCCTGTAAGTTAGACCTCCTTGGTTCATTGTGTTATTCAAGTGTTCTGTTTCCTCATTGATTTCCTGCCTAGCTGTTCAATTATTGAAAGCAGAGTACTGACATCTCCAACTATAATTGTTGAATCTCACTTCAATTCTAATTTTACTTCGTGAGCTATGGAACTCTATGTGAGGGCAGTTTACAATTGTTAGATATTCATGCTGGATCAACCCTCTTTTCATTGTAAAATCTTTTTGTTTGTCTCCAGTAACATTTTTATCTTAAGGTCTATTTTGTGCGATATTGGGTCCACTTTAGCTCTCTTTGGGGTATTGTTTACATGGTATGTCTTTTTCCATGATTTCACTTTCAATTCATTTGTATTTTAAAATCTAAATGTGTTTCCTGTGGACGGCATATAGTTTGTTTTTTAAATCCGTTCTGTCAGCCTTTGCCTTTATTATTGGAATATTTAATACACTTACATTTAGTGTAATTGCTGGTAATGTAGATTTATGCCAGCCATTTTGCTGCTTACTTTCTGTATGACTCATGTCTTTTTAGTCCTAGTCTTTCACTGCCACCACCTTTTTGTGTGATTTTTTTACTTTGCCATTTTAATTTCCTTATTGTTTCTTTACAGTATTTTTAAAGTTACTGTCTTAGTGTTTGTTCTGGGGATTACAATTAGTCTTTTAATGCAGTGCAGATTAATACTACCTTAGTTTCAATAGTGTTCAGAGACTTTGCTCCAATAGAGCTCCGTTCCCTCTCCCCACTTTATGCCATTCTTGCCATAATAATTACATCTTTATGCATTATAAGTCCATTAACACAGTTTTGTTGCTCCATGTTGTTGTCTCTTAAATCAGATAGAAGAAAAGAGCTAGAAAAAATATATTTATACTGTTTTTTATATTTAACTATAGTTACCTTTTTTGGTGTCTTTTATTTCTTTGTGTCGACCCAAGTGATCATCTAATGTTCTTTCATTTCTTCTGAAGGACTCCCTTTAGAGTTTCTTATAGTACTGATCTGCTAGGACAGATGACTGAATTTTCTCAGATTTTCTTTATCTGGTAATGTCTTATTTCTCCTTTGTTTTTGAAGATGGATTTCTGGGTATAGAATTCTTGGTTGACAGTCTTTTTTCTTTCAGCATTTGGACAATGTCATCCCATTGCCTTCCGGTTTCCTTGGTTTTTTATGAGAAGCTAACTGTTTTATATAATGAGTGTTATACATCACTTTGTATGTGATGAGTCATTTTGCTTCTTTCAAGATTCTGTGTCTTTGAGCAGCTTGACTATGATATGTCTGGATATGAATCTCTTTTAGTTTATCATACTTGGAGTTCATTGAGATTCTTGGATGTA
Organism: Camelus dromedarius; assembly: GCF_036321535.1. Lineage (NCBI taxonomy): Eukaryota > Metazoa > Chordata > Mammalia > Artiodactyla > Camelidae > Camelus > Camelus dromedarius. The sequence continues at coordinate 20,272,985 of NC_087443.1, forward strand.
TAATGGTTTTCAACAGATTTGGGAAGCTTTCAACCATTACTTCTTAAAATACTCTTTCTACCCGCTTTTTTCCTTTCCTTCTAGGACTCCCATTATACATGTGTTGGTACACTTGATGATGTCTCATTGGTTTCTGAGACTCTGTTCATTTTTCTTCATTCTTTTTTTTTTTCTTTCTTTCTTTCTGTTTTCTCCTCATACTGGATAATCTCAGTTGACCTATCTTCAGGTTTACTGATTCTTTCTTCTGCCAGCTCAAATCTGCTATTAATTTGCTATAGTGAATTTTTCATTGTAGTTACTGTACTATTAAACTCCAGAATTTCTATATGGTTCTTTTTATAACTTCTATCCCTTCATTGATATTCTTTATCTGGTGAGATATCAGTCATATCTGCCTTTAATTCTTTAGACATGGTTTCTTTGAACATATTTATAATAACTGATTTTAAATCTTTGTCTCGTAAGTCTAACATCTGGGCCAAGGATGGTTTCTACTGACTGTTTTTTCCCCCCTTGTGTATGGGCCATACTTTCTTCTTTCTTTGTGTATCTTGTAGTCTTTTATTGAAAGGTGGACATTGTACATAATACAGTGTGGCACCTCTGCAAATCAGATTCCCTTTCTTCCCCTGCTTTTATTGTTATTACTGGTGTAGCTGTTTATTTAGTGACTTTCCTGGACTAAATTTATAAAATCTGTAGTACACAGCCATTGAAGTCTCTTCTTGATTAGTTTAGTGGTCAGATAATGATTTTTCAGAGATATCACTAAATGCCTTTAACCAATAAGTCTGCTACCCTTTGCTGAGTGTGTGTGTGTGTGTGTGTGTGTGTGTTGGGACACACCTTCAATGCTTAGGTAATTCATGACTGTGACTTAATCTTCACTTCCTACTTGTACAGGGACTCAAAGTCAGCCAGAAGTGAGAGATTGGAGACCTCTCCAGTCTTTGCTGTTCACTGGCACAGCTCTACAGATGTACACAGCCTTGTAGATCTCCAGAAATATGTCAGAGCTCTTCAGACCCCCCAGAAGATTTCTCCATCCCCAGATCTTCCCTTTGGCCAGAGCTTATTTGGCCCAATTAGTGTCACAGTTTAAGGCAGCAGAAATGTTAATGAATTACCACTGATTTTTTTTGGACAATGTCCTGCAGATAGGGTTTTTCCACAGAGTGAGTCAGGTCACATAATGACAATGCTCTATAAATGGGACTTTTTCAGGGAGCTGCAAGACAGGTCAAATTGCGACAATGTCCTGGGATGGGACTTTCTGAGATGCTAATTCACCCCAAGGTAGGTGGGCGGGTACTTAAATCTTCTCTAGTCCAGGCCTTGCCCTTCTTACCCGACCTTTACCCTGATGCTAAGCGGTGGCTTGGAGGTGAGTTAAGGGGCCTCAGGACTTGGTCTCAAGGAGGTAGTGTGAAATGTAAGCTCTTGCAGCTGGGAGGTGGGCAGATGTGGTGCTGAATTCTGGCTCTTGTCATATACTGTCTGTGCAGCCTTGGGGACAGGTTACTTCTCTGAGCCAAAGAGGGCTGCTTTTGTCTGTAAATTGGGATACTAGCAACCTCACCAGCTTGTGTCAAGGGAAAATTTAAATTGGCCTCTGTCTATGAGGCTGCTGGCACACAGAAAAATGCTCAATCATGGAAATGATTATTATTTGTCTTGAGGCTCAGGGTAGGGCTAAAAAATGATGAGGCCTGTGTTGTTTTCTTGAAATAAAAGCAATTATAACACATGTGACACTCGCTAGGGTCCAAGCCCTGTCCTAAGCACTTTGTATATAGGAATTCATTTAGCCTCAGGTGGATTCTGCTATCAGTCTCATTTAGAGACGAGGAAACTGAGGCATAGAGGTTCCCCAGGCCACTCAGAACTGGGAAGCCAACGCAGGCTGTCTGGCACCAGAGTCTGCGGTGCTAACTGGCACTCTGTTTCATTTTAATACCATGCAGCTCCAAGCCAGGTGTTCACTTTGACATCTGGCAGTGGAGAACCCCCAAGTGAGGGTAAAACAAAAAGCAGCATTTGCCCTTTACTGATGAAACTGGGAACAAAGGGACTGGATACTCCCGAGTCACATTCAGTTTGGAAAAAGTCAGAAGTCAGTCTCAACCCAGCCGTTTCTCTTTTGTGGTTTCAGCCAGGCCACGGACCCGGGCCGGTTCCTCTCTGATATCCGGCCCCCACCGGACCTGCCCACCCACCCACCCTTGGAGTTCCTCTTGGGCTGGGGGTTGCGACTCATTCCTGGAGCTGGGCGCAGCCTCTCACCCAGACTGAGGGCTCACGCGGCTGATAGCTTCAGTCCCCACCAACGACAGGATTCCACGCGGACACCCAGGAGCGAGCAGCGCCAGCAGCAGGAGGGATGGTTAATAAGTTGGCACTCACCTCGACACACCGGGGACATGCAGGTGTGGGCATCCCAGGGGTTTAGTTCGGTCTTTTACGACAGGCCCTGTCACCATCAGTGAGGTCACAGCGGCCCTGACCGCCACGTGACCGTCTGTGCAAGCGCAGAGCGTGAGGTGTGGCTCAGAAGTGGGCGCGGGGCCCTTTACACCTGCTCCCCACCCTCCTCCTCACGCATCCCCAGAGCAGGGCCCTAACCCACAGGCCCTCAGATACCTTCCAGCCCAGGAGGTCTGCAGCCACGGCGGACATTCAGATGGAGCTCACCAGAGCAGCGAGGGGGTCTGTGAACCGCTGGAACATTTCCGTACCACTTAGTGACTTGTCACTGCCCCCAGCCTTCCCGGGCCCCTCTGCCTCCCCACTCTCTAGGACCTGGCCACCTAGGACCAGATGTGGCTTAGGACCCACTTTGATTCTGATTGATCCTGGCCCCTGACTGATAGCCATTTTTGAGGATTTTGAACTCCATGCAGCCTGCATCCAAAATTTCTGGAGGCAGAGAGCCCTGAACTTGGGAGCAAGGAGAGATCTTTGAGACTGGGCAATTTCCTCTTCCTCGGTTTACTGTTGAGGAGAGTCAGACACAGAGAGGCCCACATCCCTCCAGGGGGCCCCCCAAGGGGGTGCAGAATGGGGACAGGGTGGAGCGACAGCATGAATGGCCTTGGAATCAGGTTGCTCTGGGTTCAAATCCCGACTCTCCCAATTTGACCTGCGGCGCCTCTGGCTGTGCGGGACTTCGGTGTCACCCGGCTGGGAAAGCACCGCCTCACCAGGCTATTGCCAGGGGGCAAGGCTGTGGAGAAAAAGGGCTTGTGTAGGATGAGCCCCATCAACACCAAACACTGCCTTCCCCACAACAGCGGGCTCTGGGATCCTCAGGGAAACACCTGTACCTCTGACTTAGCAAGGTCCCAGCAGCCATGTTCAGGGCCACCTGCCTGCGAACAGACCCCTACCTACCTCGCCCCAATCCACTGTGGGGAACAAGCAAGCTCTTTTCCTGTGAAGTCTCCCCAAGGAGGGTCAAGGAGAGAGTCCACTCTGATTATCATCTTGCTAATGATCAAAACATGGGGACTTAGAGATGTAATGTCCAGGCTGAGAGGGCGCAAGCTTGGGAGGTCCTCAGGTCCTCCAAGATCACCTAGCCTGACCTTCTTTTCTAGGTGAGTTTTAAAAAACACTCCCCAAAGAGAAAATGACTTGCCTAAGGCCACCCACCATGTCAGTAGGCCAGTGGGGACCTCACTCACAGTCTCTGAGTCTGGGGGCCCCAGTCCTCGGTCCTGAATAAGGCTGCCTAACTGCGTTCTAGTTTAGTCCCTATGAATTGAGGGCAGGTTCTGTGCTGGGCCACTTACAGAGTGGCTATCACACTTTCCTTACGCCAAAATGGAAGAATGGAGGGAAGGGACCAGACATTCAAGAGTCATTCAAGGCAGGATGAGGGTTGGGGGAGGGAGCCCATGGGTACAGGGGAGCCAGCCTTCAGGCCACCTCTCACAGCTGGATGTCCAGTCAGCCCCTCGGCCATGGCCCCTGCTCAGAATGCGCTGGGCAGTCGGGCAGCTCTGTCATAAATGATCCTTCCTCCATTGTCTCAACATTTCCAAGTACCAGACGGGACACAACAGGCTTATGTTGCCTTAAGTCTCTACTCTGCCCCAGGCCCGGGACACCTCGACCGTCCTGCCTTGCTCATTTGCGTTGACTCCATAACCCCAATGTTTTTGTGGATTCACAGGGTCAAGAGGGGTTCCCTTGATGCCTGCCAGGTTTCTCCACCAAGTTCAGAAACGTTTTATGCATGGCGTTAAATACACAGTCTTTCATCTGGGAGGGAGGAGAGGCTGAGTTTGCTGAGCTCTGTCGGTGCCAAGCACAGCGCATGCGCTGCCTCCCAACTCCTCAACCTTCCCCGCCAGGGTCGTTGGATACTGTGGATTTTGGAGATGAAGACATCGAGACTGAGAGATAAATAGTTTGCCCCTGGCCACCCAAATGTCGCCGGTCAGGTCTGCATGACCCCAAAATCCAGGCTGTTTCTCTCTTCCCTCAGCTGTCTTTCAAGTCTCAAGAATGGACTCTTTTGGAAAGATTCCAGTTAAAGGTCTTTGGCTGCTAGGACTGTGGGTCCTGAGGTTTCTCTGACTACCTAATAAAGTGATTTCTCATGAAAACCTAAGGACATCCTTCCTTCCTGTGCCCCCCTCCTCCATGACCCGCAGGACACCATCAGTGCATGAAATCCCTGGAAATCTGGGAGAAGCAGGCGCCGAAAGGATGTTGCAGCCCCCTTCTTTATTCAGAGGGGCTGGGGAATTGCTCTTTCCCAATAAACTCCCGAGAAGCCACTGACCAGGACCGGGCAATGGAGGAGGGGGCGCCGCTGGGTGAGTCTGGGGGAAATGAGGCCACGGAGCCCCGGAAAAGGCCCGGGTCACCCAGCATCCTGCCCTGCCTCCCCTGTGAGGCCCCATTGTCCTGGCTCGAGCTCCCAGGCTGGCCCGCCCTCGCCTGCAGCATTCATGCGCTGGCTCTGAGGCCCATTCTGAGTTAGTGCTATTTGTAGAATCTTCTTAAAATACCACAACAGTGCCATTCAGGGAGCGTCTGCACGGCGATGGATGGTGGAGGTTGGAACAAAGCTCTGCTGTGCTGGGCATCCCGATCTGGCCTCGGCTGGAGGGCGTCCCTCCGCCCTACTGACGGGCGGGGAGCTGCGGGGAGCTGGGGTTCTCCCCGTCCTGGGTGCTCCCGGGCAGGCGAGGCCCCGTGGGGCCCGGCATGGCATGGGCTCTGGTCCCCCACGCTGGCCTGCAGCGCATCCTGGGCCAGGCTGGCCGGCGGCGGGAGTGGAAGAGGGCACTAGGCTCTCCGTAAATGAGGCTGTGCTGTTTACAGTAGCCTTTCCCCAGGAGGCCAGGTCTAGTCCACCCTGTCATCAGGCCACACCCAGGCTTGCTCAAGGACAGACAGTTGGGTGGATGGACAGGAGCAAAGATGAGGGAGGGGCATCAGGGAGGGACCCACAGGGATGAAGCTGTTTGCATGCAGAAGGCAGGGCTCTGGCACCTTTCCTCCCTCTGTGTCCATGCTGTTCCATCACGATATGTGGCATAGTAGTGCCCTTTCTCTTCCCCACCTCAGCAGCGCCCGCAGCATCTTCTCAGGAACACATGTTCTTGGGATCTCTTAGGAGGTTAACAGGCGTTGCCATTGGCAATGCGTTTCGCGGTCCCTGGGAGGAGCTGAGTGGAGCTGAGTGGAGTCGAGCGTTTTCTCTGCTGGTGGACCTCTCAGAGCCCGTGGACCTCTCAGAGCCTTTACCGTGCCAACGGGACTGTGTGCTGTGTCCCCTACACTTAACCTCCAGGCCCTCCCTCACGCAGCTGCCGGCCGGGTAGTGATGTTCTGGCCAGACCTTCCTGTGGCCCCTCCAGGTGTGGCTCGAGCCCCAGGTGCGGTGCCCATCTGTTCATAGTGTTTGATGACTTTTCAGTTTTTCTCTTTTCCCCCAATGGCACCATGTGTTATACAGAAAGGAGGCAGCTTAGCTGTCCTAGCCTGTACCCGAGGCGAAGGGCCTGCAGTGGGCCTTCCTGTGTGTCTGGGAGTGGCTGGAGGGAGACCTCACTGCCCTGAAAGGCTTGGCAGCCAGGCCAGCAGCTCCCTCTTTGAGCAGCTGCGCCAGCCAGGCCCCAGTGGTGGGTTTTTAAATGTTCTCTGCAGGTCCCTGACGAGTGTCTCCTAACAGCTGTTCACAAGGGACACTGGGCCACCCTGTGATCAGTTACACAAGCCAGCATGGGGTGTGACCCTTGACAAGGGCCTGCCTGTCAGGGGAGATCTGTTTGGAGTGAGGGTCAGGTGAGAGACTGACACCCCAGGGATGGTTTGGGGGTCCTCGAAGCACACCATGTAAAGGACAACACCCACCTCAGTGTGGACGGTGGCCACCACCGCATTTGAGTCCTGGCAGTTGAATTGGATTCTGACCATCCTGGTGGAAGGCAGGGCAGCCCTGGGAAGCAGGCCTTCTCTGAGACAGGCAGGCCCAGGTCACTCACTGGCTGCAGGACTTCAGGCAAGAGACTCGGCATTTTCATGCCTCAGTTTCCCCACCAGGAAAATGGGATTCACAAGGCCTAGTCTGAGGGTTGCTGTGGGACTGTGGTAGGCAGGAGGCCCGGAGAGGCTGGATGAGTTGAGGTTTTGCTCCCCAGCGCTGCCAGTTCTGCTGAAGGGAAAAGCACTGGACAACAAATAGATGAAGCATAAAAATCTCAGCTCTGACCTCTGGCTGGGAGTTTGAGGTAGTTTTCTTCTGTAAGATGCTGAAAGATAAGACCTTCCTCAAGGTTGCTTTGAGGCTTAAATGTGGGAACATGGAGGCCACCATGTTAACTCCAGCAGGGGAGGGATTCACAGAAGCTGCAGTGTGGAGTGGGGCCTCCAGAGGGCGCCATTCATTTTAGACTACAATGAGAATGGCTGCCCCAGGGAAGGAGGTGGGCAGGCACTTAAACCACAGTGTGAATGTCAGCCACTGGGGTGCCATTTATTAAAACTGTATTATTAAATGGCTGCCCCCAGAAGGTTCCAGGAACTTCTACTACCATGTGAATGGCTGCTTCCTGGAGTTGTGCCGGGGAGTGGTGCTGGGTAACAGTGAACAGATTAAACCTCCATCCTGGCACTGGCAAGACTTCTTGTCTGGTTGTTTATACCTGGCGTCCAGGAAGGAGGCCACTTATAAAAATACTATATTGTTTTTTTTAAAAATCCTGAAGAATTTGGTTTAAGAAGAGGGTGGGGAGACCTCAGCTAAAGCCCTGAGGTCTCACACACCTGCTGGAGGTGGGCCCACATATGGGGAAAACCATGCAAAGAAGAAAAGAGCATCAGAAAGAGATCCATGGGGTCCAGCTCGAATTAAAGAATTTCTCATGTGCCCAGCATAGATTTTGTGGCTCCGCGGGGCCGGATAGCGGAGGCAGAAAGGAACAGAGGCGGCTGGATTGAGTGCACAGTACTGGGTGGGTAGATCATGGGCTTGGAGTTCCCTAGGCCCTGGTCACGTAACCCCTGCTTGGCAGGTCACTTTCCCCAGCCCCAGTCTCTTCATTCAGCCCCCCTACTCCAGCCAGAGGAGCTCCTTCTAGCCTTTGGCTTTCTGCGGAGGCTGCCTCCACCCTGGCCTCAGGGAGGGGGTCTGAACTCACCTCCAGGGGAGGCAGAAATGGTAAGAACCCCCCTCCCCCACCTCTCCCGGCCGTCGGTGTTTCCCCCCACTAGGAAGAGTTCCTGTGATGGCGAGGTTTTGTGATGCAGAACTGGGGAAGGGGCTTACCGCCATCTCCATAATAAAGAGTAAAGAGGCAGTACATCCTCCCCAAAGGAAAGGGCAGCTGTCCTTCCTGTTGCTAATTTGGCGTCTTGGGCTGCTTCCCAGTCTGTGGCTGACCTGCTTGCCCTTGGCTCCCTGAGGACCAGGGCTTCATCTCTGTGTCCCCCGTCCCCAGCCTGGTGCCTGGTGGGTTGTGTGATGAGAGGACCGTAGAATGTCCTTCCGGGCAGCGGTTCTGAAGCCCCTGTCCAGGGGGGCGGCATCCAGCATCGGGGGACAAACAAGAACTTCCTTCCGGTAGAAGGAGAGGTGGCGATGTAGGCACGGGCTGGTGTCAATGATAGGGCTCTAGTCCGGGACCTTGGATGATGGTCAGCCCCTGCCCCGTGGCCCGGGCATTCCCCCATGATGCCAGACTGCGGGGCTTGGGCACAGGGAGCCAACAGCCAGGAAAGGGGAGTCAGAGCAGCATCCTGGGGACTGTGCTTTACAAGCAGCTGGGCTTGAGCCTGAGGTGGGAATCAGCTGTGAGGGGGGTGAGAGGATGTCACTGGCATTTTTATAATTGATGCTTACAATCACAAAGTGATTTTTATTTATTTTCTAAATTTAGTCTAAAATGTGCAGTTTCTGGAGACAGCGAGCTGGATGTGGTGGGACTCAGGACACCCCCTCCTCCCACTGGCACTGGGTATCGTGCCTGCTTTGGCTCCACTTATGTCCCAGGGCCGGTGGGGGAAGGGCAGAGGCTTGGAGCCCCAGAGGCTGACCTTTGTGCTAACACTTCCTCTGGATCACCACCAAGACCAAGACATCCTGAACCCAGGTGATCGTCACCCCTTCACCCACGCCACCGCTTCTCCCCCCAAACACCTGCCAGAACCTCCTAGCTGCCTCTGGACCCACTTATGCCCCATTGGGGGCATTAAGATACACCAAGGACCTCAGGACCTTTCCCAGCTCAGGGCCTTTGCACTTGCTGCCCACCCCCAACCCTCTGTGCCTGGACTGGCCCCTCTAGTCACTTAATTCTCAACTCAAGGACCCCTCAGACAGACTTTTCCGATCAGATGGGCAACCCTACCCCATCTCGGCTGCAGTCACCCCATCTGAGCTCCCTCCTTCCCTGATTTGCTCCCTCATCCTTTGTCCATTTTCCCAAAGAGTATGCTCCAGGAGGGCACGGCCTTGCTTGTCCTCTTTACTTAGGCACCCCCTCCACCCCTCCCCTGCATGCCATGCACACAGTAGGGTCTTGAGGAGTATCTGTTGCCTCACTGAAAGAAAGAGGCTCCCTACACATGCAGGCTAGACCAGGCCCAGCCTGCCTGAAGTCTCCTGCACAGGTCAAGCCTGCAGGGAAGGAGGGGGAAGGGCTGTGGGGGTGGGGTGGGGAAGAGGGATTGGGGGAGGGGGAGAGGGAAGTTAAAGCCCCCGGGACCGCACTTGACTGGAGCCCATGGGTACCTCTCCCCTTTTGTCCCCAGGCTGGCAATTCTGATACACCCTTTGGAAGGCTGCACTGACCATCCCACCAGGGTGGAGGCCCCAGGCTCCCAAACAGCAGCCAGCTGGATCCGGCATCCCTGTGGGCTGTCCCTGCTTTCCTGTTCTGTTCCCTGCCCTGCTTCCCAAGCCCAGTCTCTGGCTTTGGTTTGGAGGAACCCAGGCTAAGACACCACCTGGTATTAGGGAAAACGTTCTCAGCAGCAACGTGAGGTAGGGAAAGGCGCCAGGCCCCCGCAGTTAATAACAGCTCCTGCCAGCCCACTGCGTGCTTTAGTCATTGGTTTAACAAATGCCGAAGCGCCCACCTGGACGAAGCCCTCCGTTAGGGGTCAGGAGAGGTGTGAGAAGCCTTGAAGGGGAGACCCAGGAGGGTGGGAACCTGGGGCTGGGAGGAGGCTGGGGAGGGTCTTCGGTGCAAATCAAGCTTCCATCACTTACTAGATTCCTAGGGCTTGGGAAACCCTCCAACCAGCCCCAGCTTCTCCTGCACATAGTAGGGGCTGTAATACGATCAGACCATTGACTTCCTGGAGTCGCTTTGAGGGGTGCCCGCCTTTGCAAGCAGTGTGGGGGCGGCAGGACCAGTAAAGCTGCAGCTGGGGGCCCTTGTTACCTCTGCAGCTGGCGTTGCTTGTAACATGGTAGAAATAAATATCCCTGTGCACATTCATAGGAGAGGTTGGGTCTAATGGTGTACAAGGAATGTAAGGAAGTCGAACTTCATAAATGTTCCCTTTTCCTTTCTTAGGGCAATGAATGTTCCTTTATTTTCCATTTTTATAATATAATATATATTTTAAATTTCATTTTTTATTTTTATAACTTTTGTTCTGTTATTTATTTAATATTTTATAAATTTGATAATATAATATTTTATAATGTAATATAATCATTCCTTCCAGGTCCCTGAGCATAAATCACATATTTTCCCCTCACCTCCAAGTGCCAGGCCCACCCCTCCTCCCCCACAACCCTCCCCACCCTGGAACAGTTCAGAACCAGCTCTTCATCTGAAACTGGCATATTCCATTTCCATATGTTGCTATTTTTAACTTATTTTTTTTTTCCTGCCCAAAAGTTATTTTAAAATGGAGGTGAGGGGTGGGTGGGCAGTGCCCTGACAGTTAGTGGTGTTTTCCAGTTGGGCAGTGCTATGTTGCTGCTAAGGCCTGGCTTCTCGGGCAGGTCAGGAGACAGCAGGGGGCCGGGTCAGGCCAGGCCCAGAGCCAGGCGGGCAAAGCTGTGGGTGGAAGGCTGTCCCACCCCACCCCTACCCCTACCCTGACCCCCACCCTGACCTCCCCTCAGGAATCCTCCCTAGCTCTTGCTCCCCACGGTGGTTTTGCATCTGTGATAATGGTTCAAGCCTGTCTCCCCAGCTTGGCTGCCTTCTCCAAGAGGCAGGGACTCATGGTTTTGTCACTGCTGTGTCCTCAGCACATGGCCCAGTGTGTGGCACGTGGTAGACATTCAAAACGCCTTTTGTGGAGGGGAGAGTGGGAGAAGGAAAACTGGGAGTGGGTGAGGGGGGAACAGTTAGGGAAGGTGATGGAGAAGTGGGGATATTTGAGCTGGGTCTTGATGAATGGGTAGGAGTTTTCCAGGTGGACACAAGGGGAAGGGAGCCCAAGAAGAGGGAACAGCATGTGCAAAGACAATAAGACATGAAGTATGTGGTATATCTTGGGCACAAGAAGTAGGGCAGAGTACCTGGGGGGTCCACTATGGAGACTAGCTGGAGGGGCTGAAACGGTCCCCTCAGCCAATCAAAAGGAGCCCCAGTGGGAAGCAGTGAGCGGGCAAATGTCCTGAAGGCAGAAGAGAGGGGCTGTGGTGTGGAATTCTTGCCAGGGAAGGGAGAGCCCGGCCTTGTGCTTCAGAGGGGACCCTCTGGCCGGGCCTGAGCCTTCCCCAGCTGGCCCCTTCCTTCACTTCCGCAATTGTCCCTGTGAGAAAAGTCACAGCCCCAGTTTTCCCATGGGGTGCTGCACGGATTCCCTAAAAACGCAAACATCCCCAGAACCACAAAAGAAGATTTCCCAGGGAGATGCTGGTTTGGAGAAATGAAACCGCTGTGGGGCTAGGCTGGCCAAAGGGGAACTTGGACCGCAAACCGATTGCAGGACATTCGGGACCTTTTCCTAAACGAAAAGTACTCAAAGCACAGGGCAGGTCTGATTCTGCAGGGCCAAACCCAGGGGCCACCACCTCTCTTAACAAGGAAAAGAAACAATTTTTATTCAAGAAAGCGCTCTGTGCCTGTGATAACATATGCAAACACTTCAAAGGGCCTGTGGTGAAAAGCAAGCCTCGTGTCCTGAGCCCCTCACCTCCTCCCCTAAAGCAAGTCCGGGTCCCCGGGTCCTGCTTGTCCTTTCAGAAATGGGCACCCTTGTGTGTCCACGCCCTTGTGTGTCCTTGTCCCTCTTATACAAATGGCAGCATGTGCTTCCCGCGGTATTTTGCTTTTTCCACATAATAATACATCACTCCATATCACATAGTTCCACCACCACTTTTTTTTGAATGGACATCGTTTACTGAACCAGCACATTATTTATTTAGGGGGAGGGTATAGCTCAGTGGTAAAGCACATGCTTAGCATGCACGAGGTCCTGGGTTCACTCCCCAGTACCTCCATTAAAAAATTAATAAATAAACCTAATTACTTCCTCCCTCCCCCTAGCAAAAGAGCAAAACGACATTATTTATTTAACTTGATGGACGGTTAAGTTGTTCCCTGTTTTTCTCACTGCCTCCTAATTATGCACAAGTGCAAATTTATCTGAAGGGTAAATCCCCTAGGGAGGATGGCTGAGTCATTTAAAATTTTGAGAGATACAGTAGTGCCCCCACCCCGATCCATGGTTTGGCTTTCCGTGGTGGTTTCGGTCTCTGTGGTTTCAGTTACCTGCGGTCAACTGTGGTCTGAAAATATGTTAAATGGAAAATTCCAGAAATAAACAAGACATCAGCTTTAGAACAATCCACGCCGTTCTGAGTAGTGTGCTGAAGTCTCGTGCTGTCTTGCTGTGTCCCACGGAGGGGTTAGTCACCCTTTGGTCCAGCAGAGCCACACAGAATAAGCTGCCGGCCCCTTAGTCACTGAGCAGCCCTCGTGGTTATCCAATCGACTGTCAAGGTGTCCCAGTCACATAACTTTTATTACAGGATATTTTTATAACCGTTCTGTCTTATTACTAGTTATTGTTAATTTCTTAATATGCCTAATTTATAAATTACACTTAATCACAGGCATGTATATATGTACAGGAGAAATATCAGACATACAGGGGTTGGTACTATCTGCAGTTTGGGGCATCCGCTGGGGGTCTTGGGGTGTGTCCCCCGCAGATAAGGGAGGACCACTCTATTGTCAAATTATGTTGCACAAAGAAGTGGTGCGAAAATCTTTATTACCAGCTTGGTAAGGGTCTGTCCCCTTTCCTCACCCATCCCCCTCGGGTCAGTCCTCCAGCTGTGAGCCCCACACCCCTCGGTCAGCTGGTCACCCGGCTCTGAGGGACTCCCAGGTGCCAGCGTGCCCACCATCCACCCCCATCCTCCACTCTGCACAGCTTGCAGCCCACAGCCCACAGGGGATGTGAGATTTCTTTCCTACTTGTCACTTTCTATTAAACTCCATTTTCATCTATTTTTTTCAAATAAATAACATGGTACAAATATCAAAAGTCCAAAAGCCGGCCTCCCTGCCCCCTTTTCCTTTATCTGTCCACTTTCCGCCCCAAAGAACTGCTGCTCCCAATGTCTTTGTCTCCTTCCAGAGGTATTTTGCACAAACAGGAACATTTCTGTTTTTCCTTCCTCCCTCCCTTCGTTTGCAAAAATGGTAGCATGTTATTCCTCCCTTGGCTTTTTCATTTAACAGTATCTAGCAGAGAACATTCTGAGCATAAGCTGCATCCTCCTTTTTTTTAATACCTGCAAAGCATCTCATTTTATGAATATATACCCCTCTCCTTTTGTCATTTGTCTTTTCACTGTCTTTTCTTTGCCTTGCAAATGTTTTTAACTTTCCTGTAGTGAGATTCTCTTTTGTGGTCTCTGGTTTTGGAGTCAAATTAGAAAGACCTTTCCCACTTCGAGATTAAACAAAATTTCTCCCACAATGGATCTTGGTACTTCGTGATTTCATTTTTTTATCTTTAAATCTCTGAACCATCATGATTTTTTTTTTATTTGTTGTAAGATGGGGTATAAGTTTCCAACTTGGTAATTTTGCTCTAGGTGGCTGTTCAATTGTTCCTATACCATTTACTAAAGAATCCATCTTGTATTGGCCCCTTTGAAATAACTTCCTAATTCTATTCCAAGCTCCCAAATGTGTTTGAGTCTGTTTTCATGTTGGGCAGTACTGCGTTGCTTTAATTATCGCAGCTGCATATTTCACTCGGTTTTAGTAATTGCTAGGGCTGGTCTGATTTCACTATTCTTTTTTTTTTTTTTTACAAAAATGCATTTGCTATTTTTACTTAAGAATTTTAGACTCAACTTGCCTAATTTAAAAAGAAATACGATTGTATTTTATTGTGCTGATTTATGGACTAAATTGGGGAAATTGGCATCTCTGTTTGAGTTTTCCTACTTATGACAGATGATACGCATTTCTGTCTCTTCTAATTTATAAACAGATTGTGGTTTCTGTGTATTAATTTTGTATCTGGCTACTGTACTGAATTCTCTCATTGCTTGTGATGGATTTTCAGTTTATTGACTTAGGCTCTCCACACAAATAAATAATAACCACAAATAGTAATAAGACCAGGCCCTCCCCTCCAGCTTTTATAGTTTTATGTTTTCTTTCTAATCTAATTGCACTGGCACATACTTCCAGGAAATGTTAAATAACAGTGGTGATGGTGGACATGCTTGTATTGTCACTGACTTTGGTGGCGACGCGGCCAGTGCGTCTGCACTAAACAGAGCATTGGCTTTGGGTACATCCGTGCTGAGGAAGGCTCCATCTAAAGGAAGGCAGGTAAACAGGTGGCATCAACACAAGTGTAGCCCCTCACCCTGTACTTTCTCACCAGAGTTTGGTGCCCACTGCCCCTGCCCCCCCCAGCCCCCCACCCTGCCAGCCCTTAAGCTGTTATCTTCGGAGCTGCCAGTGGTCCAGGCTCCTGACGCTGCGCTGGGAGGAGTGAGTGATACCGGAGAGGCAGCCAGGCTGGGCAAGGGGGCTGTCTCGGGCTCTTTATCCTGAGGGTCAGGGGGTGCACCATAAGGGTAGCAGCTGATTTCATGGAAGGAACCCCAAACTGCTAAATCCAAATCCTGCTGTGCCATTTCCTAGCCGGGTGGCCCTGGGCCACTGGAAGCTTCTGGAGTTCCGGCTGCCCTGCCGTAACATAGGGATGATGGTCTCTACAGATGGCACGTAGGAAGCACGGACAGGTGCCATGCCCAACTTCTGGCATCCTTGTTTCATTCAACCCTCACCAGAACCTCAAGAGGCAGGTCCAGTTATTGGCCTCATTTTGCTGATGAAGAGACGGAAACGTAAAAAGAGTAGGTGGCCAGTAAGCACTTAACGTTCCATCAGCTTTCTCCCACGTATTCATTTAGTCTCCACCAACCCAGTGAGGAAGGCTCCCTGAGTCTCCACTTGGAGAGGAGGACCCAGAGGCACAAAGCTGGTGGGGCCAGGGGTCTGGCCCTATGTTCTCAGCCCCTCGCATGCTGGGGGAAGGGATGGACCCAAAGGCAGCCAGGTGGCACTCCGTGTGCTCTCAGTCCTAGAATGCAAGCTGGCATGTGCAAGGTGGTCGGTGCTTGGGACCTGCCCAGGGATTTCCGTTGTAGGAAACCAGGGCAGATGGTGCACCAGCACCAGCTGGAGGGCCCCGCAGGAACCCAGCTGTTCCTCCTCGCCCCGCTCCGCCCAGGATAGTCCCGGCTTTGGGGCACTGAGAAGTACAGAAGTTCCCCAGGGCAGACAAAAAGTGCCTGGTCCCCCCCCACCCTCCGCCCACTGGCAGAGCACAGACAGCCCAGAGGCTGCAGCCTCTGCCTCCAGCCACACGAACAAACCCGAACTGCCAGCCCGCGTGCACCTGGCATCTGTCCCTGGCCCTGCCGAGCTTGGCTGCCGCTCCTGCCGCCACGGCCCCACCACTTCTTACACCATGCCTTTCTGCCTCGCCAGGCATCTGAAGAGGAGCAGGCGTCTGCCCAGGGGTAAGTGGACAGCCAGGGTCAAGGGCAGGCTGCAGGGACACCAGGCTGGGGGTGGTGATTAACCCTGGAAGGGCAAGTGGCGTTCAGTGACTGCCAGCAAGAGAAATTGAGTGAAGACAGGATGACAGAGATTCGTGGGATGCTTGCACCTCTGCTCTGGTTCAGCCTGGGGCAGCCTGGCAGGGATAGGCAGGGGAGGAAAAACCATGCTGGCTTCTTGACGTTACCCAGAGCTGGACGAGCAAGTGCGTGCATGTGCAAACACACGAGCTGTCTCAGGAAGTCTAGGGGCGGTGGGCTCTCCCCTCCTCTGCAGCCCCCGTCTATGCTGTCTGACAGCTGCCCAGGCCCGGGGCCACCAGCCACATGTGGCTACTGAGCGCTTGACATGTGGCTAGTCCCCATGTGCTGTTAGTACAAAATACACACTAAATTTTGAAGACTTAGTACAAAAAAATACATATGTATATCATATCTCAATAGTTTCTGATTATGTGTTGAAAGAAATTATATTATTTTGGATGTATTGGGATAAACAAAATATAGCATTCAAAATGAGTTCACCAGCTTTTTGGTTTTTAAATGTAGCTACTAAGACATTTGAAATTGCCTGTGGCTCACATAATATTTCCATTGAATTACGCTGCTCTGCACAGCTGCGTCCCCACACTTGGCCTTCACCCCTGAGAACCCAAGTATTGGGGCCCTCCCCAGGGCTCCCCGCTCCCCTGGGCAGTCAGTAGGATGCTGGTGGTCCCTGTGACACTTAGTACATTGCTTCTGTTGTCACCTTTAAATAGTGACTTCTTGTATTTTGTAAACATTTCCTCTAAATCCCTAGCTAATTCAGACATCATTTGATTAATTACATCAGAAGGACAGCTTTTCGACCTGAATGCCATAGAAAGGGTCCTGCGAGCTACTATGTTCACAAAATGGGCTTGCAGGTGTCCTTGACTCTGTTTCTTTTTATTATGAAAATTCTTATACAGAAAGGGTGAAAGGTAGATCTTGTCCTGGAAGCCCTGCCAGGATCTGCTGTGTTCTGGAGTCACCTCCTCTCCCCAGAGCCCCTTGCATGGGTGCGAAGAGAGACTCCGGCACAAAAGGAAGGTTTTAAATCCCAGAGCCCCGGGGGGAAGAAAGCCCAGCTGGGAACAAGACAAGCTGGGCAGGGTCCTTGCTGGGTCACTTAGGGGCCTGCCCCTTCCACAAGCCCCAGGCTGACGTAGTGAGCGCAGAGTGAGGTCAAGGTTAGGAGCCGGGCTGCCTGGGGTCCTGGTTCACTGATTTTACAGCTTGGACGTGTTTCTTAACATCTCTGGACTTTTGCTTTTTTTCCTTTAAAATGGGAATGATGACACCATTTCCCATCAATTCGTTAACATCGTGCCTCCCTTAGAGTGAGTGCCTATCACCTCGGTTCTGCTGCAGCTCTTGCTTTTCCATTCATCACAGTTCCGTGCATGCCCTCCCCATGCCACGCATCGCTTGGGGTGCTGGGGTGGCTTATGAAACAGACAGAAGAGGAATGCATGGAAAATATACAGTATAAATAAACATATTATGTAAACCCATAAACTGCATGTGTGCTGGATTGTGATAAGGGCTATGGAAAAATTAAGACCGGGGAGGGTCCCAGGTTGCAATGGGTGATGAGAAGTGAGGTTTACATAGGGTGGTCAGAAAGGATTCCCCAGGGTGACATTTGAGGAAAGGCTATTAGGAGGTGAGGGCACAAGTCATGGCGGTGTCTGGGAGAACAGCTTTCCCGGCAAGAGCAAGGGCAGAGGGAAGGCAGGTGTCTGGTTGTCCGGGGAACAGCAGAGAGCAGCCGTGAGGCCGGAGGAGTAGCGGCTGAGGGGGCCAGGGCCCTGGAAAGTGACTGCAAAGACTTTGCTGAGAGGGGGGCCGCTGTGGGATTGTGAGCTGGTGTGGGTCTCAACAGGGTCACTGTGCTGATGTTTTGAGAACAGGTCATAGAGGGCAAGGGAGGGAGCCTAGAGACCATGCCACTGATCCAGAGGAGAGATGATATGGGCTCGGGCCAGGTGGGACAGTGAAAAGTGGTCAGAATTGGAATGTATTTTGAAGAAGGAGGCAACAGAAACTGCTGATAGGAGACATGAGAGAGTGGAGCTGAGGATGGGTCTGGTTTCCACTTAAGTAACGAGAAGGCGGAGCTGCCCTCACCCAGGAAAGAGAGGGGTGGCAGACCTGGAGAGGGGTTCCATATTTGGTGAGTGGAAGAGGCCTGGAGCCATCTTAGTGGAGCTGAGGTGTGGGGGATAGAGGTCTGGAGGGCAGAAGAGCAGTGAATTTGGAAGTCATCAGCATAGGGACAACAGTTAAAGCCCTGAGACTGGATGAGCTCAATGAGGGAACAGTATGGATTAGTGTGGGGATGAGGGGAGGGAAAAGGCCAGGTGACTCCCCACTGTGCGCTTGGGGCACCCGGTTGCCCAGCTCTGAGATAGGAACACAGGAGGAAGCCGGTGTGATGCAGGTGGTGATGGTTTTCAGACAAGCCATGCTGTGCTTTTGGGAGGGATGTCATACAACTGTAGAATCTTTTTTTTTTTTTTTTTTTTTGCATTCTTTTTTTATTGCAGTATAGTCAGTTTACAATGTTGTGTCAATTTCTGGTGTACAGCATACTGTTTCAGTCACATATATACATACATATGTTTGTTTTCATATTCTTTTTTTAATTTTATTTTATTGAGTTATAGTCAGTTTACAGTGTTTTGTCAATTTCCTGTTTTCATATTCTTTTTCATTGTAGGTTACTGCAAGATACTGAATATAGTTTCCTGTGCTCTACAGTAGAAACTTGTTGTTTATCTATTTTATATACAGTAGTTAGTATCTGCAAATCTTAAACCCCCAGTTTATCCTTTCCCACCCCTTTCCCCCCGGTAACCATAAGTTTCTTTTCTATGTCTGTGAGTCTATTTCTATTTTGTAAATAAGTTCGTCTTTTTTTTTTTTTTTTTTTAGATTCCACATATGAGTGATACATATAGTATTTTTCTTCCTCTTTCTGGCTCACTTCACTTAGAATGACAATCTCTAGGGCCATCCATGTGGCCGCAAAAAGCATTGTTTCATCCTTTTTTCATGGCCAAGTAGTATTCCATTGTATAAATATACCACAACTATTTTACCCAGTCATCTGTCGATGGACATTTAGGTTGTTTCCATGTCTTGGCTATTGTAAACAGTGCTGCTAGGAATGTTGCGGGTGCATGTGTCTTTTCAAATTATATTTTTCTTTGGATATATGCCCAGGACAACTATAGAATCTTAAAGGTCATTTAGCCACATAGGAAATATAGATCTGGTTGCTCTACATCAATGGTTCTCAACTGGGGACAGTTTTGCCTCCTAAGGAACATTTGGCAACATATGGATGGAGACCTTTTCGGTTGTCAAGGGAGGGAGGGAGAGGCTGCTACTGGCATCTAGTGGGTGGCAGCCCGGGATGCCACCCACCATCCTACCACGCATGACAGCCCCCCACCGCCCCAAGGGGGAAATATCTGGCCCAGAACATCGGTGGTGCTGAGGTGGAGAAATTCTGCTCTAGACTGCATTTAATTGAGTGTGATAATAAAAGTGAATATTTAGCGCCTGCTTGTTAGATGCCAGGTGCTAAGCTGAGGGAATAGCTCATTTCATTCTCCCAAAAAGGTAGGCACCTTCATTGTCTTCACCCCACGGGTGTGTGACTGACATTTGGGGAAGTCACGGCACTCCCCCTGGTGGAGCTGAGTGATGGACCCCCGTGGGGCTCTAAGCACCATTCTAGAGGGCCTCAAATGCCTGGGATATGTGGCAGGGTGGGATGGGAACACCGTGGCCACACAAACTCCTTAATAAAAGAAAAGGGGAAGACCGGAGACAGTAACAAGAGACCCCCATTTTTCATGGTGCATGTCTTCCTGAAATATTGCGGTTACGACTTTTTGCCTTAACTAAAGCTAGTACTAATCTTTCCTAAGGAACAGAGGAAAAGGTAGGCATGCACAATTAAATGCTGTAGAATATCCCAGCGTTTGCTGTGATGACCTATTTTATCTTTCTTGTATTCCTCGCCACGAACATAGAGGGAGCTTTACATTGCAAAAAGAGATTGAGTTTATAGTTGAACAAGCTGAATCTTGGCCCCTCTTCTTGTTTGTTGGTGAGCTAAGGGTTTAACTTCTCCAAGCCTCAGTTTCTCCATCTGTAAAATGGGGTCAGTAACACTCCTGCTTCATACAGTGTTTATGAAGACTAAATGTGATGGTGTGTCTTACACAGTGTTTTACATACACTGGGCCCTTAGCCGTGGTCATAGGACTTTCACTTCTGGATAAGATGGAGCAACAGGGACCGATTAATACTCTCACCAAAAACAACCCCCCCCCCAAAAAGACAAATAATATGAAATAATGTTTTGTTATTGAATTATAGTCAGTTTACAGTGTTGCATTGAAATAATGTTTTTCAAGACACTAGATAGACATTAGGCAGGGAAGGACTGTGAACCCCCAAGAGATGGGGGACCCATGAGATGAGCTGTATACAAGTCCTGGCTTTCTGCCTGGGAAAATTTTCAGGCTGTGATGCAGGAAGGGGACCTAGGTGGAGCCCAGTGGATTGACTCCATGAGTTAAAGAAACAGCAATCAAGGAGCAAGGGAGACCAAAGTATCTAAGAGTTTTCAGGGTAGAATACCAAGGAGGAAACAGCTGCTCAGAGAGGAAACTCCCTTGGGAACCTGTCACCCTGTGCATATAAGGGAATTAACCTGAGACTGAGGAAGGAACCACTGGAAAGGGTCAGAAGCAACACCGACCGCTCTAATACAGGGCAGGGAAGAGTGCCTTTTCCCACCTGCCACCCTGGAAAACCTCACGACTCCTGGGCCTTGCATGGAACACACAGAAGGGTTTCCTCTCAGCAGTGGGGACTAGTTAGCTCCATACTGAGAACTCTGTACCCACCTGATAAATCTTAGAAGCAAAATCTATAAGGATAAGACCCTTTCCAAGTAACCTAACTTCATCCCAGAAAAAGGCTTAAATAAATATCTTTAGAGGAATACAAAAATACCCAGCACCTAACCCTTTAAAAATCACAATGTCTGGCACCTAACCAAAAATACCAGGAATACAAAGACTCAGGAAAACATGACCTGTAATGAGGAGAAATAAAAACGATCGATTGAAACCAACCCAGGAGTGACACAGATGTTAGAATTAGCAGACAGAAACATTGAAACAGTTTTTATTCCTGTATCTCTTATGCTCAGAAAGTTAAGTAGAGACATGAAAGATTTTTTTTTAAAGACTTAAACTTCTAGAGCTCAAATCTACAATATACAAGAGAAAAAATACACTGGATAGGATTGATGACAGATTAGACAGAGAAAATGAAAAGACTTGTGACCTCAAAGACACAGCAACAGAAACTGTCTGTGTTAGTTTTCCATTGCTGCTGTAACAGATTACCACAAACTTAGCGGCTTGAACAACACGAATGTATTATCTTATGTTCTGTAGGTCAGAAGTCTGACACAGGTCTCACTGGACTCAAATCAAGGTGCCAGCAGGGCTGAATTCCTTTCCGGAGGCTCTATTAGCTGTGTGACTTCAGACAAGTTCCTTAATCACTCTGTGCTTCAGTTTCCTTGCCCATCAAATGCAAATAGTAACAGTACCCCCCGCAGAGTCCCAGGAGGGCGGCTGTGTCTGTCAGCTTTGTTCACTTGGAAGGGTCACAGACTGCTCCAGAGTTCCCTGGAAGGCAGATACCAGTGCTCAATAAGAACTTACTCCTGTCCCTGGGCTGCAGGCTTTAGCAAGAAGCAGCCTGGGTCTCACCGTTCTTACCCCCTTGGGAACACAGAATTCCCTGGGACTCACCCCACCAGCAGGTGGTCCCAGTTAGGATCTGAGGCTCTGGGACCTTAGCAGTTAATGGTGAGTTACATGTTGTAGGATGGGAAATGGGGCGTAAAAACAAGATTATTCTTGAAAATCCCTTAAACGGACTGTGTTTTCTATCCTTCAGCTCGGTATAAATTGTTCTCTGTCCATTTCAAAGATTAATTCATTTACACATGAAAACGCCAGGACCGCTGGAGCTACCGGAGGGGAAAAGGCAGTTCATCCAAGCTTTTCCCTCTTTCTGCATTTAGATAATGATCCACTATCTAGATGTGAGTGGGGAGGGCAGGCGGAGGGTTCTGGAGTGTTTGCTCCATCCTGATTTAACATCAAGCCTCTGTAACGTTAATACATATGGAGAATCAGGTCTCATCTTCACCCCGGGGGAGGGCAGGCTGTGATGTCAGAGCCCCTGTTAAAGGCACACAGTGACACTGCACTATGTGCTTAAGATGTGCAAAGTTGGGGTGGGGAGGGGTGGGTACAGCTTAGTGGTAAAGTGCATGGTTAGCATGCACAAGGTCCTGGGTTCAATTCTCAGTACTTCCATTTAAAAATTTTTCTAAAATAAATTCACAACTTAAAAAAAAGAAAGACGTGCAAAGATGACTTAAGTAAAACATGTAACAAAGCTTCTCTGGCAGCGTCTGACCTTCTCTGAGCTGGTGTCACACCTAAGTGCTTTTTCCTAATAGTGGCCCGGGATGGTTTTAATTATTTCTGATTTGATACAGAACAATAACAAAGAAGACGAAGGGAGAAAAGAAACCCAAGGGGGCTCAAAAGACAGACGTGTGAGGCGTGAACGTGATGGGGTGCAGATGTAGAACCAAAAAGCATGGCTGTTGCAGGGCGGTTTTGGGGAAACAGCCTTCTCACACCCCCGGGAATAAAAGCCAGCTGGTGTCAGGGCTGGAGAGAGCCCTGTGGGGGAGGCACCCCAGTGTCGCTGAGGTCCCTGCAGTAAGCCTGTTCTCCCTGTCTTGCAGGTGGAGCCGGGGAGAGAGAGAAGGTGCCGGCCAACCCCGAGGCGCTCCTGCTCATGGCCAGCTCCCAGCGGGACATGGAGGACTGGGTGCAGGCCATCCGCCGGGTCATCTGGGCCCCGCTTGGCGGAGGTACTGCCCGTAGCTCGCATGCTCACCCTCTAGAACCCTTGTCTCCAGGTAATCATGCCCCTTCACCCGGCCCCGCGCCTGCCAGACCCCTCTCACTGAGGACCCGCTGGCCGAGCTCTGTGCTTCGTCCGGCAGATGGGCAGTGTCGTCTTCTGCTGCCAGCCCTCAGGAGTCACCCCTCTGTGGACCAAGCAGGTCCTGGCAGGGGAGATCTGGGCCACTTTGCAAAATGCCCTCCTCCAATCAGAGAGTCCTGTGGCTTGTGTGTCCTTGTCTCCCTGCATCCAGACCCACCCTGAACACTGGGCGTGTATGTGGTGGTCTGCACTTAGGCCAGAAGTGGGCACTTGAGGAGTCATAGCAGATGGCTAGGTACCGCATCCTTCCCTCTGTCATGCCTTGTGGCCCCTGCACGGCCCACAAAACCCATTCCCTGTCTCTGACCTGAAAACAAAGTTTGCCATTTACCCACCTCCTCCTTTATTCTGCATTTTTATTAGGTGCCTAAAATGTGCTGAGTAGTATTCCAGGCACTAAGAATTCAGTGGTAAACCAAATAGAGGATGCTCTGCCCTCCCTGCCTCCATTGTCCCGGGGGGACAGACGATAGGCAGGTGACATGTCATGTCCAGTAGGGAGAAAAGCAGCGAGCAAAGAAGAGTAAGTGGGAGGACCGAGGGGATGTTGTATTAGGTGTTGTTCATTAAGCCAACTTAATGGAGTCACCAGGAGAGCCAGGGGAGGCACAGGAAGAGCATACAGGTGGAAGGACCAGCAAGTGCAAAGGCCCTGGGGTAGGAATGGGCCGTGGGAACATGAAGACTCAAAGAAAGGCCAGAGGGCTTGAGGGAGTGAGGATTGGGCGGTGGAGGACCTGAGGCGAGGCATCGGGGACATGGTGGGGATTTCAGATTTTGTTCTAAACTGATGGGGCACCAGGGAGGGCTCTCAGCAGGGGACAGACATGACTTATACTTACAGAAAAGCCCTCTGGCCATCATGTGAGGGGTGGGCCATAGAGAGACAAGAGTGGTCGCAGCAGGATGGGACAGTCATTGGAGAAGGGTGCCGGCCTGGGCAGGCGAGATGTGGAGGAGACAGTAAAGAATGGTCAGCCGTTGTGTGTTCTGAAAGTGGGGCTGCAGGTTTTGCTGATGGGCCAGCCACAGGGCACAAGGAAAAGACAGACGCCACCCAGCTGTGCAGTAGCTGTCTCTGGAGGTCCCTGTCCCTGGGAATTCTTCACAAAAAGAGCTTTTAGAAGGGATCACCATGCTGGCTGGGCTGGGGCCACTAACTCCCTGCCAAGTGTGGAGACAGGGGCCTTCGGGCTGGCCGTCTTCAGACCACACGAGCCAGGACGTCCTCTCTCTCCGTGTATCACAGGAACAGAAGCTCACCTTTGGGGGCTTCATAAATGGTCCCAGGCTGTTAGCCAGGGCCTCCCTGCCTGCTGGTGATTGCAGCACCTTTGACCCACAGCCCCAGTTTAATGGCCTGGGAAAGCCCAAGCCCGCCTGGGAACTTCTGCAGCCTCCGTGGGCTTCCTTTGGTGCAAGATGGTTGAAAGTGAGCCGGTTGTGGAACACAATAGGGTCCAGAGGCAATGCCCATGCAGGTGGACTTGGATTTATGACCGGCGGCACCTTTGAGCGCTGGGGAAAGGAGAACACTGTTATGATCTTGGGTAGGTAGAGACTTTTTAAATGAGTTACAGAAAGTACTAAGGGTTGAGCAATGATATGGAGAAATAAGGATGATTCGGTCTTAGAACAGAAAACAGCAATGAGAACGAATGAACTACAGCTCCACCCAACAGCACACGTGAATCCAAAAAACATGCTGGGAGACTAGGGGAGCCTGAGAACGTGCTGTGGTTCCATTTATGTAAATTAAAAAATAGGGCAGAAGGAAACGGTATTATTTATGGATAGATAATTAGGCAGCAGAGAAGCAGAGAAATGCATACGAGCCAGGAAGGCAGCCGTCGTGACACAGGTGTGCCTTTGCAGTACTGCGCGTGTCTGTATGTAGGTGTTTTAATACTTTCTGAACGTCTGCATGTTTCACTATACAAAAAAAATCAAAAACTGAATGAAACAAGGAAAGAAGGGAAACTAAAGGTCAAAGAAGCTAAGGAGTTTGCCCGTAAGTCAGGAGCAGAGCTGAGAAGTAGAGGCAGCTGTTCTGACCCGAGGCTGTGCTTTGTCGCAGCCCGTGCAGGGCGCTGCCGTATGGCATGTGGTCTCCCTGCGCTGATCCCTGACCCGCACATGTGCCTGCCTGTCTGTCTGTCTCTGTCTCTCTGTCTCTCCCTGTGCTTGCTCAGAAGGGGGACCGTTTGCAGAATCCCACCTGGAACCCAGATTGCCCCTCCACCAGTACCCCCCATCCTCCCTGGCCCAGCACTTATCAGACTTCTCAGCCTGTGCGCCCAAGAATTCACAAGAATTGCATCAGGAACCGCCATCAAAGGCGCTTATCTCCCTTCCACCAGAAGTACAGAGGAAACACAGAGATCCCAGGGGTTAGCGGTGGCAGACATGTCTGGACAAGTGTGGGCACTGGCAGGGGGGCTCCGTCAGCCTCTGAGGTTTCCTGGCAAAGCTCTTATTAGCCTGGGTTCCCCTGGAAAGGAGGCTTAGAGGATCAGCCCTTCTTTTGCTGTTTAATAACGGAGCCTGTGAGCCCTTTCAGGCATGTTCGTTCTGGCAGACAGCGGCCACCTCTGACAGGCACACGTGGGCAGCGTGCCTGCTGCAGTCAGCAGACAGCCCGGCCTGTGGGTCAGGGGAGCTGGTTACTGCTGATGGCCTGCCCGAGGGTGGCCTGGATGGAGTGCCTCTTGTCTGGGCATTCATTCATTTATTCAAGCAGCCAGTCATTCACTCAAGGATGTGTTCTAGGGGCTGGAGACACAGCAGTGAGTAGGACGGACAAGGTCCATGCTCTCTTGGAATGTGCATTCTAGTAAAGGAGACAGACAACAAACAAGGCAAGGAAGCCCCTCGTAGGTGGGATGGTGGAGGGCACAGTGGAGACCGATGAGGTGGGGAGGGCAAGCAGAAGTGATGGGGGGGTCGTTCAGTGACCTTTGAGTAAAGGAGATGAAAAGGTGAATTACACATATATCTGGGCAGAGTGTCAGAGGCAGAGGCCTGGGTGTCCATGCTGGAAGAGCAGCAAGGAGGCCAGTGTGGCTGGAGCAGAGTCTGTGACAGGGGAGAGAGGAGGTGATAGGGTGATCAGTCAGGATGGCCTGGTTACAGTGATGACTCTGGCTTTCCCTCTGAGCGAGGTGGTGCCATTGGTGGGTGTTGAATAGAGCAGTGAAAGAGCCTGACGCAGGTTCCAACGGGATCCCTCTGGCTTCCATGTTGAGAATGGATGACAGAAGGAAGGACAGAAACAGGGAGACCAGTTAGGAGCTCATGACACAATCATTCAGGTGAGAGGTCATGGTGGCTTGGCTCAGGATGACACTGGTGATTGAACTGAGTTATCTGGAGAGAGCCAGCAAGCCCTTGAAGGTGGGTCTTATGTATATAGGAAGGTGCTTAACAAACCCAGTTGTGTTGAAGAATTAATGTATTTTGTATTTTAATGTATTTTGAAGGTGCGATCAATAGTATTTCCCTACTGGAATGGGTGAAAGGTGAGAGAATGAGAGAAGTCAAGGTAATTTCAAGACATTTTGATCTAAGCCACCTGGAAGGATGGATTAGCCATTAGCTGAGATGTCAAAGAACAGAGGATGTGCAGAGGAAGACAGAGAGAGAGTTCACTTTGGGACTTAGTCTGGGTATGTGTTAGAGGCTCAAGTGTAGATATCAAGTAGGCAGTTTGACATTTAAGCCTAGAGATCAGGAGAGAGGACTGGGTTTGAGAGAGAATTTGGGAGCCACATAGATGGGGCTTGAAGCCATGCAGCTGGGTGGGCACGAGGAGGGGCAGCAGAGGACCCAAGCTGAGCCTGGAGCTGCTCCCAGGTAAGAAGTCAGGGAGCAGAGGAGGAACCAGCAGAGGGGCTTGAGGAGAGCTGGGAGCGAGTGGGGTCCCTGAGCCAAGTGAAAAGACAGCATCAGAGGAAGAAGTGTCTATGCACTGCTGTTAGGTCAACCAGGAGAGAACGGATGGTGAGCACAGTTCATTGGTGACTTGGACAAGGGTGGTTTTGGTGCAGTCCTGGGGATAAAGCCTGTTAATAGTGGGTACCAGAATGGATAAGAGGAGGGGATTTAGAGTGTGAGCCTAGCCAACTCGTTCAAGAAGTTTGCTGTAAAGGGAAAGAGAAAAATGGGACAGTTGCTGGAGGGGGGAGTCAGGTAGAGAGAGTTTTGTTTATTTTTTTAAGTTAGAAGACAAAACAACAATGATGGTGCAGGTGAGGGAGAGAAGAATTGCTGGAGCACCAGTATCTCTTGTGGATATAGATGCAAAATTCCTCAACAAAATACTAACAAGTTGAATCCAGCAATATATAAAAGGATTGTACACCATCACCAAATGAGATTTATCCCAGGAATGCAAGGATGGTTTAACATCAGAGAAGCAATTAATGTGATACATCAATAGAATAAAGAACAAAAAAAACCACATGATCATCTCAATCAACTCAGAAAAGGCATTGGATAATCTCCAGCACCCTTTCATGATAAAAACACTCAACAGTCTAGAGACGGAAAGGAATTTTCTCAACGCACTAAAGGACATCTACAAAAAACCTGCAGATAACATCATGCTTAACAGAGAAAGACTGGATGCTTTCCAGCAACAAGATAAGGATTCTCGCTTTCGCCACTGATAGTCAATGTTGTACTAGACATTATAGCCCAGAGCAATTAGGCAAGAAAATGAAATAAAATGCATCCAGATTGGAAAGGAAGAAACAAATAATAATACCTCTATTTGCGGATGATGTGATCTCATTTGTAGAAAATCTTAAGGAATCCACTAGAAACCTATTGGATCTAATTTAAAAAACCTCAGCAAGATTGCAAGATACAAGGTCCATATACACAAATCAACTGTATTTCTATACAGTAGCACTGAGCAAACTGAAAATGAAATTAAGAAGACTTCATTTACAGTAGGATCCAAAAGAACAAACTACTTGGGAATTAACTTAACAAAAGAAGTACAAAACGTAATACTCTGGAAATGACAAAACATTGTTGAAAGAAATTAAACACCCAAATAAATGGAAAGACATCCCACATTCATGGATCAGAAGACTCATACTGTGAAAAGGGCCCCACTCCCCAGTGGCTCTCTGGACTTCAGTGCCCAGCTCCTGGAACGTGGCCCCCAGGGGTGCTGTTGGGTAGCACCTCTAACCGGCTCTCTATGAAAGAGGAGAGAAGGGAGTCACCAGGGACGCCCAGCGTCTGGTGGATGCTCATGAGTGAGTCCTTGCTGTCTCTGGTTATCTGGAGAGAGCCAGCAAACCCTTGAAGGTAGGTCTTATGTACCTTGGAAAGTGCTTAACAAAGCCAGTTGTGTTGAAGTGTGAGAACAGACAGAGTGAGCACAAGTTTTGGCATCAGGCTGTGGTCTGGGTGTGCTCTGGCTCTGCCCCTTGCTTGCTGTGTGACCCTAGCCATGCCACTTACCCTCTCTGTGTCTCTGTTTGCCAAAGGGGAATAAGAATCTCTTCTTTGCAGGGTTGTCATGAGAAACAAGAGAAAACAGATGCAAAGTGCTCAGCACCCTTAGTACTAAATAGTTCTTATTCATCCAACAAACGCAGAGCATCTTCAACATGCAGGCAGGACAGAGGGAGGAACGGAGATCAGACAGAGTTTCTGTTCTACTCCCGAGACAGACGGTAACGGGGAGAGACAGACAGTAACAGGGCAAGTACATCTCGTGGCAGAGAGTCGTTCTCATTGGAACCACTTAGAGGAAGGCTTATAAAGAGAGACCACTGGATGCCCCCAGCAGAGCTTCCAATACACTAGAATCTGCCTTTCTAACACGTTCCCAGGTGATGCTGATGCTCATGCTACTGGTCTGGGGCCCACATTTTGAGCACTGCTGTGTTAGAAAGCGGCGAGTGCTACTGAAAGAAAAAGAAAAAATCGAGCCGTTTAAAAGACAGTGGTGAGGGTGGGCCTCATGAGAGAGTGACACTCAAACCAAGATTTGAAGAAGGGGAGAAACTGAGCCAGGAGGATGTTTGATGAAAATGTGCCAGACCTAGGCAGCAGTTCCGGCAGAAGCAGAGAGCCTCTGATGGGGTCTTGAACCAGCGCAGAGGCTGGTGGGCCGGGGGAGTGGGGAGGGGGTGAAGGATGCTGATGGAGCCTGATCACAGAGGAAGGACATAATCTGACACTGAGTCAAAAGGACCGCTCTGACTGCTGACTGGAGAGGGACGCCAGGAAGCAGGGGACCTATTGCCGTAATTCAGGCAAAGAGACAAGGGTGCTTACCCTATGGTGGGTGTGGTGAATGTGAGCAGATTTCAAATCTATTTTGAAAGTAGAATGCACCAGATCTCCTGGATGTGGGTGTGAGAGAAAGAGGGTGGTGAAGGTGGACTTCCAGGGGTTTAAGTGGCCAGAAAGACAGTCGT
Organism: Camelus dromedarius; assembly: GCF_036321535.1. Classification (NCBI taxonomy): domain Eukaryota; kingdom Metazoa; phylum Chordata; class Mammalia; order Artiodactyla; family Camelidae; genus Camelus; species Camelus dromedarius. Next base: position 20,302,109 of record NC_087443.1, read on the forward strand.
CATTAACCTAGAGGGAAAGACAGCGTAGAGCAGTTTGGGAGGACGCAGCAAAATTACAGCTCCATTTGGGCACATGAGTTTGAGATGCCTGTTAGCCATTATACCCATGGGCACCTGGAGTGGGCAGTTGGATGCAGGAGTCTGGGGGCCGGGGTTAGCCCTCAATAACTCAGAGCTTGGTAACTCTCCCACCCACACAGCGGGCTCTGCCGAGCAAAGCCCAGAAGCTGTTTGTCCCAACCTTACAGGCAGCAGCACAGAGAAACATTCCTGCCCTAAGTTGCTCAGAAATCATGGGGATGAATGCAGCTCCCAGAGGCCACAGGGCAGGACACTTGACATGGAGAAAATCCAGCCTCGGGACAACTTGGAGGGACACAAAGCAACCCTGTTAATCCAGATGGTCGTGGTCATTACCGGCTGGAATGACATCTCCAAACGGAAGCCCTCAAGGCACAATCAGATTCAGGATGAAAGGTCACTGGCCCCAGCCCAGGCTGGCAGTGGTGGAGCCTGCGATCCTAGTGGACCACTTAGCCCCAGCACTGCTTACTCTATATCCCAGCCCTTCTGGGGGAATCAAAAAGAGAGAGTTTTATTTCCATTTCCTCTGAATGTGAACCCACCAGGCCAGGGGGCCTGGGTCTTTCCTGGTGGCCTTTCCAAAAGAGGAGAGACAGGACTGTTGCTGATCTGGGCTGGGGTTCACTGAGCCAGCAGAAGGGGTACTTGAGCCCGGTTCTGGTGCCCTTGGCCTGTTCTAGTGGGCTCTGAGGGTCTGCATACCAGGTAGAGGAGGAATTTCCCCCACAGACCTTGGACCCCATCCAGCCCACGCTCACAGTGGCCAGATCTGTCCCCTTCTGGGTGCAGGGATCAGCTCAGCGCACCCTTGGGCCTCTTTCTCTTCAGCCCTCAAGGCTCCTCCCCTGCAGTGAGTGCCCCAGGAGCCTGTGAGCTTGGACCCCAGGGCAGGGGAAACAGCCCCCAGCCACAGGCCCCACTGACAGGTGGCCAGGGAGCCCGGGGCCGTTTACCGAGAGAAGGGAGGTGGAGGAGCAGTTGCCTTATCTTGGGAGAGCCTGGCAAGCCAGCCAGGATGGCTGGCAGGGGGCTGCCCGCCACTGCTTCCTGTGAAACTCAGGGTGCTCACCACTCGACCAACTGCCTTTTACCCACCTTGCTGGGTCACTCAGTCCGCCTCCCTCCCAGCAGCTGTGGTGGGAAGGCGCCGGCGGGTTGGCCTGCCTGGCTTTGTGTGTGCTCAGATCTCAGGGCTAGAACAGAGCTTGTAGTGACTATTGCTAGGATGAGGCCAGGGGAGGGCATGGGCCAGGGACACTGAATGAAGTCTCGGTGACCCCCAGGCACAAGCGGAGAAGTTGGGCCGAGGTAGCCACTCTTTCTAGGACAGCTAATGTTTATTCAGCGTGTCCCAGTGCCCGGCTCCGCAGGCCGGCCGACCCTCACAATAGCCCTATGAAATCAGTCTCGCTATAGCCCCTTTTACAGGGGAGGAGACTGGGCAGCAAGGGGGCTCAAGTCATCTGTCCAGGTCCCAAAGGAAGCCAGTGTTCTAACCCAGGGCTGCTGGAGCTCAGAGCCCTGGTGCTGGATGCCGGTTCTGGAGAACAGGATGCCAAGAGCCCTCCGGCTGCCCCATGGTCGGGTCCTCTGACTCTCAGCTTCTTCCCTTGGTCCTCCACATCAATCTGAAGAAAGAGGAAGGGCTCTCAGGCTTGCTGCGTGCTACTCTTGACAAAGGTTTGTTGTATCAAAATTATCTTGTAGAGGGACATAGAGGCCCAGAGAGGTTCAGCAAGTTGCCAACAGTACACAGCAGGGTTGGGAGCAGGGACAGCATTGCCTCTAGGGTGAGCCCATCCAAGGATGCCCTGTTGTCAGGCACCATAACCTCTGGATCTGTGATGCCTTAATAGTTGGGGGGAGGGGGGAAGGAGGCAAGACTGAGGCTGGAGGTAGTTCCCAAGGTCCTGGACCCAGCCCAGAAATGAGAGCCACATAAGCTCAAAAGGTCACCTGTCACCAGGTGCTCATGTGAGAGGACAGATCCTTAGCCTCTCAGCTCTCTGGCCCTGCCCCAAGAGAACAGTTTCATGACTATCTTTGCCCACCCATCTGAGGCCCCCCCACCTCAGGCTCCATGGCTAAAAAGACCCCCACAAGGCGGCTTCGGTGTTGACCTGGCTGGGGTTTAACCTAGAGCTCATTATGGCAGTGGCCGTTAGAGTCCAGAACCTTCTAAATGGGGACAGCTGCAGACCTCTGTCCATCTGGGTAATCTGGGGAGGTGGGGGGGACTGAGGGGATTCCTGAGAGCCTATTGGCCAGTCTAATTCTATGACCATACAGGTGGGGGAACCGAGGCTCAACAGGAGAAGGCAAGTCAGCACCAGAGCCTGTCTGCCTTCCTGGGAGGGCTCCACCTCCCCTGGAGCAGGTGCTTCCTCTGAGCCCCTGAAACCTTCTCTTTAACATGGACAGAGCTGATCAGATCCCCGGGGCTGTGGGCCGCGGGAGCCTCAGGCTTTTCTAGCAGGTTTAGGGCAGGGCATTCCTTGACTTATGGTTCTGCTGGCACCATGACCGGCCCTTCCCACCTTCATGTTTACCTGAACTCTGGGAGGCGAGAACCCTGAGCCCCTCCCCACATTCCTAGCACTTGGGAGAGCTTCTGCCCCCACCCCCACAGCAGCCCCAGGACCCAGATTAGGGAGCCTCACTGACCTGGGGCATACAGTTTAAGGGGGCACCAAAAAACTCAGTAATCAAGATAAATGTTTTATTGGAATTTTTTTAAATGAAGATGAATACAGAAACACCTATTGTGTTAGTTCCTGTTGCTACTCTAACAGATTCACATATTTAGCAGCTTAAAACAGCACGAGTTTATTCGCTCACCGTTCTAGAAGTCAGAACTGAGATTTTATTATTCTAAGATGGTGGTGTCGGAAGGGCTGGTTCCTTCTGCGGGCTCCAGGGGAGAACGCATTCTTTGCCTCTTCCTCCTTCTAGAAGCTGCCCACGTTCTTTGGTTGTGGCCTCATCAGTCCAGTGTCTGCTTCCCTCTTGACATTGCCTCCTCTTCTGTGGTCAAATTTCCCTTTGCCTCCATCTTTTAAGGCCCACTGGGATAGTCTAGGATAATCTGCCCTCAATTTAATCACATCCACAAAGTCCCTTTTGCTTGGTGAGATAACAGAGTCACGGGTTCTAGGGGATTACGACATGGATGTCTTTGGAGGGGGGCCTTATCTAGCCTGCCACGTCCATAATAAACAAAATATCAAACTTTTAAATCAAGACAGGACCTGTGGGTGGGATTAGGGCAAGGCAAATGAGGCACTCACTCCCAAAGTCTGTGCAAGTACAGGGTCAGATCCTGTCTTGATTTGAAATGTTGATATTTTTGTTCATTATGCATCTTTTTGCATTAATTTCTATTTTTTTAATATTGCAAAAATATTTATCTTGATTACTGAAAATTTTGGCACCCCTCCTCCTTTAATTTTGCAACTGTAGTGCAAAATTCACTTGCCTCACTTGAGTCCAGGCCCTGATTAGTAAGAGCAAACATAGTGACCCTGCCCTGCACACTCGGCTTTCAGATGAGTCCCACCACCCCATCCAGACCAAGGGCTCTCTAAAGCCCCTCCCTTACAAAGTTCTGCCTACAGACCCCTTGGGGACCTCCATCCTTCCTTCTGGTGATGCATGGCTCCAGCTCTGCTTCTCTCTTCACCCGCCCTCCTAGTGAATGCCTGAGGCGATGCACCCATCTGGGTCCTCACACTTTGCACGCTCTGGAAGTGTGGGACTGTGGGCTTTTTTTCACTGGGACAGAATCTTACTCTGGGAATAACATAGGCTTTACAGAGAAGCTAATATAGGTTTGAATTGAAGCTGTCACTTACTAGTTCCGTGGCCTTAGGAAAATTATGTAACCTCTCTGAGCTTCAGCTGTCTCATCTGTAAAATGGGGACATTAATGCTCGCACTGCTCAGGGCTGCAGAAGACAGGAATGTTCAGTCCTAAGCACCCTCCCTGGCACCGAGAGTGCGCTGGCCCCCAGCCGGGCAGAGAGCTGGAGCCCTGAACGCCAGCTCCGCGCGCGGCCCGCAGCCCAGCTGTAGATCAACCCAGACGAGTCACCTGACCTCCCTGAGCCTCCACTGCCTCCACCTGGAACACCTGCTTCCCATTCTGCGGGTAGCGGAAGCTCCTAAAGCGAGTCCTTGACCAGCAAGAAGAGGCGGGTCATTGGGAGTTGATGGTATTCTTAGGGTGCCTGTAACATCGCGCGTTAGGAACAAGGGGGTCGGAGGTCTGAAACGGGAGAGCCACGGGGGCCACCTCCAGACGCCGCATTCCAGGAACTCGCGGGTCCCGGGCCCTCCCTCCCGCGCTCGCTCCGGGGTCCGGGCCCGGGGCGGGCGGGCGGGCGGGCGGCGGGCAAGACGCTACCTGCGCGCGTGCCGGGCATTCCTGCCGCCGCCGTGCCGCCGCGCCCGGGCGCGCCATGGGCCTGATGCCGGCCGCGCGGGCCTCCTCCGGGTGCCGCGCCTGCCCGCGGCCGCCCTGCCGCCTGCCCGCCTGCTGCGTGCCCGCCGCCCCAGGTAGCGCGGGAGGGGGGCGGGCGCCCCGCGAAGCCGCGCCGGAGCGGTGTCCCGGGCCCGAGAGCGCGCTCGAGCCCGGGGCCCGCGCACGCTGGGCGAGGACCGCGCTGCGCCGGCCAATCGCGGGGCGCCCGGGGGTTGCCGGGCGATCAGCCGCCAGACCGGTCGCCGGACTCGGGGAGCGGGTGCGCGTATTGAGGGGAAGGGGCAGAGCCGGGACGCCTCCTCCTGACTCCCGCGGGGTGGGTGGGCATCCCACGTGCAAGGATGAAGAACCCAGGCTTTAGGGGCGCCGGAACTTGCAGAGGATCACCCCCCCACACACACACACCCCGCCTCCTCCGCCACTGCTGAGGGGACCAGGCAGGATGCCAGCTCTGGGTTAAGGACTCCAAGCCCAGTGCTCAGCCCTTTTTGACTCTTTGGGCCTCAGGAGGGCCCCGTGCCTGGGTTGGGGCTGGCTAACACCAGAAGGGTAGGGATTCCTTCTTCTCTGAGCAGGACCCCCACCTCCCACCCCTCAATGTTTGCCTCTCGCTGTATGTCTCTCTCCTGGGCCGATTTCAGCCTGTTGGTTGGTGAGGCTTGGGCACAGCCCAGCCAATTGGTTACAGCTGTGGAGGAGAGCTCTGCGGTACCGAGAGGAGGGCGGCGCATGTCGGCACAAGCTCGGGGGTGATGGACAGCGGATTCACAAACCGCGGGGTGGATGCAGGGAGGATGGCAAGTGCCCTGGGGAGAGGAGTAGAGCACAGGCGGGGCTTACCCAAAGTGTGACCCTCTGGAGAGAATTTAGGAATTATTTTACTCATGTATCTCTTTTCTGACTGTGTGCCCCTTCCCCCAACCGGAGAGGGCCCTAGTATGGCCAGAGCAGGCCTGAGGTCTCCTCTCAGGGTTCAGCTCCAAGAGGGAATCCCAGCTGCCTCCCTTTTCTGCTGGGGTCTGGGGGCAGGTAGAGCCGTGGCCCAGCCCTCCTGGTACCAGCTTCTTCGTGCCTGGTGCCGTAGGCTCTCCTGCAGCTGCACACAGCCCTGTGAAGTGGCAGACACCGAGGCTCAGAGAGGTTGAGGACTGTGTCCAAGGTCACCCAGGACAGGGATCTGAGTCAGCTGAGTGCAGGGCCTGAGCCTTCCTGCCCCTGCCTGGGATCCTGGGGAGAGGGGAGTAAGGGCCGGGCTTGCCAGGGAGTAGCTGGCAGGGGAGGAGGCCCGGGCTCTGAGCCTGCCAGCAGGTCTACCCAGAGGAAAGGCAGCCTCTGCCAGTTTCCTCTCTGGTGGCAGAGCCAGTGCTCTGTGGAGAGCGTGGGCTGGGACCTCGAGGAACCCACATGCTGGCTGGGTTTCCAGGGATCTGACAAACCTACTGGAACTGGTTCTTGGCAAGTCTTCCCCTCTGAGACGTGCCAGGGGGCCTGAGGAAGTTCAGTGCGGCCGTTCCAGGCCCTGCCAGGCTCTGCCCGAGAGACCCTGGCAAGGGGAGTGGTGGGCCAGGCCCCTGGCTGAGGATGGCCAGGCCTGTAGCCTGAGCGCAGGGGGCCTGCAGCGGGAGGAAACTGGGAGGGAGGCCCCGGGAGGCTGAGCTGGGACAAGGCTTTCCCACAGGGCTCCCAGAGCATCTCTGCTCCAAGGGTGCTGAGGGCGCGGCTTGCACCTGGAATCGAAGAAGGTCTGAAGAAGACTCCACAAAGCCGTGTAGGGAATGTGGAGTCAGTCCTGGGCCTCGTGGTGCCTGGGGGCAGGGCCCCAGGCAGCTGCTAAAGACAGGTGTGATCACTTCCCTGGTGTAGATGGAGAGACTGAGGCCCAGGAGAGCGATCACTCCACTCCTCGATGGCTTAGCCAGGATGTGCACCCAGACCAGTGCAGGTGCAGACTCGGCCTTCGTCCTTGACCGTCGCCCTCCCCCTGTGTCCCCACCTCAATCTTAGCCCAGTGTTCTCACCAGGCTTAGTGCTGGAGGGCCTCTGGGGCAGTCATCATTTCCCAGAGCCCCTGAGCCATGGATGGGGTCGGTGCCCACCAGGACCCATGGTCGTTGCCAGGGCAGGGGGCTGCTGTGTTCTCAGCCTCTTCAGCCATGCTCTGTCACACCCACTCTCCAACCCCTGGGGTCCCTTCAGACCCTCCCAACCCAGGTCTGCCTTGTGGTCTCTGCTCATGTGCCCCTTCCAGCCCCCCACCTGCCCGCTTGCCCATCTCCTTCTCATTCTTAGACCCCAGTTCCCATGTCACCTCCTCCTCAAAATCGCCTCTGCTCAGAAGCCCCCAGGGCCCTGTGGACTTGTGTTTCCTGTTCAAGGGCTGGGAGAATGGTCTGCAAGGCTGCACAGGGGGAAGGCAGTGGCTGAGCGGAGCTTGGGAGAGGGCTTCAGACATGTGGGAGCTGCCTGGCTGCAGGCGCCGCATGGAGAGCCGGGCTGACCTTGCAGCAGCTGCCCTCTGCCTGGCCCGGGCTCTGCGCCCCAGAAGCTGGTGGAGGGAGGTGGGGACAGGACCGGCCTGCCTGCCAAGTTTGGGTTTTATCCTGGGTGGAGAGGAGGGAGGCAGCAAAGGGTTTTCAGCAGAGGAACTCGTGGTAAGATTTACATGTTTCTAGCTCTCTGGGCATCTCTGAAACCCACTAAACTTTAGAACTCAGGGTGGGGCACAGACATGGAGGGATGGAGGGATGGATGGACGGATGGATGGACAGGCAGATGGCAGTAGTCCTAGGGACAGCAGATGGGAGAGCAGGAAAGGCTAGGGCCAAGAGGAGGCTGGATGGAATTACCCAGACTTTGTGGATCTCTAGAGAGGATTTTAGGATTCCTTTCCTCAGTGTCCCTCTTCCCTGACTGTGGCCTTCAGTCACCTGTGAGCTGAGGGTGGGGAGCTGAGTGCGTGAACTCAGGACCCCAGACTGTCTTGGTCTGTGTGTTCCCCCTTCTTCACTCAGTGTCCTTTGACCTCTGCTCCAAGCCCAGCATCAGCTCGGGACTGGGGAGAGGGAAGTGGTTCCCAGCAAGAAACCAGGCAGAGGCAAGTGTCTTCACTGTGACCATCTGTGACCGATCAATTGATCAATTGATAGGTAAGAGCCAGCCAGGAAGAGAGCCTGGGAGCCCATGGTCGTGCTGAAAGAAGAATCTGGGACAGCTCACGTAGGAGGGGACATCTGAGCTGTTCCCAAGGGCTAATAAGAAGTTGGCGCAGACTGAAAAGGGAAGAGGCTCCTGTGTGCGGGCCGGGCAGCAGGAAAGCAGACGTACTCAGGAGGCTCCCGTAGTGGGCAAAGAGGAAGTGAAAGGATGCCTGAGCGAGGAGGGAGGTGCAGGCACCGAGGATGCAGGGCCCGGCTGGCTCCTTCCCCTCCTGGGCAGTTCCCCTTGTATGTTCTCTGCACTTGCGCGGTCCTGGCAGATGCCTCTGGTCATGACAGGCCCTGCTTCCCACTTCTCCCTTCTGTGGGTCAGGACCCCTCTCCTTCATCCTGTCCCAGTGCCCTTGCAGGAAGTCTGTGCCTTGGAGGTAGAGGCAAAAGAGGTGAGTACCTGGCAAGGCCACGCGAGTGGAGTGTGGACGGGGTGTGAGGCAATAGGGAATGGTGGAGAATTAGCAAAAGCAAGGGCTGTCGGAAGGGCACAGGTGCCACTGAACTCTGCCTGTGTTACCCTTTGGGAATTCGGGCCTGGTGCCGCCAGGTCTATGGATTCTTTCAAGAGGAGCTGGGAAGCCAGGTTTGGATAGGAAATCTCTTGATTTTAAATAACAAATTTTAAAATGTTTCAAACATCATTACACGTAAACACGTGCATCGTGGACCCCTGTGGCTCATTGCTGGGTGTAAGTGATTGAGCCCTGAGCGAGGTGAGAAGGACCCGTGGCTCTGTGTCCCCTGAAAAGCCCAGGCCACTCTCAGGCTGGGTAGAGCGGCCAGGACGCTGGTAGCAGCGGGCCCTCGGACAGGCTTCTCTGAGTGGCCCCAGGCAGCCCGCACGCCAGTCTCTCGGCAACATCGGCCCCTGTGCCCAAGGCCGATGACTGGCCTGTCAGTCCCCACCTCAGCGGGCAGGGGCGGCTGGGCGCTCCCACCAGGCCCCAGGGGGCGGACAGTTTCCTTTCTTGTCAGTGTCCAGCCTCTGCTTACCTCTGCCTGTCACCCACGTGAGCACATCCTCGGGGGCTACTGATGAAGAAGGGCAGGAGGAAGATGGGATGCGAAGCTGGTGGGTGGAGAGCATTGCATGGGTATCTGTGCTCCCACCTGGGTGGAGAGCAGCAGTGTGTTCTTGAACATTCTCTGCTCCTGGAGCCGCCAGACTGCTGGAGTTGGAACCTTGACCCTGAGTGAACTTGGGCCCATTCTGAAGCCCACTGCCTCTCAGTGTGTTCCTCTGAAACGTGAGAATGATGATGGCGACGATAAGAGTAAAGGCCACGTTCCCTGAGTTACCCAGCTGTGCGCGGCTGGCATGGATGGCTTTGTGTCAAATGCCTGGAACAGCACCTGACGCCGCATGTGCCGTGTCTCGGCCATTTCAGCACACTGTCCTCATGCACCCGCACACGTGCACACACAAGTCCACACACACGTGTGCATGTATGCCCACACGCACGCATGCACACATTTCTCCCCAAAGCGCCTGTGTGTCACTGGGTGCCTTCCACATGGGCATGTTTTGTAAAAAGGGGAAGTCTCATCCCCCAGGTTCTGTACACTCTGCCTTTGGGTAGAGCAGGATGAGAAGGAGCATTTACTGAGTCCTCCTTTGTGCCACGCACGGTCTTAGGAACAACTGATGTATCTCAAAAGAGCCATTGTATGCGGGACGCTAAGTAGCGCCCAGAGTCCTGCCACCCTCTCACCCAGCTGGTTCACCACCCAGGTCTCGGGAAGCCACCGGTCTGGGCTGCGTCCCTCTGGGACGGCAACTGCCTGGACGGGATGGAGCTTTAATGTCATGCCCTGGCACACTCCACAGCCGCCCTGTGGGAAGGTCTCCACATTGGGGGCCTCCCCAAATCCTTGGAGAGCTTAGAGCTGGGAAAAGTCTGTTTCGCCTGTCTCTCACTGTGAGATGGAGAGCTTCATGGATCTCAACTCCTTTCACTCTTTGCCTAGGCTGCCAGGAACCTCTTTGCTCAGTTGTATATTTAGTTGTCACAGGTTTTCTGAGTCAGAACTTCCTCTACCTTCTTGCTGTCTCCCTCTGTCCCTCATTTGCTTTCTGGTCCTGTATTAAATGTTTTGGATGTTTTGCTTCCAGGTTTTTTTTTTTTTTTCCTGTGGCAAATGTTATTGAACTGTAGCAGACAGAAAGGTGTACAAATCATAAGTGTACAGTTTAACGATTGTTCTCAAAGTTAGCAGAACTGGGTGGGCAGTGCCCAGGTCCAGAATCTGAGCATTACCAGCACCCCGAAGCCCCTTGGGCTCCTTCTAGTCACTGATCCACCAGGGTAACCAGGTCCTGACCCGGTTTTGCCCTTTACATAAATGGAGTCGTGCAGTGCGTCCTCTGGGTCTGGCTTCTGCTCACGATGATTTTTTTTTAATTTTGAAAAATTTTGGTAAAATAGATCTGACATAAAATGTACCATTTTAATGACTTTTTAAAAAATGTACAGTTCAGTGACATTAAGTATGTTTGTCATGTGTAATCACCACCACCCTCCATCTCCAGAACTCTTCTCATCTTGTAAGACTGAACCTGTGTCCATTAAACAGTAACTCTCCATCCTATTGTCCTCCAGCCCCTGGCAACCACCATTCCACTTTCTGTCTCTATGAATTTGATTATTCTAAGTATCTCATGTAAGTGGAATCATACACTGTTTGTCTTCTAGTGACTGGCTTATTTCACTCGGCATACTGTTCCTCAGGGTTCGTCGATGCTGTAGCGTGTGTCAGAATTCCCTTCCTTTTTATGGCTGCATGATATTCCATTGTATGTATGTATCACATTTTGTTTATCCATCTATCCATCAGTGGACACTTGGGTTGCTTCCATCATTTGCATATTGTGAATAATGCTCCTGTGAACACAGTGTACATGCATCTGCTTCAATTCTTTTGGGAGATGTGCCCAGGAGTGGGATTGCGGGGTCACATGATATTCCTGTTTTAAATTTTTTGAGGTGCCTCCATGCTGTTTTCCCCAGCGGCTGCACCATTTTACGTTGCCATCCGCAGTGCACCAAGGTTCCAGTTTTTCCACATCCTCACCAGCCCTTGTTTTCTGTTTTCTGGATAGTAGCCGTCCTGCTGGGAGTCAGGTGGTATCTCCTTGTGGTTTTGGTTTGCATTTCCTGATGAGTCGTGGTGTTGAGTCGTGATTGTGTTTTCACACTGTCCAACGTCTGTCTTGCTGCACAAGCCATGCCCCATCTGTTCCCATCGCTGTCCGGTGGGTGCTGCCCGGTGTGAGCAGACCATGACCATCTTACTCGTTCCACCGCGCAGGGGCCTTGGGGGTGGGTTTCCCATCGCGGGGAGTGGCAAGTAGTGCCACTGAGAACCTCCTAGGGTGCGTCTCTTAGTGGACTCTGCTGGGTTTTTAAATGTAAGCCATTTCTATTTGGAGGTTAGTGCTGTATAAATAAACCAAGCAGCAAAGCACAGAACGCATGCTCCCTGAGGACTGTTTGAAGGGTCCACAGGCCGGGCTGCTGCCGGCTGTGCGCTCCAGACCCATCCCAGCTGCCTGGTGCGTCTCCTCCCTCTTTCTAATTTGCTCCCTCAGGAGGGTGCCGCCCTTGGCCCTGGCAGCACCCCCTGCCGTCCGTTGTCCCCGGCGCCCTCCCCCATCGCTGGGCCGGAGAGCTGAGGGTGTGACCAGGGATCTCTGTGCCCAGGGATCTTTGGGCAGCGCCTGGAGGACACCGTCCACCACGAGCGCAAGTATGGCCCACGCCTGGCGCCCCTGCTGGTGGAGCAGTGCGTGGACTTCATCCGGGAGCGCGGGCTCACCGAGGAGGGCCTCTTCCGCATGCCCGGCCAGGCCAACCTGGTGAGGGACCTGCAGGATTCCTTCGACTGTGGGGAGAAGCCCCTGTTCGACAGGTGAGCTCCTGGGATGGGGCACAGATGGGGCCACCTGCCCGTTCCCCCTGCAGGGCCTCCTCTCAGGACGCCGGCTCCCTTGGGCAGAGATGGGGAACAGGTGGTAGGTGGGATGGTGCCTTGTGTGTGCCCAGCCAGCACCCCCGACGGGCAAAGCGCAGGGCACAGAATCACTGCAGCAGCCCTGGGTCTCCCCCGGGGATGGATCCTGCCCCAGCCGGGGCCCGCTCACCTCCATGCAGGCTGTACCCATTGCACATGCCTGGAAGCCCACCTCAGCAGGAGAGGGGAAGGGCCCCTACAGGCATCGCCTGGGACTCCAGGCCTCCTGCACCATCTGTCTCTTGGCTCTGCCTTCTTAGGGGGACCTGCCCCCAGGCTCCTTTGGTGCCAGCTTGGAGCTGCAGCAGCTCCAGCCCCACATCCTTGCAGGTTTTGGGTGGGGCTGGGGGAGTGAGTTTCCTCCACCAGTCCTGGGCCAGTGCCCATCCCAGTCCGTTACTGGGGCTTACTGGGTCCTGGGCTTCACCGTGGGTAGAGTCAGCCTCACTTATTCATAGAAAGTTCTTTCGGCATCAGGTGAACCCCGGTCCCCATGGGGCTTCTGCCCATTCTTCTCAGATCTGCCCTCTCAGACAAGGGCCCCCTCTGTCCCGGGACAGAGGTTTCTGCTGGCCTTTTCAGGTCCCCTCTTGGGACAGAACACTCTCAGCCCCTCCAGCATCTGCCCAGATGTGTCACCGCAGCCAGGAGAGTCTGTCAATTCCTTTTTAGATGTGGAGTCTGCGACTGGCCACCATTTCCTAGAGGAGATCTGCTCAAGGGGGGTGAAAGGGTTCCTTCACCTGGAGCCCCGTGAATCTCCATCCGACACTCTGAGCATGTGGTCCAGTATTTACAATCTCAGTGAGCTTGTGGTCCACTCTGAACCCCGTCTAGTCAAGCCTCATCTATTCTGTGCAGTCAGATGTTGGGACTGGAGATAGCTTCAAATAATGCCCCTTCTGTGGTTCCTGGAAACTTGCTCTTCACTTTGGGGCTTTTCAGAGAAGGGACCACAGTCCAGGTTGCCCCTGACCCCACACCCTGAGCTCTCCTCTGGCTGTGGATGACCACAGCCTCTCCTTTCTCTGCCTCCCCTCAGCGGGAAGGTGCTGAGGAGCTGAGTGTGGTGTGCCAGTGGGAAATCTGAGGGAGGTGATGTGGTCAGTAGCCAGAGGAACCCTGGGATCCAGAACCAAGGGGGAGAGTCTGGGGGCAGACGTGGGGCATCATCTGTTTCAACAGGGCAACAATAGGGTGTGGGGGCGAGTGGGCTCACCTGCGAGGGGATGAAGGAGAAGAGAGGAGGGGGGGACAACCTGAGAAGCCCCCCGTGGAGGATGGGCCAGAAGTGATCCCAGGAATAGGAGTAGAAGTGGCAGAGGGAGACCAGAGCCTGGGGAAGGCCTGCCCCATTCTGCTGAGAGGTCAGGAGTCAGGACTGCACGGTGGGGGAGTCTGAGGGGCTCTGCCTCTCCAGGGGGTATACAGCGGGTGGGCCAGGAGGGGAGAGGACCCAGCCTGAGGCTTTCAGGAGCTGCAGCTTGGCACAGAGCATGTGCGCAGTGCAGGCAAAGCAGAGGGAGGCGCTCCAGGGAGCTGGGTTTTATGCTGAGCCCCTAGAGCCCTGGCAGAGTTGGAGGAGGCGGCAGCCAGATCTGGTTTGTATTTGTAGAAATGCCCCCGGGTTGGCATCAGATGTCGGACAGTATGTCTGGATCCCTGGGAGCTTCTGAAAGTCCAGATTCCAGGCCCTGCCCTCTCCGCTCCCGTGGAATCAGATTTGGGGTGGGGGTGCAGGGGGGGGGGTTGAGAATTCGCATGTTTAAAAGCCCCAGGTGATTCTGCTTAGCAACCATATTTAGGGGTTAGTGGTCAAGGGGGAGCCCCTCACTGGAGCTGGGGTGAGTGGGATGAGAGGGGGCAAGGCAGGCCTCCCCTCTGCCCCCCTAAGCCTCAGCTTCTCTTCAGCCTCTCTTTCCCCCCGCCCTCCCTACCCCTCCGCTGGGGCCCCAACCCCCTGCTCCCATCTGGAGCACCCCACAGTAGGCCCTGCCCTCAGTGTGCTTACAGACTTCTCTTAAATGGTCATGTGTCCGTTTTGTGGGTTAGGACCTGAGGCTGAACCCATGGAACTTGCCCCAGATGCCCAGATGTGGCCTCTGCCCAGCCAGATTCTGGCCTCTTTCCCAGAGCCCCTTGCCCTCCACTTACATCCCCCCTCCAAAAAAGTCCCTCTCTCTGAGTCCCTGCTCACCCTTCCAGAACCATCCTGTTACTCCCTCCTGTTACGTGGGGCCTCTTCTCCGTCATCCACCCTTGCCTGTCCTCCGCCCCCTGAATGTCCGGGCTCCTCCACCTGCCTTTCCAGGGCCCATCTCACAGTGTTCCCTGCACTGCCACCACTGCCCTGGCCTCTCTGGGTACCTCTCCCTTCTGGAAACTTCTCCCTGGGGTATCTGACACCGTTCTCTCCCACTTCCTGGCATCTCCTCGGCAGCTCCTCGGCCCTGCACTTGTGCCCACCCCCTACACAGAGGTCCCAGGGCTCCTCTTCTTCACTCCCTGACAGAAGGGTCCCGGGGCCCACACTCTGGCAGAGGTAATCCAGGCTCACTCCCTGGGCGTAGACCACACTCTCCACCAGGATGAACTCTGGCCTCCGGTCCTGGGCCCGCTTTTCATAAAGAGCCCCACTGGGCTTGGAAGCTGCAGTCACACCTGTCCCTCCCTGGTTCCTGGTCCACAGCAGCTCCCGCAGCCCTGACCACGTTGTTGTTGAGCGTGGAGGAGGGTCTCCCCTGTGCCCAACCCTGCTGGCTCCAGTGACTCTCACACCCTCCTTATGACACTCAGCATCCATCCGTTGAGTGAGAGCATGGGATGATGCCGTGAACGAGACAGACAGTAGACAAGGTCCTGCCCTCATGTGGCTGGGACAAATGACAAGTCATGCACACAGGGAACCAGCCTGCGCTCCCGTCACCCAGCCGGGGGCCCCCTCCGCCTGGCCCACAGCACAGAGCAGGGCATGCTCCTGGCTCCCAGAGCAGATGGGAGCAGCAGGCAGCCTGGCCCCCAGGGAGGTAATGGTTGGTGCCTGGAAGCCAGCAGAGGGGCTGGGGTGAGAAATAGGGGCTGGGCTGCCACGTGGAGAGTGGATTGTAGGGGAGTGAGGTGTACAGGGGACAGGCAGGAGACCGTGGCTGTGTTCTGGATGCACTGGGGGCAGGATTGGGACGGGTGACAGCACCTGCCCTGGAAGGGCTCCCAGGCTGGTGTGCGCCCATGGTGCTGTGGGCTGTGGAACATTCTCCTTGAGTGCTGGGGGTGAGGGCTGGATTCAGGGACGGAGGGTTGGAGGGGAGTTTAAGAAAAAAGTACCAAGAAATAGCCTTGCGCCAACTGTGGGGAGGGCGGAGAGGAAGTGCATTTCTAGGAATGGAGGAAGGAAGGTGAGGCCATCAGGGCAAGGCCCTGGGGAGGGGCAGGGCTCCCTGAGCTGGGGCTGCCCCACTGGCTGGGCCGGGCCTCCCGGGCCCAGGAGCGCTGTGAACCACCAGCAGCCAGGAGGAGCCAGGAAGGGGCTATGGGCATGGATGCCGCCAGCGAGGTCTGCAGAGTGGAGGCCACTCTGCATCTTCTTGGCTCAGATCAGAAATGCACCCCCACTCCTCTGCCCCGGGGGAGGTAGAATGGCTGGCCTTTGTCCAAAGGCAAGACCGCTGATCCTCCTTGCCTCCTGTCCTGCCCCGCCACCCACCAGACCTCCTGGGCTCCGGCTCACAGAGTGGCTGGCAGTGAACTCGTGAACGCCCCGGGTCAGGGAAGGGGCGCTGGGCTCAAGGCTGGGCACCCACTGGGGCCATAAGCACCCAGGAGGTGAGGGTGTCGGCAGAAGAGGTGTCTGGGAGAAGGCAGTGGGGGGGGGGTGGGCATCAGGCCAGTGGAAGGGGGCCCTTCACTCCCACCGGTTCCCTAGCCAGCTGTCACAGTGCACGTGCGTGTGTGCTCACACACATACTCACACGGACATGCTAGCAGAGGCTGCCCCTGAGGCGAGTGGTGCGAGGTGCTGGTCACTCCTGTGGTTCCCTGGTGCCCCGGCCTCACACATGGCTCCCCGCCTGCAGCACCACAGACGTGCACACGGTGGCCTCCCTGCTGAAGCTCTACCTGCGGGAGCTCCCCGAGCCCGTGGTCCCCTTCGCCAGGTACGAGGACTTCCTCAGCTGCGCCCAGCTGCTCACCAAGGACGAGGGGGAGGTTAGTGGCTCATGGGGACCCATCTTGTGGGGGCTGAGGGGGGCCTGCCAATTAGTAGGGAGATGTGGGGTCACAACTTTTCGTGATGTTTGCTGGCACAGATCCTGTCCTGCAGCCTGCTCTGTGTGTGTCTGGGGTGCAGGGTGCGGTCCTGGAGTGGCTTGCTCTTTGGTGGGGACAGGCCTGGAACCCCCCAGTCTGGGGAGGGCTCCACCATCCCAGTCTGTGTGGGAGGGAACTCTGGCCCGGAGTGTCCCCTCCCTGCTTGCAGGCCTCTGTCTCTCTGAGAGACAGGTACCTCCTGAAGCAGGCCGTGCCCCAGCCGTGCCCCTGAATGCGGAGTACCCAGCCTGGGCCACCACCCAGCAGGCACTCCTGCTCCATCACCTGCTCCCACCCCCAACCCAGGCTACCCAGGCCGGCCGGCCATGGGGTTCAGAAACAACCAGACCTTTCATCTGTTTCTATCCTGCCTCCTCCCAAAAGAATTTGAGACTGCCCCCAGGACAGGGCCCCCACCCCCACCCTGCAGTGCCCGCCTGCAGCCCGGGTCTGCTCCAGCTGCGGAAGGACTGTTTGCCCTCCCTGTGGCCGTGTGGGAGACGAGGGGTCTTTATCTGGCAAATATTTGTGCCTTGATAAGTGAGCTGAGCGCTGGCCCCGGCATTCCTCTGTGGCCCTGCAGAGGCACATCCCTCAAAACAGCTTCTGGAAAATAAATCTGCTTCGCCCCCCAAGAGGTCACAAGCCTGGCCTGACTGCTCCTCGAAGGGAGATGGGAGTGGCTGCACCCCCTGGTCAATTGGGGCCCGGCCGCATGGGCGGAGGATGGATGGAGGCCTGGACTCTGATTCCCAACTCCCCCTCACGCACCCCTCCCTCCAGTAAGAGAAGGGCCGCATTGCTGGTCTTTGAAATACTCTTTTTCTCAAGGGGACTCTGGAGTTGGCTAAACAAGTGAGCAGCCTTCCCCTGGTCAACTACAACCTGCTCAGATACATCTGCAAGTAAGTGACCGGGGTGGGGGCTCCCGTCCCCTGTGCTCCGGCTCCGTGCCCTCCATGGGGGTCGGGGGGCCTGGCTCTGCTCTCACCCGCACTTCTCCCTGAGTGTCAAGCCAACAGGAAATATAAAAGGACACACCCCGCACTCCTGAGGCTCACAGCCTGTTCCTTCGGCCTCCTCTGGGTCTGCCTCCTGACCATGACCTGGGCTCAGGTGCTGGGAGAGGACCTCCAGGGTGGTCCCCTGCCAGCCCTGTGTCTTGGGGAGGGGGTTGGGTCTTCCTAGGCATCTGTCCCCACTGCAGGTGGGAGAGTTGTGTCCCTCCATGCCAACGACGGGCCCTTGTCCCAGTGGCCTTTGCTTCTGATGGCCCTCTTAGATGCCAGGGGAAGTTCTGTGTCTTCCAAGCCTGGCAGCGGCAGCTGGCTGTGCCCGGCAGCTGTGGAAACACGTGGGTGCAGCCGAGCGTGGGGGCCCGGCAGCTCCCAGGAGATCTGGCATCAGGACTTGCTTCTCTGCCAGCTGTCTCTTCCTAACTTTGAAGGTTTCTGGATGAAGTTCAGTCCCACTCAGATGTCAACAAGATGAGTGTCCAGAACCTGGCAACCGTTTTTGGACCTAATATACTTCGGCCACAGATAGAAGACCCGGTGACCATCATGGAAGGTAACGGTCGGGGTGGGCGTGGTGGTGCTCGGTGCTCTGGGCTCACCTTGGTCCTGGGCAGGTCCTCAGAACCCTCATGCCAGGCCAGCGGGACAGGTGGCGCCATCCTTGGGGACTTGGCAGGAGCCTCTCCGGACTGCCTCATTCCTCTCCCGGCTCCTCCTCCCCCGTGGGGTCAGCTGTAGAAGGCAAATCACGGGGTCATAGGGTACAATTAGAATGGCGAGGGGTGGGGGCGGGCAGCGGTGTATAGAAAAGGTCGGTGTCCTTGCCCTTGAATACACACAGGTGTTTTTGCTTTACTAAAGTAATTTTTGAGTAAGTAGTTGTCATAGGCTTATTCTGGATGTCAGAGCTTTGCAAACCCTGGGGATCTTCTGCTCTATAATGAAAAAGAATAAAAAGAGAAACACCAGCAGCCATAGCAGCTGCTTTCAGTATGCTTTCAATACGGCTGCCGGGCACAGCCCACTGCCCCTGCCAAGCTTGGAAGACGCAGTAAAGCCTCCACCAAGGGCTTTACTTCCATCACCTTGCTTGAACCTTGCAAGCAGCCTGAGCTGCGGTTACTGCCCCCATTTTACAGATGAGCCAGGCCGGGAGGGGCGAGGTAATTTGTCAGCCAGAGTTTTCAAAGGGCACAGGTGCAGGCTGGCATGGAAATGAGAGCCTTGCTTGGAGACCCCACGGAAGACGGTCCCCACGGGGTTTGTGAGAGTCTTGCCGCTCACAGACGGGAAACCCACAGCCAGTCCCAGCTAAGGGGCGCAGAGGCTGGCCAGGGCTCAGGCAGGACCCACCCCCGGTGCCATTCCTCACTGAGTGTGACCTGGGGGGTGCTGTGGAGGGTGTGGGGTGGCTCTGGGGCTGCTCTGCTCCCCTCCCCCAGCTGAGGGTGTGGCCCTCGGGTGGCACTCATGCCCAGCACCCGCCCCAGGCCCCAGAGCTCCCTCCCACCTGCCACGTTGCATGAATGCCTGAGGGCAAACGCTCACCCTGCTGACTTTGCTGAGTTCCTGCTTCACTTGCTTTTCTGGACTAAAGATTCTTTACTTAATTTTCCCCACGATTCTCAGTTATGTCCAAGCATCTCACCCACCTTATTGTGTCGAAGCCGCCCTCCATCCCCCAGGCTCTGGTCTTTGGTTGAGGATGAGTGGAGGCGAGGAGGCAGGTGGATCAGTACCCCGGACCCTCTGCACTGCCTCCCTTTGTCGCTGACCCCTCCCCCACCGCACCGCCTCAGGAACCGAGTCCCCACAGATGCCACAGGCTGCACGTCAGGGGCCGTGGCCTGGAGAAGAGGGGTTGTGTGTAAGGGTGTGTGACTGTGTTTGCACTGGGGGGACTGTTCAGGGGTGGCTGTGTGGATTTGTATGTATGTGCATGGAATTGTGTGTGTGTATGTGGTTGTGTAAGGGATTGTGTGTGTGTTATGACTGTGGGAGGGATTTTGTGTGTGTGTGTGTTGTGTGTATGTAGGGTTGTGTGTGTGCGCCCACATGCACCTATAGGACATCTCTATTCCCTGTTTCAGTGTCCTGTGCCCTCCAGGGTATGGACAGTCAGGCACAGCCCTTGTGGGCAGCCCAGGGCGGTGACATGGGGCAGCCGGGAGGCCTCTGCCATGCAGGTCCTGGTTTCCAGCCCCAGCCTGCACTGGCTCACCCCGCAGCCCTCACGGGCATCGTGCCTCTCCTCCCCCCACCAGCTGGTTGGGGTGGGCGCGAAGTGCCTCTCTGTGCTCCTGGCCCCACGTCGGAGGAAGGGCATCTTGGGCACGGTCCTTCTGTCCGTGCCTGGACTTGAAGGGTGTGGTGTCTGTCCTTTCCTTCAGGCTGGCAGATGGCAAGCTCTCATGGAGTCCTCACTTAAAGGGCAGCCTGGTCTGGGGCTACAAGCAGGGCCAGGCACCCTGGGTCCGAGCTGCAGCTTCCCCTGACCCCTGGGAGAGGTTCTGGAGAGCCCGAGCTGGAGGCCCTCACATTCACAGCCAGGCCTCTCTCGCTGCTTCTTCCTGGCAGGCACTTCCCTGGTCCAGCACCTGATGACCGTCCTGATCCGCAAACACAGCCAGCTCTTCACCTCGAGGACCACAGAAGGGCCAGCCTCCCCACGTGGGGGCCCCCCATGCACCGTGGGATGGGGCCCGGAGGAGGTCACCAGGGACAGCCAGCCAGAGCCCGGCAGCCCCGGTGCCCCTGGCCTGCCCTCGCACAGGACCTCTTCTCTGGATGGGGCCGCCGTGGCGGCGCTCTCCAGAACCTCTCCCACGGGCCTGGGGAGCCGACGCGGCCCCGCTGCCACCAGCCCTGGGAAGAAGGTGCAGACTCTGCCCAACTGGAGGTCCTCCTTCCGGCAGTCGGGGTCCCGGTCCGGGAGCCCGAAGGTGGGCAGCGCATCCCTGGAGGTACCCATCATCTCCTCCGGAGGGAACTGGCTCATGAATGGGCTGTCCTCCCTGCGGGGCCACCGCCGGGCCTCCTCGGGAGACCGGCTCAAGGACTCAGGCTCCGAGCAGAGACTCTCCACCTACGACAACGTGCCCCCAGCCAGCCTCTTCCCCAGCACGTCCAGCGGGGCCGGCACGCCGTGGTCTGGGGCCTCCTCCTACGAGGCCTCGGCCAGGGGCTCGGTCAGCAGCTGCACGGCCTGCCGGGCCAGCGACTCCTCCGCCTGCAGCTCCCTGCACACCGAGGGGGCCCTGGAGCCCTCCCCCGCCCCCAGCAGCAGTGAGGAGTGCAGACCCCTGGGCCCGGAGTGCGGCCTGGATGGGGTGGGCACCTGCATCAGCAGCAGCGAGCCCAGCGAGCCGGGCAGCCCGGCCCGGGAGCACGCCCGCCGCTCCGAGGCGCTCCAGGGCCTGGTCGCAGAGCTCAGGGCACAGCTGTGCCGGCAGAGGACTGAGTACGAGGCGAGTGTGCAAAGGTAAAGGGCTGTGGCTGCAGGGCGGTGCGAGGCTGGCCCTCCCTGGCTGGGCAGAGCCCTCGCAGCCAGCTGCTCACTGGACACCGGCCCCAGGCAGTCAGCCTCTGGAGCAGGGCTCAGAGCCGCCAGCTGCCCTTCTGGGAGAATGTCCCCAGGACAGGGCTGGGAATGGAGGGGTGGGGGTCCTATCCTGGGGAAGCTTGGGAGCTGGGGCCCTGGCATGCAGTCAGAACGCCTCAGGGCCTGCTGAACCACTGAGTGAGTTAGAATCTCAGCCTGAGCTGCTCAGAGTGACTCGGGCACTATGTGGGAGGAGGCCAGCCCCCAAGGTGTGTTGCAGCCCGGGCGCTGTGTGTGGGGCAGGGCCCACGTGCAGTGCAGGCCCCGGACTGGCCTGGCTGGCTGACCGTGCTTGGGCCTGGCGTGGAGTGAAGACTCCTGATCGGAATCCAGTTTCCTCCGAGGAGGGAGCTGGCCGTGCTGAGCCCAGCCCTCACTCCTGCTCGGTCAGAGGGCACCTCGTGCCACTCTCTAAGTCTTGCTCACTGATGGGCCCTGGTTCCATCCTCCCAGCCTCCCTCTGAGGAGGGTACTTTCCAGCTCTGAGAGGCTGAGTTCCCCGGTGAACGTCACCAGCAGAGCCCGCACTGGACAGTGCTCCCATCAGCACCTCAGACCCCTTAGCTCCGCTTGCCCCAGGCCTGGCGTCAGCCTGGCCTATGAGTCCTCATCCCAAGCACTAGCAGAGGGCTTCAGCAGGCTGCCTTTTCCCATCAGACCGTGGAGGTGGAAGGGATTCTAATTCTGAGCCTGGGATTTCCACAGGGAGCTGGAAAGGCAGCACTTGGCCCTCCTGTTCTGCTGTAGCCGTCTCGTGGGTACCTGGGGTGTGTCAGGCGTGTGCAGGTGCTGTGTCCACGGCGGGAAGATGGCAGGAAAGGGCAGTGGCCCCTGCCCTGGGGGAGGTCAGGGATGGGAGTCACAGCAGGTGATGTCTGAGCCAGGACTTGAAGGACCAACAGGACTGAGTTGAGGGAGGAGGAGAAAGGACACGATAGGAGAAAAACCCTGAGGTTTAAAATTGCGGAGAAAACCCACACTGTCAGCACTGGGTTGGAGCTGACCAGGCAGAGGTAGCGGTGGAAGTTCCCCGCAGGCTCGCTGGGAGGTGATGACTGCTGAAGGTGAGCTCAGACTAAACTGCGGAAAGCCTGGAGGTGCTTCCCTCCACCTGCCCACACAGCGGAGGCTGGGCGGAGGCTGGCTGAGGACGGCCTCAGAGTGGGGTGAGGACCACCTTCTCGCTCCCTCGGCTGTTTATGGGGCTGGCTTGAGCCTCCAGGCCTTTCACTGTCTCAGAGGCTGGGGTTCTCAAGGGGAAATGCAGTGTTGTCACCTGGTGGGCTCTGGATTCGAGTCCCTGCCCGTTGTGTATTGGCTGAGTGTCTGGGCAGGCCCCCTGGGGACAAGTGACCTCATCGGTTTGTCGTGAGGAGGAAATGACGTGGTAGGTGGGGGTGCCTGGCACGTCCAGCATGCTCGCGTGACCTCCTGCTTGGTGGGTCGGAGGTCAGGCAAGGCTCTCAGAGACAAAGGGAGAGCAGCGGCAGCCCTTGGGGGGCTCTCGCTGGCAGAGTGGCCTGGCCGTCATCCTGACCAGAAGGGGTGTTCTAGAGGGACACAGGTAGGACTGGGGCCCCCTCCAGTGGGTCTTTGGGGGACATGTCTGCCCAGATGGAGTCTGGTCTGGGAGGGGCGGGGAGACCAGCTTTCTGCCCTGCCTCCTGGGACTCAGAGCCCCTCCCCTGCTCCCTGATCCCTGCATTCCCCAGACACCTGACTGTGTTGCTTGTCTGCAATGCTGGGGACACTGCTATGACCCAGACTGATCAAAATCTTGTTCTTATTTGGTGAGAGTGGGAGGGGGAACAGAGAGACCATAAACAGGATAGATTTAAAAATATATATGTTAGAAGCTTAGGTAGAGGAGGTGAACAAAGGGGAGCATGGGGGAGAGGGTGGGGAGGCACGGCTGGGAGGGGGCATCAGTGCTGTGGGCAGAAGGCCAGGTGCAGAAGCCGGCAGCTGAGGGGGGCTGGGGCTGTGTGGGCAGGTGGAGGGAAGAGTGGGGGCACAGGGGGCCGAGAGGCCTTTTGGCAGGAGTGATGCCCTGATTTTATTCCCAGTGAGATGCGAAGCTGCTGCAGGGCCGTGAGGACTTTGATCACTTTGATGAGTTACCCTGGCTGCTGTGCTCAGGGGCTCCTGACGGGGCTCAAGGGCAGACAAAGTCCAGTTAGAAGGCCCCGGCCACCCAGGCCAGAACTGCGGGTGGCATGGACCTAAGGGGCAGCAGTTGAGGTGGGAGAAGCAGCCAGATTCTGAACATGTTTGGAAGAGTTTTTCCAGTTTTGATTGGATGTGGGGAGGGAGAGGAAGAACTGACTTGAAGGATGTTTTCGTTTTGTCTGAGCAATTAGAAGAAGGTGGTTACTGAGCGGGGAGCCTGGGGCAGTGGGAGGGTGACTTGGGGAGGGAGGGTCAGGAGCTCGGCGGGGGGCCTTTTGGGTTGGAGATACTTATTAAGTTTCTGAGTGGAACCGAGGGAGATAAAGACTGAGAGCTGTCGGCACGGAGCTGGTGCTTTTGAGTCTGGAGGCTGGACAAGGTCACCCAAGGAGCGGCGTGGAGGGGAGGCCCAGGCTGTGCCTGAGAGCAACGTGGGTGGGGAGGACCTGGCAAAGGAGGGACCCGGACTGGAGGAGAAGCAGTGGGGGGGGGCTTCTTTCTGACAGCAGGCCCAGTGCTCAGATGGGGGTGGGGGTGAAGGGAGGCTCTCTCCCTTCTCCGTGCTTTGTGTTCAGTGGTTGAGGGTGGAGGCCTGGGCCTGGGCCTGGGCCTGGGTGCTGCGGGGAATCGGTATTTGCTCCACACACACACCGTGTACCAGGTGGTGCGTGGTGCACACGTGGTCTCCTTGGGCCGTTGTAGCTACACTGGGGGAAGGTTGTCTCCTGCTTTTTAGGAGAGGGCACCAGGGCTGAGAGCAGTCTGTGTCCCATGCACAGTCACGTGTCTCAGTCAGCCCGGTTCCCAGGGGCCAGGCGCCGCACGTCCCTCAGGCCTGACAGGAGCACGTTGTCTGGTGGAAAAGATGCTGTGCCAACGTCTGCATGGTGCGGTGCCCCCCTCCATGGGTGCCCGTGGCGGAGCCCTGTGGTAGCAGGAAGGAGCAGAGGTGTGTGTGAGCTGCTGGGGAGGATCAGGAGACGCTCCCCAGGCGGTGCGGCCTCTGGGCCGGGGTGTGGAGGCTGAGTGGGAATGGAGGACGAAGTGACATCCCGAACAGGGTTTCCTGTGAGTCACTGGAGCTCAAGGGGCCTCGCAGGAGAGCAAACTCGGAGACAGGTTCCTGCTGCCCTCTCAGTTCAGGGCCCAGTCCTGTTCTCTGCCAGCCAGCGGGCCGTCCCTCAGCAGGACGGTTGGCTGGGCCAGAGGGCAAGTGGTCACCTGTATTTGCATGCAGACTCAGGGAGGCCCGGCCTCGAGTGCCAGAAACCGAGGGAGGGTCTCTGGGGGTGAGCCCCCGCTGGCTCGGGGTGAAGCGCAGGGTCTTGTGAGGAGATGTGGTCCATGTGGCCTCGTCTGGCGCCAGGTCTGAGCCCGCACCGTCCTCTCCCCGTGCCAGGCTGACCACCTGGCATCTGCAGACGGTGGAGCCCACGTGGCAAACTCAGTGGGCCCAAGTCTAAAATTGTCTTCTCAATTTTTTTCTTTTTTTGGCATCTACTCATGGTATTTATTTATTTGTCTATCGAGTTGGCAGAGATTTTTTTAAATTGCAGTAGTTGATCTACAGTGTTGTTAGTGTCTGGTGTACAGCATAGTGACTCAGTCACACATATACGTTATATATTCTTTCATATTTTTC
This sequence comes from Camelus dromedarius, assembly GCF_036321535.1. Lineage (NCBI taxonomy): Eukaryota > Metazoa > Chordata > Mammalia > Artiodactyla > Camelidae > Camelus > Camelus dromedarius. Next base: position 20,326,629 of record NC_087443.1, read on the forward strand.
ATTATAGGTTATTTCAGGGAAAGACAAATATCACATATCACTTTCTTCTTGATTTTTAAGACTCGAAGAAGGTAGTGCCGACCTGAGGAAACGAATGTCACGGCTAGAAGAAGAGCTGGACCAGGAGAAGAAGAAGTACGCGATGCTGGAAATAAAGCTGCGGAACTCGGAGCGGGCGCGGGAGGACGCGGAGAAGAGGAACCAGCTGCTGCAGAAGGAAATGGAGGAGTTTTTTTCAACCCTGGGAAGCCTGACCATTGGGGCCAAAGGTGCCAGAGCCCCAAAGTAAAGGAATGGGGGGAACTCGCTTCGTGCCTCGTGGCGCACCCTCCCGTCGGCAGGGAGGAGGAGCCAGAGCCTCTGCAGCTGGGACCTGGGCCTCTGTGGTGCCCAGAGATGCGGAGCCGGCTGGAGAGGGAAGTCCTGACACACACCACCCCAGCCCTGGGATGCTGGGGGGCACCGTCGGGAGCCCGAGCTCCACACGGGGTCTGGATGCAGCTCTGACCACGCAGGCTGTGGCAGGCATCAGAGGGGACAGTCCCGTGGCCACCGAAACAGACGGCACCCGGGATCTGAGTAGCCCCCTGGGAACCTTTTGCATTCTTTATTAAATCTGCTCTGAAAGCATGATGCCTGGATACCTGACTCCTTTTTTACCGGCACGTGAAGTGAGGATTACCAAGTGACCTCTGTTTCTCACAAGGTTGGGAGTCCTCAGGGCGTCCCATGCATGGAATGGCAGGGGGTCTTCAGGAGTGGGGTGTGAGGCTCCTTAGGGAGCACCCAGCCTTGTCATGGCCACTGAAGCTGGCAGTAGGTGCATGTGTGTGCTCTCAACTCCACCATCTGTGCTCCAAGCAGGAGGGTTTTCCTCCCTCCCACTCCCCCCCACCTACTATGGGTTCCCCGCCTCCCAACTCCCCCGACCCGCTCTGAGCCACCTGCAGCTGGTCTGTCCTAGCATTCCTCTTCGGCCTCCACCATAACCTGCTTTCCTTCGCTTGGCCCCAGCCCTGCTCCAGAGTCAGAGCCTGAGACAGAGCTCAGCCTGGGTGCCGCACCCCCTGCTCCGTACGTGCAGGGTGACGGGGCGTGTGTCTAAAGGAGCAGTGAGACAAGGTGACGGGAAGTGCCTGATCGCTGTCCTCCAGGGGCCCCGGCCTCAGGCTGTGCGCACCTGCCTTGCACACACCCCGCGAGCTAGTGCTAGTTCCTCTCCCTTCCCTCCTGTTCACCTTCTTCCTTCAGTTCATCCTCAGGTTTGGAGGTTCCACTGGGGCAGACGCTTCAAGAAAGCCTTTCCCTGGCCACCACCACACACAGCCCAGGCCTGGGCCAGAGCCCCTCAGGATGGGCCTTCAGGGGCACCAAAGAAGCCACCTCTGAGCAGAGGGGCCTGGCCTCCGGGGCACAGGCAGTGCTAGTGCCCATGTCCCGTCACTTGCCCCTGCTCACAGTGCCCTCACCCCTCACCTCCCACCACCCCCAAGCAGTGGTTTCTGTGGGGAGTGGAGGTCACCAGAGTACCCTAGTCGTGGACTACCATGTCTAGAGAAGTCATTCAGACCCAACCCCCACCCACCTGGAGTCAGGTGTAGACCAGCACAGCAGTGCCGCAGATCCAGGCGCTCAGTGCTCACAGGAAGTGCTGGCCCTTCACTGTTAAGGAGCAAGCCCACAGGCCAGGTGGATGCTAACCCCAGCGGTGGGGAGGCAGGCCGACGACTGGCCATCTGCTGGGACAGGTGCCAGCCGAGGGCCCTCAGCAGCATCAGTGGTCAGAGTTCCTGGGCGCGCGGGGGCGTGGGAACAGTGGAGAGTACCACCTGCACCTGCTCCTGGCTCGCAGCCATCATAGCCGTCATCTGGGTGACAGCTTCCCCGGGAGGAGAAATATTGACCTCTATTCAAGGAGAAAGAAAAGAACAGGAAGGGACAGATTCCTCACGACAGCCCAGTAGGATAGGCATCAGCTGCCTGCTCCCCACTCAGAGAAACAGGCTAGGAGGAGACAGGTGGGAACACCAGTGTATCTTATGGTCCTGCATTCCCTCACCACAGTCCTGGAACTCTGCTTACTATGACCTAGAGAGAAAACGCTGTCAGGCTATCAAAGGAGCAGAAAGGACCAAAGGGGTTTCACATGATGAAAGCAGAAAAGTGAGGCTGTGTGTCTTAGCCATTAATAGTGGCAAAGCCTCAGCTTCCGGCCAAGTCTTTGGCCAAAACCAGCTCATGAGCTGCACCTGCCACCTGCTGGCAAAACTAAGACCTGCACATGTGATTTTTCTCTGAAAATTAGTTGGTAACCTTCCGTAGACGTTCTGTACTCCAGTTGCCACTTAACCAGCACTCTCCATTCTGTCTGTAAAACGTACTGACTTCTGCCTGTAAAGCACTGAGCACTGACGCTGGGGCTCTGGCCTAGTACCTTGTCCCTATCCGCTCCGTTCTCCCCAGCTGAGTTACATTTGTAGAAGCTGTTTTCCAAACCTGTAGATTCGTTATATCTAGTACATCATTTAATATTAAGTAAACCAATGAATTATAAACGTGAAAGGATAATCAATTTTTTGAAAACCTACATGAATGCTTTAGACTTAGAAAAGGCAACTTAACTAAAAAGAAAATCTGTCAAATCACGGATGAATCAACCATGCAAGAATGGAAAATTGGTAAAAATCTAAGATTGTAGTCTCAAATTACTCCAAAAGTGTTCTAAAATTCGTGCCTGACTCTAAAGCAAAAACTGGGAATTTTAAATCTCATACTGAAAAAAAGGGAGTTGTCTTATTTTAAAAGACTGACAAATGTCCCTTTTTAAAGAAGTTAGAATACAATTTTAAGGATGTATGTGTATGAAAGAGACAGAGGCAGAGACAAAGACAGAGGGGGAGATAGTTCTCACTTTACCTGGCTGTTGGAATAACGGATCAGGCGTGAACCGTGTCACTACACGCAGTAACAGGGCTTCAGAATGGAGCCCACAATCCACGCTCCCTGACCTGTGGGCAATAAATGGAGTAACAATGACAACAGATTTCACCAGCTCCCCTTCCTTTCGATGCAGGGCCCCAGCCCCCTGAAGAGTTACCCCAATATCCTGCGTAGTTCTGCCACAAAGGGACAGTGAGAGGTGGCAGCAGTGGTGTGGGGTAACTGTCATATCTACTTAGCTGTGAGCTTGTACATATGAGACGCTGTCCCTGTGACGGAACTGAGACTGAGGGACAGGAAGGGGCAGCCATGCAACCAGACAGCTGCAGGCAGAAGGGGCAGAGCTACAGACGTTTGCATGAGTGCCAGCGCCCCCTGCTGGCATGGTGGGAGGAGGACGGGGCTAGAGCCCAGCAGGGGCCAGACACTGTAGGGCCCTGCCTCCCATGGTGGAGTTTTTATTTGAAGGGATATAGAAAAGCATTCAAGGGCTTTAAATAAATGGGCATGAATTGGCTTACGTTTCAACCAGGCTCCTTTGGCCACCGGTGAGTAGTGGAGGAATTTGGGGGCAGGGAGTGGGAGCAGGGCAACTAGTCAGGGAACTGTCGGCGTGGTCTAGGCCATGTGTGGTAGAGTGACAGGCTGGAAGCTAGACAGGAATGGGGTGAAGACTGAATGAGAGGTGAAGGGAGGATAGCGTGCCCAGACCAGTCTCTCCAGAAGCGCTGACGTGGATGGGAGCAGGTGGAAGCAGAGAAGTGGGGTGGTACAGTGGAGGGGCAAGGGAGAGCTTTCCAAGAAGGGGATTACTGGAGCACGCTCATGTGCTGCCAAGAATGATCCAGCAGAGGAGAGGCTGCTGAGGAAGAGAACAGGGCAATAACGAGGAGGGGAAGTGCAAAAAAAGGCCAGAAAATGTGGAAGGGTTGGCTTCGGAGAGAGGAGGTAGGATAGACAGAGAACCGGGACACAGTTGTAGGTGGGTTTACGTGCTAAAATCTCTGAGACATCCTGAAAAATGAGAAACATGCTGCTCCTTCAACTAACAGCCCCCAAATTTATTTGACCACACAAAACCCTTCTTTGTTCACATAAAACTTCTCAGGCAGTAGAGCACAGTGGTTAGAGATGAAAATTGGAGCCAGACTACCCAGATTCAGATCCTGGCCCCACTGGATCGTTAGCTGTGTAGCCATGAGCAAGTTACTCAACATCTCTGTGCCTCAGTTTCATCACATAAGAAGGGAGAGTAATAGTTCCTACCTCATCAAGTTGTAAACTCTGTGAGCTCATGTGGTCAAAGCACTTTGTGCCTGGCATAGAGTAAGCTCTCCACGAATATTGCTACTAATTCAGCACAGAACTCATGTTCTGTGCAACAAACGTTGGGAACTGCTGCTAGGTACTGAAGGGTTTGAGGAAGGGCGGGGCGGGATAAACACTTTGGCTGCATGTCTGCCCTCCTCCACCTCCTCACCCCTTTTGGCCTCCATCAGGGGTCTCCTGATGTCTGCCTGGTTCCCTTCTTAGTAACACCCTGAGAGCCTGACCTCCCTGATTCTTTGCTGCACACTGCCTCCCATCACCACTGCTCCTGGTGGAGGGTTGGGGATGTCGGTCTCTAAGCAGCTGATAACGAACGGAGGGACCATAACAGAATCATCTTGGGAAGCTTGTAAGAAGACCACCCCTCTCATGGTACTATTTCTGTCAGAATCACCTTCTCCCTTGAGCCCCTCCGAGAAAACAGCTATGGAGTTTTGGCAACTTGCTGTAGGTGAGGTGCCAAGAGTGAAGCCAGGCTTCTACACTTTGGGTATCTGGTGTCAGAGCACATGTCCACATTACTACAGTAATTTCACAGCGCTGTATGCAATTCCCTTATACCACATCTTGAGGGCCATGCATAGTGGAAGTCAGAGGACAGAAACGGCGTAGAAGGCAGGTCCTAGTCATTAGCTTACACAGCCCAACATTTACTGAATGCCTACTTCCCAGGCACCGTGAACTTGGAGTAAGACAGGTTCTTCCTCCCAGGGAATTCCAGGGCGAAGCGACAGCAGCAGACAAGCACACAGGATGTCCTCACAGAACGACTGTAAGAGGCACACAGCACACTGCTGTCTTACGTCCTCTATGGAACAAAGCGGGGAGGGCGTGAACGAAGGAATAGAGTTGAGCAAGGAAACATGCAACGGGGACATGAAAGAAAAAGTCCTTGCAGAGAAGGTTTATCAGAGGAGGAACTGTTTGGCCTGGGTCTTCAGCAGTGAGGATTTCAAACGGGCAAATGCGGGAGTAACAACCAAAGCACGTGCACAAAGCTGTAGCTTACAGGCCGTGGAGGAGGTGCAGCTGGAATGGATGAACGGTGGAAATGACATGAAACAGAACCGAAACACAGTGGTGAACTGCTCCACGTCTCAGAACACAAAACAAGCATAACCCCGAAACCTCAGTACTGATTTTGAGGCATTTCTCTCAAATGAGAATTATTCAACTGAGTATCTTTGGCTTCCCAGTCCCCAGTCTCCACACTTCCAGTCTAACCAGACTTGCTCCCACTGTCAGTGACCCTCCTAAGACAAAGGTCTGGTCATGCTGCTCCTCTTTCTCATGAACTAGGAGTTCCTACTGCCTTTAAAATGAAAACAATTTCTTCAAAATGTTTCAATTCTGATCTCCAACTTTCCAGTCTTACCTCCCGTCATATTCTCTCCTCACAGACCCACACCCCGCCAGGCCGCGCGTACACACACCTTCCTCCTTGCCTTACCCTTTCCCTGGGGATACCCTTCCTCAGAAACACGCCTCCTCCGCAAAGCCCTCCTCATTTCCTCTAACCAGTCCTTCCCCGTGTCCCTTCGGCGTGGTCTTCACTCCTCCACACACTTACTTCAATCAAGCTGACTAGACTCTGAGCGTCGTCCATTTCTGTTATCTCTCTCCACCCCCAGCTTCCAGCACAGGGTCTAAGACACATATACACACATTAACTGATGAAATTAAATGAAATATGTAACTAATCACCAAAGCAGGGGAAGAGACAACAGGATGGAAATGAAATACGTTAGAAGCCTAGCTTTATAAAACATATCTCAAGTATCTTTTAGTTTCAGATGAAGTCCAAAGCCATACTGGTGTATAACCTATAAAGAGTAAAAAAAAAAAAAAAAAAAAAAAATTCAAACCACAAAATCAGTGTGAGTTAATTTTCACTCACACAAAGTCAATGGACCTTTTAAGGAGCAATACTAAAATAAATGCAGCACCTCAATTAACAAGAACGAATTACTCCATTTCATTTGGTGTCACCAGGGTATTGACTGGATGCAAATGAAATTAGCTCAACACTCAACACCGATGTCTGTCTTGCCACCCAGTCTATCACTGGGGGCCTCTCCAGTGACTGCGATGAGGCAGACAGCGCCAGGCTGGCAACCATGTCAGCTGATGGAGCAGCCATGGTCAGGTAGAAGCTTGCCCCAGCCTGTCCTTTCCTCAGGGCAGGGAAGTGTGAGCGTAGGGGAAGGGGAATGTGACCACGTGGGTACGAGGGTCATCTGGAGAAAGAGTTGAGCAAGAGGGAGAAGTGTCATCATACAGAGACTGGACGTCCGCAGTGGGCGAGCCTGACACCCACACAGCAGCCTGCCTGGTGTGGGCAAAGAGAACACCTGCTTGGCAAAGCTGGAAGCGCACGCAGAGCCGAAATCCCTGGTTTGTTTTGAAACAGATCCTCTTTCAATACTTACTCTTGCCAAGTGGCCATGATGGCTGCTCTGTCACATGGTTACCAAGAATTAGGTTAAGGGAACTGAAGCAAATTCTCCTTTTTAGATAATGTTTCTCTAGCAAGTTCCAACACCAGAAAAGCAAGACTACACAAGCCAGGAAACCAGGGCGGTAGTTTAGGCTCTTCAGAATTTGTATAAAATCCAAGTCTAACGAGAACTGTCCTAGTACCCTGTGGATCCCAGTCCATAGGGAATCTTGAAGGTGCCCAGAAAAACTGCTTACCACAAATTTATATTTTGTTTTCAATGAAAAAACTCTTAATTTCATAATTTTTCATACCACTTTTTTCTTTTTTATTTAAAATATTATAACCAATTAACATACTAGATAACATTGTTTACATTCCAGTGGTGCATGTTTAATGACTAGGGCATGAATGATTAAAAACCACAATAATTACCTCAGCATTCCCTACAAAGTGCCCCATTTTGTTTTGTCTAGAGAGGAGAGGGGAGGGGAGGGGAGGGAACGGAACACAGGGAAGGGAGAGGAATGAAGAAGGAACGGCATCATATAGGGAGAAAAGCAGATGTCAGTTATCATACTTAGGTTGCAGGTTTCAAAACCTGTTGAACAGGATAAGCTATAATGAGAAAATAGATGTCACAGTCCAGGTAGACAGCTAGTTCAGTTTAACTTCATCATTCGGCTAAAAGATTAAGAGCTTCTCAAAAATATACCAAATATCGGGCCTACAAAAGTAATTTATTTCTTCGTAAAATTTACTAAGATTTATTCCTTTTGTAAAATGTAAAGAATGGACTGATGTCACGAGCAGGTTTCTACTTACAGAAACAGACAGCATAATGTCCAACGAGCACATCTAACAATTTCCCGAGACGGACAGTGGAAGATTTGACAGGTGAGTCTCTCTTACTGATGCAAGGTATATATTTTACATACTTACTGGTAATGTGTCAACACTGGCTATAAAGTATTTAACACACATTTATAATTCACACTCAGTGAAGATCTAACAGTCAGGGCAACAGCTTACTTGGGAAAGCACAGAAAATTAGTGTGAGGTAGTTCAATAAAAACCTAGTTCAATTTGTTAAGTTACTGTGAGAATAGAACATTGTGCAAAACTAATCCACAGGTAATATTTCTCAGAAGTTTCAGTAACGAAGAGAATCGAAACCAGAAATGGCCAGAAACTGATACTCTTACTAGACTCTCCTTAAGAGCACTTAACTAAGAGCAGTTAGTTTGAAATTAGGATTTCTGTTTTCCTTACCAGTTTTCTAATCGTACCCCAAACTATACATTTCTGCTTCAATGCCCTTTACCTCTTCATCTTTCTTGCTATTAAGGAAAAATCAGTTTCCTCTGATTCAGGAAAAACCTAAGAGAGATCAGTAGAAACACAGTGTGTCCTAAAACATAAAGGATCGGAGGCAACATTTAGGGGGGCTGCTAACGACAGAACAGTGGTGTTTGCTTTTTCTACCGGTGAGTTTACGGGGGTCGTGGGGCGTCATGCATTCACTCTACAGCTAGTGTCTGACTAATGAACAACAACTCACAAACTACAACAGTTTTTTTTTTCTGAAAATAGACTATGTTTTTACCTCAAAATGTTGTACAGGCTTGTGCCTAGGCAACAATGAGCAGTTACGTCTTCAGAGTGCAGCACACACAGGCCAACAGTGCGTACCAAGTCTTATCTGTAACCCCAACTGCATTCACTTGCCTGCTGCTGACTTCACTACCAGACATCGATGTCCTCTTCACCTTCACCTTTTCAGACAATGCAGCAGGATTAGCGTGGAACCAAATAACCAAAGGGCTGACGGGAAGGTCTGCTGCTTTGCAGTACAGTCAAGCTTCTCGATATCATTAAGGGGGCTGGGTGGTAGCCTCCTCACTTAAGAGGCTGGCATTTCTCTTAGGAAGTCTGGTGTCAATGCACTGTGCCTTTACCAACTTGGAAGAGTGCACACCAGGAGCAGTCAGCAGCCGAGGATGTGTGACAAAGTGAGTGCTGCTGAGCAAACAGTATGCAACAGTTGAGATGCTCCTTTTATATGTACTATGATTAAGCAATCCCAACAACAAGATCATTTAACAAATGGTTGGAATCCATTAGAGGGTAACAGAATAGTATGGTACATATTACAGGGAAACAGAACTGTAATCCCGAAGAAGTATGTATAAAGAATTAGTGTCTCTTTCCTCACCTACAAAGTTGAATAAAAAATCTTGGTCAAAATAATTTTCTGACAGTAAGACAATGGGTATTTAAAGTATAAAAAGTTGAAAAATCAAAGTTAGAAGACAAGCAAGGTGGGTTTACGTAAGTACTGCTTGACAGAAGAAATCATACTTGTAATTCCTCTTAAAAACCATAAACGTTTAAGATGTTTTAAAGGTTCAAAAAGCTTCTAAAATAAAAAGAACTAGAACATCTTCAGTTTAACAGACTTATAAGAGAAGAGGGAAAGTTGTATTTAGATACTGCATTTTAAAAACCCAGGGCACACAACACTAACATACAGACTTTCTATTCAGGGCATAACTTAAATATTTCAGTCTACATGACTAATAAAGAGTTTTCTTTGAATCAACTGAAACATGCTGGTCAGCAAGCGGGAGCTGGCATATACAATAAACGATACAGTAACAACACCTGGTTTTCCCTGCTCAACCAAAATCTGTATCAATAGAGATGGCTTATCAGCAAGGAAATACAAAATATGAGAATCTTCTGAGAGCATGTCAGTTGTTAAAGTGCAACAGTGAAATAATCCATTCTACAGAAATAAAGCTAGTTAATCGTCAGACTAATACGAACTAAGAACACATTCATGCTCGAATTTCTTCTGAAATCATAAATCCAATCCTGTTCCTACAATTCAAAAGGTGTTATAGTCTCAAAACTTTAATTTGCCTAACAAAGTGAATGCAGCCTGTCATACGAGTAGAAAAGGGATTGATAAAACGGCTGACAACCTCAAAAGAGACTAGAAATCACGACTTTAAACCATCAAAAACAAACTTGCTATTTCAAAGCATATAAAAAGGCTATTAATGTATTTTAATCCTAAATATTGCACATTAACAATGACCTAAAATACCTTACTCAAAAGGAATTTTGCACGAAATGTATGAATAACATGCCAAGCGGGCTTTCAGATGCTGCACGCTGAGCCACACCCGTTCTTGCTCCTGTTGGTCATTAATTCCAATGGGCTTTCTGCCTGGAACCTTTCGCTTATTTAAGTGTGCATTTCCCAGTTCATTACATGATATCCCTCTTGTTCCAAAAATAATAAAAAGTGCCTGGGGCATTACAGACAACGTATTTCAGAGATAATGAGACTTCAATGACATTTTACTTAAGAAAAATTCAGTTATAGAGAAATAATTCTGCAGATATAAAATGTAAACAGTTAACATACAACTTGTCAGGAGCAGCACCATTCTTACACTGTTCAACATCCACATTGTGTGTTTTACTGAAAATTAGGTATTAAAAAAAAAAAAGGAAAGACTCAGACTAAATAACCACCACTTATGCCTGCTCTGCTCAATGTGAAGAAACAGTCCTTAAAACATGATATCCTATATATGGCTGTGTGCTACTATTTTTAGATGAACGGTATATTGCTCATTTTATACATCACCTACAGAAATCTAAGTAGGCTTTGGAACCTCCCGACAGCTAGTATAAATATGATTATGCCACAGGTAGACTCAAATGGCCAGAAACACCTTGAGAACTGGTGCTCAACTGACTGATACTCTAACAGGAAACTGGACAGGTCCAAGGGCCCGAGGCTGCAGGAAAGGGAAAGACCAGACTCCAGATCACTGCTGGGACCCACAGCCTGCGTAGATTCACTCAGTGTATACAAAAACAGGCTCATGGCTAGTAAAGGTGAACCATCTGTTTATTTGCATTGAAATGTATTATTCATGAAGTATCCTCTTGATTTTACGTGACCATAAGCTTTGAGCATGCCACAGATTTGCAGAAAACACCATATTCTCCTACTTTACTTTTGGTGGGTGGGATAGGGGGATAGGAGAGTGGTGGTAGACGCCCAGCATCTTCATTGACATGCTCTGAGTTATTCTGCCATTTAGATGATGGGGCTTTTGCTAAAATTTGTGTAGGATTACCTACCAATTGTTGTTAACTAAATCAGAATTGGCAAGTAGAAAATATTGGAGGCTTTTTTTTTTTTAAAAACACGTTCATCATTTACAGTAGTTATTCCTGAATATAACTGGCTACAGGTTATTTTCCCTCATTCCTCTGGGGTTATTTCATTGATAAGCACATAACCCTGAAGGATAGCATCATGAACAAAACATTTGAAATAAATTCTAATTAAAAAAAACTATAAAAATCTTAAATAATTCATGATATAGGCAAGTCACCACATAATAGTTGCTTTGATAAACAAAATCTTACAAGTTCAGTAAAAAAAAATCAGCAGCATAAGATAAAGCAAATATGCAAAAATTTAAAACCATGATAAAATAATTAGGTTTACATTATATAGTTAATTACAGCAAAAATACAATACAATTTTGTTGCTGTTTTAAAACACAACTTAAGTTTTAAATTACATCACTTGAAATTAAAAAAAAATAAAACTACTTTACTACAAAATGAATTCTACATTTTTGAAAAATCACTCAAAAATAAGACCACTGAATTGTTTTCAAAGTAGTTCTATCAATGACTAAACGACTCCCCAACCCTCCCACCCCCCCAAGGCCCAAGTAGTCATCTACAGCAGCCCAGAGGTCCAGCTGATGCTTCTAGACTGCTGTCTGTATCCGAGGCCAAAGTCGGATCTGTTGACATTGAAGACACATCATTGACAGACGATGATGACGATGGATGTTGAGAGCCATTGATCACTGCTGCACCTGTGCTATGAGAAACAAAACAGCAAATCAGTTGCAGACAGAGTTGCAGACCGAGCTACTTGTATTGTACTGACTATCTCTAGTGGTCAGTAACGTCTCTTTTGGCTTTAAAAGGCTCACTAAAAATAATCGCAAGTGATACTCAACCCAACACTAACACTTCACTGCAAACTATGAGGTGAGAATTCTGAAAATGTCTGGAAACCTGAAGCCCTGTCCTTTCTACTAATTTGTTTTTCATTTTCAATTCAAGACAAAAATTGTTAAGTCCAAGCCATATTTAGAAATGATCCTATGGTAAGATTCATGAATTGGCTTTAGGTTGTGTATGAATAATACTGATAATACATACAAAACTGTCTGTATTGCATTTTGTTGGAGAGAGGATCTCAATGGGATGTATGACTCAAAAAGTTAAAAACTGCTGCCCTAATAAAGAAATGCTTTATGACATCTTCTCACTGTGAAGTCCAAACAATCCTTCTGGTACATCCTGTTTTAAAGCAAAAACCAAGACAAAGACCAAAATCAGCTTACTTCAAAGGATCCTTAGTTCAACTGCCCCATTTTACATGAGGTTACATGACTTGCCAGAGTCACACAAGTGCCCTAGTTAGGTGAAGTCAGGTCTTGTTGTTTCTCTTCTAATACTTGATAAATGCAAATATGAGTTTATTAAACAGATAAAGTTGGGGAAGACCTTTACCAAAAGCATACCCTAACAAGAATTTCCTGGATTTTAAAAAGTAATAGGAATACTTAACATAGAAAAATCCTCTCAAGGGGGTTCGGTAAGGAAGGAGAGGGAATGACATGGGGTAGGAGATGGGGAATATGTTAAAGGTGATTCATGCCCTAGGTGAGTGCTTTTGAACTAAATGATCATTAAATAAAAGTCACTGCAAATTTGAGTATATTAAATAATGCAAGTTATATAAAAGTCTTTAAGAACACATTTATGGAATAAAGAGAAATGGTTTACAAACTGAGCAATAAGAATTTCTTAGGGGTGAGTTTCAGGGACCCAATGATGTTAAAACAAAACAGGCTGAAAAACCACTGCTCTAGAACTCAGCACATCAGTGCTGGGGTGGAGGCTGGGAGACAGAAAGGAATGGAACCACAAGGGAAAGAGCAGGAGATGGGAGGTGAAATGGGAAAGGAAAGCAGACCAGGCACTTTAGGCCAGACAGAAGAGAGAAAACGGAGAAATGTGATAACCTTCTAGACACAAGGAAGGTCCATTAGGTTCCCAGTCGGAGTGAAACAGAGACATTACTTGTTTGGAAGTCCAACCCATACAACACTGTGCACCTAGAAAAGGCTGCACCTTTTCTAACTGAAGTGTACAGAATACATACCATGGCTAGCTTCAAAGACTTGTACTGAAACGTTCAAATCATAAAAGAGTTTTATCATATATAATTTTTCATGCCTCTGTTTTTTTAGTCCAAATTTCATTTTAACCAAATTTCTTAAGCTGATAAAAAATTAACTTTTAAATGCATCATAATTAAACAGTTATTTTAATCTGAAAATCAAATACCTAAGGGAAAAAAAAACCACGTGTTTTTTTCTAACCTTTAAAGCAATACAGTAAATTCTCAAAATCTGAATGGCAATAATATGGAAAAATCTTTAATTTCAGGTATCTGGGTCATTTCCCTCTCAGTGAGTCTCTACACACTCAAAAAAGTCATGCAAACTCATTTTAATATTAGCCAAACCAAAATAAAAATAAGATGCAATCCAGGTGAAAAAATAATATATTTGAAAATCAAGTCAAAATGGCACTGTGATTATCTGATATTTTGATTCATTAAATACTGTTTCCTTCTGTTTTTGCATATAATTAAGAACTGAATATTTTTATAACAGATTAATTTACTAACACTCTTCTTTGCAAGCTACAACTGAGAATCCAGAAATGTCTAGAAATTTGCAGTCCGGTCTTTTTCCACTGACTTATTTTATAACCATAGTCAAGTAATGTCTAGGATTCAAATTCTTCACTTATACATTAAGAACAAATACAACTGCTCTATCATGAGATTAAGTTTACTCAAACATATGGTACTTTGGATGTGCCATCCACTAGAACAGTATGCTAAAGTGTAAAACTCTCCCTGATAATGGACTTTTTCAAGTTCTATTCGAGTCTCCATCATGAATAATTCACTTATATGACTACTGTATATCAATACAAAGCTAATTAACTAACAGCTATAAAGCATTTATAATATAGCTTTTTAAAAAAGCAACTGCAGGTAAAAGATGTCAAAACCAATTTATATTTTCAATAGATCTATATTATAATTTGGAAGATTGCATTCCTGATTAAGAATTTAAAAAACAAAGAATTAAAAGAACTCAAAATACAACCAAAAATGTTACAGGAAGCTACAAAAATTGTTTAAACAAATATATGTTTATAGTACAATAAAATGGGCACCTAAAACTATAGTTATAAATCTTACTTATAAACAAGATGTTAGATACAACATCCAATTTTTTTCTTAGAATGCAGAAGAGTTTTAGAAGGATGATTCAAATGGCACAGTTTTACTCAAATTCAAGATCTATCTGTTGAAACATTACTCAGCCTTCAAGGTTCAGCTCAAATTTAATCTTTTCCATAAAACTGTACTAATCTCTGTAGCCAGAAGTCTCTGCTGGCAGCCAGAGACCACATGGGATCTGGAAAAACCATGTCCTCTAAACTTACTGATAAACATGGCTTCAATTATTACCTTTTCTACATAAAAAGATCTATTGTCTTATATCATTTAATTTTTCTAAACTTTAGTTTCCTCATCTGTAAAATGTTCATAAACAATCCTATCCTCGGGGTTTTGGAGGGCCAAATGAAACAAAGTACGTAAGCCACCAGTGTCTGTCATGTAGTGTGTACTTAATATGTACCTGTTACCTGTCATTTAACTTTTCCTTTCAATTCTTTATGCTTTACAAGTACTAAAATTAAATATAAGATGAGCTTATGATAAAAGAAAATGTTTACATCCTACAAACCAGCGTTCTTCTTAGAGATAGAATACTTTCTGACAGGAGTTTTATCGTTACTGCCTTAGTTAAATCAAAAATACCAAAAGGAGAAAAGCGTTAACTAGGCATCATGTACAAAATTTTGCACTGAAGCTCTAGTTTATTTATCCAAAGTAAAGACTGTTAAAATAATAGAAAGGTAAATATAATGGATTATGAGAAATTTTTTCTTTAAAGACAATGCCAACAACAAAAAAAGGTTTTAAATTTCTGTTCTTTAATGGAAAGTCAGTAGCACAGGAAAAGATGTGCATTTTATGAAGTCAGTTACTGACATATTAGTACAATGCACTGGTACAACCGTGTGCCAATGCTTTCAAATTTAACCACCCAAATTGTACCCCATATACTTACTACACTTTGAATAATGATGGTAGTAAATATGGAAAGAACTGAAGGTTTCAGGCCACTGAAGATTACAATACAAGAAGTAAACTGTAATCTTAACCGAGCTTATATTGTAACCAACCTAAAGGAGAGGGCTGCCCCCGTATAACTCCATTCTTGGTTCTCTCCTCCAAGTCCATAACTTCTTTGTATATCAATTCTGAAAAAGAGGTGAACAAAGTTCTCAAAGTCTGAAAGCCAATCTCACAAGATACGTATGTTTCAAATAAGAAATTTTTACACACGTTAAGTACTATGAATAGTTTCCTTACGATGGTCCAGAAGTGTCAGACTCCCTGACATTCAAAGGTGTTAATAACAAGTCCTTGATCCTCAACCATGAATTATATTGAAAGAAAAAAATCTCTGCTATAATACTCTGAAAGGTGGGGATAGAGCTGGGGTTAGAAGCTTTATCTTTCTTACTCTACCAGCACTTTGTACTATAACCGTATCACACATAAATCATTCTGTACTAAAAATGCTCATTTAATTCTCTCCGTGAGGGCTTGAATCAAATTTGTCTTATGAACTTCTATTTCCTGAGCCCTGACATTACCTGATACACCGTAGGTACTTACCCACAGATACTGTTCAACAATTTAGATGCAAGAGTATGTGGAAGCTTCTTTAATCAGAACAGAATACAAATAAATTTTCATTAAAGGAAAAGAATCAGGCAGCTGTAGTTTAACTCCTTCTGAGTTGAAACACGGCATGCTATCACTGCCAAGACTTCTCCATGGGAATCTTGTTCCTTAACTAGGCTTCTGGCCAGTGCGCAGACTGCTGGGAGGACTGCTCCAGAGGCAGAGAGATGCCGGACTGCCCTACCGGTGGATGTGCCTTTGGCCCTGTATTCGTCTACATGATCCTGACATCAAGTGTGACGTGCCTTGTGAGCCTGCAAGTCCACTTAGGAAGAACCTTCTGGTGGATGCTAATATTGCCATTATTCACTGTCTTCTCTGGGTCACGAAATCCTTTGAGAATTGCATAAAAGCAATAAACCCTCTTCTGAGGAAAACGTACAAGCAAAAATGTTGCACAGAATTTCAAGGAGTCTGTAATTCCTTATATTTTTGACAAATTATTTCTGATCACAGGGTATGGCAACATTTATGCTGATAATAAGGTAAAACAAATGGATACCCTGGAATGAACAGGAACTACAAATACCTAAGTTTGCCTACCACCGCGGTAACCTACTTGGGCTGGGAAGGGGAAAAACAGAAAGTCATGATAGAGGAAAGAATGGGAGATGCTTTTCTTCAAAGAAACAAAAAGGAATGATAAGCATTTTAGATAGGAGGTTTAAAAAAAAGAAAACACCACCTGTTTATGAAAAGGGATTAAGGCAGGAGAACCAAAGCTAATTAGGAGTACTACCTAGATAAAGCAATCTGTAATCAATGGCTTTGGCAATGAATTTTTCTTTCTGAAATGATGCTAAAATTCTTAAGAAGATCTTTAAAAAGATAGTTTGTAAGTACTCACTAAACTGCATTTGGGGCTGGGGAAAAAGATACAGAATAAAGATAAACATGTTTAGAGTAATCAAAAATCCCAGCTACATCCTTCTACAAATGAAAGTATTATGTTTCACTGATTTTAAATATGCACTTTTTTCATGGTTTAAAATCTCTGAAATTGGGTTGCATCTTATAATCAATGGTGCAGTACAGCTGGCATTGTTTTCTCTTTCTCAGTGGCGCGTTACGGTGTTTTACAACTGGTGACCTATTAAGATTCCATGAAATACCGTAAGTATTTATTGTAGATGTAATGATATATAAAAATATCTTTTTAGATATTTTAATACATACTCTGACCCATAGTTACTATACTCTTATAAATTACATATCTTACATATACAGATGCACTAGGTTCTACTCAATTCTATCATTCTGGTGGGCTCTATAGAGTCTAACTATATGTCTCCCAAAGTCAACTTACAGAAAACTAGTCTCTGGTTTTTTCTAAGAAGAAAGAATCAAATTCATTCCTCCCCGGTGAATTGATAGATGGATTACCTGCTCTGGTTTATACCTCCCCAGTCCCCTTTCCCTTCCAAATAGTTAAGGTCTTAGCTCTTGTCTTCTGTCTACCTGATTTTCAGATCAGGTGAAAAAGGGGATCAAGTGACTTGCCCAAAGTCATGAGCTTCAAGAGCGGTCAACACTTTAAATGACAACAATATAAATGGAGGTAAACAGGATCTAAAAGTTACATGGCCCAAATGTCCCAGAAAATCTTGTAAAGAAATATTTTAACATTTCCATGACTAACAAAGCATTATTAATGTTCAACAAAAGTAAAAAAAATACAATAAAACTATTATATTAGATATGCAAAGATTAAAAATTAACTCACCCTGCTGGTGAGGGTAGGGGTAAAACAGACACTCCTACACAACGCTGATGGAAGTGAAAAGCGGTACAATTCCTTTGGAGAGGAACTGGAAATAACTGAAGAATATCCTCTGGCCCAGCAAATCTCCTTGTAGGACTTTTCTTACAGGCATGTGCACGTTCTCAGATGTGCACAAGAACACTGCAGTTGTTTGTAACAGTAGACTAGACACAACTTAAAGGCTCTTCAAGAGGTTGCTGGATACAGGACAACCTTGTGACACTGCCACACAGTAGATCACTAACCTGGCAGTAAACGAAATGAGCCAGGAAGAAGAGAGAATAATCTCTAAAATGTATGATTATATCAACAAAGCAAGTGTGCTGTATGCAACCACTGGTGATTAAAACAAGGTGGGAGAGAGAAAGCTGAGACATCAAACACACGTTTGTGTATCTGTAGACTGTGGAAAAAAGTAAGTTCTAGAAAGCACTAAAGTGTCTGTGTCTGGGGTGGGGAACACAAGACATTAGGATTAAGTCTGCGAGGGAAGGAGACTAACTTTCTACTTTCGTAAAAATATTAATAACTATATTATCAAATATCAGTTACGAATAATAGAAAATGTCTTTCATTTCCCTAACATGATGAATAATCAATACAGAAAGCCAGAAGCTCTTCCAGCTTCATCTTAAAGAATGTGGTGAATGTTACCTTTCCACTCTTCTATCGTGTGTTCCCTTTCATCTAACTGCTTGTCAGGTATCTTTGGTGGTGGCTGAAAAACACAAGGCAATAATAATTGAGCCAGTTTATTGGGAATATGGAAATTCTTCATAATTATTTGAAATATTAGTCAGACAGAAGGCCTGGAAAAATATATCATTAGACCAAGATTAATCAACAATCAACAATGTTCTTGTGTAGAGAGGCTAGTTTTGGAAGACTCCATGACAGGAAAAAAGATGTTTAACCCTGTTTTTCTTTTCTTCTTGTTTTTGAAAACTGTCACATTTTACTTATATCATAGAATTGTGCAAGGCTTTGGAAACAATAATATGTTTCACAACTAAATTAAGATGTTTCCCCAAAGAGCTCCTCAACATGCTAACTCATCATATCAGGTATCGAGGCAAAAAGGCAAGAAACTGGGAGGGAACCTTATTTTGTGTAAGAAGTGATTGGGTATGTTCGTTCTCTTAAGGAACTTTTCATGCAAAAATAGGAAAACACCATGATTATTTATTTGTATTTTTATTTAAAAATTTAAAAATCCTCTAAACCTAACTTCAATTCTAACTGTAAGAGTGTAATATATTCTTAAAACATTAAGAAGACAACTTACAGCCTCTGCTTCAGAAGGATCATACCAGACATTGATATACGGGTGCTGGAGAGCTTCATCTACGGAGATCCTTTTAGATGCATCAATTACCAGCATTTTGGATAACAAATCCCTTGCCTGACTGGCTGCAAAAATAATGATGTTAATGTATACATATCTCATAAAAGCTTTAAAATTATCAATACATTTCAGAAACTTGAAATTATCACTTATTAAAAATGTTTTTAAAGGATAGAATTTACTATAAAATTATGCACATGTTTAGAAAATACAAAATTACCAAAAAAAATTAACAAAAAATAAACTGAAACTTCACATTGTTCCACTACCCAGCGATAATGTTATGTCCCATAAGAATATAAACACAACCCCACGTAACCCCCTCATACACCGAACTACCCACAAAGGGATTAAAGATATATATTTATCAAAAGTACCTTTAAGTTTGTTGTGTTCTGAGTCAGCTGGGAAAAGTACATCAGGGAAGAGTTTCTCAAAGCTATAGCCAGCATATTTAGGTCTGTTCTCGACGTAAGTCCTTACTGTTGGCTGTAGTTTCTTCATGAATTCAGGACATGGCGTTCCAAGCTGTTCAATAACTTTATTCCACTGATCAATATCTAATATCAAGTAGCTAAGAAAAATACTGTGTATCTAATGTCCAACATATTAGTCACATCCATATTAAAATAACAAGAAAATGGCAATTAAAAAATCCTAAGAAAGAATGTGGCAGTTATAAATCTTATAGCCACCTTGTAAAAGGCAATGACTGCAGGTGGACAAAAAGATCAATAAACAAGCTTTGTTAACCTTATTTATTATGTGTATGTGTATGTCTACTAATACTGATTTTTATCATAAAAATGGAAGCTTAAAATCACAAATTCTAAATACAAATGGTAAGTGGCTCAAAGAAAAATGATAATTAGTACCCACAGGAACTCTAAATGTAAACTGTACACAGTTCTAGAATACAAAATTTGCCTTTTCTTCCAGCTTATCGGAAAATATGAATGCATTTCCAAGAAGATAAGAAATATTTCTTATCATCTGTACTGCTTTTTTGAGTTTTCTACACTAACAGAAAAAAATTAGTAGCAATAAAAATGATGGCTCTGATAAAAGTGGCATTTTCTTTTGCCATTCTGTTTAGCTTATGTTAATAAAAATTTTTTAAAGCTCTGAAATTTAAAAACATAACTCATTATTTTGGTAAGTTGTAAGGTCAGAATCCCTGGTCTCTTTCCCCCGAGTCTTTAACACTTCAAGTCCTCCCTATGGACTAAGACCTAAAACTTTATTGTAATTCAGTGAATATGGCTTTTCCCATTCTTCTTCCTAAAACAATTTCAAGTGTCACTAGCTGATAAACACATAACAGATCACTGTTAATGTAAATATTAAAAGTAGTCAGCTGAACAAAAATCATGAACCTAAATCTACTCATCACCATATAAAACTATTACTGCTGAAATTCTTTGGCAAACAGATCCGTATGTTATGCTGAGTAATGAGACAACAACCAAAAGACATAAAACACACAGAACATCAACAAAAAAAGGAGGTGGGGGGGTACAAAACAAAAGGATGACCAGAAGCAACAGACAATTCCAAAATTCATATTAAGTCATAAGTACTTTTAGACTTACTCAAGTGTAAAATTACTGGGAAATTTTAATGCAAGCCATGATTTTTGATTTAGGTCAAATAAATCAACTCAAAGCCAGCAAGTGATTGTGGATAATTAACTTGAGCAGTTTTCAGAATTAACATATGAGACAACCAATGAATGAGGGAAAGGAAAGTCTATGTCAAATAACAGGTGGTATTTTGAAAGAGTAATTTAACAATACTTTCTTATCAGGGAGAGACAAAATACATTATACCTGACCAAGCTGAAGTGCTGTCATACATTTTGACCTTTAGAAACTACACTTTAGGCCAAAGATAAGGATACGATCTGTACCTGGGAACAAAACACCACCTTTGATCATTTCTCCCATGATGCACCCAACTGACCAAATGTCAACTGAAAACAAAATGCAATGACATTAACGTAAAGATTTTGGTTAAAATAAAAAAAATATAAACATTAAAAAAAATCACGCACACCATGTATACTTCAAAATTATAGAAAGCCGTATAAAATAAAAATGAGTGACAGTGAATGTGCTCTAACTACCAGCAGAGACTGTATGTCCTACTGCCAGATGCAGCCTACAAATATTTCAGCTTCATCTCTCAACAATTTTTGAACTATAACAGCCACAAACTTTACGTCTGTTTAAAAAACCCCACCTGTATGAATGTGCACTCTATTCATTTTCATTAGAGAACATACTGGGAGTTCACCTGACTAATTAAACTGCTGCAGCAGCACAAGGATACAGTCCCTTCCTGGAAAGAGGATTTTGTGGCAAACCATTTCTCCCATAATGCACCCCACAGACCATAAATCCACTATATGTTTGCAGCACAAAAGAAGGAAAAGCAAAGCAAAAGGTTGTTAAAATCAAAGAAGCATAATATGACTGCATTATATAAAAACGGCAAAACATCACAAAAAGAAAAGTGATCTTAATTTTAGCTAATGGAATAATTTAAAACACAAAGTATTTTTCAAAAGGCTTTGATTCACAAAAGCAAATGTGAAGTGTGGCCTTTTAACTACATATTTAATTTTAAAGTGAGAGCTATGCACAGAAATCCCATAATTAAAAAAAACCTACGTATCTTGTCCCTGAGAATTTGTTTACAAAATATAAGAAAGAACCAAACACACATCTTGTAAATTAGGCTGAAAATGCACATGAAGTAGCAAAATTTTAAAAATAAAATCTTGATACTATTTTGAAGTTCAACTGTGCATTATACTCTCTCTTTAAGTCAAATGAAAGAAAAAAGCATGAGCAGAAATAATCGAGTATATCAAAAGGTTTAACAGAAAGAATGTTTCTATGAATGACTGTAGTTAAAAAGTTAAAACTCTTCAGAAATTTTCAAGTTGGATTTCATAAATCTGCATTGAGAAGTGCTAAGTTTATTCTGAATTGAAAGTTATCTGTCTTCTTGGCAACACTATGCTGCATTTACTCTACTGTTCCCAAAGGAAAGCACGCAAAGAATGAACAAATAATCAATTAAGGAAACTTAGTAAAAAATGTATTTCATATGTTTTTCGCCTTAAGTTTTTTAAACCCATAAATCCAAACTATTTTGACTTAAGAAGTTAGTTTTGGCTGAATACAGTATGAAAGTTCCCACAGATTTATTATCTACAGTCTCCTGGTGGATTTATTGGCCCTTGTCAACTTTAAATGAGAGCTCTAATCAATGCTGAAAAGAATCTGC
Organism: Camelus dromedarius; assembly: GCF_036321535.1. Taxonomy (NCBI): domain Eukaryota; kingdom Metazoa; phylum Chordata; class Mammalia; order Artiodactyla; family Camelidae; genus Camelus; species Camelus dromedarius. The sequence continues at coordinate 20,348,755 of NC_087443.1, forward strand.
TAGACACAGAAATGGGCAATTTGAGGACCTCCACCTGTTTCACTAAAACTAACAAATACTCTGACATTTTCTATCTTTCGGTTTCAAAGTCGGATAAAAAGTAGATGCCTGTAATTTAATATAAGAAAGGGAAAAGGAGCAACGTGAAAGGAAAGCTTCAGAAACCTGCATTTGTTTTTGAAGTCTGAAGGCTCCAATTCTTGAATAGCAAAATGTTAGGAAGGATGTTAGAGATATACCTTTTACCCATGCTGCAGAACTCAGGCACTTAAAAGTCTGTACTTTCTAGTACACTCATAAGGAGACGGCTAGTTCATTACAGAATTTTAGGAGTTAAGTTGGGACAAATTTTGGAAATCCTATGGAACTAAGGTTTCTCTAAAATTTCACATTAAAATACATTAGAATCTTTTTACATTTACAGCATGATTCAACTTTCAAGGATAAAATTTTAGAGGAAAAACTAGTATTCATAAACCAGTTCAGAGAAAAACCTTTTCCAGGGTTTTCATTTTTGGCAAAAATCTATGACAATAATTTTTCCCTATGGATTTTATAGAGAATAGCAAGATTTAGTTAAATATTCAGAACACAACTTATGCAGGTAATCTTAAGAAAAACATTTTAAAACAGATTTCAAAAGCTGCAAGCATGAGAGAAGATACTGTGTGGGTTAGTAAAGCCTTTCCTCAGAAAACAATAAGCCTGATTTATATGTAAAACTAGCTTTACAGGGCCTAACTGCTTAGTCTATTGGGCAGTTTAAATATATTCTGTTATCTTACACTTTCCAAAAAGCATTGGGGTAGCTTGCAATAAAAGCCATATAAAACAACGTTGTTAGAACAGGTGGGGGTGGATGGGAAGTGTCCCCAAAAGGAGGAAGGTCTTATGTTTAACCCTGTTGGCTAATGCAGTTACATAATTAAGCATTACATTTGACTCAGTTTCCTGGGGGCAAAAAAAGGCAATAAAGTGATCTATATAATTCTTATCTAAGAAAGGAAAGTATGTCAATTTTTATGTCAATTTTTTATATGATAGTTTTTCTTGGTGCTAATTTTTGGTAGGAGGCTCCCAAGATCACAATTATAGGACCGAGTGACACATTACACATTATCTGTGACAATCAATGGTTTTACAGCAAATGCAGAAGTAATCTTCATGCTGGTCACTGGAAGTACCAATTCTCAAAAAAAAAAAAAAAAAGTCTAATACTAAACCTAACATGCTGAATTCTATACGGTATAAACAACTTTAGGAAAAGAGTAAGAAACAGTCTATTTCAGAACAAAAGAATTATAGTAAATGTTTAAAGTGTTTGTTTTTAATTAGTTCAGAAAAAGAAATTAAGCTATAGTCCTGAGTTCAATGTTATCTTTTATAAAAAAGAACCCAGAAGACTGACTTGATACAGTTTCCTGATTCGAAGTGAACTGCTGTTTCGGACTCCTTCCTAGCAAAAATGTCTAGGTCCTATTTCAGGAAATGTTTCAGATTAAATTACCATATTAAAAAAGTTATGGTTTAAGTCAATAAAATCCTGTATAAACTTATTCATCTCCTAAATGACTGAGATTCAACAAAATTTCTTGAGTATAAATATATGTATGTATATGTATACAATTTTTTAAAATTCATGAACTACATGCCTAATAACTTCCTTCAACCTTGATTCTAGTGCTGATATATATAACTGACTATATTCACACATATTTATGCCACTTCTTTAAGGCTGGACATAAGGGCTTTGATGAAACAGTGAAAGTGACCCTCCGAAAGGTCTCTACATCAGTTATCCATCAGCTTTGCAGAATGGCCTTGTTGTAACTCTCAAAGTTTGCACTGAGCGCTACTGCTATTAACTTTTGTGTCATGGGGTTGGAAATGTGTGCAAATATCACTAACGCAAACTAAGATTACTGAAGGTAAACTATTGGTCCACTGTATACTTCCTTGAGCCCATGTTAGAATGCTCATTTTCAAGTTACAGGCAAGCAAATGGCATATGTTCTGTTACAGGGGCCATGGCAACAAATTCTTCATCCAATGGTAGTGTTGATGGTTATGTATTTGTGTTTAAATAAACAGGGGCCCCCAAGTTTTTTCAAACATTTATGACAGAATTTGTAGTTACTTGTAGTTGCAGTTGATAAACGTTTCTAACAGCGATACACATTTAAAACTATGCACTTCATTTTAAGTATTTACATAAGAAATCTGAAAAACAGAAGCAAATAAACCAGAACATTATTCAAGGAAATAGCGTTTGCTGACCGTTTTCTTTGTAGCCCATCCCTAGGATGACCTCAGGTGCTCTGTAGTAGCGAGTCACTACGTAAGGTGTCATCATAAAACTAGTTCCTGCAGTCCTGGCCAGTCCAAAGTCAAGAATCTTCAAAGTGCAGTCTGATTTTACTACTATATTACTGGGCTTTAAGTCCTTCAAAAATAAAAATAAAAAAATTACTGCTATGATATAAACAAATACTTTGCAGTCCACAAGTTATAAGATCACTTGTAAAACAATTCACGTTAATTGTTCATTTTTCTCACTGTAATTATTATCACTGCGCAGATTCATTATAACAGGCAAATTTGAGAAATGAGCTTGATGGCATTTTAAATTTATGAATACATACAGTTCTTAAAGAAGTTAGCACTGTTTTATTTGCTAGAAATTATGATTAGGTAGAAATTAAGTAGAGTAAAAGTGATTAGGAAAGGCATCTCAAAGTTCACATAAGAACTACTATGGTAAAAGAAAGAATCTTAAGTTAGCATTTATATTCGTTTGTATACTAAATTACCAACTTTTAAAAAATCTCATTTTAAAGTCACAATAAGCTTTATACAGATATTATACATCAACAATGGGCCATTCTATGTCAACCAAAGCAAATGTCATTTGACCTTTCGAATCGGTAGATGTTCAACTCTAAAGGACTGAAATAGTCATTATCAGTCTTTCCATCACTGATTTGCCACCCAAAGTCATACAAATTTGTTCATAAAATTTTTGACTGACCTTAGAGTTAGGACACCATTGTCTTGGTGCCACTATCCATAAAATTACTTGCTATTGATACTACAATGTCTTTGTGAAGAATTTCCCACCTGATTCCAATACACTGAATTAATTAATTAAGGAATTCTGTGCTATGATCATTAAAAGGCAGCAGCATAAACACTCATGGCTTCAAGTTCAACCAATCTTGCCTGTTAGCTTCCATAAATCCTATTATGAACTAAGAGGCCAAAGAAAGCAAGCGTACACCCACATACATTGAATACCAATGACTAATACAACGGAAAAGAAAGCAGACCTGAAAGATAATGGTTACTTTTGTAATGTCTATAATCCAGAAGGGCATGTATGTTGTCTGTAACATATTCTGATAGGCAATCATGGATGGGTTTAGAAGATGTGTCCTCTAAATGTTTTATCAAATTAAAAATAGGTATCAATAGGCTTATTGAAGTAAGATGAAAATTTTCATTATTGCTATCCTGTAAATATGTTGCCACTGTTTCCAACATATAATGTCTCAGCAAAGTAACACTGCACATTCAAAAAAAAGTATTACAAACTTTGATACTACTTCAATGTCTACCATGTTGGTTAATGATTAATGGCTCTTCATACTACTGCATTCTAGTCTAGGAATAAGGTTCCAACCTTAAACACTTTTATTCTGAAAAAATTAAGAACAAAACACAATTTTTAAAAAACAAGTATTTTTTGTTAAGAAAAAGAAACTCAAAAAAATGCCTCAAAGAGTGTCATCTGAGATCCATTCTTGCATATCAACATGTATCTCTCTACAGATGCTAGTAGCACTGCTATCCATATTTGTGAAGAACTGAACTTGTGTGAATGTGTGTGGCAGAGGTAGTGGACTAACTCAATATTTCACCTTTGCTCCCACATTTTTCCAGCCCAATTGTGATTAATTCTAGTCAATGAATGTGAGTGGGAACAAGGAACAGAAGGGCCAGTGCATAACATCTTTTTGTTTCTTGCCCTGCTCTGGTGATGAGTAATATTCCAGATAGTGAATTGCTGAGCATCTGTGTAAAGCAGTCTTCACCTCACCAAGACCTGTGCTGGACATGCAGTGTGGGAAAGAGATCTTAGTTGTGTTAAGTCATTGAGAATTCAGTGTTTGTTACCTTGGCCTACTTGTGATACTGTAATTTATAATCAGAAAAATAGATATGGTCTTTGTCCCAATTAGTGGCACAGAGGCCTTAGAACTCTTGGAATTTTCCAAGTGACAAGAGCAATAAAGGTGAAAGGAGTGCATAAGAAGTACCTTTCAACTACACCAGAGTTTATGTTAATGGGGTGTCTTCTGGAAAGTGTGAAAGGATGAGACTGGCTTCCCGGGAACCAACAAAGTAATTAGAGGGTTGGCTCTTTCAGCCCCACCCCACAGACCTCCTGGGAGGGAAAAGGGGCTAGAAATAGAATTCAATCACCAATGGCCCAATATTTAATCAATCAAGCCTATGTAATTGAAGCCTCCATAAAAACCCCAAAGGACTGGTACAGAGAACTTCTGGTAAACAAATGGAGAGAAACACATGGAGGTGGCTGGGAGAGTGATGTACCCAGAGAAGGCTTGGAAGCTCCATGCACCTTCCTACATACTTTGCCTTATGCATCCCTCCATATGGCTATTCCTGAGTTAGGCCCTTTGTAATAAACCAGTAATCTAGTAAGTAGATGTTTTCCTGAGTTCCGTTAGCCACCCTAGCAAATTAACTAAACATGAGGAGGCAGTTGTGGGAACCTCCAAATTACAGACAGTAGACCAGGAGCATTGGTAACAACCTGGGATTGTGACTGGAATCTGAAGTGGGGGCAGCCTTGTGGGACTGAGCCTTTAACCTGCAGCATCTAATGCTATCTCCAGGTAGATAGTGTCAGAATTGAGTAAAATGATAAGATACCCAGCTGGTGTCCAGAGAATCTGAGAACTGTTTGGTGTGCGAAAAACTATCACACATATGGTGTCAGAAGCATTATGGCATTAGTGTGAGAATAAAGGAGACACAGAAGAATGTCTTCCTTTATATTATTCTGACACTGAAATTGATACCAGGAGTGGGGTATTACAATTATAAACGAAGGATCATAGCTTAGCAGCTGAGTAGCAGTTCAAAGGTTGGAAAGGTGATCCAGGTTATAGAATAGCAATACATTCATTACATTCATGACACTGTCATCTACAATAACCAGAAGCTCTAGAACAGGGGTTGGCAAATTAATGCCTGCTTGTTTTTGTGAAGAAAGTTTGATTGCAACACAGTCACACTCACTCATTACCTACTGCCTATGGCTATTTTTGTGTTACTGTCATAAAGTTGAGAAGCTACAACAGAGACTGCAGCTTACCATCAGCAAAACCTAGGATATATACTATCTGGCCTTACCTTTACAGAAAAAGTTTGCTGACCCCTGCTCTAGAAGAAGAGATTGAAAAGCAAAACTTTAATAGTGTGTGTAGGTGGCTACTGGGTGCATATCAAAGAAGTGGCCACTTTACAAGATATATTCAAAGTCCTAAAAGGAAAAACCTGCAACCTAGGATACTCTACCCAGCAAGATTATCATTGAGAATAGAAGGAGAGATATAGAATTTCTTGAACAAACAAAAACTAAGAATACAGCACTACTAAACTAATCCTAAAAGAAATATTGAAAAGTCATCTCCAAATAGAAAAGAAGCAAGAATCCACAAGAAAGAGACAATCACAACTGGAAAGTAAATCACTTAAATAAGCCAGTACACAGATTAAAAAATAAAATAAAAATTAAAACATTTAAAAAGAATTGGCCACTCTACAAGAAGAAATAAAAGGAACAGAGAATCCAGAATTTCAGGGCTTTGCCATTCTGGAGAAGTTAAATGTTACTAGATCTTTTAAAAAAAAAAATGGTGGATTGTTCAGCAAATATCTCCTCTTCCCAACTTATATACTTCTTCACCTTATTGATGGGCCTAGACTAACTTTGGCCAATGGAATGTGAGGGAATGTCGTGTTCACAAAATCTGAAGAGAAGTTTTACATGTGCCTGATTGATTTAGCATGGCTCTTGCCCTTCTTTCACTGTGAGAAAAGGATGCGCCTCAGGAAGGCACTCCTTCAGCCTGGATGCTGAAACCTGAACATGAATCAAACCCTGAAACTGACTCTGTGACCTGCAGCAGTGCCACACAGCCAAACTGCAGACCCCTAAGCAAGCAATAAATGTTTTAAGTCACTGATATCTTGGATTTGTTTTTAATGCATTATTTTCACACGGCAATTCTGAAAGCCTTTGAGGTAAAAAGACCTGTAAACTCTTTAAGCTGATGAAAATATTTCAGACTTGCCAACAGAGGCTTAAAAAACCATAAAGGTAGACATGGAGTCCAAGAATCTATAGAGGCAGTGAGCTAACAGATGTGCTCTGAAAAGAACTGTAATGAAAAAGATAAGAAGCCTCCTAAGTTTCTAAGAGAGTTGTACTATTAAAAAAAAAATTCTAGCCTTAAAACAATGGTTCTTAAACCAGGGCAGTTTTGTTCCCAGAGGATATCTGGTAATGTCTAAAGAAATGTTTGGTTGTCATAATTGGGGAGTACTACTGGCTTCTAGTGGGTAGAGGCCAGGAATGCTGCCAAACATTCTATAATGTATAGGAAAGCGCCTCAAAAGAAAGAATTATTCATCCGAAATGTCAGTAGTGTCCAGGTTAAGGACTGCCTTAAATGACACTAGGGCCCCCAATCTTTTACAGATAGGAAGCTGAAAAAGCTGTGCAGCCCTCAATGAGAACACATTTCCAATACTCACTTGATACATATTCAAGAAGGCTGGTAGAAAAGACTCTCCACAGGGTGGAGAAGGTATCACAGAGAAAAGAGAGTATTCCTTGCAGAGATAAGATTCAGGGCCTAATCACATAGGCCAATATCACATATGAACACAGATGCAAAAAATCTGCAACAAAATAGGAGCAAAACAATTCCAACAGCATATCAAATTACACACTATGACCTAGCAGGACTCACCCCAGGAATGCAAGGGAGGCTCAATACACAAAAATTAACCAATGTAATGTACTACATTAACTGAACCAAGGAAAAACAAATATATGATCATCTCAACTGATGCAGAAATGCATCTGACAAATCCAACACCTTTTCAAGATAAAAACTCTTAAACCAGGTATAGAACGTATGTGGTGAAAAATTAATCCTATGTAAAGAGAGGTATGGTATTTGCCCTCAGCTACAGCTGATCTCTAAGCCAGTGGAATGTCCTGACTGACAGCAGTGACTTTATTTGCCAGGGGGTTTTTGTCACAGGACAGTCTAACAATGTGATTTATGACTGGGGCTTTAGGACACATGTTAGTTCCAACTTCTGGAGAAATAGGAGACTAAAGGTATTAGCGTGAACCTTAGGGAGGGTTGGAGACTAAGGGAGGCAGCACGTGATTGAGCAGCAAGGAAAAATCTGGAGTGAGCTTTCCTTGTTGGCAATACTCTGCATGCATTTTCATACTTTGTGGCTGGGAGAAAAAGGATTAATGACTGAAATCTCCATGATGTCTCCCACATTCTGCCCTAAGCACCTCCTTCTTCAGTTGGTTTTAATTTGTATCCTTCTGCTTAAAAAAACTTTTAAGTGTAGTGCTTTTTGGAGTTCTGTGAATCATTCTAGTGATCACTGAATCTGAGAGTGGTTGTGGGGACCCCAAATTTGCAGCCAGCTAGTCTGAAGTGAGGGTAGTCTTGTGGGGTTTGTGCCCTCTAACTGTACAATGTGATTAACTCCAATGCAAAAGGGAACTTACTCAAACAGATAAAGAGCATTTAAAATGAAACCCCATAGGTAATATCATACTTAATGGTGAAAACTGAAAGCCCTTCCCTTAAGATTAAGAATAAAACAAAGATGCTCACCTTTGCCACTTTTATTCAACATTTTACTTCAAGTTCTAGCCAGAAAAACTAGGCAAAAAACAAACAAACAAAAAAACCCCCAAAAAACCAAAGCAACAACAACAAAAGGCACCCAAATTGGAAAGGAAGAAATAAAACTATTGTGCAGATGATGTAATCATATATAGAGAAAACTGTAGGGAAAAAAAAAAACAAAAAAACAACCCTAATAGGATAAACTGAGCAGAGGTGCAGGATATGAGATCAACACACAAAAATCTGTTCTGTTTCTATATAACAGAAACGAACAATCTGAAAAGGAAATTAAGAAAACAATTCCACTTATAATACCTTCCAAAAGAACAAAATACCTAGGAGAAGATTTTAACTAAGGAGGTGAAAAGACGTACACACTAAACACTACAAAACATTGCTGAAAGAAACTAAAGATCTGTTGTAGACTGCACTGTGTACCCCTACCCCACACCCCAGAGCAAATGTTGAAGCCCCAACCCCCTAATGTGACTGTATTTGGGAACAGGGTCCTTATGGAGATAATTAAGGTTAAATGAGGTCATAAGGGTGGGGCTCCAATACAAAAGAACTGGTGCCCTTACAAAAAGAGAGACACCAGAACTCACTCTCTCCCTGCATGCACAGAGGAAAGGGCATGTGAGGACACAGCAAGAAGGCAGCTATCTCCAATCCAGGAAGAGAGGTCTTCTCAGCAGAAACTGAATTTACAGGCACCTTGATCCTGGACCTCTAACCTCCAAAACTGTGAGAAAATAAATTTATGTTGTTTAAGACACCCAGTCTGTGGTATTTTGTTATGACACCCAAACAGACTCATACAACCTATGTAAATGGAGAGACATCCTGTGTTCATTAGTTGGGATACTAAATATAGTTAACATGGCAAAACTACCCAAGCAATCTACAGAGTCAACAAAATTCTTATTAAAAATTCCAGTGGCCTTTTCTTCAGAAATGGAAAAGCTAATACTCAAACTCATATGGAATCACAAAGGGCTCTGAGTAGTCAAAATGATATTGAGAAAGACTAAAGTGGTGGACTCACATTTCCCCATTTCAAAATTTACTACAAAGCTATAGTAATCAAAATAATGTGGTACTGATATAAGCATGGACACAAAGGCCAATGGAATAGGGAACTAAGAGTCTAGAGGTAAAACCACATGTCTATGGCCAACTGAATTTCAACAGGGGTGCCAAGAGCATTCAATTAGAAAACAACTGTCTCTTTAATAAATGGTGCTGGGACAACTGGATTTCTATAAACAAAAGAATGAAGTTGGCACCTTATCTCACACCATACACAAAAATTAATTCAAAGTGGGTCAAAGACCTACACTTAAAACTATAAACCTCTTAGAAGAAAAACTAAGGATAAATCTTAATGACCTTGGATTTGACAATGGATTCTTACATATGACATTAAAAGCACATGCAATCAAAGAAAAAATAAACTGATTTTCATAAAAATTAAAAGCATTTTTGCATCAAAAGAGATCAAGAAACTGAAAAAACAACATATAAAATAGGAGAAAACATTTACAAATTACATATCTGATTAAGATCTAGTTATCCAGAATATACAAAGAACTCAACAACAAAAAGACAAACAACAAATTAAAAAATGGGGCCAAGGGCTTGAATAGACATTTTCCCCAAGAAGATATATAAATGGCCAACAAACATGAAAAGATACTTAATGTTATTAGAGAAATGCAAGTCAAAAAACCACAAGATACTACTTCATATTCAACTAGGATGGCTAGAATGAAAAAAGACAGTAAGTATTAGCAAAGATTTGAGGAAATTGGAACTTTTTGTGCATTGTTGGTAGGAATGTAAAATGGTGTAGACATTGTAGAAGACAATTTGGTGGTTCCTCAGAAAGTTAAATACGAGCCAGCAATTCCATTCCTAGGTAGATACTCAAAAGAACTGAAAGTAGGAATTTAAACAAATGTTCATAACAGCACTATCCACAAAAGCTAAAAGGTGGAAATAACCCAAATGTCCATAAATGGATGAATGGATAAAGAAAATGTGGCAAATACATACAAAAGAGTATTAATCAGTCATAAAAAGCAATGAACTATTAATACATGCTTCAGCATGGATAAACTTGAAAACACTATGCTCTTAAAGAAATCAGACAGAAAAGGTCATATATTATATGATTCCACTTATATTGAAATAACCAGGAGAGGCAAATCCATGGACACAGAAAGCAGACTGGTATGATGCCAGGGGCTGGGGTGAGAGGGATACGAGGAGTGACTGCTCGATGGGTAGGAGGTTTTCTTTTGGGGCAATAAATATATTTTGAAATTTGCTATTAGTGGTGGTTGCACAATGTTGTGAATACACTAAATATCATTGAATTGAACACTTTAAGATGAATAATTTTACATTTACATGAATTTCACTTCAATGATCAAAAAGAGAATATGATAATTTTTTCTACTAACCCGATGAATAATTCCAGCAGAGTGAAGGTGCTTGATTCCACACAGCATCTGGTAAAGAAGGTAGGACATTCTTTCATGATCTAGTTCCATTTGAATCACTTGACAAAGATTTGCATCCATGAGCTCCATGACTATGTAACTTCATGGGAAAAAAGAGGACAGCTGAAGTACACAGTAACAATCAGAGAGTAATATACTAACAAAATTTTAACTGTCACACTTACACATCTTGAAATTCTTCTAGGGACTTCTGTGGTGTAAAAACATTCAACAGGCCAATTATCTGTGGTAAAAGCAGAGAAATTAAAAAATCAGAAATTGCTTAATAATTTTTTTAGAGGAGCTGCAAATACATAGATTAAGAAAAAAAAGCTACCCTCAGTGTAAAAATTTTCTAGTCTTATGTTCTAAGCTCAAGCAATCTTTTTTATTTTATATATTACAACTTTATGGCCAGGGGTTGGGGGCAGGGAGGGAAGCAGAGCACAGAGGATCTTTAGGGCAGTGAAAGTACTCTGAATGATACTATAATGGTAGAAATATGTCACTATACATTTGTCTAAACCCAAGAATGTAAAACCTCAAGAGTGAAACCTAATGTAAATTATGGATTTTGGTGACATGGACGTGTTAATGTAGGTTCCCTGACTATAACAAATGTACCACTCTGTTGGAGATGTCAGTAATGAAGAAGCTATACATGTATGGGGGCAGAGGGTACATGGGATATCCTCTCAGTTCTGCTGTGAACCTAAAACTGCTTTTTAAAAAATAGTCTTAAAACACACACAGGCGCACACACACACACACACACACACACACACACAAACTATATCAACAGAAGAGCCTCACAAAATCTATTCCATTTATGAACACTCAATTATCAAGGACCTACATTATATAATCCTCTATAATTTGTAAGCAAATCTGAAATACCTTCTGCCAGCTCTTATCCAACTCAGTATTTCTAAATAATCTCAGCCCTTTCGCCTGCTGGTTTTTCATTAATACTGCACTTCCCCAGTTTTCCTCATTTCCAGTCTATTCCACTAGTTCATCCACAGGCATGTGCTCTTTCCTACTATTCTGTCTTAATCCTCCTCCTTTCTCTATCTGTATCCTGTTCCTGGGTGATACTATGTATGTTTTTTTCTCCAAACATCTCTACGTGGGTAACTTGTAAGTAGGCATTAAAAGTCCTTTTTTAGCTTATGAGTCTTAGATTTTCCTTGATACTTCACATGATCTCTCACAAAATAATATAAAATTGAACTCATTATCATTCCTACCCAAATCCCTTACTTTTCCAGAGTGCCTTTTCTTTTACAATAGAAGGTTCAAAGTCTTTTTTGACATTTTTTCAATATTTGCACCGTAATAAATATTTAAAAGGATGTTGCCCACTTTACTGGCAGTTTGTATTTCAGCCTCTTCTTTTCACTCCCTGTGCTACTATACACGTTGAGGATTCTAACATTTCATCTAGGCTGTTCACGCTATAATAACTTCTAACACTTAGTTCCCTAACAACGATTTTCTGCAAATCCAGCTACCATTTTACTGCCTATAATATACGGTAATGAAAAGACCTGATAGTATTACTCACCTTCTCAAAAACTTGATTCTAATAGCAACAAAAATTACAACCCCCTCTTGCAGTACATTCAAAGCCCTCCACGACAGGACAGCAACCCACTTCATCTCCTGCTGAGCCCTCTACTAAACTTGATACTTTATCCATACTAAATCAGTTTAAAGAATATCGTTAAAAAAAAAAAAAAACCACAAAGGCCTTTAAACATACTATTCCCTATGTTTGTTATTTACCTACTAAACCCTAACTACTAAACCTTCAAGACAGGCCTCTTTGGAGAGTCTGACAACCCCCTAGTCCTCGACAGAGCTGAATATTCTACTTTGTCCCCACAATATCTTATGTGTTATTATGGCATTTAACACACTATAGCATAGTTTCACTTTCACAACAGCCTCATCCCAACCACACCAAAACCCTTGTTAGAAAGAATTGTGTCTTATTCCCCTTTACAATTCCAGCATATAGGAAAATATCTGACACACATTTCTGAAATGTCTTTTGACAATTATACTTAGAAATGGGAATGCTTTTCTAGGTATACACTTCATGTGGGCAGAATCTAGGTTACTGATTTAAGCATAAAGCTTTGCTTTAGAGGCATTCAGGTATTTGTTCAGTGAATAAATTCGGAAAAATAATTTTCAGATCAGAGAGGTTTTAAACAAATTTGTTTAAGACAGAGGAAGTGATAATAAATATTTAGTTGCTTGAAATGAATTCCTGTCTTCTAACCAGATGAACTGAATACATATACCTGGACACTTGGAGAAATACTAAAACCGTTCTCATTAACATCTGGGAAATCCCAGAGTAGAAGAGAGGTGTTAAAGATGAAAGCCATTTAGACACAGAAAGGAGATGAGTGGTTGCTTAGAGCTGAGGGGGATGGGAGATGGGGGAATGAGAGCTAAAGGAATGGGGCTTCCTTTGAGGTGATGGAAATGTTCTAGAACTGACTGTGGTGACAGTCACACATATCAGTGAATATACTAAAAACCACTGAACTCTACACATTAAACAGGTTAGTTGTATGGTATGTGAATTGTATCTCAATAAAGCTGTTATTAAAAAAGATTAAAATGGACAGCTTCAGCAATTACATTAATTATGTAATCAAGAAAATTACATCAATCATAGACTTACATCAACAAAAGTCAAGGACTGATTAAGTGGGTGGTATATGACTACTTTGAAAGAAGTAAAAATTACTAGAAACATGTAAAATTTTATTTGTTTATTACTTCTGTGAATAAAAATAACAACAAAACAATAACAACAAAGAATAGCAGCAGTAGATCAGGGAAATGCAACCAGATATAATAAAGATTTCAAAAAGGCATTTTTGAAAACGTCACTAGTAACAATATCCTTGTGAACAGGTTGAGGAATTGGGGAGATCTGGGCAACTGTTATAGTGAGACATGTACTTTTTTGCGGTATACCCAAAAGTTGCTAATGAATTAATCCAACTATTATGCAGGCATCCTGAGCAAAACTAAGTGAAGCGAACAAGTGAAAAATCAGAACAAAGAAGAAGAAAGCGATCCCCAACAGTCCAGTAAGAGGAGCCAAAATTCACATGTGAAACTGAATAGGAAGATACAGAAAGTACTAATACTTATTATCTAAAACAAAACAAAACAAACAAAATGAATGGGAAAGACCTGTTAGTAGGTCTGTGACAAAGAATAACTTGCTGAGATAATGTGAGTCAGATGATGACCTGATTTCCAAACAGGATTACAATGTCCACACTTAAGAAGAGATGATATGCCTCAGTCCCTCTCAGAGGATTCAGTCAGACACGCAGTACTGTGTACTAGGTGACAGAGTCAAGTGCATTCAGAAATAAGTGACCAAGTTGAAAAGGAAATTCAAAACCGTCTATGAAAAGAGTGGAAAATGTACAATATGAATGTACTTAGTACCCCTGAACTGTACACTTAAAAATGGTAGACAGTAAGTTTTATCTTATGTGTATTTTACCAGAATTTTTAAAAAAAGAGAGAATAGGAAAAACCAGAGATGTTTAGACCAACGAAGAGATGATTTGAGCAAAACATGAAATTGTTTAACAGCCAAGACATTACAGAAACATCCATCCATGAGGGAGTGGAAAAATCCCATTACCATTCTTCTTTTCCCTATCTCTAGTTCCACATTCATTCACTGAACAATTCACTGAATAAGTATGCTCTGAGCACCTATTCTGTGCCAGCACTCTTCTAGGTGCCAAGGGTATTGCCTAGATGAATTTGCGACACCCACACTAGAGGGTTAATCATGTGAAACAAGCTTTCCATGCCCTCTATTTAGGCGACAGAATCATCTTTCTTTGAAGTCACTTGCCCAAGCTCAGGAGGAGGGTGTCACTGGCCATCACCCTAGTATAAAACCAAGGGAATGCCACCATTATCGCCACAAAACAAGGCACAAGCACTTCTATTCCAGAGCAGGAGCCACCAGCAAAACCCTGACAAGCAACATGCCTGGTTCCCATGCAGAACAAGAATGGCTGACACACCTTCTTTCCCCATCACTGATTGAGCAATCTTCTCTCTCCTTAAATCTCAGCACTTTTTTCCATTTGCCATAATTTGACAATTAACTTTTACTGCTTTATTACATTTGATGTTTAACTCTTTCTGTATTTATTCTGTCTTCAAAGTAATACTGTAATCTCCCCAAATGAGTAGTCTAATCCTTAACTTCCATGAATGCTTCCCCTTAGGGGCCAACCTAACAACTGCAATACATGGAGGCTTGCACATAACTAGCTCTCAAAATGTGGTAAATTGTGTTATATGCAATCAGAAAGTACAGAGCTCTTCATATCTTATAAACTCCCTTGGACAAACACCACAAAACGTCTCCAATCAGATGCTTTTGGTTTAGTACTTCATAAAACTGTCCCTTTCAGAATTCACTCCTAGTTTGTTTCCTCTTGACTTGGAAAAATCATCCATTAAAATAATCATAAAAGTAAAAGTATGCTTAATTTAAGTTTAAAAAAGTGTAAATGGGATGAAAGTCATATGTTGAAGTCTTTAGAATCATTAGAAAATAGTATTAGGAACGTTTTACTAATTTCACTTAAATATTTTTTTAAAGTTTCTGCTAAACTGCTTTATCCAATAGTATTAAATAAAAGTTCCAATGTCGAAGAATAAGGGGAAGGGGGAGGGAGGGTTTAGCTCAAGCACTAGAGCACGTGCTTAGCATGCACGAGATCATGGGTCAATCCCCAGTATCTCCTCTAAAAATAAACAGATAAACCTAATTGCCTCCCTGCTAAAAAAATAAAATAAAATAGAAGTTAAAAAAAAAAGAATGGGAACAATTTCATCTCTGTGCTAAGGCTTCAGTTTTTGGAAATGTCAGCTTAATAGAAAACAAAAAGCAGAAGATGAGATCAAGCCTAAATAAAGTTCTAAAACACCTCCCTCTTTAAAGATCCTTTTGCAAATTAAACGTCAGAAATTTATACAATCTAAATTTCAGAAGCCATTTTTCTTCTGACATAATTTAATAAAGTTGAGAAAAATTTCACAATGTAGATATCCCTTTAAGCAATGTTTCAATCCAAAGGAACAATTTAAAGTACCTATTTTAAAAGTTTTTTGATATCAATGTATTCATGAACAAATCTTGATTTCATTTATACTTAAGAAATTTTCTACAGTGTTCACTTACATTTTTGTGATTTACACATTTCATAAGAACTAGCTCTCTGTAAGCACGCTTAGCATGAGTTTGATTCTGAAATGGCCGGCTTAGCTTCTTGATTGCAACGTTTCTTTCAAGAATGGCATCATACGCTGCACTGTAATAAGAAATTCAAACAACAACAAAAAACGTATAAAAATCTGCAAAACTGAATTTATGAAACATTCATGTAGATTCCTCACTTTCTCCAAAGATAAATGCAAATGAATCAATTTCCAGACTTTGATGCTCAACATGTTTTTTCTAGACCTATTACAGCATATTCCAGCAAAGGACAGCATTGTTACCTGTTTCTTAATATTAAAAGTAAAAAATGACCGTGAAGAAAGAGACTGTTTACTGGGTGTCGTCCAAGACCACCTAGCATACAATGGGCACTCAATGCACAAATGTTTAATAAGTATTCAGGTACAACAGATAGCTTAAAGCCTAAATGAATCCTTTTCCTGAAATCTACACCAAGGAAAGACAGGATAAAGAATACATGTGGTCATAAGTTCTACTCAAAATACTTGCTGAAGAACTCTACATTAAGTACCTCACCTTCTCCTCTTTAGACACAACAAAATGAATATAGAAAGAGGAAGGCACATATAGAGGCATCTATATGAAAGATTATTGTTTTAAAAAGTAAACACTTAAAATTTGCTTTGGAGGAGAAATTAAAAATCAAGGTATTTATAAACATAAATGCTAGATTTCAGGACATTAGAAGTGGCTTCATAACTATTAATGAAACACCTATAATTCTGTGAAATATAACACTATACTCATTACCCTTCACATCTTCCTTTACTGTATGACACTGACTAAATGGCACTTCGCAAATGACAGGTGAGAGAAAGTAAAGCACAAGTAAGGTAAAGTGTCTTAAAATTATACACTATTATGATTGAAAGAGACTAAAAATCATTTGGATTAATCACTTCCTGTTATAGGGCCAAAGAGGTTAAGTAATTTCCCCAAGGTTAGCCAGAAAATCAAAAGCAAAGCTGAATGAATAAATGGACACATGTACATATTCTATATACAGCATAAATAACCATTGCCTGTCTGCATATATATATACATACTCATACCAAAACATACATAAATATTATAATCTTTACTTAGAAAATGCTGTTATTTATAGATAGGTCCGTCCCAAATGAAAAATAAATATTAGGGGTCAGGCAGAATTAGAAGTTTTGACTCAGAAAAAGTATGTTTTATTTTTAAACACTGAATTCACTCCTATTAATTTTTTATCTGCTAAATCAAAGTAATATTTCAAACTCTAAAAGTTCTAAAGTTCAAAAGTATCTAAAAGTTCAAAAGCACTATTTTGTACCCAAGGTAATTAGATTTCTAACTATTAATTCCTAAGTGTGCACAAATTAGAAATACCTGGGGACTCAGAGGCCCCAATCCAGACCCAATGAATCTTACTATCTATAATTGGGGCCAAAATAATGCCTTTTTAAAAAAATTTAAGTTCTTCAGTTGATTCTGATAGTAACCCAACAGTGACGTTTAAAATATTTTTTAATGTTTCTCTATTTCATAGTAATCTTTTATGAAGGAATAAGCAAAAATTTGAAGGCATTTATTCCTTAGGACAGAGGCTGGTTACCTTCCAAAGCAATTAAAAAAAAATTCTGGTACACAAATTTCAAAAAGCACTTACCTGAGGATAAGGGAAAGCACAGAAACCTAATAGATTTTTAAATCCTATTAAATATTTTATAAATATATTCCTCACAACAACACTGTAAATTAGATACGAAAACAGGCTTTAGAAGAGCTAATTTGTCATGAGTCACAAAGTTAATCATAGAGCTAGAATATGAACCAAGAGTGAGCTATCAAAAGCCTTTCCACATTGACATTACATTATTTTCTTTAAATTTAATTTGTGGTTGGTTAAATGTGATCAGTTAAAATGACCACCAGCCAGCCAATAATGCATTTTTTTGGTATTCTTTTTTATTGCTGTATAGTCAGTTTACAACACTGTGTCAATTTCTGGTGTACAGCATCATGTTTTAGTTATATATATCATACATATATTCATTTTCATATTCTTTTTCATTGTAGGTTACTACAAGATATTGAATATAACTCCCCATGCTATACAGTATAAACTTGTTGTTCATCTATTTTATATACAGTAGTTAGTATTTGCAAATCTTGAACTCCCAGTTTACCCCTTCCCATCCCCTTTACCCCCAGATAACCATAATTTTGTTCTCTATGTCTATGAGTCTGTTTCTGTTTTGTAAATAAGTTCATTTATCTTTTTTTTTTTACAATTCCACATATAAGAAATATCACATGGTATTTTTCTTTCTCGTTCTGGCTTACTTCACTTAGAATGACGATCTCTAGATCCATACATGTTGCTGCAAATGGCATTATTTTATTCTTTTTTATCAGTCAGCCAGTAATACTTTATAAAATAACCCAGCTTCTGTAATTTGTTATAGTATAAATTATTTTAAGAATACATAAAAGAATAAAAATAGAATACATAAAAGAAAAAAAAGTTCCCATTACACAAATTTGCTTGATTCTAATATTTTATCATATTTGCTCTGAATTTTTAAAAAAATAAATATATTATTTTAGGTTTTAAAGTCCCCTTCTTTCTCTTTATTCTCAGAAGTAAGTACTATCTTGAGTTTGGTGTTTATGAATGTTTTTACACTTTTCTACATGTATATGCATACATAAATACATGGCATTGTTTTCCATATTCTAAACAATATATGTGGTATAATCATGTGTGTATATTATACATCTTGCTTTTACACTCAGAATTACACTTCTGATTATCCTTGTTGCTATATATAACTCGTTAATTTTAAATATTGTATAGTATTTTGCTGTATAACTATTTTTTACTCTCTTACTAATGGATTTGATGCTGTTACCAATTTTTTGCTATTATAAATTGTATAGCAAAAAACAGCCCTTTGCAGGTCTCTTTCTACATATGTGCAGAAGTTGTATGCAAGAGTTTTTCTAGAAACTGGGAGAACTGCAGGGATATAAACACTTACGATTTTTTAATGGATCCCAAAACAAATCTGGTTCAAAAAGAGGTAATAAAAATATAATTATGCTTGAGTGAGGCTTAGAATTCCCTAAAACACTAGCTTATTATGCTAACTTAGTGATCTAAAATCATTAACAGAACTGTCCCAAAGAGCATTTTGATTTTCAGTTTATAAGGAATTATGCTGATCCATAAAGCCTAGGCCTTTTGCAGAAATTAGCTTGTAAATCAATTTTAAAGATACATAGGAGTTTTGAAACAAATATAGAGATACTAGCTGACTTCATTCCCCAGCGTAAAGTAAGATTTATGAAATTCCAGAATTTTGTTGCAGTGTAAAAGTGATGATTAAGGGAAGCTTCTTATTAAACAATTAGCTATGGGAAGAGATGTAGACATGGAATTACCAAGCATGCCACTTACTCTTTTCTGATAGGTATTTGTCTTTATATGCTTACGATCAAGTATTTAATCATAATTTATACTTATCGATGACAGTGCTGATTTTAAAAGTTATGTTTTATGAATAATGAAAAGGTCATCAATCTCAGAACAAAACAACTTACCATGCTATGGCTTTAATTTAAATTTTATAGGTTTGATTAAATTTTTTGAAGCAAGCTAGATATTTACCAAGGAATCTACACTGTGAGAGTAGAAAACAGAGCAGTTAATGATTCTTTGCCTATTTTTAGAAACAAAAACTTACCACACTATTCCTTGAGCTCCTGAGCCTATAGGTTTTAAATTCTGATACCGTTTCAGGACTGTGAACGTAGAATCTCCAATCTCTACACTATAAAAATTGCTGTCACGCTTGCTTCTACTCATGGTGGCATGCAATTAATTTAATGGCTTCATCCAAAAATTCACTGAGAAGCTGCAAAATATAACAAAATGTGACATTAACAAAATGAATTTGTTTAATCTTAACATTCAAGTCACCACTCTGTTCACAGATTGCTAGATCATGTTTAAAAAAAGCTGCTTCATTAGAAAACACAATTAGAAAGAAAAAAAATCACAGAGCCTGGTTAGCGCACCTGTTATACTTAAGGAAACAACTGGTGGTTTATAAAAGAAAAGAAAAAAGCAAATAATTATAACTAAACTTGTTTTAAGGTTACTTCCACAGTTTAAAACTTTAAACCAGTCCTTTTCATATGTTTATTATAGAGTACTGAAATCTTAATTTTTGTAAGTGATAGGCTAGTGAGCTGGTTATCACGTTATCACCCCTACCTAACAAACTAACAAACACAGAGCCGCACAGTCTGTCATTATAACATAGCCCCTGACCCACAACAGCAACTTCTGGGTGCAATGCATATGCTGAAAGATATGAGAATCAGGGTAGCAAACAAAAGATATAAAGATACAAGATAAAGTTATTGAAAAAATAAAATGTAAGAATGAGAGAAGCATTTAGTATATTAGGATATCAAAACAATACTGTTCTGAACTGTTTGGGGCATTATAACCATGACCTAAGTCCTGACCACAGTTTTTTTTTTTTTACCATTTGTATGATTATAAGTCAAGGGAGTCTTTTTCTACCCATCTGAATATTGGTTAGTGACAAATCTACTATCCATCCTTACTAGACAAAAGTGGCCTATTCCAAAATGCATGCAAGACAGCTCCGGCTACTCTCCACATCCTGCAATAAACAGAGAAACCAGTTAGGTCTAAAGAACTACTGCTTTTGTGTGTGTGTGGTTGTAAGACAAGGCTGACAACAACAACAACAAACCCAAATCCTGGTAAGACTTACAATGCAGAGATTTAATCCAACAAATATTAAGTGCTTACCATGTGCCAGGCACTGTGCTATGCCCAGGGGCCAGACTATGTAGAGGCCCATAAACTGGATTCTAACAGTGGAATTCTTAGGCTAGGATAGATGTCACTGGAAAGTACAGAACAAGAGAGTGCCTTGACTAGATACCTAGCTGCTAGCTGGGCATACTGCAAGAGGGGGAACAAGAGTTGGAAGAAGAAAACTAGTGAGCTATTGAACTGCATTTCCAAATGAAATAAAAGTAAAATTAGTAAGAAGTCCTAGGTATGTAAAGTTAAAAGTAAACAAAAACTAAACCAAAAAGTTCAAACAATGTAGGTTTTAAAAGAGAAGATAAATAAATTGGAAGTAACTGAAGAGGTAGAGAAAAGATTTGGATAAATTAAAGACCCAGAGAAACAGTTTCAGAATCAATAACTAAACTAGTCATGTAATTAACTCCAGAGAGGACTGAGTAAGTCTCATTAACTCTGCCTAAGTTGACAGACCGTATGCTTTAAAAAAAAAAAAAAGTGTAGTAATGATGTAAACACTCAGCTATGCTCATAGGATGATCAAATACAGGTACTGTCAACCAGACCAATTTCCCACCTTAACTTGGATTCCCTCTTGCCTACCAGCGTAGGAAAAAGGGAAGAAGAGAAGTGGGGTCAGGAAGACAGGAAGTGTTGGGTGTCAGGCCCTTCATCAAATAGTCCATAGATCTGTCCTGGAAAATGGGTCAGCCCAGGGCTTGAAGACAATAATGATGGTCTCCTGTAATCTGCACAAGGCTTAGAGGCTGAGTGCAGATCTGACGGTGCTTGTACCTCAAGTAGTCAAACTGTGTTTGTAGATGAGCTGTCTTAAGCCTTTTTGGAAGACTGGCATTCCGTTCCTTAGGAAGTTAAAGGATCCTCTCAGAGAGAAGGGGGTACTCTGCAGTGCTTCACAGGAGTTTGCTTACTGTTACCAAAGCAGGTAACAAACAGACTGTGTTTTGGTTTCCTAACTTGCTGAAAATCAAAGAAAAAAGCGGAGTAGATCCAGGAATATACTTTCTGCTAAACAATTAACAGCAAGGAAAGGCTTCTCTCTATTCTCAGCATAGCCCAGCAGCAGGCCTGGAGTCCATGGTGCCCACATGAAGTCTGGACAAAGCTGTGGCTCAGAATGACAGCAACCACAACTCCCCAGGAACAGTGCAGGGGCAGCAGACAGAGGGCCCAAAGTTAAGTTGGCAGCCTCAGCCAATAGCACCTTCTGCAGAGGCCACAGCCACTCCTATGAACAGGAGAGAGAACTCTACTCACTTATGCTCGGTTGTACAATATTTACTGGAGTATCTGAGTCAAACTCTGTGCTCAGTACTATGAACACAATAGTAATTAGCGCTTGGCACTTAACAGAGCTTGTAGTTAAGACAGAAAAGCAATCTTACGCTATTTAGTACACCATCTGATGGTAACTATGGCTGTGATCAGAACAAGGAAGGAAAAGGGCAGGGTGTTACAGAAGCAAGGCTATGCTAGTCCAGGCTCAGGAAAGGATTCCCTTGATATGGAATGTTCAAGCAAGATCTCAGTATTGAATATGTGCTAACCAGGCAGGCAGAGAAGGGAGCTCTCTAGCAGAAGAAATAGTGCAAAGGCCCTAAAAAATTCACCAACTCTGTACCATTTGATTAGTTTTTTTATAAACATATACAACCCTGTAACCACCACCAAATCCTATAACCAGAACCAAAATCATGATATAGAATATTTCCATCACCACAAAATGTTCTGTGTATGGCCAATCCCTGCCCCTACCCTCAACCCCTGGTAACCAATGAACTGCTTAGTTGTGCCTTTTCTAGATCTTCACATAAATGAAATCATAGCATGTCATTTTTGTGTTTGGCTTCTTTCACTGGCCCTAATGCTTTTAAGATTATCTGTGCTGCAGTCATTTTTATTACTGACTGGTTTTCCACTGTGTGAATACACCATTTGGACACTTGGATTGTTCCCAGTTTGGGGGTTGCTATAAATAATGATAGTATAAGCAATCACACATTTTTTTTTAATCCATCTTTAGTTAATACCTAGGAGTGGGATTTCTGAATCCTATGCTTAATAAAAAACCGCCAAACTGTTTTACAAAGTGGCCATACCATTTGTCATTCCTATTAGCAATACGTAAGAGTTCCACTTGCCCCACAATCTTTTGATTGTCATTAATTTTTCCATATATATATATATATATATATATATAAAAAATAGTATTTCATTGTGGTTTACATTTGTATTTCCTAATAACTAATGATGCTGAGCATCTTTTCCTAGGCTTATATGCTATACATGTATCCTGTGGTAATGTACCTAATTAAAAATGTAACTGTCTTCCTTTTATTGAATGCTTATATTTATATATTCTGGATATATATCCTTTATCAAATGTTCGCAAGTATTTTTCTCCCCATTTGTGGTTTGTCCCACCATTTTCTTTAGTGTCTTTTTTTTTTTTTTAAACTTTTTACTTTGAAAAGAACTTTAGAATCACACAGAAGTTGCAAGAATAGTACAGAGTTCCCGGGTATCCTTCACCAAGCTTCACCCAATAACAGTATTTGACATAATCATAGCAGAATTACCAAAATGAGAAAGTTGACACTAGTACAGTACTATTAACCGAACTACAGACTTCACTCAGACTTTATGAGCTTTCACATGCACTGATTCTGTGTATGAATGTGTTTGCATATGCAGTTATACATATGTATATTTATATATGTAAACTTATCACATACACATGTATTAGTGTTATCTCCACCACAATCAGGATACAAAACTGTTTCATCACCCTCAAGAAACTCCTTTGTTCTATCCCTTTATATAATCGCACTCTCTAGCCAACCCTAGCCCTGGCAACTGCGATCCATTTCTATCATGATTTTTTTTTCCTTTAAAAAATGTTATATAAATGGAATCACATACGAGTACTCTTTTGAGACTGCTTTTCTCACTCAGTATAATGTCCTTCAGATCTTCCAAGTTGTTGGTATGACAACAGATCCAGTTCTTCTGCATCCTTATCAACACTTGTTCAAGCCAGTGCTTTTAATTTTAGCCATTCTAGTGTGTGCAGCATCCCATTATGGCTTTAATTTGTATATCTCTAATGGCTAATGATGTTGAACATCTTTTCCTGTGCTTATCTGACATCTGTATACAATCTTCGGTGAAGAATCTGTTCAAGTATTTTGCCCAGTTTCTAACTGGATTGTTTGATTTCCTACTGTTAAGTTCAGAGTTCTTTATATACTCTGGATACAGGTACTTTGTCAGACATATTTTCTCCCCGCTGTGGCTTGTCTTTTCATGCTCTTAACAGTATCTTTCACAGGGTTAAAAACTCTTAATTTTGGTGAAGTCCACGTTACTGATTTTTTTCTTTTACGGATTTTGCTTTTGGTGTAAGAAATCTTTGCCTAGGCCCTAGATTAACAAGATTGTCTCCTATGTTTTCTTATATAAGCTTTATAGTTCTACACTTTACATTTAGATCAATGATCCACTTTTTCTTAATTCTTGTATAGGGTATGAGTTTTAGGACAAGGTTTTTAAAAAAAATTTTGGCAGGGGTGGGATGGAGGAGATGCTACAGATGTCTTATTGTTCTATTTGTTGTAAATAGCATCCTTTCTCCATTGAATTGCTTTTGCACCTTTGTCAAAATTCATTTGGCTATTCTTCTGTTGAGTCTACTTCTGGTCTTCTTGTTTCATTGATCTACCCCTTGACCAGTAGGTACCACAATGTCTTGAGGGCTAAGTCTTAAAATTGGGTAGTGTGATTCCTCCAAATTTACTACTCTTACTCAAAATTGTTTCCAGTTACTGCACCTTTCCATATAAATTTTAGAATAAACTTGGCTATGTCTATAAAAAATATTGCTAGAATTTTGACAGGAATTGTGTTACTAATGAACTTGAATAGCCACTTTCGAAAAGCAAACGTTTTTAATTCAGATGAAGTACAACTGATCTTTTTTTCTCTTACGGTTTGGCTTGGTACGTCTCATCCAAGAAATAGACCTTTCCAGGGTGACATTTTTTTTCCTATGCTTCTTCTATGAGTTTTATGGTTTTAGCTCTTACATTTAATTGAAATCTATGATCCATTCCAAGTTAATTTTTGGGAATGGCATAAGGTAATGATTAAGGTTTGCTGTTTTTGTATATGGGTGTCCAACTGACTCAGAACCATTTGTCAAAAATACTAGTTTCTTCCATTGAACTGCCTCAGCATTTTTGGAAAAAATCAGATGAACCTAAGTTTGTGCGCCTGTATCTGAACTGTATTCGATTCATTTCATCTATATGTCTATCCTTAAGCCAATAAATACCATGCTGTCTTGATTAATACAGCTTTACAGTAAGTCTAGAAATTAGGCAATGTACATCATTCAACCTTGTTGTTTTTCAAAATTGTTTTAGCTATTCTAGGCCCTCTGCACTTTCATATAAATTTCAGAATTAGCTTGCCAATTTCTACAAAAAAGCCTGTGGAGACACTGATTGGAAATGCACTGAGTAGTAAACATCAATTTGGAGAGAAATGACATTATAATAATTTTGAATTTTCTCATCTATAATATGATACTCCTTTCCATTTATTTGGTTCTCCTTTTAAGTTCTCTTAGCAGCATTTTATAATTTGCAAAACACAGGTCTTGAAAAATTTTGTTCAACTTCTCCATAGTATCATTGATATTTAGATGCTATTGTAAATGTTTTCATGTTTATTGTAATAAAAATTTTAGTTGTTCATTGCCAGTACAAGAAATACAATTTAATTTTTTTTGCATAATAACTTTATACTAAGCTCATTTATTAGTCTTAGTAACCATTTTTTGGTGGATTCTTTGAGATTTTCTACATATACAAGCAGTTTCATTTCTTCATGTCCAATCTGGATGGCTTCCCATTCCTTTCCTTGTCCCACTTCACTGACTGTAACTGACATACAACCCTGAACAGAAGTGGAAAGAGCAAACATTATTCCCTTATTCTTGATCTTAGGGGGAAAGCATTCAGTCTTTCACCACAAAGTATGATGTAAATCACAGGATTTTACTAAATGCCCTTTAACAGGCTGAGAAAGTTCCCTTCAAGTCCTAGGTTGCTGAGAGTTTTTATCAATAAGAGTATTGAATTTGGTCAAATTATTTTCCTAAATCTACTGAGATAATCATAGTTTTTCTTTCTGAGTAGGTTCATATGATGAAGTACACTGATTGTCAAATGTTAAACCAAACTTGTACTCCTGTAATGAATCCCACTTGGTCAAAAGTATTATCCTTTTTTTTTTTTCCATAGCACTGACTCAGTTGGCTAAATTTTCATTAAAGGTTTTTCAATCTATTTCTGTGGCAGATACTGGTCTGTAGTTTCTTTCATGTTAAGGGTAAATGTTTACCTCATAAAATGAGTTGGGAAGTATTCCCACTTCTTATTTTCTGAAAGACTGTGTAGAACTGATACTATTTCATCTTGAATGGCTGATACAACGCCTCAGTGAAGCATTCTAGGACAAGAGATTTTTTTGAAGGAAAATTTTAATTGCCAATTTATTTTTTGAAAGTATATATAGGGCTGCTCGGGTTACCTATTTCTTCTTAAATAAGCTTCAGTAATTTGTGTTTTTCAAGGAATTTACTCATCTCATCTAAACTGTCAAATTTAATGTCTAGAGGATCTGCAGTCATGTGTCCTCATTTATTCCTGCTATTGTAATTTGCATCTTCTCTTTTTTTCCTGATGAGTCTGGCTAGAATTTTATCATTATTACTGATCTTTCTAAAAAGCTAAAATTTAATTTCTAATTTTCTTTATTGTTTTGTACTTCTCTATTTCATTGGTTTCTGCTCTTTTTATTCTTTTTTATTTGTTTTGGGATTACTCTTGTCCTTTAGTTTCTTAAAATGGAAACTTAAGAGTATTGATTTGAGAACTGCTTTTTTTTGTATAATATAAGCACTAGATACTATAATTTACCCTTAAAGTACCACTTTATAGCTTCATCTCACAATTTTACTGTCATATCCATATTTAATGATAATAAAAGCAAAAACTTTTGTAGAGTTTAACTTTATGCCAGGTCCTTTTTCAAGTGCTTTATAAATAATCTTAATACTCACAATACTCACAACAGTCCTATGAGGGTTTTCTAACTGTTTATGGCTAGAAAGTAAATTCAGTTACTGTCACTACAACTTGGCTGGAAATATCAGTTCCATATACTCACTATGTCTGATGTTTCCTTATGTTAAGAAAGGAACTATTGTGTTTCCATTTTACATATGATGAAATTGAGTCTTAGAAAGGTTACTTATGGTTACAAAGTTAGTAAAGAGTAGAGTGAGGATTTGAGTCCTTTATCCATACACTGTATTGAGTCCAACAGAAAACAGGTCTTGGTGCTGAAGAAGATATGAAGGAAGAGAAGTTATAAACACGTTAAGTCTTAAGCATGTTGAGTCTGAGATACTGCCCCAAAACATCCAAGTGGAAATATCAATTTGGTAGCTAGATACAGAACAGGACCTAAGAGGAGAAGCCTGGATAAAAGATATAAATTTAAGAATGGTCATTGTTATTGAAGCAATGAGAGAGAATGATATTACTCAAGAGGATGTAGTAGTAAGAAAAGAAAGGCCTAAGAGTCAGCTTTGTGGATATCCACATTTAATGAGCAATTAGAGAAAGATAAGCCAACAAAGTCAGAGAAGATGTAGCCAGAGACATACATAGAAAATGAAGAGAATATGCTGGAGAAGACAAAGGAAGAGTGTTTTAGGGAAGAGAGTGACCAACAGCATTGACTGCTACAGAAATATCAAAAAGCCATTTGAGTTGAGTGATGTGGTAGAAGCTGGATTAGAATGAACCGAAGTGTGAACAGGGTATGACTTTTTAAAATTTATTTTTATTTTAAGGATACAAATGAATTACTTATTATTTATAACTTAGATGACTGATTTCTTGGATATGTGTAAGCACATTTGACTGTCTTTTATGATTGGATTACTGCATTGTTGATTCTTATATTGTGGTTGGCTTTATTCCTTTGATAACTACATAAGTTTAAAAAGCTAAAGCTCTAATCCGTTCTTAAAAACAATGAAGAGTACATATATGCAAACAAACAAAAGTGCAGTATATTTGTATTTACATGCAATATAATGTATATGTGCAGTCAAATTACAATAATTCTACCTAATAAAACTGAAAAAAATTTATTTTTATTTATTTTTTAGATGATGAGAATATACATGCCATTTATGTCGTCTAGGATATGATTTTAGAAATAAGTTAAGTGGGTGGAGCTACTTCTTTAGAAAAGTTAAGCAAAGAAGAGGAAATGGATGGAGAAAAGTATATGGTCAAGGGAGGATGATTAGATGTACAATACAATATACAATACAGTGCAGCATGGCATAGCGCACAATATATATAACATAGAGACAACCTCAACACATTCATCTGCTAATAAAAAGGGCCCCAAAGCAGGGGAAGGGGGAGACGAGAGGAGTGAGAGGAAAACTGAGGTTTCAGTTAGCATTACATCTCTGAAAAAGTAGAAAGGAATGGGATCCAGAACACATGTGTGGCCATACAGATGGAGATACTGGTGTAGCAATGCCATCTGAAAATACGTTCAAAGGACTAAGGCAGAAAGAACAATTCCTAAGACAAGGGCATGAGGATACTAGTGAAACTTATGGAGGATGCATTTGGTATACTCTTCTCTCCATGAGGAAGCAGGAAGAGGAAGAGAGTGAGGAGGAAACGGTATGGAGTCTGTTAACTCAGTCCCCTACTCAGGAAGGTCCATTTGTGGACTGAAAAAAAAAACCCAAAAACCAAAACCAAAAACAAAAAAACAAAAACAAAAAAAAGCAAAGGAACTATAGTTTTAGAATTTAGATGTGACTGGTTATAAGGCTCACAGGAATAAGAGAAAAGACATTATCATGCCATTCAGTAGATGAGTAACTGAGGCACAAAGGGGTTAACATGCAACATAATGTCATGGACATATTGAGTCAGGTTTCAAAATACTCTTCTGCAAGAACGCTACACTCATGTCAACATGGCTAAATGATCATCCCCTAAAGCTCTCATGCACCGGATTTGCTCATTTAACTTTTTTTTGGTGGGGGGGGGAATATTTTCACCTCTTTTTTGTATCTACCCAAATTCTGTGTAACAAAGACTGGCTTAAATATGATCTTCATGAAGCCTTTTCCAGCTTGAATCTAATTTCTCATCAAAACTACCTTGCTATATATTTAGATATGCAGATTTTACTATCAGACTGTGGTCTTTTTGAGGGCAAGGACTGTGTCTCTTACACTTTCAGATTTCCAAAACATGTCAGTTCTTCAAGAGTTAAAATTCAATACATAACTGCTAAAAATGTTAACCAAGAATGTGAATCTTTTTAAAGTAACAAATTACTTAATAAATTGTTCTGTTTATCTTCACCATTGTTTTCCTTCATTAGCAGGGAAAAGAAAGATTGAATAAGATTTTTATGACTCAAGGTCTATTTCTGTAATGTCTATACAAGAAACAAGACTCAACTGCTACCAAGTTGGCCCATTCATAAAATAGTTGGTCTGGTGAGCCTGAATGTAGGGACAAATAAGTTAAACTAAACAATTACAAAAAAATGAACTTAGAGAAAAAAAGAGTGAGTTCAATGCAGCCATACAGCCAGCCCTCAAAGACAATGGAAAATAATTCAGGCAACACAACAAAGCCCAGAATTCAAGACAGCTGTAATCATCGCACATTTTGAGACTAAGTCACTGGGGTGAACTGGAGCAGATCTTTACTTATCTTGCTTTCATGACTACCAGCAAACCCCATCTGTGATGGTTAATTTTATGTGTTAAACAGATTAGGCCACAGGGTACGCAGATATCTGGACAAATTGGTCAAACATTATTCTGCACGTTTCTGTGAGGGTGTCTGGATGACTCTGACATTTAAATCGATAGACTGAGTAAAGCAGATTGCTCTCCCTCATGTGGGCAGGCCACATTCAATCAGCTGAAGGTCTGAATAAAAACAAAAAAGGCTTATTCTCCTTTAAGTAGATGGGAACTCCTGCCTGACTGCCTTCAGACTATATAACTAAAATATTAGCTCTTTCTGAGTCTCGAGCCTGCTGGCCTTCAGGCTAGAACTTACATTATCAGCTCTCCTGGGTCTCAGGCCTTTGGACTTGGACTAGTATTACATCAGCTTTTCTGGGCCTCAAGCATGCTGACTGTAGATCTTGGAATTTGTCATCCTCCATAACCATGTGAGCTAATTCCTTATAATCCATCCATCCATCCTATAGGTTCTGTTTCTCTGGAAAACCCTGACTAATATAACACCTCACTTTACTCCGAATATTTCTTCCATATAACTCTTGGCTTCTACTATCTCACGGTGGCTGCATGCTGCTTTTTCCTCTTCATCTTCTACTTAGGACTCTGCCTGAACATCAGCTTCTGAGAAATGCCCTTACATGACAAGCCTATCTAAAATGGTACCCTCTAATCATACCCTCTTCTTTCCCCAACTTCATTTTTCTTCAAAGCACTTACCACTACTGACATCTTATTACACACAAATTATCTGTCCTCCTCAAACAGAAGTTCCATGAAAGCACGAACTTTGGTCTGTTCATGATTAAATCACCAGAGCCTAGAATAGTAACTGGCATTCCTTCAGAAAGACTCAAATGCCTGACATTTTCTAATAATAACTTTCGCCAAGTCTTTTAGTAATAAGATTCTCAGGCTTACAAGAGAAGAAAATGTTGATGGCATTCAACCACCACCAGAGACATTTCTTAAAACCACAAATTAGGAATAGCAAATAAGAAGTGTCCCAGATGCATCTTAAAGGGAATTTTATTCATGTTAGTTAATTCTACATAATTACCTTTAGTTTATCTCGCCAGAAATGTAATTATGATGAGAATTTTTAAAAAGTGCTAGGTGTTAGAAGAAAATGATTCCATGACAAACAGGTTTCTGTAATAAAATGTGCCTATTCCCAGCAGGGTGGGGGGGAAGACCTTAATTTCAGTAAATTACACCATGTTTCAGAATCTGTAAACTCAGCAAGATGGGGAGAAAAACAGCATTTCCACTTGATTGTGTTAACCAGATACGACAAATCTAAGTTGAAGACTTGCAAGATTAGTAAAAAGGCTTAACTGTCCAGCTACAAACCTATCATCAATCCCTCAGAAACAGGTTCTATTTTAAGCTCTATCACATCTTTAAGTTGCCCTTCATTGGATAAGACCTATAGCTTGAGCTATAAAAATCTTTGTTTACTACCAACACATTAACAGCAAGAAAAGCTAGAGATTAAAAACACAAAATTTTTCCCACATAAATCTGTAACATATATTAAGTGTTTCTCCTATCTTCTCCCCCCTCATACCCCATAAAGAGATATATGACTTTCTGGAGTAGTTCAATAACCTACATACGGAAAAAGCTCATGAAGTCACTTAGAAGACTACAGGAATATAGCATGGGTGTCCAACATGTCAACTGGCAGGAGTGATAAAATGACTTGCTTTTTTCCGGCTTGGATTTTTTGATTCACAAATGTTAACAGGGCTAACTATTTAAAGTGTTATTTATTTGTTCCTAAAGGGCTCTGTAACAATTTTAAACTATAACACAGTGAAGTGCTTTGAAGGAAAAAGGTCCTTGAATAATAAATCCAAATGACTTAGAGGAAGAAGACCTCAAAAAACAAGGCACACTAGAACCATTCAGTACAAGAACAAGTCCTAACAGTGCTCAAAAGGCCCCAGCAGTATTACAGCCCTGAGTAATAACTATGATACTCCTGAGGCATTAAGAAATTAGGCGACCAGTGTATTCCATTTCAGAAAGCCAGAACTTGGCTAATAAATTTGTGTAAAGCAAAGTTATGTTTTTTAAATGTTAACATATTGAGATTTCAAAAATCACATATAATATGCATCATTCATTGGCAATAAACATACTGCCAAAAAGTCAGTTAATCCTCACATCCTTACAATCTCCTTTCATGTTCCACTGTCTCCTGACCCCTCTGGAGAGCCACTCATGAGTTCCCAAATCCGGTGGCCTGCTCAGTCAACTCCTCTTTAACCTCTCGAGTTTCTCTGCAAATTGCTCAAACCCTGTAAGCACCTTTTCTCTGCCTCTACCTCTCACTCGTTAAATATACACAGTACCTAAGATGACCTTATCACTCTCTGTATTTCTCTTCTTGGTGAATGCATGGATTCAATTATGACTCCCAATTTTGTTTTCAGCCCTGACCTCCCTCCTATATTTTCAACTGCCTCTTGGTCATCTTACTATGACATTCTAGAGGTATTCAAAATCTAAATAGTGAAAATCAAACTTATCTTCCTTCCAAAATGCACTCTTCCTTCCATATCTATTTTTATTATCAGCAGGACTATTTGCCCAACAACACAGGCTAGAACTCTCCAAAGAAACTACTGGTTCATTTCCCTTTAGTGACACCTTCATTTGAGGATCAGTTCTCACACTGAGTTACTCTCACTTACTGTCTGCACATAAAGACTCCTACCCAGGCCTTTAACAACTCTACTCTCCTGTTGGAGCTCCCATGCTTTTACTTCTTTCCTTCCTCATGTTATATTCCATGGCCCATCAGTTAGATCACCATGATGGCAATATCCCTGCCCTGCTCTCTCCTGATGCACCAACCTGAACTTGCACTTCATGGACCAAACTAGCTGTCTCCTTCTGAGTGTATACCTAGGCTGCTGAATGAACAAAAACCACAATGGTGCATATAAACCCAAGGCCTTCAATCTAACCTAGGCAGAAAACCCCAGATTTCCCTAGTCAGCTACCCTCTCTAATTTCTACAAGGTCTATTTCAGAGTCTCACTGCTCTTTACATCTTCAGCCGTACCTTACTTGTAGATAACTCCAATTCCTTTCCAGAGAAAACAAGTCAGAAAATAACTTCCCTTTACTAAACCAGGGTCCATACACTTCTTTTTGCTTCGTTCTTCACTATTAGAATGCAGCAGTGCTCTGAATAACTCTTCTGATCTTAAACAAAAATACACACACACTTAAAAACACTATTTCACTGTCAATAACAAACACTAGCCATTGACTCCTCTCTCTCCTTCCTCTCCAGCCAAATTTCTCAAGCACTGTTTATATTTGCTATTTTGATCTCTTTACACTCCACATAAGCCATCATATAAAGCCAGGAAATGGTAATTTTCATCTGAATTTTATCCGTACTTCTCATGACACTCAATATTTTTTATATTATACTAAACGTTGTCTACGTACCTATTAACTTTTTATTGAAATATAGTTGATGTATCCGTTAGTTTCAGCTGTACAACACAGTGATTCAACATTTAAATACATTACGAAATGATCACCATACTGATAGTTACCATCTGTCCCAATACAAAGCTATTACAATATTACTGATCACAGTCCTTAATGCTCTATAAATTACATCGCCATGACTTATTTATAACTGGAAGTTCATATCTCTTCATCTATTCTACCCATTGCCATGCCTGCCCTCCCCTGTGACAACCTCCTAATTGTTCTCTGATCTATGAGTCTGTTTTGTTTGTTCATTTGTTTTGTTTTTCGGATTCCACATATGAGTGAAATTATACAGTATTTGTCTTTCTCTTTCTGACTTATTTCACTTAGCATAATGCTCCCTAGATTCATCTAAGTTGTCACAAATAGCAAGATACCATTTTAAAAAAAAATATTCTTTATCCAGTCATCTATTAATGGACATTTAAGCTGCTTCTACATCTTGGCTATTGTAAATAATGCTGTAATAACCACAGGGGTGCATATATCTTTCAAGTTAGTGTTTTTGTTTTCTTTGGTAAATTCCCAGAGTTTAAAATTAATGGATCCTTAGTAGTTCTATTTTTAATGTTTTGAGGAACCTCCACGATGTTTTCCATAGTGGCTGTACTAATTTACAATCGTGCAACAGTGCACGAGGGCTCCCTTTTCTCCACATCCTCACCAACATCTGATATCTGTTGTCTTTTTCATTACAACCACCCTGACAGGCATGAGGTGGTATCTCACTGTGTTTTTCATTTGCATTTCCCTGATGATTAGTGATGCTGAGCATCTTTTCATATGTCTGTTGGCCATGTGTATGTCTTCTTTGGAAAAGCGTCTATTCAGATCCTCTTCCCATTTTTTAATCGGATTTTTTTTTTTTGGTATTGGGTTGTATGAATACTTAATATATTTTGTATATTAATAACCCCTTATTGAGGTTATTATTGGGGTGGTAATTTGCAAATATCTTCTCACAGTCAGTACGATGCTTTTTTGTTTTGATGATGGTTTCCTGCACTCTACAAAAGCTTTTTAGCTTGACACAGTCCTCTTTAATTTTGCTTTTGTTTCCCTTGCCTGAGGACACATCCAAAAAAATATTGCTAAGACCCCTAATATTACTGGATTATTGCCAATTTCTTCCTTGATATACGTTAATATTTGCTTTATATACTTAGGTACTCCTATTTTGGGTGCATATATATTTAGAAGTGCTGTGTCTTCTTGTTGGATTGATTCCTTTATCACTATGTAATGCCTTTCTTTGTCTCTTGTTACAGTCTTTGTTTTAAAGTGCATTTTGTTTAATGTAAGTACTGCTTTTTGTTTCCATTTGCATGGAATATCTTTTTCCATCCTCTCACTTTTAGTCTGTGTCTTCACATCTGAAGAGAGTCCCTTGTAGGCAGCATATACATGGGTCTTATTTTTTAATCCATTCAGCCACTTTGTCTTTTGAATAGAGTATTTAGTCCATTTACACTTAAAGTAATTACCAATAGGTATGTACGTACTGCCATTTTGTTAATAGCTTCCTGGTTGTTTTTGTAGTTTGTTCCTTTCTACCTCTCTTGCTTTCTTCCCTTGTGATTTGGTGACTACCTTTAGGGCTATGTTTGGATTCCTTTCTCTTTATTTTTTATGTTATCTATTATAGGTTCTGATTTGTGGTTACCATGAAGTTCATATATAACTATATATATTTATATACATATATATATATATATAGAGAGAGAGAGAGATAATAAGTCTGTTTTTGTTCAGTCTCTTAAGTTTGAGCACATTCTGAAAGCACTACATTTTTACTCCCCCTCCACCCCATTTTGTTTTTTACCTCATATATTACATCTTCTTGTTCTGTGTATCCCTTAATTACCTATTGTAGATATAAGTGATTTTTACTACTTTGTCTTTTAACTTTCCTACCTGCTTTATAAGTGGTTAATCCATTACCTTTACTGTATGTTTGCCTCTACCAGTGACATTTCCCCTTTTGTAACTTTCTTATTTCTAGCTGTAGCCTTTTCAGTTCCACTCAGAGAAGTCCCTTTAACATTTCTTGTAAGGTCAGTTTGGTGGTAATGAAGACTTTCAGCTTTTGCTTGTCTGCAAAGCTCTGTAACTCTCCTTCAGTTCTGAATGATAGACTTGCCAGGTAGGGTATTCATGGTTGTTAAGTTTTTTCCTTTTATTACTTTGAATATATTGTGCCACTCCCTCCTGACGAACAAAGTTTCTGCCGAAAAGTCAGTTGATAGTCTTGTGGGAGTTCCCTTGTTCATAACCAGTTGCTATTTTCTTCCTGATTTTAAGACTCTATCTTTAATTTTCGTCATTTTAATTACGTCTTCCTGCAGACCTCTTTGGATTTATCTTGTTTGGGACTTTCTCTGCTCCGTGGCCCTGGATGTCTGTTTTCCTTCCTCGGGTTAGGAAAGTTTTCATCTATTACTTATTCCAGTAGGCTCTCTGCCCCTCTTCTGTCTTCTCCTTCTGCGGCCCTTACAATGCAAATGTAAGTGTACTTGATGTTTTCTCAGAGGTCTCAAACTACATATTTTTTAAATTCTTTTTTTCCCCCTATTCATCTTGGGTGAATTCCAATACTTTGTCTTCCAAATCACTGATCCATTCTTCTGTATCATCTATTCTACTGTTGATTCCTTCTAGTATATTTTTCATTTCAGTTATTAAATTCTTCAGGTCTGACTGGTTCTTTGTTACATTTCTTAATTCTCTGCTGAAATTCTCACTGTTTTGTTGCTGTTGTTGTTGTTGTTCATTCTTCTCCCGAGTTCACTGAGCATCTGTAAAATCATTACCTTGAATTCTTTACTGGGTAGATTGCTTACATCCATTTCATTTAGTTCTTTTTCTGTGGTTCTGTCTTGTTCCTTCATTTGGAACATATTCCTCTGTCTCCTCATTTTGTCTAATTCTCTGTATTCATTTCTAAGTATTAGATAGATTCTTTATGTCTCCCAAATCTTGGAAAAGTGGCCTTATG
The DNA here is from genome assembly GCF_036321535.1 of Camelus dromedarius. Lineage (NCBI taxonomy): Eukaryota > Metazoa > Chordata > Mammalia > Artiodactyla > Camelidae > Camelus > Camelus dromedarius. The sequence continues at coordinate 20,384,781 of NC_087443.1, forward strand.
CAGGAGATGTCCAGTGGGGCCCAGCAGCATGCTTCCTTCCGGCCACCATAGCTCAATATTCCGGGCTGTCCCCTATGCGGGCTGCACGCACCCTTCTGTTGTAGTGGAGCTGACTACCGTGAGCACACTGATAGGTGGGACTGGCCCCTGGCCCTACTGGCTGTGAGGCCCTGCCTCATGCGGTTGCTGTGGTGCATGTGGCAGGTTTCCCAAGTGACTGCTATGGGCTGCTTGCTGGCAGGGCAAGCCCCCAGCACTAACAGGCTAGAGTGAGGATTCCAAAATGGTGCTTCCTAGTGCTGGTGTCAACAGGGTAGAAAGAAATCCCCCAAATGGCTGCCACTAGCATCCCCAGGGAAGTCCCAGCTGCCTCCTACTTCTCCAAGAGGCTCTCCCAGATTAGTAAGTGGGTCTGACCCAGGTACCTTTCAGATTACTGCCTCTGTGCTAGGACTCAGTGTGTGTGAGATCTGTGTGTGCCCTTTAAGAGTGAAGTGTCTGTTTCCTATATCCTTCCACCTCTCCCAATCATGAGCCCTGGTCGTTTTCAAAGCAAGATGTTCTGGGAGCTTATCTTCATAGTGCAGGAATATGATGTGGAACTTGGACCCCTCACTCTTCAGGAAGGTACTCTGTGGTTGTAAAAGCCTTCCTATTTGCACATCGCCAACATGGGGGTGTGGGTCCCAACTAGACTGTGTCTCTGTCTTTCCAACAGTCTTGTGAGGTTCTTTCTTTGTATCTTTAGTTACGGAAAATCTCTTCTGCTAGTCTTCAGGTCCTTTTCACAGATAATTGCTCATAGATAGTTATAATTTTGGTGTGCTCATGGGAGGAGGAGAGTTCAAGGTCTTCCTACTCTGCCGTCTTGATCCCCTTCCTAACTGTAAACTTTCATGTCAACCAAGAAAAGTCAAGTTTCTTGTTTAAACAAAGATAAAACATGCAAAGAATTCAATATAAATAAAATAACTAATATACTAATGCTCCCAAACATGATAATAATCATGGTTGCTTATAATTAATTAAATTGCATTTGTCTACAATGTAGACTTTCCACATTTAGAATGTTTTCATTACCAAGGATCAATCTTTTATCCTAGTTAATGACATCTCTCTAAACTTGAAATGTATTTTCTATTAACTACAATGGTCTTAACTGGAGCTGTGCACAAATAACCACAGTATCTCAATCGATATTAAAGTTTTCTTTGTGGGCTTGGTACCTCAGATGGCTCTTGGACTAACTAACACCTTCTAATCATTCAGTTGAAATGGCAGTGTTTTCCAAACTATGAGTTCTAACTCACTGATGTGTCACTGAAATCAATTTAGTGGATTCGAATTTTTTCTTAAATGAAACAGAATAGAGAATATCAGAGTATAGCTCACATGTTAATAAGTATTTGTGAAACTTTTACTTATTTCACACATAAACACAAATGTGTACTGTGTCACAATAAATTTTTCTCCTATGGACCACAGTAAAAAAAAAGTCAAAATAACAAATCAATGATATGTATAAGACATAGAGAATTAAAATATATATTGAAAAGTGTTTTTAAAAACCTGCTGATTTTCAACTAAGAGTAAGTTATAGTGGGTTAAACATTATAATATACCTAGGGCTCTCTTATTACATGAGGACATTCACTCACAGTCACATCAAACTACAGGAAACAGACAAGTATTCTCAAAGAATTCTCTTCTTCTGTTTTGTATTTTTTGTGGACTTTCTTTATTCACCAAGGACATTCTGCAAGCTATGAAGTAGAACTGCTACCTATTAAAATATTACATATTGCTACTTCTCATTGAATCAGGAAGTGACTAAACAATACAATATGCAATTAAGATTTGGATGGAGTTGATTCAACAAGATGTAATTATTATCCAGTTGTCATACCACAAATGTAACTCATTGAACATGCTCGTTCCCTGACAACTGAAAGTTCCTTGCTTATATTCATACCTAAAATACCTTTTAGATACAGAGCTATCAACAACAAAATGGCTAGGAATTCAATATATTTTTAAAAAATACCCTTGCCAAAGATTCTATAGGCAGATGAATAACTGTTACATTTCCCTCAAAAAGATGAAATAAGCTCTTTAGTTTATCATTATTCTGATTATCAAGAACTGGTAAAGTTTTGGAATTTCCACACAAGGCAACATTTTGTAAATATGGTAATAATATTATCAACACCTGACAATATATAAAAAGAGAAAAAAATCTCTGTATATCCAGGCAGTGTGTGGATGATTTACAAGATGACATGAAAGTTATAAATTTACTTACGATCATGGGAAGACGGCATTATTTAACTGAAATCTGATGATACAAAATGGTATCAGTGAGTTCAAATCAACAGCACTAATTATTTTTCTTAATAGTTGTGAAAGTACAATATCAACTTTGAAGGATATGTACGTAACGATTGTTTACTGAGACAGTGAAAAAGTATAAAGACTACAGAGCCAAGAAAAATGATACTACAGTCATAGAGAAATCAAGTACTCCCTTTTAATAAGTTTTTTAATTGCTTGTTTTACTTTATTGTAGTCTTGATTCTTTAAGAACCTTGGATAATGATCTTATTTCCTGTTTTACACAATTTAGCTGCAAAACCCTTAAACAACAGAGAATACAAAGGAGTTTTATGAAAAGAAACAAACTGTTATCTAGTTACAATACTGTTAATACTTTGTGCATTTTTATATCAATAACTTGCTATTTTCCCTTAAATCATATACTATGTTTTCAAACTGACAAAAGTAATTCATAGTTACTACCATGGGTAAACTAAGTATATACATATACATATGCACAGACAATGCTTGAAGAATAAGATTAAAAGTAAACAGCTTCTCTGGATAAATCAAATTTTATACAAAGTTTACTATTATTCTAAGGTTATCTGTCAAAAGACAGTATGACTGATCGTTCTAATTTGTCAAGAACACTTTTTTACATCAAAGATCTTAAAAAAAAAATCAATTTTCAAAGGCAATCAATCAATCCATTGCTTGGAGTTTTCTGCCTTTAGCATATGGAAGTATCCAACCAGTAAAGGTAATTATCAAAAATGGTTCTGACACTTCAGGAAATTTTTTTTTTTTTTTTTTAGTAAAAGAATAAAAGCAAGCCTGTATATTCAAAAAGGCCAGGTTCCCTTTCTGGAAGCAAGCATCATCTTCCCAGGATACTACACAGACGCCTGTAAAGAATGAGAGCTTTAAAGAAGGTATACGATATGGATCCAAATTTGGTCTCAAAACATACTAGCTCGCTGATCCTGGGCAACTTACTTAACCCATTTGATTCCTCAGTTTCTTCATCCATAAAATGGAGATATTTTTATTTGTCTTCCAGGTTACTGGAAGAATCAAATTAAATAATAATACACTGAGCTGGCACATGATAAGCATTCAGCCAATCTCAGTTCCCTTTCCTTTTCACTTAACAACTCAAAATAACTAACCGTGAGCATAAAATATTTCTAAAGAATACAGTTTTAAAATTCTTGTTTTCATGTGTATCAACAAGGACAATGTAAAAAAGAGATAAAATTCTCCTCCTACAGTACACATAATTGATTACAAACATAACCTCCATCAGCCATTTCATTCTACCAATCACCTGGCTTCAGAAATTCAAGGAAAAAAATTAATGCGGTAGGCTCCATACTGATAAACATGTTCTGTTTATTCATCTGGTATTTACTAATAGGACAGTATCAGACAATGGACACTCAATAAACACTGCTACTGAACTGAAGCGAACAGCCATAACGTGCCTCAAAAACTCCTAAAGTATCACCATATTCTGCAAAACGACTATGAGCCAGGAAAAAAAGAATGAGTTAATAACTGTATGCCCAGTTTGAGGGAATCTATATACAGATTACTGGCAAGTGAACTCAAGTCCAAGACCGCTCTTGAAAGGAAAAAATAAAATCTAAGCATTGCAATACACTGTTTTATATAAGGAACACTTCAGCTGCTTTTCAGATATTTGTAAATAATCAGAAAATGTGGGGAAACTTGACATCACATACATGTAAGTTGGAATGATTGGTCCAGATAAGATGTCATCCAAACAACTTAAAAGCAAGCAGTAATCAGAGAGCAGAAATCACAGGCAAAGCAAGTAAATGTCTATATGAGCTGACAAAGTGGTGCACTTGAGCCATCTAGTGGATAAGGGGAAAAAGTAAGTTTAATTCTGTAAGAAAAATGTCCTATTGTCCCAATCTCTTCTATAAAAACAGTAATAAGGTATATGTTTGGAGGAACAGTAAATTACAATTATAAAAGATAGTAGAGACCTAAGCAGTAGTACTGGGAAAAGATGAAGGATAAAGTGGTGACAGATTTGTCCAGGTGGAACTCAAGAGTTCATGGACAATTAAAGATGAATACTAAAAGCAAACACTACTCCTCATGATATTTTTCTTGAAACTATATAACCATCAGACTACATGTAAATTTGTAAAAGGCCATTATAGAAGATAAGAAAAATTTCCTACCAACTACAAAGTTCTGAGAAAGGGCTACAGGCAGTAAAAACAAGGAGACTCAGCCTCTTGATTGAAAGAAGAAAAGGGAACCGGAATAGAGTGAATTTCTATGGAACTAAATGAAGAAAATGATGATGCCAACATTCTGCCTGGGGACTCCCATCCAGTTAGGGTTATGACAGCCCCAGCTCACTTAAGATCTCCCATGACTCCTCTTCCAGCAAAGAGGGAAAGGTAGGTTGAAAGGATCCACTTTCAGTGGCATCTGTTCCAGCACTGAAAAAACAACACGAGGTCCTGTGGAGCAGTATGAGATTGGAAGTGGAGGGAGAGCTTTGGAACTTGAGAAAATGAAAACATTATAAAGTAAGCGCGGTGGTAATCAGAAGTCAACTCAGGGAGTCCACTGGAATAGACAGGCAACACGGGAAAAGCAGGAAGATGACAAGACTGGCTGACGTGACAATTTTGAGATCTCCGTAATGTGATCAGGTGGTGGCATCTTAACAGTTATACAATACAAAAGTTGAGCAGTTTTTAAAAAGTGGGTCAGATTTCCACCTCACATATAAAAGCAGCTAGCCTGATACCACTTCCATAATATTTATCAATTCACGTCTCTCATTTCTTTTGATCCTACTTTGGTTATTTGTATTTCCCTTTAAAAAAAAAATCAACCACTCATCAAGATTATAGATTTACCACTTCATCAAGATTATAGATTTACTGGTTCAGAAATTACAAAGAATTCATCCTATGAAATTTATTATATATCAAAAAATGTATTAGACACACTTAAAAAAATAAAGTGAATGTCAGTGTAACTGCCACCCATTACCAGGATCCTTGAAATTCCTCCCCAACACCATCCTTCTCTCTCATCCACAAGAAGTAACATTTATCCTAAAGTATGTGAAAACCATTCCTTTGATTTTCTTTATACAGCTTCATAATCTAGGTATTTAACCCACTTACATTTTTCAGTTTTGCCTCTTACTGAATTTCATACAAAAGAAACCATTGTGCGTATATTCTTTGGTGGTTTGCTTTCACTTGATGTTATAACTGTGATGTGTGTGTGTGTCTGTGGAAAGGCATTGCACTGTATGAATATACCAGTTTTTTAAACCAATCTACCGTTGATGGATATATTTAGGCTGTTTCCAATTTTGGGCTATGATGAAAAGTGCTCCTATAAACATTCTTGTTGGAATCTCTCATACACATTTGCTTATGCTTTTCCAGGGTATTTACTTACTTTTTAGTTTTTCTCTTTTTGAAGTCTTTTTCCAGTTGATCTGTTAAAGCCTATGTAACAGGCTTGGAAAAGAATGACAAAACTAAAAACATCTGCATGGAACAGTAAATTATAAACAAAAAACTACTAAAAGTGACATCCATAATTGAGTTAATGAAAAAAATTAAAACTTGTGGGATACAGTTATATAGTATATTGATGGAAAGCTATACCCTTAAAAGGTACTTTTTAAAAAGTAAAAATTAATAAACCAAATATTAATCCAAGAAAGTTAGAAAAAGAACAGTGAAATAACTTAAGCATACACAGTAAAATGAAGAAAATAATGAAGATGAGATGGGAGCACAAAGTGATAAAACAAACAGTACAGGGAATGGCAAAACCAAGAGCTGGATTTTTTTAAAAGACAAACAGAAAAAGTTGGAGGATTCACATTTTCAAAATACTACAAAATTACAGTAATCAAAACAATATGGTACGGCATAAGGGTGGGGAGTTTGTCTTCTTGATCCTGGACTTGGCAATGGGTTTTTAGATATGACACCAAAACCACAAGTAGCAGCAGCAGCAGCAGCAGCAGCAGCAGCAGCAGCAGCAGCAGCAGCAGCAGCAGCAGCAGCAGCAACAACAACAGGATGAGCTGGACGTCACCCAAATTAAAAACTCTGTACATCAAAGGAAATTATCAAGAAAGTAAAAAGACAACTCATAAAACAGGAGAGAATATTTGCCACTCATATCTGACAAAGGTTTAGGATTCAGAATATATAAAGAACTCTTACAATTTAACAACAAAAAAATAAAAAACCTAATTAAAAAAATAAGCAAAAGTATTTCACCAAATAAGATATACAAATGGTTAGGAAGCACATGAACACTCAACATCACTGAACATCATCAGGCAAATGCAAATCAAAACCATGAAATACCACTTCATATCCATCAAGATGGCTAGCTATATTAACAAGACAGACAATAACAAGTGTTTGTTGGCAGGGATGTGGGGAAATTAGAAGCCTTGTATATTGCTAACAGGAATGTAAAATGGTGCAACTGCTGTGGAAAGCAGGTTGGTAGGTGCCTCAATAAGTTAAACATAGAATTTTCATGTGACCCAGCTATTCCAGTCCTGGGCATATAACCAAAGAACTGCAAATACGTGCTCAAACAAAAACGTGTACACCCATGTTTATAACAGCACTATTCTCAATAGCCAAAAGGTAGAAACAATCCAAATGTCCAGCAATTGATGAATGAATAAACAAAATGTTGTAATGCACTATATACATACAATGGAATGTTATTCTGACATAAAGAGGAACAAAGTACTCACACATACTACAACAGAAATGACTTGAACTGAAAACATATTGGAAAGTGAAAGAAATCAATCAAAAAAGGGCACTTATTAAATGGTTGCATTAATGTGAAATATCCAGCATAGGCAAATCCATACAGACAAAAAGCAGGTAAGCGGTTGCCAGGAGCTGGAGTGGGGAGAATGAGGAATGGCTACTTAATGGGTACACGGCTTCCTTTTGGAGTGATAAAAATGTCCTGAACTATATAATGGTACTGTAATTGTACTCAATGTGACTAATGCTAAATTTTATGTTGTGTACTTTAAGTTTTTTGAAAATTAAAAGAAAATTGATAAATCTCTGGTGAGACTAGCAAAAAAGGCACGAAACTCCCAATATGAGTGGTGAAAAAAAATGGATGTGACTACAGATGCTACAGACATGAAACAGATAAAAAAGGATACTATAAACAAGTTTTATGTCAATGTTTTATCTACTTGTTCTATCCACTACTGAGAAAGCTGAAAACTCTCAGGTTATTCTTATAGATTCATCTTTTTTCCTCCTTGCATTTTTTTGGCCTTATATATACCTTATATACCTTTTATATACCTGCTACTGTGACCCCAAAATATATAATTGGGGCCACAGTAGCAGGTATATAAAATTTAGAATTGCTTTATTTTCCTATTAAGTTGAAACCACCCAATTTATCTTTAGTAAAGTTTTTCGCCTTAAAGATCTACATTAGTGTTTGCATGATGAATCTTTCTGCGTCCTTTCAGTTTCAGCTTTCTTACACTCTCCTTTTTTTTGGGTGGGGGTGGGGGTAAACTGCATAATTGAATTTTTAAAATCCAGTCTGACATTCAAAATTAATGGCATAATATATTTTATATTTAATATTTACTGATATATTTGGATTTATGTCCACCATTTTATATTTTCTACTTATTCTGTAAACTATCTTTTTTTTCCTTTGAATTTCATGCTTTTCTTTTCCTTATCCCATTTCCTACACTATGTCAGAAGTTATTCCTTCTGTTTCTTTCAGGTGCTAATCTTTATTATAACATACATGCTGATTAATTCAGATTCTGAGAAGTTGTGTATCTTTACTCTCCTCACCAACAAGTAACTTAGAATACCTAAAGCTGATATTCATCCCTCTTTAACATATATTATTATTGGCATATATACTAACTCTCCTTTAAGAAGCTCATGGACACAATTACTGTCTTATACAAATTACTTGTTTAGATTTACCACAGTATTTATTACTTCATGTTCTTTTCAAGCCTTCGTACATTGAGTACTTTCATTTGAGAATCACCTTCCTCCTACCTAGAGTACACTTTTCAAAATTTCCTTTCGTGAAGACTTCCCGATTGTCTGTTTGAAGTGTCTGAATTTCCCCTTAACCTTTTCCCTTGGTGTAGAATTCTAGATTGTTTTTTCCTTTTATTTCCATTCCAGTGTCTTCTGGGTGTGACACCACTGAAGGTAAATCTCTCTTCCCTCTCTAGATAGTTTTAAGATCTTTGTCTTTGATGTTCTGCTGTTTCACTGTAACAAAGCTAAGTGAGAACTTCCTTTTATTTAACCAGCTTGGGCTCTTGTGATTCTTGAAATGCACAGGTTAGCATCGTTAATGAGTTGTACAAAATTCTTAACCATCATCGTTTCACCTGTTAACTGTTCCCATTTTCTCTTATGGAAGGCCAATTCAAGTAAATGCTTATTCTTAGATAGTTCTCAACTTCCCGTTCATAGTTCTCATCTGTTTCTCTTGAATACATGCAGGGTAATTTCTTCAGATGTTTCTTTCAGTTCATTACTGCCCTCATCAAGTTTACATGAGTGGTTACATCCATCTATTAAGGACTTTTTAAAAGTTAAGTTAGTATGATTTTCAACTCTGTAAATTCCAGCTGCTTTTTAAAAGAAATATTTTGGGGATATTCTTTACAGTTTCTTAACCTTGGGACATATTTTCAACATGTCTTTAAACGTATTAAGCAGTTAGTTTACATTCGATGTCTGGTTACTCTTACTTCCTAGCAGATCTCCTGCTGTCTCCTGCTCATGGTTCTTACTTAGTTTCTGTGTGTTTTTATTTTTGACTGTCAGTTGATCTACTTACTTCGAATTTTATTTCCAGGAAAACTTTCAGCCCTGGGATAGAGATGAGTTTCTCCAATGAGAATCTGTATATGCTAAGAGCTTGGAGACACATTCATAGTATGATCACTACCATTATGAGAGTAAATTCAATATCTTAGGGAAATTTTTTTAGATCACCTAGGTGGTGCTAAATTCAAACTGCAAACCACATAAGCATCCACTGCTGAAAATTCTCAACAATAATCTTGCACCCACATATCTACACTAATGATTTCTGAAGTGTGGTCCCCAACCAGAAAAAATCATCATGACCTAGGAACTTGTTAGAAATGTGAATTCTCAGGTCTCACCCCATACCTACTGAATCATAAACTCTGGGGATGTCAAACTAGCAATCTGTGTTGAACAACCCTCCAGAGGATTCTGCTGCATATTAAAAACTGAGAAGCATAGAGAAAATTAATCTCCCTCACAGTCATGAAGGATGGTGGGATTGGTGGGGATTTCTAGTTTAACCCTCTGAGGCTCAGCTTTTAGGGGAAGAGGATGACTTATTAGATTTATCATCTCAGAAAGACCTTACTATTTCCTCTTGTTCCTCAGTGCTTCCTGAGGCTGAGGAAAGGAAACTCAAGTTTACCAGGTTTTGCAAATGCCCTCTGGATAAAAGCCAGTTTAAGCGTCACACAATTAATTTCTCAGAGACCTTATGCCTTCATTTAGCTTTTTTTCATCTGCTTGCCTATGGATATCCAATTGTGCCAGCATTATTTGTTGTAGAGACTATCCTTCCTCCACTGTCTTCTGCATCTCTATCAAAAATCAATTAGCCTCAATTGTGTGGAGCTATTTCTGGCTTTCAGGCCTGTTCCACTGTCTAACTGCCTGCCAATACCACACTGTCTTGATTATGCTAGCTATATAATAAGTCTTGAAATTGAGGAGAGTGATTTGCCCCATTTCATTCTTCTTTTTTTCAAATTGTTTTAGCTACTCTACTTCCTCTGCCTTGCCATACACATTTTAGAATAATTTTGTCTACACCTAAAAATATACCTTCCTGAGATTTTGATAGGAATTTTGTTAAACTTGTATGTCCATTTTGGGAAAAGAGATTTCTATACTATGTGAAGTCTTCCAATCTATTGAATAAACTGTCTCTGCATTTATTTAGGTCTTAGATTTCTTTCATCAGTATTTTAGAGTTTTCAGTATACAAGTCCTATAAATGTTTTGTTAGGTTCATATTTAAGTATTTCTTTTTTTTTTGGAGCAACTGCGAATGGTATTAAATTTTTAATATCAGTTTCCACATGTTCTTTGGTAGAGTATAGAAACTGATTTTCGTATGTTAGTATCATACCCTGCCATTTTGCTGAACTCAATTACTAGCTCTACAGGTCTTTTCACAGCTTTCTTGGGATTTCCTACACTTATGATTATGTCATAGGCAAACAGGAACAGTTTCATTTCTCTCTTTCCAATCTGTACACTTGTTTTTTCTCCATCACATTGGGCTGGCTGAAACTTCCAATATTATGCTGAACAAGAGCTGTGAGAATGGACATCCTTACCACCTTGTTCCCAATCACAGGAGGAAAGTATTCAGTTTTTTTAACAAGTCTGGCTTTAACTGTATGTTTTCTGTACACGTTCTTTATCAAATTGAGGAAGTTTCTCCTTTTCCCTAGTTTTCTGAGCATTTTAGTCATGAAGGGTGTTCTACTGTGTCAAAAGCTTCTTTTCTGCAACAATGGATACGATCATGTGATTTTCTTCACTATCCTGTTAATATGGTTGATTATATTGACTGATACAAAGTCCACTTGGTCACAGTGTAATTTTTTATACATTGTTGAATTATATTTACTTGTAATTTGCTAAGGAATTTTTTGCACCTATACTTATGAGGGATATTGGTCTGCAGTTTTGTTTTGGTTTTTTTTTTTTGTACTGTCTTTGTCTGATTTTGGTAACAAGGTTAATAACGGTTTCATAAATGAATCAGAAAGGGTTCTTTCATCTTGTATTTCCTGGCAGAGATTGTGTAGAAATAATGTGAATTCTTCTTTGAGAATCTGGTAAAATGTTCCAGTGAAAACACCCAGGTCTGGTTTTTGTTTTAAAATTACAAATTTAATTTCCTTAATAGTTTAGGGCTATTCAAATTATTCATATCATGCTGGGTGAGCTGTGGTAGCCTGTGCTTTCTGAGTAATCGGTTCATTTTATCAAAGTTGCTGAGATTTACTCTACCTTCATTGAGAATTTATATTTTTTCATTTGTTACAAGTGTTTATAATTGCTTGTTGAAACATTTCCTTGGTGGCTGCTTCAAAATCCTTGTCAGATAATTCTGACATCTGTGGTATCTTGGTGTTATTAACTGCTTTCTCTATTTTGAGTTGAAACATTTCTGGTTCTTGATATATTTCCAACTGAAATCTGCATTCCTGGGTATTATATTATGAGACTATGGATCTTATTTAAATATCCTGTGATAGCAGGCTTCTTCTGACACTGCTCTGGTCGGGGAAGAAGGACACAGCCTTGTTGTCTGGCATGGTGGAAGGAAGTGCAGGTTCCTCAATAGACTTTTGCTGACCACTGGTAGAGGGGAACTGAAGGAGGAACTTCTCATACTGGGTGAAGGTAGTTCAGGATCCTCACTAATAGTGCCCTGGCTGGGAGGAGCGCGTTGTTACTGCCCCCTCCGCCCCCATGACTTCCACTGATACCATGGAGGGGAGAGGTTGCCTTGTTATGTCTGAGGAGAGAGAAAGTCTAGGTCCCCACCTGGCTTCTGCTAATCAGGCGGATTTTTTTCCTGTGCATTTGGCCGGAGTGGAGTGGTTACTATCTAAAAGTTTTCTGCCTTACTAGGCTATCCCATTCCTAATCCTTGGCTAAAGAGGATAGACCTTTCTTGAGGCTTCTGTCTGTGCCAAACATATCTGGGTTGCCAGCTTCTCCATACCTATTCTAGAATATATGACTCCATAAGAAAACTTAGGATTTTTACAGTCATGCTATTATTTGGGTCCTGAGAGACTAAGCCAATCTATCTTCGTTTCACTTTTCCAAGTCTTTTATTTGCTTTATACACAACATCCAGGATTTTAGCTGTACTTAGCAGGAGTAGTAGGGAAATGTACATTTATTCCATCCTTCTGTAAGCAGAAGTCTATACTGCACCATTTTTAAGTTTACTTTTGTATTTTCTTCAGGCTTAGGCTTGGATAGAGAGAGTGGCGTGTGTATGTGTGTATGTTTAAAAAATCAGATCTTAGACTCAAAGAAATGTTCCTGTTTCATTTTATTCTCTATAAATACTTCGTAATTTTACTTATTTCACAAAATATTCAGAATTAGCTTTCTAACAGGAAACAGCAAAGAACCCTAGGCTTGTATACCGGCTGACTCACAAGCCAAAATGAGAAGGAACCCAGTTGTTATGAGAGAGAGTCGATCATAAAGAAATGAAGTGGAGAATTCACAAAAATATCAGATCAAGCCATGAAACTGGGAGTTCCAGACAAGCTTATTTAAATCTCTAACATTTCCTATGGTCTTGTTTATTCTCTGCACACTTTACTCTCAGAGATAAGTATGTTAAATTCTCCCACTAGGATCTATCAATAAAAAAAGAATCTTTCTGTTCTGTTTAATGTTTTATGCCTTGAATTCTACCACATCGGATATTACTATTATTCTTGGTTTCCTTTACAATTTTGTAACTTTTTTTAAATGCTCGTAAATTTGCTTTTTAACTTTTAACCTTTCTGCTTCAAGATTTTGTTTTCTCACTCTCTCTGGATTTCAGTAGGTAGAGAAGAAGACATAATGAGGGACGTCCATGATCATATAACAATCTTACCTAGAATTCCTGAACTCCTACAGCATTTTAACTTTACTTGTCTCAGCAATTATAACTACATTATTTTGGCAAATTCATATATATGTTCTCTCTCCATAGACTGCAGGCATTTGGAGGGTGGAAAAATTTTTTATAACTTTTTCAGAAGTTTTCCAAAGTATTGAGCACATTACTTTATTTATAGAAGACATTTAACAAATATATTCTGAACTTAAATCAAATCAAGTCAGGACAACTAATCTTTGCACTAAGCACTGTGAGGCGAGGCTAGAGAATATATCAACAATGAAATCCCAGTAAGCAGTCTGCCAGCTTGGAAATGCATGCTGAAAATGGCCACCAACAAGATATTCAATCAGTTTCTGTACAGTGGCCTGATGTGAAACTCCCCAAAGCAGGAGTGAACAGAATTGCTTTGGTTAAGTCATGATGAAAAACTAATGACTAGTGGGAAACAACAGCAGATGGTCAATCTGGCAACAATCTTAAACGGGGGTATCTCTTTAGGAATAAAGACAACAGGGAATTATAAATAGTACCAGAATCTGTAAACTCAAAAGCAGCTCACAAAATCTGTGCAGTTTTAAAAATGTATATAGAGAAGCAAATCTGTTACCCTAAACTTACTAAGCTTCATCTGGACCATATTTACTTACAATAATTTTCAGAGGTGACCAGCTATAGTTGCTGCTAAACTATTATGGTCACTGAGAGAACCCACTAATAGAGTCAAAACAGCATGTGATCTTTGTTTGCTCTGATATTGCTCTATTTTTACCAAATATTCAATTTACATTCCTTAAATGTATCCTAAGTGGGAGAAACTGGAGGTGTACCAGAAATGAGCTATGTTCCATGGGTAACCCATATGAAACTGAAATACTACAAACCCACATATCAAATAACCCAGATTTTTAATTGATATATTTATAGCACAAATTTTCCATATACTTTAACGTATGGTATCGTCTTCTTTTCTCTGTCTCCTTTACTTCTGACTCCCTGTTCTCTACTGTCTTCTCTTGAAAACAGTAGAAACAAAAAACCTATGAAAGCTTCAGTGCTTGCCTTTTTAGGCAAATTAAGACTGAAATCAACTGCAACTTTCACTTCAGGTCAAGTTAGTTAATTATTTTGGGAACTGGGCCTAGTGCCCATCATCTCAAAAAAAAAAAAAAAAAAGAAAAAAAAAAAAGATAAGACAAAATTCATCATGGCTCTCACTCATTTCATTAAAAAAAAAAATTAATGCCCAACCAAATGCCCATCATCATCCATGGAGTTCTATACCTCTATGACCCTGACCAAGGCCTCTACTCCTCCTTAACTTTCCCAAACCATTCTATGGAGCCATCATAACTGCAGCTTCAAATTCCTCTATATCCTATATTTTCCCCAAGCACTTACTCTGCTTCTTTGCTTTGCATAAAATCTTATCTTCTCTCAAACCACCGCTTCTTATGCTGCTCTCTCAAATGGTGGTGTAGGTAGGTATCTTGCTTACTCCCCACTGTTCCCTTCTATCCTTTCCAAACTCTTATAAGACCCCCCACACACACATACAAACCTGCTCCTTTAAAGCTCATGTTACTCAGCTATAATACCCAGTTGCCCTCTTTGTTGCTATGATCTACCAGTCTCCTAGCTACCCCTGCCCCCTGACATTCAGTGAGGACTTTCACACCATAAAATCTTCCCCTTTACCCTAAGCTTTGCTATCATCCTGTGATATCAACATCCCTGAGACCAAACTCTCCAAAACTATGGTCTTTCAGTTCTTCTGACATCCTCATCTATAATAATCTACCTCCTCATCTAACCTGTGATCACTACGTGGGATTTAGTCATCATCTGAAACTGACCCACTTGGAGAAAACATAGTTCAGGTATCCTATACTAACCACTATCTCTTCCTGGAAGCTTGTTTATAAACTATGCTTATTATGAACATTCTTTGACCCCAGATGATATTTTAGTACCTTAATTTTGTAGCTTCTACTCATCTATCTTCTTTTTTATTCTTTTACTTTCTTAGGCAACTTAAATTCTATGCTCCAGCCTGTTAAAAAAAAACTTTCATGAATACCCTAAGCTCCTTAGATTCCTGTCTTATAAAATTCCCAGCCTAGACAGAATGTCAGCTGTCTGCTTGCTCCATACTCCCGCCCAAGTGCAAATAGAAAAAGGAACACAACAGGATAGACAGATGCAAGTATCATTTCATGATCAACCTCAATGAGTGTGCAATAATGTTCTTTTCTCTGCAGAATTACTTTCTATTCTCTATTTTTATTTTAAATTTTTTTCATTCTCTTCTAACTTTTAATCCCCATCACTTCCTTCTCTTCATAGAAGAGAAGCTATCAAACAAGAAGTCTTGCAACTTCTAGCTACCAAACACCCTGTACATTCTCCAATATGACTTCTGCTTCCATCAAACAGGTCTCTCTGAGACTACCAATGGGATCTTTTTAAATCCACATTTAATTTGATCCCTCAGAAATACCAGACATAGAAGATCAATTGAATGTCTGAGGCATTCTTGTGTGGCAGGTTGAAAAATGCTCCCCCAAAGATATCAGGTCCTAGTTCTTGGAACCTGTGAATGTTCATGTGACACAATAAGAAATACATAATTGATTTAGTCCCTGACACCTAGCTCCTAAAACCCTGGGAGCGGTAAGCATGTCTTTTGTATACTAATGAGATGATTGGTGGGTGGAGGCCCACAAGTAGCTTCAGGGTGAATGATGGTTGCCAGAAAAACCAAGGCATGATTGTAGGGTTGGAAATTTAGGCCCCACATCTTGACCTCCAGGAGGGGAAAGGGGCTGAAGACTGAGCCAACCACTGATGGTCAATGATTTAATCAACTGTACCCACATAATGAGACTTCCACAAAAAACCCCTAAACAATGGGGTTCAAAGAGCTTCTGGGTTGGTAAGCACATCAAGGTTCTGAGGAGGGCACATCAGTGCCTGGAGAGGGCATGGAAACTGCACACTCCTTGCCCCCATGCCTTGCCCTATGTATCTCTTCCATCTGGCTGTTCTGAGTTTCACCCTTTATAATAAACCAGTAACAGTAGATAAGAGTCCTTCTCTGAGTTCTGAGAGCCATTTCTAGCAAATTATCAAATCTGAGAGGAGGGACTGTAAGAAACTAACCCTCTTCACCCCTGACCTCAACTTCATAGCCATTTGGTCAAAAGTATGGGTGGCCAAGACTTGGAACTGGCATCAGAAGTGGGGGTACTCTTGTGGGACTGATCCCTTGACCTGTGGGATCTGCACTAACTCCTGTCGTTAGTGTCCGAGTTGAACTATAGGATGACCACTTCGTGTCCAGAGAGTTGGTGAACTGGTTGGTATATGGAAAAAATCCACATATTTGGTGTCAGAAGTGTTGTGTAGTTTAAAAGCTCAGAATAAAGGTTTGGCAGATGTAAGTATATTAAGGATCTTGAGATGCGACTGTCCAGGATTATCCAGGTGGACCCTAAACACCATCACAAATGTCCATATAACAGAGGTAGATCAGACACAGAAAAAGAGGAAGCAATGTGACTATAGAGCCAGTGATTAGAGTGGGGTGGCCACAAGTCAAGGAATGGTGGCAGCCACCAGAAGCAGGAAGAGTCTCTGGAGGGAGCACCGTCCTGTCAAAACCTTGATTTCAGCCTAGTAATACTAATTTCAGACATCTGACCTCCAGACCTATGAGAGAATATAAATTTCTACTGGTTTAAGCCACTAAGCTTGTGGTATTAAAGCAGCCATAGAAAACTAACACAATGTAGCTTCTTTAATAATTCACTGTCCCAGTGTACAGAAATCAGTTCTTTGGCTTCTTGAATGATTCATTATCCTCTGTACCTGGACATTAAAAAGGAGAATTCCTCAAAGGCTAGGCATTCTCTTTTCTTTCCATATTCCTTTGTTTCAGTTAGTTTCATCCACATCCACAGCAATTACCACATCAATACAAGAGATCCAAATGTGGATTTTCAACTCTGATTTTGCCTCTCATTTCATGGTATTTCCATTTGAATGTTCCAAAGTCATCTCCAATTCAACATCTCCAAAACCCAAACCTGGTCCCCTTCTAGTATTCCTAGTCTCAGCACCTGGTACTCTACTCTCCAGCCACTACATTAACTTTCCTCCATTCCTTGGAACATGCAAGGCCCTCTCTTGATAGCTTCTGCATAAGCTTCCTCTCAGCTTAGACTGCTCTGAACAAGTCCTTTTCAACCTACTTCCTTCTCCTTACTACTGAGTTCCTGCTCATCTATCAAATCTCAAATTCCAGTTCAGCTGTCACCTTCTCAGAACTTCCCCTGACTCTTCAATCTAAACTGGGGGTCCTTATACACTTTTATGATGCCATGTTCTTCTCACTGTATTTATCAAAGTTCTACCTGTTCATTTATTTTTGCGATTAATCCCCTTCACTAGACTATAAACTCCAAGAAGGTAGGGAATGGTTGTTTTATTCACTCTATATTCTAAAAACCTAAGCATAGTGCCTGGCATATAGGAAATACCAGATAATATTTGCCAAGTGAACAAATGAAAAATGAAAACTATTACTTCAAGCGCTAATGTCCTAGAAACCACCTAACCTTTCTTCCTTTACAGTTGGCCCTCCATATCTGCAGATGCAGAACTCATGGAAACAGAGGGCTGACTGTTCTGTGCCATTTTATACAAGGGACCCGAGCAACCACAGATTTTGGTATCCATGGGAAATCCCTGAAGATACTAAGGGATGACAAATTTTTACATTTTGTTACCAAGACTATTACTATGTTTTAACTCAGATCCACAGCTATTTAGATTTTCCTAAGGAAAGAAAAAATGTATCACTGTCCAATATTACCCATTATATATTAAATGGGGTTCACTTCCTTTAAAATAATAGTTCCTGAAACAACTCCAAAAATAAAAATTAAAAAAGCTGACTTCTGCCTCTGGCATGGTGGAGTACTGGGATCAGATTTACCCTCTTTCAGTAACTAAAAAGTGGAGAAAACGTGATACTGCTATCAGACACCAGATAAGAGAGATTAGGTCTTCAATCCCTAAGGGGGAAAAAAGGAAAACAAATAAATTAAGCCTTATAGTTTCTCTGCTGTCCTGCCCGGGGCCTTTCCAGACCACTGTGTAGAAACGGCCACACTAAATGGAGCACAGCAGCCTTGCTGAGTTGAGAAGCTAGATCAGGAAGGCAAAGGTGACCGAAATCTTGAGGGCAGAGTAGACAGAAGAGAGCCACTCAGAGAAAGTGTTCCAGCAATGAGCATGGGAGTCCTTTTCTGTCTTTAGCCAAATGCTAATCTACACATGCATAAGGCAAAACTCCCAAAGTCTGAGGCAAAGGACAACTGCCAGGGAGCTGTAAGATAAACACTTTCCACAATTTATTCTGAAACAAGGATAAAAATTACCACAGACTTCTCCTCTGAAATTGTCAAGTCAGAGACAGGAAGCTACAACTTTAAAGTGCTGAAAGACAAAAATGTACTTACATATCATATGCACAGAAATGCGTATCATTTGTCTTTTTCACTCTCATCCTCTTACAAAATGCACAAGAGTTTTCCAGAGTCTAAGAAACCTATGATACCACAACAGATTATATTGTTTTTTCTTTTGGAAAATAGTTAATTTTTATTAAAAAGTTATTTACGTTAACTTGTAATTGGTTTATTATTTTGTAAATGAATTGATGCTTTTTAAAGTTATTAATTTTAATTTTTAATAAGGTAAATTTGATAGCTATAGCCCACATAAAGAAAACCTGTTTAAGATCTTCAATAATTTTTACGTAAATATATTCCAAGATTTAAACAGTTTGAGAATGACTGCTTTAGGCCTAGTGGAGTCATCAAATTAGTGTTTCCCTGTGATGCCACAGAGCTTGTGGGAAAGTTTTTCATTATAAATTCAGTTTCTCTAATATATACACAGCTTTCTTGTTTTGTCAGTCTGGAGAATGCATTATCTTTAAAGGAATTTGTCTTTTTTTCTTATTAAGTTGTATGAACTGTTTATATATTCTAGAAATTAAGCCCTTGTCAGTCTCATCTTTTGCAAATATTTCCTCCCATTCTGTAGATTGTCTTTTTGTTTTGCTTATGGATTCCTTTGCTGTGCAAAAGCTTATAAGTTTAATTAGGTCCCATTTGTGTATTTCTGCTTTTACTTCTATTGCCCAATCCAAAAATGGGCAGAAGACCTAAACAATCAATTCTGCAATGAAGACATACAAATGACCAACAGGCACAAGAAAAAATGTTTAATATCGCTAATTATCAGAGAAATGCAAATCAGAACTACAATGAGGTATCATCTCGCACCCGTCAGAATGGCCATCATTCAAAAGTCCACAAACGATAAATGCTGGAGAGGATGTAGAGAAAAGGTAACACTATACTATTGGTGGGAAGGTAGTTTGGTGCAGCCACTACTGAAAACAGTATAGAGATTCCTCAAAAAATTAAAAATAGACTTACTATATGATCCAGCAATCCCATTCCTGGGCATATATCCAGAGGGAACTTTAATTCGAAAAGATACATGCACCCCAATGTTCACAGCAGCACTATTCACAACAGCCAAGACATGAAAACAACCTAAATGTCCATCAACAGATGACTGGATAAAGAAGTGGTATATTTATACAATGGAATACTACTTGGCCATAAAAAAGAATAAAATAATGCCATTTGAAACAGCATGGATGTCCCTGGAGAATGTCATTCTAAGTGAAGTAAGCCAGAAAGAGAAAGAAGAATACCATATGCTATCAATTATATGTGGAATCTAAAAAAAAAAAAACAAAAATAAACAACTTATTTATAAAACAGAAATAGATTCACAGACACAGAAAACAAACTTATGGTTACCAGCGGGGAAAGGGGGTGGGCAGGGATAAATTGGTAGTTTGAGATTTCAGATACTAGCTACTATATATAAAATAGATAAACAAGTTTCTACCATATTGCACGGGGAACTATATTCAGTATCTTGTAGTAACCTATAATGAAAAAGAATATGAAAACGAATATATGTATGTATATGTATGACTGAACTACTATACTGTACATCAGAAATTGATACAACATTGTGAAATAATTAGACTCCAATTAAAAAAAAAGAACTTGTCCATTTCACCTAAATTATTATTGTTAAATGTTTATAATAGTCCTTTAGGATATGTTATGATATCCCTCTTTTACTCTAGATATTGATAATCTGTGATTCCTTTCTTTTTATATTGTTTAGTCTGACTACAGATAACAATTTTATTGATTTTTTCCTCCCAAATATTAATTGTATAAATTTTGACCCTCCAATACATGACACAATTGGGGTTTTGGTGATGGCCTTCGAGTTCTCATAATACCCAATGGCAATGGTGGTATAATCAAATATATAAACATTTAGAAGATTTGCAGACCTCATTCAACCAGTATTTTCCAAATTATCAATGCATGAGCAAAAAATTCATTTAAATGCAAGATAGATCAATGGATTTTAATACAACAGAGCAAGAAAATTTTATTTATATGGTTTCAGATTTCACACTGCAGTTAAATTGTTGAATTTTGGTGCAGTATAAAAGAGGAAGATCTAAATTACCTGTTTAATGAGACAGGAAGTAAACACAAGCACTTCTGTTGTATACTGAAAAATAACTGTTACCTGAAAAAAAAAAGCACCTGTGCAACTATTTGAGCTGTGAGCCACTTTTCCATGGATCACTACCATTTTTACTTGAAAGAAATGGACGAACTATTATTTGGACTAGAGTATCCAGAAGACGTTCTCTTGAAAATGAACAGAGTGCTTATTACTTCAAGGAAAACAAATGACAGTATTTACCACCAATGATAAAATTCAAACCTTCAGAGAGGAGGGTATGGCTCAGTTGTGGAGTGTTTGCTCTAGCATGTATGAGGTCCTGGGTTCAATCTCCAGTACCTCTATTAAAATAAATAAATAAACATATACCTAATTACCTCTCCCCTAAAAAAAAACCAACTTTCAAATTCAAATTAAAATTTTGGAAAACTTCTACCTGTTCCTGGGAGCCTTGGCAGCTTCCCAAGATTCTTCCAGTAAGACAGGCAGTGATACTAACAAATTTTTTTTTTTGTATTATATAATGTGGCAGTTCGAACTTTTTGGTTTCAAGACTACTTAAACCCTTTAAAATTATTGAGGATCCCATAGAACTTTTATTTTGGGGGGTTGAATCTATCAGCGTTTACTATATTAAACATTAAACTGAGCATTTAAATTTTTAAAACGTATTTTAAAATGACAATAATGAACCTATTACATGTTAATATAACTAGTATTTTGTTGGAAAATAACTATTTTTAAAAAAACTCTAGTGAGAAGAGTGCCTCTGTTTTACATTTTTACAAATCTGTTTTCCTGTCTGGGTTAATTTCAGACAGCTCTATTCTCTTATGAACTTCTAACACTTTGTTACCACATCACAGGTAAGGTTACATGGCCTCTGAAAAACTCTTGAGAATAAGCGTGAAAAAGGCAAACAGCATGTTAGTATTGCTATGAAAACAGTCTGACTTCATGGAACTCTTACAATGCCTTCCTATATTTTCCATTAATAAAGTTAAGAGATGGCTAAGGTATAGAAACTAATGTTGTAAATCTCTTCTTCAATAAAAATTCTTACTCTGTTAAGGGCATATTTCTTTTAAGCAAAACATATTTCTTTAGGCTCTACCCCTAATCAAATCAAAGCAGTTATCACTACTCTAGTCTCCAATTAATACATACTAACTACTTTTGGATGGCTTACAAACGTATACATGCATGTGTGAGCCCATGTGTATAAACATATATAATCTCTCTCTCACATGCACAAAATACATGGAAAGAAATACACCAAAATAATACTAGCAATATTATTGTAATTTTGATCTTTATTTTTCCCAATATTCTATACGTGTATGCATTTGATTTTTAAAAAAATAAACAAAAAAATGCTTCCCACTACTCTCTTCCTCTCATTAGCAGTGGATAATATTCTTTTCAATGGGAGTGTGCTCTGACCTTAAGGAACCAGCAGGCCTTAGTATTTACAAGGAGGGAGAGAATAAGAAGAAAAGGATTCCAGGAAATAGAATGCAGTGGACTCCATGTTAACCTATCAAAGGATGGAACTTAGAATTCTGATCTAAGAACCTAGGATTTCCACTAAATTACGTTCTTCTTATAAAATAATCATCCCTATACAGTGAAAGCAGGAACTATGTACATCAATAAATTCATTACAAATATTTATCTCTCTGTACCTTCTGAAGTGTTCTCACTTACTCTCTTTTGATTTTATAACACCACAAAATACAGTACTTTAAAATTCATACTCTAAATGGATTTAATAAACTTTAAAAAAAATGAGACCTCAATCTTTTTGGACCTTATCACTATTCATGAAAATGTTTGTCTCTTGGACAAAAATAATTGCAGCAAAGGGCCAATAACTCAGAGCAATGCAATACAAAGCTTTGAATTCTTCTAATTAGGAATCTCAAAACTCTATTACTTAAATAACTGGTGCCTGCACACCAAGGCATTATGGTAGTACAAGTGCCACCCATTATGCTGTAATTAACATGAGAAGAAGGGGAACATGGTGCTGAATCACAAACAACTCTTCTGCTTAACTAGCGGAGGAAAGGCAGCACAAAGCCAGTGACTAAAGCTCAGACTCTGGAGCAGATTGTCTGGATTCAGATTCTGGCCCCATCATCCTGGGCAATTTACTTAAGTTCACCTGCCTCAATTCCCCCATTAGTAAAATGGAGGAGAGAGTAGAATAATAAATAATACAACCTACAAGGTTGTTAGAAGGATTAAATTGTGGGTTTATATTTGTAAAGTGCTGGCACACAGTAAATATTTGTTAAAGAAAAAGTAACAAACCCCTGAAGTTCAAACACTTTAAAAATAAATGATGAAATAATTGTAGAGATGCAGAAAAGCCAAATCAGATCATTCAGAATACTGTATACTCAATTTTCTAGCTCCTTAAAAGGGTATAGCAGTATGGTGTTCAATTATCTCTCATACAGCAGGAGTCCAAACTGCCAAAGGACAAATCACCTTCAGAGACCTCATAGAAGACTATGGCTCTATGTTTATGTCCAGATAAACTGAACCGAAAAATGTTCTGTTTTTGAAGTAAGGAAGGATACCCTGAGTACTAGCATTGACAGGAGGCCTCAGCTGTTCTACAGACTACCAGAAAAAAGCAAAAAGGCAGACAGATCCTGTGAGGCATATCGGTTCAAAACTTGAATGAAAGAAATGAACAATCATATAAAATTAAGACGGAAACTAATTTTCTAAAGAAATGGAGTGTTCCAGGTTGAGGCAGGATAAGTTCAAGCTGAAACACAGACATCGTATTTGGCCAGGAAGCCGGGAAGCACTCAATGGACATTCAGGTCAGATCAAACTGTCAGAGTAGTCACCTAAAGAAATTCCCACTGGCCAAATCTGGGACAATTTGAGTATTAAAGAGAATACTGACACCTAAAACAAGCAAAAGAAAAAATAACAAGGATCAGAGCAGAAATCAATAGAATTGAAAATAAGACAACAGAGGAAAAAACTCAACAAAAACCAAAGCTGTTTTTTTGGAAAATATAAACAAAATCGATAAACACATAGCTAGATTAAGAAAGGAAAAAAGAGAGAAGACACAAATTACTAATATAAAAAATGTAAGAGGGATCATCTACTAATTGCATATACATTAAAAGGATAATAAAGGACTATTATGAAAAACTCTGTACCCACAAATTTGATAACTGAAGTGAAATGGACCAATTCTGTGAAAGACATAATCTACCAAAATTCCTATAAAGAGAAATGGATAATCCGAATAGGTCTACACCTATTAAAGAAACTGAATCAGTAGTTATTAAACATCAATTAAAAACACCAAGACCAAATGGTTCACTTTTAAGTGAACATTTAAGAGAAAAAAAAAATCAATTGTCTATAATATCTTTCAGAAAACAGA
The DNA here is from genome assembly GCF_036321535.1 of Camelus dromedarius. NCBI lineage: Eukaryota > Metazoa > Chordata > Mammalia > Artiodactyla > Camelidae > Camelus > Camelus dromedarius. Next base: position 20,408,935 of record NC_087443.1, read on the forward strand.
AGCAGAGGAAACACTCCCTAACTTATTCTATGAGGGCAGCATTATCCTAATACCAAATCAGATACATTACAAGAAAACTATAGAGCAATATCTCTTACGAACACAGATGCAAAATTCTCAACAAAATATCTGTAATCAAATCTAACAATGAATAAAAAGAATTCTATACCACATCAAAGGGGGATTTATTTCAGGAATGCAAAGCTGGTTCTAAAATCTATAAATGCAACACATCACACCAAGAGGCTAAAGAAGAAACATCATATGATCATATCAATGGAAGAAGAAAAAGCATCTGATAAAATCTAATACCCATTCATGATAAAAACTCTCAGAAAACTATCTACCCCCTCCCCCTCAAAACACCCCCTATAGTTAACACACTTAATTGTAAGAAACTGGTTACTTTCCCTCTAAGTTCAGGAACAAGGTAATAACATGTCCTCTTTCACCACTCCTATTCCATATCATACTGGAAGTTCTAGCTATTCCAATATGACAACAAAAGAAAATAAAGGGTATAGAGATTGTGAAAGAAGTAAAATTGTTTGTTTGCAGATGACATGATTATATATGTAGAATTTTCCAAAGAATGGACAGAAAAACCTCCTTGTTGATAACAGCTGTTTCCACTTGGGTATGGATTAATAACTCTGATACTGCTATACACATATACATACTGGAATTGAACAATTAAGTGAATGGATGGTATATGGTGGGAGGCAGGTATCTCACTAGGAAATTCAGTGACCAATAAGGGGAGGATGCCAGAATGATTTATGTAGTAATGGATTAGAATGGAAGACAGTAAGAATTCATGTGTGCTTTAATATAGACATAGATGGTTACACACAAAAATATTTGTAGACATGTATATAGACAAATATTTATATACATGTGGGTTAATATATACATATTCATTTCTTTGCTCTGTCTGCCAAGAGTGCCTAAAAGAAACCACATTCCAGAAACAATAAGCACATCTAGCACCTCCATCTTGGTTTCTAACACCATTCTCCAATAAAAGAACACAGGGCTCCTTGGAGAAATGGCTAATTCTAGGTCTGGGGCAGAAAATGTACAAGATGAGCTTGGAGCATCTTGTAGTGCCAGAAAGTAAGGATGTCCTCAGAAACAAATAACACCAACTCTGATGTAGGTATGTCAAAGGGGCACGGGAGCCAACTAAAAGATCTCTTAATAGCCAAAGGTGGAACAATCTGAACAAAATAAAATAAAGTAGTACTGGATTACAACCCAAGGTTTAAAGTAAGTATTCATACATCCATAGTGATATTAATGATGGAATAAATTAATAAATGGGAAAAGAGAGAGAGTTCTCATGCAGGATTCCAAATAATTAATACATTCTACTCTCAAGGAGGGAGCATTTAATTCCTCATTCTTCAAGTGTAGGCTGCACACAGTGACTTCTTCCAAACAGTACAGTAGGGAAAGGGGTTAGAGGAGAGATCTGACAAATACTATCTCAGCCAGGTGATCAATGTCAACATCAACAGTTGTGAATTATGGTATGCACTCTTGACATTACATGATGAAAATGGCACTTTACCTTTGTGATCTTCCTCCCCCAAATCCATAACCCTAGTCTAAATATAAGAAAAACATCAAATTCCAATAAAGAGGCATCCCACAAAATGCCTGTACGGTGCTCCTCAAAACTGTGAGGGTCACTAAAAATCTCAAGAAATGTCTGAAAAACTCAAAGCCAAGAAGATTCTGAGGAAACATGACAACTAAATGTAATGAGGTTATCTTGGATGGGATACGTGAAAGAGAAAAAGGACATTAGGTAAAAGCCAAGGAAAGTGGAGAAAACTATGGACTTTAGCCAATAATAATTCATCAATATTAGTTCACTAATTATAACAAATGTACCATACTAATGTAGGCTACTGATAACAGAAGAAACAGGGTACAGAGTATATAGGAACTCTCTGTAACATATTATCATTTTTTTTGTAAACCTGAAATTTGTAAAAAATAAAGTCTACTTTAAAAAGGGACAGTGACTAAATAATGATAACCACCCCTCAAACAAAAATCTCTGTAATACCAAGAGAGAGAGAAAGAGAAATAAAATTTTTTGACATCTTTGGAGATGACCAGTCACCCATTTTCAGAGTTGAAATTGAGTTCAGAGTTTCAGAGCTGAAAGAATTCTCAGAGTTAGAGTTGATACATCAAAGGGAAATAAGCATTTCCCTCATTTTTTCAGGAAGGACTGTAGTTTAATCTCAGTTGACATGGGAGAGGTCTTTTATAGGGAGGACTGTTAGCTGATAGATCCAGAAGGATGACAGGGTTAGAAAAGCACCACTTTACAAGCCCAAATGAATTAACTGGTTTAGACAAGGTTTATCAACATATGCTAAAAACATCAGGTAAAAGGCTGCTGGGAACAGAATATTTGCAGGGAACTAAAATATCACCTCACCGATCAACTGCTGATTGCAAAGTGGGGGAACCATCTTTATTATGGACAGATCTAGTGAATACCACTTTAACCAAATGATCACATTTCAGGTAGATAACCTGATGTGGTATGCCTTGTATCATGAATCAACATAACATACATAGAGTATCTAAGCCCCAAAACCTAAATATAATGCAACCTTTAGTTCCAACCCTCTGTTCTTAGGAAACACAGTGGCTAGAGAGAAAAGTTAAAGACCACAAGGAAACAATCAGACAAATCAAGAATGAGGGAACATTCTATAAAATGACCAGTCTGATCTCTTCAAGAAGCTACCATTGTGGGGTAGAAAAGTGGAGGTGGGGGCAACAGTAGTAAATTAAAAGTGACTAAAGTAACAACAATCAAATGTAATGCATGAACTTTGATTGAATTCTGGCTCAGGAAAACCCACTACAAACAACTGGAAAAACTTGAATACAGACTAAACATTAAGGGTTTTCCCTCCACCAAAGATGACATTTATAAGAGAATGTGTTTAACTTTAGGAGATGCTTTAGGGGTCAAAAGCAGCCAAAAAAAAAAAAAGCTCTATTAAGAGAGAAATAAACAAATATAACAAAATGTTAACTATCGTATCCAAGTGGTAGTATACAGGTGTCAATTGTCCTATTCTTTTCATTTGTCTGTTATGTTTGAACATTCTTAATAAAAGCTGAGGGTGATGTGGAAGAATACAGTCATTAAAAAAAAAAAAAAAAAAAAAAAGCTGGCTAAATGATCAGTTGCAAACCACCGGAAGACAGTAATAGCAATTTCTTCGGACAGGTATAGCAAGGAAACACAGGTTTTAAACCAGTCCCTATGACACATACACTACATACATAAACACTAGAAAAGGAGGGGCATGAAAGAGATAGAATCAGTTTAAGAAACAATTCCTATCTTCTAAAGTTTAAAATATCAACCAAAACTCTACTGATAAAATCACCTAAGACTGAACACCTCCAATATCCCATTTTTTTAAGAAGAAAAAAGGGACTAAAAAAGAGAGAGCTCCCTCTTCAACTACAATGGTTGAAGAGTGATAAAAGTTTTGTAACTTTGAAATTTTAGAAATATATGAGTGAGTTGGAGGATGAAGAACATAAAGAACTCATGAAGACCATAAATTAATTTACATACATAAAAATACATGTGAAGATAGAACACGAAATCAAAATCAGCAACATTTCATGTCTTATATTAATAATGGGTTTCATAGAATTAAATTCTCTCTGCAACCTCTTACTTTACTAGTGCCTGTGCTGTAGGCATATACCGCTACAACCATTAAGTCCGGTCCCAACGTCAACCCCTCCATATAATGACTTAAAAAGTTATCCTGGGGTTTCTCTGTGGGACAAATTCTAAAATTTTACTCAATATAACCGAGTAGATACTTCTTATTGCCTCCTCCACACTATCTAGGATTCTCCAGCCTTACAACTATGACAATATCTTGCCAACAAATATATGTATGCCTGCCATTTCTCATTCCTGATCGACATGAAAATGTTACCTTATCTTTAACCCCCCCAAACTTTGCAAAAATGTCATTTTCAACTGCCATTTGTTTACCTTTTTCTACTCTTAATCTTATTTTCCTTTCTCTAATAATTGCTATAATGTATATACAATGACTATATATTGTATATATAATGACAATGGTACTCAAACTCTCACTTTGAGAAAAAACTAAAACCATATACAACATTCCCTTATAATGGTTAACTAGGTACTTCAGACCAATTCTTATACTGAGAGCAAAGGAAAAACCTGGACATCCCCTTTCCCCAAGCAAAATTAGAAAAACAAACATAAAATACCTCTTTGAAGGCATCAGACTGCTAAAAGGGCAGTAAAAAAAGCATGGAGGCTAAGATCTGGGAGAGTAAGGACATCATCAGAGGTGAGCCAAACATCTGGGGGCCATTTTCTCAGGAAGCATCTGCCAATTCCGTAAGGGTGGCTGAGAAGCCGAGCTAAACTTGCCAGATTTGCAAGGCTGGTGGGGATCAGGTGTTAATTATTAGAGGTAAGGAACCAACAAAGTACAGGGATAGAGAAACAGGGGGCTGATAACATCCCTGGTTTTATGTTGAGACCCCAAAGGATCATATCCTAGGATTAAAGAAAAAAGAAAATAGATCAGCCTTTGCAGACTCTGGAGAGCTCAGCTTTGAAACACTTTAGTCTCTGACTGGATTAAGATGATCCTTAAATTATCTCTATAATTTTTCATACATAATGTCTTAATTAAAAAATCCAGGTATAGGAGACTAAGACAGTATGCTAAAAAATTAAGTGACACAAAAGCCTACAGGAAAACACTTACAGAGGATCAAGATAATAGTTATCCAATACAGACATGCTTAATATATTCCTTTTTTTCTTTTTTTAACCAAGAGCCATGAAAGACTGGCCCTGTTTCAAAATTTCAAATCATACTTTATTTCCTAATCCTTAAATTCGATCTGATTGATTTTTGAGGAATTCCCACAGCTGTTCTAAAGCCTCCTTTGGTCCACATACATCCAAAAAGAACACAACACCCACTAAAGTAAGAAAAATCAGTCCTCCAATCTAAAAGGAGTTCACATGCCCACAGACAGGCCCTCGAACTCGCTCTACTGGTACAATCCCCAAGAGGAAGCACATCCCCATTAAGTTGCCACCAGAGAGTGAACTGTTGCAGGAAGCCACCATAACTCAAATGACAAGTTTTCAAGCATTTTACATCACAACCATTACATATACACCTCTGTGTGTATCTATATGTAATGAATTGAAACACAAATTTCAAAAAGCAATTCTTAGCTCCAGTAAGCAAGTTAGAGTGATTGACAGAAGGATAGACATGTAGATTAATGGAGTAAAACTGAGAGTCCAAGGGGGATAAAACCCATTAAAAACAAACAAGAATGGTAAGAGAGTTCAATAAGAAAGCACAGTACAGTTGACTCTTGAACCTCCCGTGCAATTGAAAATCTAGGATTACATTTATGGTCGGCCCTCTTTAATCCACATCCACATCCTTGGATTCAACCAACTTTGGATCATGTAGTACTGCAGTATGTATTTGTTGAAAAAAATATGCATATAAATGGACTTACACAGTTCAAACCTAGGTTGTTCAAGGGTCAATAGTATTTTCAACCAATAGTGCTGGGACAACTATATACCCATATGCAAAAGAATGAAGTCAGGTCCCTTCTCACATCACACACAGATTAACTCAAAATGAATCACAGACTTAAATATAAGAGCTAAAACTATAAAACTCTTCACGATCTCTTTACAAGTTATCTTCACAATCTTCAGTTAGGCAGTGATCTCGAAGATACAACACCAAAAGCACAAGCAACAAAGAAAAAATAGATGAACTGGATTTCAATAAAATTAAAATCTTTAGTGCTCCAAATGATAACATTAAGAAACTGAAAAGACAACCCCCAAAATAGGAGAAAATATTTCTGAAATACTTGATAAGTTCTTGTATCTAGACTATATAAAGAATACTTACACCACAATAAAAAGATAAATAACCCAATTTTTAAAATGAGCAAAGGGTTTGAATGAATATTTCTCCTAACATATACAAAGCACGTGAAAGATGACCAATATCATTAGCCATTAGAGAAATGGGAATCAAAATTACAGTAAGATACCACTTCAAACCCATTAAGGATGGCTGTATCAACAGACAGACAATAACAAAAGCATCAACAGGATGTAGACAAACTGGAACCTTTCATACCTTGCTGGTGGATATGTAAAATGATGCCGCCACCCTGAAGAACAGTTTGGCAGTTCCTCAACATGTTAAACGTGGGATTACCCACGTGACCAGCAATTCCAATCCTAGTGATATACCCAAGAGGACTGAAAACATACATCAAACAGGAACTTGTGCCTGAATGTTCAGCATTACTTATTATAGCCAAATGCCCATCAACTGAAGAGTGGATAAATAACATGGGCTATATCTATACAAACGAATATTAATTATATCATAGAAAGTAATAAAGTACTGATACATGCTACAAGATGAATGAATCTTGAAAACATTACGCTAAGTGAAATAAGCAGTCACAAAAGATCACATATACATCCTATATGATGCCCAGAAAAGGCAAATCTATGATAGAGACAAAGCAGAAGATCAGTAGTTACTTGGGGCTGGGGCTGGGACTGGGGCAGGGTTTATGGGTGTAGGTGTGTGTATGTGCACATGAAGGAATGGGAAGTAGAGTTGTTAGAAACTCTAACAAGCAGAGTTTCTTTTGGGAGTGACAAAAAATGTCCTAAAATTAATTTGTGGTGATAGCTGCATTACTCCATGAATATATGAGAAAGACTTTGAACTGTATTCTTCAAATAGGTGAACTGTAATGATATGGGAATTAAATCTCAATAAAGATGTTAAAAAATTTTAGCGCCTTGTTACTTGTGATACACTGTGATATTTTCCATTGCATTTCATTTAAAAATGTAATCTCTTAAATTCATTCTACAATCCACAAATGGGCCATGACAGGCAATTTAAAAAAACACTGCCACAGAGTCCTCTAACAGTACAGCTGGCCACCTTCTCCCACCTATGAGCAGGATTAATCCCCTCAAACCTCACATCCCAGAAAAAGTCCCACTCTTCCTGGTCATCTATTATTTTCTGAGTTGTCATTGCCACACTGCTATGTATATCCTCATTTTCCCCAATTCCACAACCCCCCCCTAAATACTTTACTGGGCCTTCTGAAATTCCTAATTTGTGACAAGCAAACAGCCAATTTATGTTACCTTTACTATTCCTTATCATTGTCTACCCTCCCTCCAATTCTCCCTCACTGAGGACATTAGCAACTGGTACATAGTAGGTACCCTTACTCTGAGCTTCACCATTTACTAACTTCATCATTCATGCAGACTGACTGACGTCTTTAATACTTCAGCCCTTTAATTCATTGCCCTCCTCATTTCCACAGAATTTCTCTTCTATTCCACCTCAGGAGCCCACTCCCAAGGCTACCCTAGATATTATCATTGTCAGAAGTTGTTATATCTCTGTCTGCCATTATCTCTATTTCAAGCATCCTACCTGACCACCACATTCAATCCTTCTGGTTCTCTTACTTCATCCAACCACCACCCGCAACAATTCTAATTGAAATTTCCAATACATTGATGCTACCCCTTCCTTACTATCCGTCCTGACTTCACTTCCTTTCTTGTCCATGTTAGATTTCATGATTCATTACCACCCCTCTAAGCATTCCCTTTAAAGAGCCCTAATTTCCCTTGTTCCCTTTCCTTTTATTTTAAATTTTTAATATAAAATATTCTTAAAGTATAGTTAATTTACAATATTATGTTAGTTTCAGGTGTGCAGCATGGTAATTCAGAATTTTTAAAGATTATACTCCATTAAAAGTTATTATAAGATAATGGCTATAATTCCCTGTGCTACGTAAGATATCCTTCTTGCTTATCTATTTTATACACAGAAGTTTTTAATCTCTTAAATCCCATACCCTTGTCTCGCCCCTCTGCCTTTCCTTCCCCGCCACTGGTAACCACTAGTTTGTTTTCTATATCTGAGAGTCTGTTTCTGTTTTGCTATATATACTCATTTGTTTTTTTCACATATAAGTGATATCACACAGTATTTGTCTTTCTCTGACTTATTTCACTAAGCATAATATTCTCTAGTTCCATTTATGTTGCTGAATGGCAGAATTTCATTCTTTCATGCTGATCTAGTTTTATGTGTCAACTTGGCTACAGTTCTTCTATTCAATCAAATACTAATCTAAGTGTTGCTGTGAAGGTATTTTGTAGATATGGTTAACATCCACAATCAGTTGACTTTAAGCAGAGGAGATTATCCTCAATAGTGTTGGTGAGCCTCATCCAATCAGTTGAAAGGCCTTAAGAGCACAACTGAGGTTTTCCTGAGGAAGACAAAATTCTGCTTCAAGACTGCAGCATCAGTTCCTGTCCAAGAGTTTCTTGCCAGCCTGCCCTACAGATTTCCAACTTGTCAGCACCCATAATTGTGTAAGCAAATGCCTTGAAATTTCTTTATATACACATATGTACATACATATTTCCTAGTGATTCTGTTTCTCTGGAGACTCTGACTGATACACTTGACAAAACCTCACCCCAGAGAAACTGAAACATTTGTCTTATCTTTGCTTATATTTAACCAGTTAAATAATGCTGGGTGGGGGGAAAAAAAATCACAAAACCAGGCTAACAGATACCACTTTAAATTCAAGACTTTCTAATGCTTAAATGGTCAATCAATACTTCTTAAAAAACTGTTTTAAACACCCCCATTCCCCTCCCACCTCATACCAATGAGAAAACAGAAAGCAGGAGAGAAGATGAAAGCCAAGAAGATAAACTTTCATCTTTCAGCAACCAAATTTCCTTGGAAGAACACACAGCTTTTCTGCATTCCCTATTTGATGCAAGACATCTTTCTAACAAAGGCCAATCTCTCTACTAGTGCTCTCCACCTCCTTTCCCACATATTCTCCTTTTTATTCACTGAACCCTACATTTTTCTTTACCTACCAACCTACTTCTCTGTTCCACTTCATTAGAGAAATACCATCTGCAAATTCTCATATAATCTGGAATTAGGGAAAGATTTGCTAATCTTTCCCTAATTAGAAGTCAACAACCAGAAGGACTGGGAAGCTTAACTACTGAGGAAAAAAAAATTTCAGCATGACAAAACCATCACAAGCAAATTTAAAAAGCAAACAGTAAACTAGAAAAAGTATTTCCAAAAAAATAGCACAGAGCTATTTTCCCTAAATATAAATCCTACAAATCTAAAAAACAAAACAAAACAAAAAAAAAAACAAAACAGTAACAAAGCAACAGAAAAATAGGCAAAGGTATGGATAGTTCACAATAAAAATACCAACAGTCCTTAAAAGACAAAAGATGTTTAACCTCATTCATACTGGTAATGAGAAAAGCAGCAGGCATCCTTACACAGTGCTGGTGGAATGCTGGAACAATCTCTACAGATAGCACTTAGGCAATATCTATCAAAATTATAAATGCACATACACTCTGACCTAGCAATTCCACTTCCGGAAGTGTATTCTACACATTTCTATACAAGGGGGAAATTATGTATGCACAAAGTAATCCGTTGCACCATGGTTTTTGATAGCAAAAGACTGAAAACAACCTAAATGTACCTCAAAAAGGGGCTACATAAGAATGTTACACCTGTATAATGGTATTACTGATTAAATTTTTGAGTCTTCCCAAAATTCTTATATTGAAGCCCTGACCCCTAGGTAATAACCTAGGTAATCAGGTTTATAAGAGGTCATGATAGAGCCCCTATAATGGGATTAGTGTCATAAAAAGAGGAAGAGAGAGCAGAGCACTCTTTCTCCATATGAAGTCACAGTGAGAAAGTGACATCTGAAAGTCAGAAGAGTCCTCACCAGGAACCAAATCTCCTGGCACCTTGATCTTAAACTTTCCAGCCTCTAGAGCTGTGAAAAATAAATGTCTGTTTTTCAAGCCACCCAGTCTATGGTATTTTGTTATAGCAGCCCAAGCTAAGACAAATGGTATACCATGAAGGTGTTTAAAAAAAAAAAAAGAATAAACATGCTATTTATGTACTAATAAGACTAATATGAAATCATCTCTAGGCTATACTGTTAAGTTAAAAACAAAAGGTGAAAGATAATGTGCATGGTATGCAACTTAAAGAAAAAACAGGGGAGGCACAGGACATATACACATAAGATACACAATCCTTCACTGTCAGTTCTGAAATCCATAAAGCTTTGAGAAATACAAGTTTATTGTAAATTTAGTACAAACCTATTTGGTGTCAAACCTGACCAAAAATTCCACAAGACAATCTGCAATTTTTATTTATCCTTGCTGTACTATATTTATGCTTTCAATACAGAAATCTTAATGTGTTTGATTATAGGATGTAACCCCTCCTCCTGCTAGGGTTTCTGGATAGTAGAGTAGATGCGCTACATTACCTTTCTACAGTCCCCTCATCCCCCACCCCCCAAAAAACCCAAAACTTAATTCTGAAATACTTCTGGACCAAAGGTTTTGGAAAGGAATTATACATCTGTATTTACTTGCACACACATAAACTATCTTTGAAAGGAAACTTAACACTGTTTCCATGCAAAGGAATGAGGTGGCTGGGCTGCACAGGGTACAAAGGAAATTTTTCACTGTATACCTTTTTAAATCTTTGAAATCTGAATCAGTAAATATACCACTTAGTCAAAAGATAAATAAAATGTAAATAAAATAAAATCACTGAAAATTTAAAATTTTTAACAGAACAGACAAAGCAAGATGCTTTGGTTTTTTATTTAACTGAAAACTGACCCTTTCTTAAATCACAGGGAAATCTGTACAGTGATGGCTTTCCTTTATCTCACTTTTGGTTGACCCAAATGGCATCTGAGAGAGAATCCCCCTCTCAGGAGCAAGGCAGAGAATGGTGTACTTCCATTCCCATTAACAGCTTTTAGGAAATAGCAACCTCCCAATGTTTTTGATACATCATGCCAAGCAAAGCACGTGTGCTTGACTGTTTTTCTCTTCTAGTGTCCCCAGAAATATGACGGGGCTTAGGCCTCTCAGCAACAGGAAGCAGTGAAGCTCACACTTCTCAATATCAGAGAAAGGCTTAAGAAAGTGCTCCCAGCAAAAATTTTGCCTTCGGTTTTCAGAAAGCTTCAACATAGTAGAGTGGGAGGACTCCAGTTAATATTTGACTAGCATCTTTTCTACTACCTGATTTTCATACTTTTCATACACTTATTTTGATACCCTGTTGTGTTTTCCAAAATGGATCTGAGATGACTATAAGGTTTGCATTTTCTTCTGACTTAGATTTTGACTAATCTGTACCACACTCTCAACTTTAACCAGAAATGAGGAGAGACGACATCTTGCTTTCTGTGGTTTATCTAGTGAGCATTACTTTAAAAGGCAGAGCTAGAAATGTATATGGTTCAGAAGTCCCCAAATGCCCCAACATCCGGCTCTAAGCCTGATAACTAAAGAAATTCCCAATGAAATGCCTAACAATACTTGGTTTCTTGTATTAGGACATAAATGCACTTATGTTTGTTCTTATCTCCCATCAAGTTATACTCAGTGAAAATAGAGCCTGACTTCTACTTCCTGTGGCCCCCATATCACTTAATACCTGTTTTGGTATAGAGTGGTTTCTCAATAAATACTACCTGTGCAAAACCAGCATCATCTCCTAGTTGCTGTCCTCAAGGAGGAGCAAGAAATTTAATGTACCGATATAACCACAGAAACACTACTCAGAAAACTTAGAAAAACACAGAAAAGAAAGATAATAATTCCTAATGCTACTTAATAATCTCTAGAAAATGCTTAATGAACTGTTGTGGTTACCTGATCTCTAACAAATCTGCAGTCTTCACGTAGTCAAAGATCTCAGTAAGATCAAATTTAAAAGATATGACAGTATTCCATTTTCTTCAAATGTGGGTACATGATAAAGCTATTCTCAGCTCTTGGATTCCCATTCCCTTAGATATCTGCCAAACTAAACCTAGGAAAGCTCAGGCAATTCTCTGCAATGGGAAAGGTAAATGTGGCAAAACAACATTGTATCAGAGAATGTGGTAAATTTTCCCTTTAGTATTTGCTTTTGGAACATTTCCCACTTTTTAGGCAGAGAGGATTACTAGTCCAAATGTTAAAATCATTTCAGTCAATTCAGATTAGATAAGATGATCAAATTTTAACTAAACCCCCAGAGATGCAGAGGGAAAGAAAAAAAAACTAATGTATTCTGGAGAATTTGAATGTATACTGTACATCAAAGTGGTTTTAAATTTACTTGGCATTTAGCATTTGTTCCAAGTTAAAAAAAAAAGTAAGTGACAACAATAGCTAAAATTTCTTTAATACATACATTTAGTGTTCCAGGTACTGTACATGCAGTACCTTGATATAAACCTCACAGCCCTATGAGAGTATGTGCTATCATCACTCTCATCTGATAGATAATAAAACAGGCCCAAAGATGTTACATAACCAGAACGAGCCTATGCCATATAGTTAGGTAGATTTGGAGCATGGATTGAACTCAAGGCTGACCCTAAAGTCCATGCTAGCAACTTTAACTAAGTTTGGGCACCTTAACTTTCTAAAGAATTGGCAGATTTTAACCAAACCTAATGCACTACCAAAGAGGAACAGGAGACACAGACATATATTTGTGCTATATTTGCTATATCTGTGATATAATCCACCACCCTGAAAAAGAATGGCAATTAGTAAGTTTTCTAAAAGTCTTTATACACATATATACTCACATATAATTTTAAAAACTAGATTTCAATGAAATTTGGCCTGCCCAGAGAATTGGGATAGGCTTTTGTGCATTTGGGGGAAGGCCTCTCATAATCTTTTAGAAGAACATAAATTCACTCTTTAGATATGCCTTAAGTTCCATCCCTGATCATAAGCTTCCTGAGGCTAATATACTCTTCATTTTCACATTTTCCACTAAGTCTCTGAGAGCACTAAGTTTCGTTAGTAAGTATGGCACTGTGTAATGAATAAAATCTACCATCCAAAGAACTCATGTTAACTTACAGTGAAGCTTTTTATTTGATTTGTAAGTATAGGTATTACAGAAAATATCTGACTTAATTTTCTCTGCTTCTGTAAATTATAAAAATCTAATTTTCATTTGCTGTTCTTGACACAGGATTCTGCTATCACCCAAGAAGAACTCTTTTTACCCCAGTATGTTTTCTGAAGAACCACCTATCTGAGGAATAATCTATTAAAAAATTTAAAAAGAGAGTTCCAAAAGCCTTTACAGTTCTAAATCCAAAAAGGTAAGCCACTTGTCTATGGCTTTAGAGCTTGTTGATGACAAAGTCCAGATGACAGCAATGAGAAGTGAACCCACGTCTGATTCCTGGATAGGTCTATTTCCACCTATTACCCTGAAATGACAGGACAGTTTATCTTAATACTCCTGTCACCTTTTAGATAATAAAAGTTTGTTGACTCAGAACTCATTTCTGAAATCAAAGTTCAAGTTAATCCACATTAGAAGCAAGAAGACGAAGCTGCTGAATGTTCATGTAAGGAGCTCATGACTAAGACAATAAGCATCACAGCTCACAGAAACAGGCAAATGATTCATATCTAAAGCTATGTGGCTATAATGACTTCCTTGCACTACATGAATCAGAATGGCTACTATCCATACCACTGACCTGACCAGAGACCTCTAGAGAGCTGGCATCTTAGTATCAGGCATTATTTTATACACGTGCAACAAAGCATCTCAACTATCTAGATGACTCAAATATGTCAAAATGGAACTCACTGACAAAGTGAGACAGTAAGAATCAGGTGTCTATTCAACAACCTCTTAATTGCCACTAGGATAGTTTGTGACTAGTGACTTAACAAATTATTTCAAGTTGTTTCACTGAGGATGAGTATCATCACAAAGTTATTTCCATAATATTAGGCATCGAGCAAATATTTAAGATTCTAACTTCATTAATTTCGGTAAAATTTATTCTTAAACTAATTTCCTCTCCCAGTGGCTTTTCTCCCAGGGTTTAAAGGAATATGAAGGCTATCGCTTCCTAGTCTGCCAGGACACTTAAAGGGAGCTCTTTTCAAACTCATTAATGGAATATGCTTACTAAAAGAATCAGTGCTACCTTTTCCTTTAAAGATAATGTAGAGTGGAATGGGGGGTGACTGCTAATGGGTGTGGGATTTCTTCTTGGAGTGATGAAAATGTCCTGGAATTAGATAGTGGTGATCAGTGCATAACTTTGTGACTATATTAAAAACCACTGATGCACACTCTAAAAGGGTAAATTTATAGTATGTGAATAATGTCTTGAAAAAGCTGTTATTTTTGAAAACCAACAGAATTTAGAAAACAAAGCAAAAAAAAAAAAAAAAAACAAAAAAAAAAACCCCTCTGGTTTGATATGTATATACAGCCTGACTGAAAACTTTGTATCAGTAACTCTTACTGGAATCTCACATACCTTAACTAGGTAGAGCAATAAAAGTTTAGTATCTCGAGATTTTCATCCCTTATCTTAATAATGTATTATTTTATTTCTTTATTTGTACTCTAAATCAGAGAATGATAAGCTCACCTGAAATTCTTTCACATCCAAAACAAATGCTAAAACATACTAAGCAGTGAGTAGAAAAGAGATGTAATGTGGATAAATTAGTATTATTTTGAGTTTTAGGCCCACATGCCTCACCAACAGTATTAGTAAAGGAAGAATTTAAAATTAAACATTTCTAACAAACACTTCTAAAATGATATTAGAAAATAAACATTTCTAATAAAACTTTCACGCCATTTATTTCCTTTGTTCTAACTTTTCCACTTAAAGGAGTATTCAGAAACTTTTCAAGTAATATTCACAAAAGGACAAATGCAATTATTTTAGACCCCTATTGAAGTATTCTGTGTGCGTGTCTCTGTATGTATATAAGTCACACAGAGACACACACACATATAGAAAAAATTTTAGACAAGGTTTAATTTTAGGATAGTCAATGATTTAGAAGTGATAGGAAAAAAACCGATATTGAAGTGGTTCAAAAGCAGCTACTCTCAAGACCGATAATACGAACTGATCATTTAGCGGCAGGGAAGACAGTTTGCATGAGGCTTCCAAAACCTTACAGAGAACATCAAATGCTTTTTCTTTTTCTTTTTTTTTTTTTTTTTAATAAAGGCCTGAGTTCAAATATTATCAATCGTAAAGAACTTTTCATCCATCTGATTTTTACTGAACACAGCATATTCCAGACTAGGTGCTGGAGACACAGATCCAAGACAAACTTGTCCTCAAGGAAGTCCCATTTTGATTGCTTGTTTATGTCAGGTACACGAAACATGTTCACTTATAGCATCTGATCCCCTAGGCTTAACCCACAGCAGGAGATTCTGAAGTAAACATTACAAATGACTGTAAAGAAATATATAAAAGCTGTTGCACGTTTAGATCAAATTTAACTCTATTTACTAATATGTGTAACATTACACTAGAAGTTCCAGGTGCACTACTAAAAAACAGTAAAATGACACAGAGTGTAAATATACCTTCGTTAACACACATAATTTATACAATCGTCTTACTTAAAGATACATCTATCTTATTTCAGTCAGAGTATCTTCGTTCATTAAAGGATGTTTCTCTTTACCCTCAAACTCTGGGTATAGTACTGAACAGTTGCTGAATGAATGAATGAATGAAATAAACAGATGTTCTAATTACCAAGGAGGTACTCGCTTAATGCTTATCTCAAAACACAATGGAGTGACAGACCAGAATTCAATTGGAAAGATCACTGAATCTCAGAGGTAAAAATAGTAACCATTGGACATTGATACCGTGCAGTCAACGTGTTATTAAGTTCACAGTAAACATATGATGGGAAACTTTCAGAAATTAAAATGAAACATGTTCATCACAATACTTTAAAATAGACTTGGTTCCACCACCTAAGGGTTGGGAACACAAACGCAAGACAAAGAGACGGGAGAGTAGGGTGAAACAGTCAAAAGGTCACCATCGAGTGACCCTCAAGAGAAATGCGCGCTGACCACTGAAGCTCGCGCCGAGCTTGACGGACACCTCCCGTCGAAGCCACGGGCCCCGGCTCTCCCTCGCGGCCCGGAGCTGAAGGCCACCCGAGCCCCTTTCGACGCCGCCGCCTGCGTTTGCCCAGAACATTAGCACAAAGAAACCACCGAGAAACAAAACACCGTCCCCGTGGGCGCCGGGCAGGCTTCGAGACCCGGCGATCAGAACGCTCTCCGCTGCTCCCCGCCGCCGGGAGAGGTAGCCAGGACGCGGCGGACCGCCAGGGCGCCTCAGTCCCGACCTTCCCCGAAGTGTTTCAGAACTTGCCACCCGCCCCCCGCTCCATTTTCCCCTCCCGACGTGGACGCGAGACCCGCGCAAGGAGGGCGCGCGAGGACCGACGGGCGGAGCTGGGGCGACGGGCGCGGGGGGGTGGCGGCCAGGGCGCGCCGGAGTCCTGCAGCCCCACGCCCCCTGGCCTTCCCCCGCTTCCCCGGCCGCTATTGTTCCCGCGCCGCCCCCGCCGGCCGAGCGCCCCCCGCCTGCCGCGCGCTCCCGGCCCCACTCCCGGGAGGGGGTCACGGCTGAGGAGAGGCGGCGGCGGTGGCGGCGGCACAATAACATAAACACTGCGGGGCCGCCGGCCGCCCCGGCCCTGCGGCACCCGCCGCACTCACCCGGCAGTGCAGCGAACGACGACAGGAAAGCCCTGCGGCGGGGACCGGCGCCGTCCCGGCGGTGGCCGCGGCCGTTACCCAGCCTTGCTCGCGGCTCCGCACTCCGGGCCGCGTCGTCCGGCCTCCGCCGCTCCGCTGAGTAACAGGGACGCGGGCCGTCACCGCGCACGCCCGCCCACGTCATCGCGCAGGGCCCCGCCCCCGCGCTTTGCGAGCGGCCCGAGGGGCGGGGCAGCCCCGGGGCCCGGATTGTGGGGGCGGGCCCTCAGTCCGGAGGCGGGGCTACTTTAGGGGACCGGTAGGATTTGCTGGGGTCGCCCGAAGGCGCAGCTGCCAGGAGAGCCTCTGAGAGCCGCGTGTGAGGGGCGTGGCGGGGAGCCGAAGGGGTGGGGCCCTCCTCCTGGCACGTGGCGGTGTGTGGCCTGAGCGCCCCGTTTGTGTATAAGGGCGGTCAGCTAGTCCGCGCCAAAGCCTCAGGGGCTCCTCTCCCCAGGATTTAAAGGTCAGGTGCACTTAGATCAGACCCCCCCGGGGAGCAGGCACCCCGGCCAGGGCACACACCTGAGAGACGAAGAACTCTTTACCTTGACCGGCAGTGCGTTCCAGTCTGAGGACACCTGCTACGGGCCCAGCAATCCACAAGCTAGTAGTCTCTTCAACCGCCTGGTAAAAGCTGCCTCCTGTTTTCCCGAAATCCACTTCCTACAAGATTCCATGCATTACCCTATTTGTCTCTGGGCCCCACAAGGCGTGTAGATGTTAGTTATAGAAGTGACAAATTGGCAAGCCCTTAAATATCCAGCAATGAGTGGAAAGATGTCTAAATTACATACATGCTTGCAATAGAATCCATTTTAGCAATTTAAATGCCATTTGATCAAGAGATTCTTAACAACATAGGAAAATGTTCATTATACATCATTAAAAGAGAAGCAAGTCTATATATAGTCTATATGTAGAGAATGATCCTACTTATGTATTATGTATACATAGAAAGAGCCTGGAAAGAAACGTGCCGAATTATTTTAACGGTAGTTCATCATTGGACTGTGACTAGGTTCTCTTTTATACTTTGAGTATTTTTCCGTAGTTTACAAACTATATTCATCATCAGAAAAAGTGTATTACTTTAATAATGAATAATCCATATTTGTTGAGTAAATGAGTGAATTCAGATAGGCTATCTTCCACATCATGTCCAGTGATTCTGAAATGAAACATAAATGTGAACATTCATTCATTCTCTCCCCAATTCCTCCTTTCTTCTCAGGCTTCTTTATTTCCTTCCTTCCCTTATTTCTCAGATAAATATGTATTACATGTCCATTCTGTGCCAGGTACTGTGCTAGCACTGGCAATACGATGAAGCTTACAGATTTAATCACTATAATATAGAAATAATAACAGTAAACCTGCAAAATGATCACCACATTATAATACAAACTGATATGGATACCCAGTGTTATGGAACTAATTGATGGAATTAAGAAAGGCAGGAAAGCCTTCCTTGGGGAATTGCCTCTTGAACTGAGAATAGATTTAACTAGGCAGAAAATATTTCAGACAGACGTAACAGTGTGCAAGGGTCCTGTGGTAATGTGGAGCATGGCAGATTAGAGAAATTGAGGACAGATCAGTGCCACTGGAAGAGGAAGGAAGAAGAGGCTATGAGATGAGTTGATCTGGAAGATTGGAAAAGGACCAAACCTGGTGCAGCCATACTACCCATGTTGAAAACCTTGTCTTTATCCTAAATGCAATGGGAAACCCCTGACATGCTTCAGCAAAGGGGGTGGCATGGTCAGCATGGCATCTTGAAAGATTCCTTGTTGGACGGAGGCCAGATAGATACAGGAGTAGTCTAGATGGCAGATGGTAGAAGCTTGGTCAGGGTGATGGTCACGGAAACAGTAAGGGGAAGGATCTGAGGACCATTTAGGAGATCCAGTGACAGAACTTGGCGATAGATTAGATGAGCAGTGAAGGAAAGGGAGTCATCAAGGAAAAGTCACAGGTTTCTTGCTTGTAGGCAGCGATGGATGTGGGTGCTGGTTCACTGAGATGGGAATCTTGGAAGAGGACAGGGATTGAGTGGAAAGATTGTGAGAGCAGATAGTTGAAGCCTTTTGATCTGTCCAAAAGAGATGCCAAGCCGTTGGGTATACAGAGCTGGGCTCAGGTGGATAAGAGCTGAATCATTAACAGATAGTGATGACTTGTAGCCTCGGGTGTGGATGAGCTAGCCTAGGCCTGAGGAAGGAAGGGTAGTGAGCCAGAAAAAGAAGAGGGCAGGGAGTCAGACTTGAGGAATTCAGCACTGAATGGCTAAGAAAACAAAGAACTGAGAAGGAGCTACCAGGAGATAGAAGGAAAACCAGGAGAGAGGGATTCAAGAAGGAAGGAGTGATCAATAATATCAAATATAAGAGGAGGCTTAAAATTCTGGGATACTTAGATCCGGAAGCGGTTTAGAGTGGGCTGAGGAATGAATGGGAGATTGAAAATGAAATGGTGGATATTGATGAGTCAGGCAGTGAAAAAAGACACAAACATATTTTACATCTGATAAGAAGACTGTTGAGAGGGAAAGGTGAGATAGAAGAAAAAAGCATGACTGTAAGTTTCCTGGGAGGGTGGGCCAGGGGAGGTGTAGAGGTTGTGTGATTGGACACACAGGTGGAAGCATTGACAGATACCTCCTGTTCCCCATCAGATAACATTAAAGACCTGAAGGTAACAAAAGACAGTATAATCAGAGCAGTTGTGAGATGAGGGGTATGGCAGAACAGAACTCCCAAGGTTCATGCTAGTTTTTATAATGTTATTAATAGCCTCTCTTACTTTCAACAGAGAGGGTTTCAGACTTAGCACCAGCCTGCCACTGTCAGCTTCCAATTATCTACATCTAGAAAGGATGTCCTGCAGGTTTACATGTGTGTATGTGCATGTGTTTGATTTCAAAAGGCATTTCACTACTTGTGATTGAATATAATCATCCCTGATATTCTGCAGATTCAAAACCCTTTTTGTAACCCAGACAGGACTCTGGCCTCCTCCTTCCTTTTCATGGCATTGTTCTTTGTTAATGTATTATGGTTCCTTGTGAACCTACTGGGGGCTGGCTCAGAAAAAGAGGAAGAGCTAAGGAATTCTTTCATTATTGACGTTCTTCCCCTAATATTCTGCCCCTACTTCCCACAGCTTAGACATACCTATGCTAAATTGCCCTCTCTCCATCCACATCCACATATTGAAGATAGTCAATATTTATCCCCTGGAGAAAAATACAATGGGAATTGAATAGGATGGGAAGAACATGTCACTGAAGTCCTGTAACAATAAATAAAATCCTTGCTGTTGTTTTAAATAAATATATATTTAGGAAGAAGGGTTTTCATCAGATCTCTCAACAAGGATTCTCTGCCTCCTTTACAATCCTCTCATCTCCAGTTTCTTCCAGCCCAGTGGAATTTTGCCATTTGTAACTCCTGTAATTGCAGAAAATTTGTCTAGGTCCCATGGCAGAGAGAAAAAGAGCATCTCATTACTGGTCCCTCTCCCTTGGAAGTTTTAGGGAGGATACATCTCCATTGCTCCTCCATCTCCATCTCTCACTTCATCTTCATCCCCCCTTCCATCTTCATCTCTAGCTAGTGGGAAGAGATGGGGACACCATCCTGTTTGGATCCCCTTGCGTGGGCACATACCCACATACTTAGAGAAGATGGGACCATGCAGAGTGACATCACGTTCAGATACCTGGCTCACTCTACCCTCAACAGCAGGCTGGGGCATCAGGACCCGGGAGGCAGAATTTCCCTGTTGTTTCAGAGGTCAGCAGCCCTGAGAGAAAGACTGGACAGGGCTGAAAGAGGCAAGCCAAAGAGAAAACAAAATACCAAGAGCTGGCCTGTGGAGCAGAGATTTTAAACACAAAAGAAAAAAACCAAAAAACAAAAAAACACTACACAAAAAACAAAATCCCCCAAGGAGACTTGCCAAGGCACTAGATTTCTCCTCACCCCCAAAAGCCCCACAAGCTTATAGGTCTGAGGGAAGAAGTCTAAGAGCTCCAAGTAAAAGATGAGTTCAAGGATTATTGGGTTACTCAGTTGCCATCGAAAAGCCAGGATTCAAAATGGCATATATAAGGGCACAGCTCTAGAATCCTTGCCAAGTCAGAGAAATAGAGACAATACTTGAAGGGGTGTATCCAGGAGCTGGGTTTTCCTGGGCATGTCAGGTGGAAAGGCTGAGGGCAAGGAAATTGAAAGTATTCCTGAGAGGATCAGGATAAGGACTCTGGGGTCTGGGCTGGACAGGAAGGCCAGTGAGGCCAAGTGGAGGGCAAATAGATTGGGGCAATATTCACACAAGGAGCAAGGGCTTTGGGTACTTTAGGACTGAGAATGGTTAGCAGTGCACATAAGGGCATGCCAGAGGGAGAGGGACAGAGAGGAATAAGATGAGGTAACGTGGTTTAAGTTTCCGACGTGGAGCAGCCCCTAGGCATGCTCACTACTGTGAATTATTGGTCTAAAGTAGAACTAAAGATTTCTCAAAGTGAGTAGTCAAGGCACGGTTTGCTTTTTGTGTTCGACAAGTAGTTTGACCAGATCTCCCAGGTCGTCCAGGATGGGCCCATTTTGTATCTGTTGTTCCAGTATGATTATTAATAATACTTCCCACACTTTCAAAAAGATCCAGGTTTGAATGACTAAATCCAATGGCAACAGTAATAGAAGCAGCGGCGGTGGTGGCAGAACTGGCCATGGCCCAGGAGAGACGAGGGGATCTGTGTGAGCGCAGGGCTGGGACCCCAGGGGGAGGCAACTTCCCATCATTCTCCGGACCCCATCCCTGGGGCATCTGCACAAATATGAAGGCTTTGACCTGAACTCAAGGACAGACACTGCCCATACTCAGACAGTTAACTTTGTTTACTACAAAATTGTAGTTTTTTACAAAGTAAAGATACAACATAGACATCGCGATAAAGTTTATCAGGGAATTATTAGAGTTCTTCAAAGAGTTTAGAATACCTGGTTTTGAAAACTGCTACAATGTGGCAAAGCAATATACAGGCTTATTTCTGCCAAAATAAAAATTAAGGATTGTTTTATTCAATGAAAAAGGATGCCATTTTCACATGAAGCTGCAGGTGAACCAATTCCTAGTGAGGAAGATAATTTTAAAATTAATTAGTCCTTGTAATCAATGACAGAGCAAGACAGCAATAACGCACAGATAGGTGTTTTGAATTATACACAAATTGTGAAGCCACTTTTGGTTTCTTGTTCACCTTGCACAAGTTACAGAAAATATCAGAGGAAATGCTAAAATGGTATTGCCTAAATTTACATTTAAAATGATAGGACTTATATAAAACTGACTTTTACAAAGACTTAAATCTTTTTGGGAAAGTTCTTTCTTAATAATCATCAGTTCCAGATATACTAAAATTTATGATTTTAAATAAATGTATCAGAAATGTATCCTGATGTTATTACAGCCTATAAAATTCTCTAAACAGCACCAGCAGCCGTGGCATCCACAAATTCTTCTCAAAGTTTAAAATTATCAAAAATTACTTGCAGTCTTCACTTGCCAAGAGCAAGTGATGTCACTTTCAAGTATATCCAAAAAATTGTATCCATTGGAAGTTGTAAAGCACGATTTTTCAGTTATATATAAACATATATATATTCATTGTCACATTTTTTTCTCTGTGAGCTACCATAAGATCTTGTGTATATTTCCTTGAAAGTTGATTTTTAAAAAGTTGTTAAAACTAAGTTTTGATGACCTGACAAATAAATTTACAGAAAAATGACCCAGAAATTACTATGATCAATCAAGATACCACATTAATAAAGTATTATATTTCATTATAAAAATTATGATATCAAAAACAAATAGTATGAAATAATGTAAAATTATGGCACTAAAAGTACAATCTTTTTTGCATTTTGTAGATTTATGCTGTTACTCATGAATCATTATTAACCTCATTATATTTTATAAGTAAAGTACTTTAAAGGAAAAAGGTTTATACTTTAGTACCTTGAATGGTATTTTTTTCCATGCTTTTGAACAGGGGTCTTCTGTTTTCATTTTGTACCAGGTCTGCAATTATATAGCTGGCCCTGCTTTGGGCAGTGAATTTACCCATAGTGATTGTATGATGTGGGATAGAAACATGCCCAAATACCTTGTGAATGTCAGAAAATAAGGAAATGGCAGAAGGAAAGCTTGACAAAGAAATAGCAGACCTCTCAAAACAGAGGGGCTTTGGCCGTGGGGAATGAGTGCCAGCACTTGCTATGAGGACTGAAAAGGCAGCTCTGTCTTCAGGGAGGCCAAAGGCGGTCAAGGTAGGGAAGGGAGAGAAGTGTTCCATGGAATCCTGGGGGAGGAGGTCATTGCTGTTGATTGGTTTGTTTCCCCTCAGCAAGGTTCAAGTGAAGGTGGAGACAGGTGAGATGGCTCAGACAAGCTCAGCTTTAAGCAAGGAATTACCTCAAGGATGAGGCTGGGGAGTGGAAGCTGCCTTGCTCATCAAGGAGGTTAACTTTTAATTTTATTAAGACTTCTGCAAGATATTTGCATTATATGTTTGTATCAGACACTATCCCCAGAGGAAATAAGTAATGGAGTAATTAAGGACAGTTTAATAAAGGGCTATTTCTGGAGGTGTAGGAAGGGTTAAAGGAATCCACCAGGTGGTCATGCAGTATCTAAGGGCTAGCAACAACCTGGGAGCCTTAACCACACCTGGGTCTGGAGGGACAAAGGAAAGGAGTGGTTTTCAGCATCCAGGGCAGCTGTAGGAAAGAGCCACTTGACAGGGGCTGTGGTCTGTGGTAGAAGGATACAGACAGCCCTCAACAAATAGGCAGGAAGTGAATGCACACCCTGTCTCTCATCCTCTGTCTCCTGCCATTGCCCACTGCCTCCCGTTGTCCATACACAGCCACAAGCAGAAGGCCAGGGAGTCCACCAATACAGTCCATACAGATGTTCACGCCCCAAGTGCAGAGCAGATGAGAGGGTGGAGAGTGGATCTATTTGCAGGGACAAAGAGTATTCAGCATTGTGTATTTGTATATGGTATATCTATTATATATACTGCATATATATCATGATATATGGTATCTATTATCGATATGATATCACATCACATTATGCATATAATATGTAATATCATATAGATGTATATGTACACATATACATAAATAAAATCTTGTGATGAGTGATATCGTGTATATATATATATATATATATATATATATATATATATATATATATATACACACACACACGTATAATCTTGGCCAAGGATAGAGGGGTAGAGGGGCCTGGGGTTCAGTATATATATATATATATACATACATACACACACACATTATAGGAGAAACAGCCAAACTAAAGTTTGAGAAGTAAAGAAAAATTACAACAAAAAGCTATCACCTGCTACTAATTGCCCTCATATTTCTGGTTCTTTCAAAACTCTCTGAATATATAGGTAGGCAGAAAGAAGGGTGCTTTCTAGTTTGCTTGGCTACATTTCCCCTGGGGCAGGCAGGAACCATAGGAGAAGGGGAGGCAGTTCCTGGTTCTATGTGTGTGTGTGTTTGTGTGTGTGCACATGTTTGTGTGTGTAGGGAGGGTGGAGGTACAGGGCAGAGACCTGGGTCAGATATTGGTGTTTTAGGGTGGAGCCTGATAATGTTTCCCTATTGCTCTGTTTGAATGTCTCCATATTTGAACATGATCCTCACTGGCCCAGAGCCAGGTATAAAATGTGTTGGACTAGTCCCATAGAGCTACTACAGTAGGGCAGTTGTGCAGTCCAGACAGCAGCAAAGAAAGCATCTGGAGAATGCTTGACATGTGTTGAAATAGGGCATTTCTATTGTCCTGGGGGCCTTGGTGTCTTTGGTTGGAATCCTCAGGAACCCCATTCAACCTCCAGCCACTACTCATTCTCTCCAACCTGATTCTATCTCATCTTCCCTCCATGCTCTGTGCCCTTCAAACCTTCTTCCTATCTCTTTCTTCTTTTCTCTGCTCCCCTAAACCAACTGGAGAATCTTGAGGGGGTCCTGATGGCAGTAACCAACAGATCTGCTCATTCCAGGGTCCTACCCTAGTTTTAAAAGATGAATTTTTTCAAGAAAGATTTCCAATATTTCTAAACAGAGTTCCTCCATAAGAACTCAGCGGATGTAACAGGAAGTTTACATCAAGAAAATAAAGGTTAGAAATAATGAGGCCTGGGTAAGACCTCAGTATTTAGTCAAATTCCTCCACTACCCAGGAATCCCTGAGAATCACTTCGGCCTATTTATGAGCTGCTGATGTCTGTACTCCGTCACTTCCCCAACCCTTGCCTAGGTTAGCAGACCTTGGAGATCACAAGGACTTTCCCTTGTTGAACTTATTGGTTCTTCTACACCAATGCCAGATGGGAGAGAAAGTGAGACCAATCACTCAAAATGAACACTCACTGGAATCCAAGAGATACAAGTTTGCTCTACAAAGGGTTTTTGTCAGTGTCTGTCCCAAACATGATATAGCATACAAGTGTAGAGATGGGCCAGGTCATGCTGGGAATGGCCCCCAGGAAGCCATGCTGCTACCTCTTCTCCACCCTGATGGGATATGGAAAACAACTACTTAATAATAACTAATAATTTATAAGATAACCCTGACAGGAAAAGAAACAGAGTATATAAAAATATATAATTTTAAAACTAGAAGAATGAGAAAAAAATGATTAAAAGTAACAAATAAAAGCTAAAGCAAAAAAAAAAAATAGAAAAAGAAATATTAAATAGGCTGGATAAATAGAAAGCACAAATTAACATGGTAGCTTTAAACCCAAGTATATCAGCAGTTATTTTAAATGTAAATGAAACAAAATCTCCAGTTAAAGATAGAAATTATCACAGTTAATTGAAACAGAAAAACAACTATATACTATTCATAATTGACAACTTTATCTTAAAAAGTTTGAAAGGAAAAATTACTGGTAGGAGATTTTAATATTCTATTTTCAGTAATTCATAGCATAATAACAACAGAAATTCAGTAAGTGTATAAAATATTAAATAACTTGACCAAATGGTCATTATTTAAAATGCTGTTATCAATAACTGCAGAGTTCACATTCTTTTCATGTTCAGAGAAACATTTATGAGAATGATCCAAACAGCAAAACTTGAAAATTTTCAAATGATTAAGTAATACAAAGCGTGTTCTCTGATATACTGCTCTTAAATTAAAAAAATCGATAACGAAAAGAAACACATTTGTAAATAATCTATTGAGTCAAATAATTAATCATAATGAAAATGAAAAAATGTGAACTAAGAATGAAAACAAATGTACAACACCTGTGAGATGCAATCAAAGTGCTATTTAGAGAAAAATGTTATAACTTTAAATGTCTTAAATTAAAAGGAAAAAATTACAAAAACTTAATTGAAATACATTAAAGAAATTCCCCTAAATACATAGAAAGATATACCATGTTCATGGATTAGAAAACCCATTATTGCAACAAACAAGCTAGGCATCCACTCCAAGATGTTAGAAAATAACAGCAAAATAATTCCAAGGTAAGTAGAAGGACAGAAATAATACATAAATATGAAAACAAAAATGGATGAATTAAGTAGGAAACAGAGATAGAGATAGAGATGGGGGAATGACTAACCAATGTCAGGATTTTTTTTTAAAAAGTGACAATTATAAATACAATGGCTATTAAAAGGAAATTAAATAAAAGACAAATTCCTAAAAATAAATAACTTATCAAAATTAATTCAAGAAGAAAGATAAAATCTGAAGAGTCTTAAACCTTAAAGAAATTGAGTAAATTAGAAGAAAAATCTTTCCATAAAGCTTTAGCAGACTCAGAAAGCTTTATCACCAAGTTCTATCTAAAATTCAAGGAACAAATAATTCTCTTATTATATTACCAAATCACTTTATGAGGCTATCATAACCTTTATAACTCAGAAGGTCAATAAAGAAAAGAAAATAAGCTAAATTCACATAAATATTAATGCAAAATTTCTAGGCAAAATATTAGCAGACTGAATCCAGTAATGTATAGAAAGGATAACTCATCATGACCAAGTTGAGCTTATCTCAGGAATGGTGATTTAACATTAGAAAATCAATTGAAATAATCAACTACAGTAGCAGGTGAAAGGGGAAATATCACATGATCATCTTAATAGATTCTGAAAAACTGTTTGATTTTTAAAAACTCATTCCTGGTAAAATTTTAAGCAAACTCTGAATAGAAGATAATTTCCTTACACATTACTATGTGTTTACTCAAAACAACAAACATCATCATGGCAAAATGTTGAAGACTTTCCCTCTGAATTCAGAAATCAAATGAGCAAACCCATCTCCATTTCTAATTAATATTATACACTATGCCCTTACCAATATGATAAACAAGCAAGAAATAAAAGATATGAGGATCCAAACTGTCACTGTTCAGGAACTATATGTAGATACATGTTGATAATCCAAGAGACTCTACAGATTAATTATTATAATTAATAAGTTTAGGAAAGTAAACCATGTATAAAATTAATTATATTTCTATATATACCAAGAATAAGCATAATAAAATAAATAGTAAATAATATTTTATTTTATTTAGTACTATTTATTAAATAAATACTAAGATACTATGTGTATTAAAAGATATTTAAAAATAGCATAAAAATTTGGAGTACCCAGGTATAAACCTAACAAATCATGCAAAAGACCTCTATGAAAAAATTTATAAAACTTGATTGAAAGGCATTAAAGAAGACTTAAATATGGAGAGAGACATACTATGTTGGTGAATTGGAAGACTCGGAATTGCAAAGATGTCATTCTCCTTAGATTTATCTAAAGATTTAATGCAATTACCATCAAATTCTTAACTAGGACTAGAACCCTATTCTGCCTTGGCATTGGAAAGAATCCTTCCATTCTTCTTTTACCCTCTCTCCAACACTCTTTCCAAACAGGGCATCTTAAACACCTTTAAACTACTGCCTCTCCTCTTCATCATCTCCCACACACGTTACCTCTTTGCCATCACTCTGGCCACCATGGCCTTTCCAGCCCCTGGCCCTGTCAAATTGATTATCAGGCCCTGGGCAGGTGGAGGGAGGTTCCCAGAATGGTGGAGCCTGTGCT
The DNA here is from genome assembly GCF_036321535.1 of Camelus dromedarius. Taxonomy (NCBI): domain Eukaryota; kingdom Metazoa; phylum Chordata; class Mammalia; order Artiodactyla; family Camelidae; genus Camelus; species Camelus dromedarius. Next base: position 20,436,966 of record NC_087443.1, read on the forward strand.
TTGGCTTAGAAATGCTTGTCTTTAAGGCTAGAAGGAGGAAGAAGTGTCCAAGTTCAGCCTGATGAAGAACTATGGCCTTTCAAGACAGAGGCAGTTGTGTGTGGTTCCAGTAGTGACCAGCAGGTGTCGCAGTCACCGGTGGGATGCCGCATGCTGGGTCTGCACCGTTGGATATGGGACTGCCCTGCCATTGCTCTTGGAAGCCTTTCTTTTTAGCAACTTGACAAGGGCAAAAGAAAATATCCAAGACAATGAGCCCCACTCCCTCTTTGATTATGGCCACCTCCCCACGTTTGGGTGAGCCCTTTCATATCGACATAGAGCCCATGACCCAAGAGAATATAAAGAATTCTTAGATTTCTAAAAGAAATGGTTTATTTAAAATATTTTTTACAGGGAAGGGAGGTGGGTATCGCTCAGTGGTAGAGCACACGCTTTGCATGCATGAGGTTCTGGGTTCAATCCCTAGTACCTCCATTAAAAAAAAAATATATATATATATATTTTTTTTTTCTTACAGGTAATAGACTCCCGAAGTAGATACAGGGGGGTGGTGTTGCAGACCTCTCCAGCCCTAAACTGGTTAAACACAGGTCTCACATACCATTTTTCTTTGCACTCTATAAAAAGTGTGCCTGCTGCAGAGTTGATTTTGGTAAATATTTGAGGAAATAATATAGATGATAATGTAAACAGGAATAATAATACTGATAACCTGTATTGAGCACATAAAATATACCAGAGACACCCATGTCCTTGCTCATTTAATTCTCACAATCATTCCATTTTAGCAGAGAGGTACTCATCCAGATTCCGGGGGCCTTTGGGTGGTGGGATAAATGAATGAAGGGGCAATTGAGTGATAGAGATAAGCTTCATTCTTGTTCTATTTTTTTTCAGGCCAGGCATCAGTCTGTGAATGGAAAACTCAGGCAGAACGGAGCCCACAGCAGGAGCTGGGAGAAGACCAGCAGAGGCAGAATTTCTCTTCCCCAGATGGGTGGGCCATGGAAGGCGCAGGAAGGCTGGGGCGGTACAGCTGTGTGTGTGGCCCAGAGCCGCGCAGCAAGCCCCCACCTTCTCATCTGTTGAGCCAAGAGCAGCACTATCAGCACAGACTGTGTATAAGCCAAAGCCATCGTGGGCCATTTTTGAATGAAATCCACCTCATTCACCAAAGAAAACACTTGAGCAAGAAGTGGTGGGAAGATTGCGTGCTGGGGCCCTTTCTTCATGGACAAATCCAGAGGGTCTACTTCTCCTTGCCATGTGGAAGTTAGCAACGACAAAGGGTCAGCCCTGGCAAAGCCTACCTTCTCAGTGCAGAGAAGGCACCTGCCCATGGGCCCCTTTCCTGAATTTGGTGTTTATTTTTTTGATTGGGCTCTCAAAGCATCATTTGTCTCTTCCTAGCACCTTGCCAGCAGCTGGCACCTTGCCTGTTGCCACAGGAAGAAAGGACACAGGACCTCCGGGTCTTCAAGCTTCACCTTGGGTGGCCTTGACCTGCGATCATCTCCATCTGTTTGCACACTGAGGGCCCTTGTCTGCTCCTCTTCTGTCTTCAGAGCTGGTTTCAGTGGATTCTGGCCCCAACTCACTGCTGCTCTGTCTCTGAGCTCCGGACTTGTCTTCTTTTCCTCCTAGGCCAGAGTGTTCCATTTAACTCATTGCACCTGAGAGGGGAGCCACCCAAACCATCATGGGCAGGGAAAAGGTGTCTGCATCCACAGAACCTGGCCCTGAGGTGGGTGGTCCTGCGTGGGCCATGAGGACCCTCCCTCAGCCTCCTTCTCGTGACTTCCAGGGTTGGACCATAGGACCTTGCCATGGGAATCATAGCTAAGGGTGTGCCTTCCTTTCAATTATGTTTCAAAGAAAAACCCAGCTGCCTTTTTTCTAAGCAGGCAGTAGCCACACTTACCAAGGTCAGTCATGCTAAATCAACGTACATCTGTGAGATGGCTATGTACCTGACAGGTGAGCTTGGCAGAAGCTGGAACTGCGGCCCTGAGGTCGGTAAGTAAGGCAGCAGGTCCCAGTTCCTGCGCTGACACTTCTGGCTGATCTGCCAGTCTCGGTTGGCTCTGTCCACTGCTCCGCCCCAACCCCACCAGGCCCCTGCCCTCCCAGTCTGTTCTGTACATACAGACCCAGCTTGGCCTAGTCCTGTCCTTCTCAGCACTGCCTGGCCCGGGAACGGCCCCTTTCATGACCTTTATCAGGATCCTCCTTTCTCTGTACACAAAGCTTCTTTTCTGCTCATTCGTCTTCAAAAGCTACCCAGGTACCATCTGCTCCAGATTTGATTCAATCCAATTTTTTTTTTTTAATGGAGATACTGGGAATTGAACCCAGGACCTCGTGCATGCTAAGCACATGCTCTACCACTGAGCTGTACCCACTGCCCAGGTTTGAAACCTGGGTGTCCGATCTTTAAAAAAAATCCCTGCCCTCCCCCACCAACAGGACATGCAGTATTAGGGACTGAGCCAGGCTTTGGCATTTGTCCCTGCCTTGTCCCAGTCACCCGCTCCCTCACTGGACCTGCCCCTGGCCTTCCTGATTCTCTGACCCTCTGCACAGCCCAGCCCCTTGGGTCCACCTGCTGCTCAGTACCTTCTCTATTCCTCCCGAACTGGTCACCATCTTGGTCTTCCCAGTGTTCGCTCCAAATCGTTTCCATTTTCCAATCTGAATCTCATCATGCAGATGACTTTGAGTGCTGCTTTCCTGGAAGGATGGAAGCCATCTGACATGAGACGTTTCAAATTCCCTCTGTTGGTCTCAACATTTCCATGCCTTTCACTCATCCTTTTTCTCCCTCCCACATCTCAAGGAAAGAGTGACCTCTCTACCTCGCCAAGGCTTTCCCTTGTGTTGGTTCTTCCAGTGGAAGGAACACAGGTTTCGAAGTCTGACTGGAATTCAAATCCTAACTCTATCATCTGCTATAGCTGTGTCCTTGGGCAAATTGTTTGACTTCTCTGAGCCTCAGTTTCCTAAATCTGTAAGATGGGGTTAATACTTCCCACTCCCTAGGGTGTATGCATCTGGAATTATATACTGTGTGATAAAAAGCACTGACACACAGGAAACTCTCATTAAACTAGTGACTCCTGGTCCTGCTCCTCGGTAAGACCTCTTATCATCAATCATTCCCATGCTCTTGAGTGCAATTTCTGCTGCTTTTGGAATTCTCCATGGGTTTGATCACCATATCCACTTCCCTGCTGGGTGACCTTACCCAACTCAGTTAACTTCCCTGAACTTTAATCATCTTCTTTGAAAAATAGCAAAAAACATTGACCTCATAAGGTTGCTCTGAGAGACTAGTGAGCTGAGGCCAAAGAGAGACATCTCTATAGCATCATCGTGGGTGCTGTCTGGGTCCTGTGTCTGTCACTTTTAGTCTGTAAGGGCACAGATATTCCATCATCCAATCAGTGTGTATTTAGTGGGCATCTGTTCTGAGCAGGGCCTGTTCTGGGTGCTGGGGGTGCAGCATTGTGGCAGACATTCTTGGTTTTTCACCCACTAGACACACAGCTCAGTTTTCCTTCATCTCAGGGCCCATGTTTTTGCCATATATCAGGAAGCAGGTGCTCTGGAAAGATGGGCTTGTCCTCCCCAGCGAGAAATCGTGTCTGATCAGAGCCAATCATCCTCATCCTTTCCACTTTGGGTGAGCAGTGGCCCCATGACTTTATCTGGACAATCATAAAAAAGAAACTGGCTAGGATTCAGAGAAAGATTCCAAAGAGACTTGAGGGGATGAAGTCCTTTCTGTCCCCTCTGAGCTGGTTGGGTTAGGATGTGAAGGCTGGAGCTGCAGCAGCCATTCTTCAGCATGAAGGGAAGTGCCAACCCAGGGCTCTGACATTGTTGAACTGCTGAATGTACATTTGCATGAAAACACAGATGTCCTTGATTGTCTAAGTCATTTTTTATGGTTTCATCTGTCACATGCAGCTGAAAATTTCCTGCAAGCACTAAGCAAGATGGATCATGTCCCTTACATCTGTCAGTTTGGAGATAGAAAATAAACAAGTTGACAAATAAAATATCCTATTAAAGTAAAAAATTATAACTGCTATAAAGAGAACCAAAGGGGAACCAGAGTGATAAAGGGAAAATGTTCTATGTGGATAGCAGTTAGGGTCCTAGGCTGAAGAGCAGGGCACTTGGAAGAAAGCCCAGAAGAGGGGCACAGATGCTGATCAGTATGAACCCCTGGTCCATGGATGTCTCAGCCATTGGGGAGAGTGCCTTGAGAGGAGAGCAGAGTGGGTCTTCTTGCCTGAGTCTGACTTGGGGACTTCTTAGGAGTGAATAGGTGATGGCAGAAGGGTAGCAGAGCATCTTGTCGCATGTCTCAAAGAGGCTCAGGTTTTGGAAGGAGGATGTAAGACAAGTAGAGGAGCAAGAAAGATGCCTCCTGGACCCTATGGAGGCAGCCAAGTGAACTGAGGCTACAGGAGATAGATTCTGGCTAGGCATTTGGGGATGGGAAGAACTGCACATCCTTTGAATAACCACCACCTCAAGCAAGATGCAGAACTAGTCCATCACTCCAAAGATTTCCCTCATGGTATTCCTTTATAATCACCCACCCCTATCCCTGACCCCTAGCAGACGCTAACCTGATTTCCATCTCTATAATTATATTTTGTCATATCAAGAATGTCATATATAGAGAGTCGTACTATATGTGACCCTTTGGCTTTTTCCACTCAGCATAATGCCCTTGAGATCCATTCGCATGTTGCACGGACCAATGGTTCCTTCTTTTTTACTGCTGAGTAGGATTCCATGGACAGTTTGTTAAACCATTCACCTACTGTAGGACACTTTGGTTGTTAACAGTCTCTGACTGTTGTAAAGAAAACTGACAAACAACTATATATGAGTTTCTATGTGGACAGAAGTTTTAATTTCTCTAGGATAGTTGCCCAGGAGTTCAATTACTGGCAAAGACATGTTTAGTTTTTTAAAGAAACTGCCAAACTGTTTTCCAGGGTGTCCGTGCCATTTTCATATTCTCAGCAGCAATGAGAGGCCCTGGATTCTGTTTAGAATAATACAACTTTATTATTTTAGATTTAATTAATTTTCTATTTCTGACAATTTCAACATTGGACCTTGATATAAAGCATAAAATAAGAGGCATAACTGGGAATTCGTTTTAGTGTTGAATTCTACTTGATTATATTATCCTGCTTTCAAAAACTGTAGGTAAATATGGATTAACGTGGTTCTTGAAAGTGAAACAATTGAATTTTTTACAGATATGCAAATTCAAAAATTTCGGTACTGAATTAGGATTTTTCCTTGCTTTAATTTGAATGAAAGAAATCTTAACAGAGGTAACCATAGGAGGGGATTACTGTGCTAATGTTTGTAACAAAGAGGTGAATCACTGGTGACTTTAAGCTGCTGCAGGAGCCTGGGTGTCAGTGATTTACTGACCGTCAGTTGCTCTCTGCTCAGCTATGAACCAGCCGCATGACCCCAGGGTTCACTTTCCCCTTGGGGAACTCAGGTTCTTCATTTGTACATGGTTGACCTGAATAAATTACTAAATAAAAATGACCTGGCCTTTGCTAAAATGCAGATGTCCTTGACTCTTCCCCAGAGGTTAAGGTTCAGCAGGTCTGGGGTGGTGCTGGGAAATCTACATTTAATCAAGTTCCCATTTAAATCTGATGAGTTGACAAATTTGGGAGAAATAGCACAAGATGGTTGCAATTATTGTAACTTGTAACATGCTTTACTAGCTAGTGTGGAGGGCAAGTAGCTTTAAGTAGGAAAAAGATAAATTTTGTAAAACATTATACAATGTTTATTAGTTTTTTTTTAAAGCAATAGAACACAAGGGTACAAGGGGTAAAAATCCAGAAATGGACAATAATTTCCCTGAATATGTAACAACTAATGACTAATAACTCAAACACTCTCTCCCCAAAGCAACTACTATTAAGTTTCTAGTGATTCCTTCTAGTTAAAGAATATATATAAAGTACAATGTATATAATGCTATATATAATGTAAAGAATACATATTTTATACATATATTGTATATTTTATATATAACATATATTGTGTATTATACACATACATATAAAACGTATATATTATACATATAGGATATGAATATAATGCATATTTATTATACATGTATTTACACTAGGAGGAATTTCATACAGGCTGCACCTTTTGTTTTTTGAAAGATTTCCTTGCAAGTGTTGAATGCCAGCACACACGTATCTACGTGCCTCCTTTGCAAAGCTATGTGTGTAGTTAGTTTGCCACTGTGTGTGAACTACAGTTTATCTGTCCACTGTTGGTGGACACTTCAGCGGTTTTTAGTTTTTCACTATTACAAAAATACATGGCAGTGAGCATCTTTTTCATATGCTTGAGTGAACTTTTGTGAAACTGTTCATGGGGTCAGTTCCTCACAGCTGGATTTGCAAATGACATGTACATTTTCAGTTTTGATGAATATCACCAAATGCCCCTGCTGAGAGTTTGCACTAATCTATATTCCCAATCCTGGCATATGGGACTTCTCACCAACCATGCCCTCACCAAGCCCTAGGTTTCATCAAACGTCATTATTTTATTTTTTGGTCAGTATATAAAGTAAAATGCATGGTGTCTCTTTTTTTTTTTTTTAAAGTCTCACCACTTTAAAACTGCTGTTGATTTAAAGGGCTCTGGAGAGCTGTTCTTTCACCCTTAGCTCTGCAGAGATATGATCACTCTAATGCTTGCTGTTCCCTCTCCCTGCTGACTTTTGAACCTGAGCACCAGAGAGTGTGAGGATTCCTCTTCCCTTTTCTCCAACCACATTCCTATTTTTTAAGAAAACATTTTATCGAGGGGTGATTGACACACAGAGAGCAGTATATATTTAACCTATACAACTGGATGAGTTTGGAGATCAGTGTATATGCGTGAAACCATCACTACAATCTGTGCCACAAACATATTTGTCACCTCCCAAATTTTCCTTCTGTCCTGTTATGACGACGATGATGATGCTGTTGTGTGTGTATGTGGTGATCACAACCACATTCCTCTTGCCTTCCGACTGGCAGCTCCAGGTCATCGTTTCTCATTATGATCTTGCATGTTGCTCTGTCCTTTCGGTGCAGGCCCAAAGGGCATGGAGAATGGTTGAGTTACAGAAACTAACTAAGGCTCAGCTCTTGGCCGGCCCCTGGTTCCTTGCAGGGCTCTTTCTTTTGGTTGGACCAGGAGATAAAGTGACATCATTGTAAAAGCCCCCCGCTGAGTCCCAATCCCATTGCCTTCAGTGGCACCTAATCCAGCTGAGCTCTTACAGGCTCTCTCGCGGATCACCGGATTTGAGGATGCAGGCTGCTGGGTGGCTCTGCCTGCTAACTGGCCAGAGTCTGCACAGGGCTCAGGGCATGCGAGCCAGCAGCCAGAACGGGCAGAGCCTCTGTTGACTCACTCGCTGGGCCACCAAGTGCTTAGTAACAAACAGTCAACAAAGACAGCAGCACAGGCGACAGTGGCAGCTGAGTGGAGAGACAAGATCCCTGCTCGTTGTTGGAAAGCTGTCCATGATGAAGGCCTAGACCGTCACGGAGACTTTTTGGATGCAGCCTTTGACACAGGACCCAGGTACTCCTTGGCCTCATTCACTTTTCTCCTATCTGGATCAATGGAAGGGCAAACCCATTCACTGGGTCTGGGTATCAGGAATAAGAAAAGCTCAGCTGGGGTAGGCTCTGTGTCAAAGTCTCTTTGCAGTGTTGTCGGGAGCATGATTTGTTCCAGGCTACTAGTAGGGACTGATTTGCTTTTAATGAGTAGAGAATGAGATAACTTGGAGTTTAGAGTCAGACCAATTCTTGTTTGAATCACCACTTGGCTGTTCAACATCTGTGCAAACTCAAACAGATGCTTTAACTTTCCTGAGACTCAGTTTTGTCATCTGTTAAATGGGGATACTAGTACACACTTCACAGCAATGTTGAAGATACATAGGGTGACATATGTAAGGGGCTCAGCGCTAGTGCTGGGAGCATACGACTAGCCCAGTAAATGATAGCTGTCACTCTTTTTCAGGAATGAGTGTTTTGGTCATTCCTTACAGGAGGTCACTGGTTTAAGGTAGAGTCTCAGGCCATGTCTAGTTGACTTCCAGAAAACAATGAAAAAAAGAAAGAAAAAAAAATGTCAGTGATTCATCTGGTTTTATACGGTATGCCTAAAGGAAAGAAAAAACTCAGTTGGATCTTTTCTACACTTTAAATAACCTTTTTTTAAAGCAACAATTGAATTCAGAGATGAATATCTACTGGCTAGATCCTGTGATTTGCTGTAGGCTCTTAGCTGAAACTAATCAATTAGCTTATCAATTCAATAAGCACGTACTAAGTATCTCCTGGGTGCCAGGCTGGATGCTAGGTGGTGGGGACACCTCTCTGCTCAGAAGATCTTCCAGATGAGTAGAGGAGCCAGAGAGGTGGACCTGCACAACAGCTTATGGTGGTAGCAAGTGCCAAAGCACAGGCTTCTGGAAGAGATTCTGTCTGAGCACTGTTTGAATGCTAGGTGGGAATTAGCAGGAGGTGGGAGAGGAGGAGTTGGGGAAAGGCATCCTAGGAAAAATTAAGCATGTGCAAAGGCCCAGTGGCACCAATAAAGCATATTCTGGGAACAGCAGGCACTTTGGCATAACTTCAGTGAAGTGTGAGTGTGAACATCTGATAAGAAAGGAGGCTTCAGAGGTGAATAGGGCAGATCAAGGAAGGCCTTCTATAAAGTTTGTCTTTCTTCCTGAAGGTCCTGGAGGGCCATTGATTATTTTAATGAGGGGGATGTCGTGATTGCCTTTAAATATTAGAAAGATTATTCTGGTGGTAATATGGGCATGGGATTGGAGAGAGTGAGCCTGAAATAATGATGGATAGCCTAAGCTAAGGAAACCGCAGTGGGGATGTAGAGAACCTCCAAGCAGGTGCTGCCAACACTGTGAAAAAAACCAAACATGCATACATACGTATATAAGTTCCCTACAAGCGTTATTGTTGTGAAGGATGTGTCAATATACAATACTCTTTACTGCCAAGTGTGTATAGCCAGCTGATTCTCATGGAATGCATCCACTGATTTTTGTTGAACTCTTGTATCCTTAGTCACCCTATGTTTGCAATTGACTGATGAGTGTAGTCCCAACATTAACCGATATTTTTGTTTACATTGACAAGTAAGAAGAAAGTTAAGCAATGAAGGTGAATGAGTTAATTCCATTCATTTGTCAATGACACAAGTGACTTTTTTGCTGAACAGGACAACAGTTTTGAATTCTGGGAGAATATTTCCTCAAATTTTTGTTCTGTTTACCATGTAATAGCTGCAGACATGACACATTTTTGGATTTAATCTACATTGTTAATATTTTCTTTATCGTTTTCTTAAGTCTTGTTGACTGCAAAAATGCACCACCTAAAAGTTGAGAATTATATTTTATTCGAGGACATTACTGAGGGACTATAGCCAAGGGAGGCAGCCTCTCAGATAGCTCAAAGAGGTAAGGGAGCAGCCAGGAAATATAGGAGTTTTTGCTGAAAAGAAAAACAAAAACACACATGTAGTCGAACATCAAAGGATTACTGCTAATCACGACAGACATCTCAAGTTAATGATTTTAGTGCTTTTCTATGCAGGAGTCTGGGCTCACTGAACTGTATTCCTTTGATATACATCTTAACTATCTAGGGCCAGTATCCTTTTTCTCTCCATCCTGAATCCCCTCAGGGACCACCATTGGGAGTGGCTGCAGTGGCTGATGGCTTGATGATGGACTAGCATTCTTTGTTTACAGGAATGGCAGACAACCTTTTTCTTGTCCACAGCCCAGACAATCAACAAAACAACAAAGCAAGCCCTGATTTGTAGCTTTTGCCAATTTCTTTGGTATAAGTACTCCCACTATGGCCAATTCTAAGCTCCCAATGTGATATCACTGAGCACAAAGTTGAAAGAGATATGCACCAGCATACCATTATGTGTAATTTCTACCATATGCATGCAATTGATTTAAATAAGTTCAAGGGCATAGACAACATAGTATATAGTAAATTAATGAGGACATGGTGAATTCTGAGGACATTATTAATATAATTTATTTAATTGGAGGTTTCTATAACTTAATTTTTTATAATGGCTGTGTTTAACAACGAGCTTGCAAAATTTCTGGAGATTATAAATAATTGGCTCTCACAGGTCAGTAGGAGCCTTCTTCAGCACATCCTAGGATGCTAGAGAGTTTTAAAGAGGCAGAATTCATGGGGATGGGAATATGATTAGTGTAGATGGGAGAAGGGGATGTAAAGACAGGAATTAAGGTTACCTGCTTCTCTTTGTGGGTAACTGTATCACTTATCAAAATAAGAAATACAGGAATGGATTCAAGGTGCAAGTCAGTGCTGGACTCTTTGAGAAGACCAATATGGAAAGATGACTGTGATTTAAATACAGAACAGAGAAGGATGAGGGAGGTTTGCAGCCTTCAAGAGATGTCACTGGACCTCAAATGCCTGCAGACACCGTGCTCACTCCCCTGGTGGGATCCTGTTTGAATTCCCAGCATCTAAACCTCCAGGTCCGGCTCATCAGCACTCAGTGAAACTTATTTTGGCTAAGTTATTGTGCATTGATCCTCTCATTTTTATTTTATTTTTTACTCTAAAATGTCCTTTAATGCAACCTGCTGTTTTTCTGTCCATTAGTGTAAACAAGACAAGCTAAAAGGGGTGAGAACCTTTGTGACATAGTCATACAAAAGCATCCAAGAAGTGAATGTTATTGTAATTATTTCAATTAACAAATATTTGGGCTATAGGGAATAATAATATATTAGGCTAAAGGCTGACCTCTTGAGTTCCTTTTATTTTTGATGTAGTGTTGACTTCGCCCTATTATAAAATGAATGTAATGCTACTCTCTACAAAGTGTTTTTAGCCTAAAAATATCAGGAAAGCCATGTAAACCCTCCTGGAAAGACTCCAGTGCTGTCCCTGGCCCGTGCCCTGCTGGTCGCCATCCCCGCATCATCCCCTTTTGCAGATCCCTCCCATCCATAGCTTTTGTGTCCAGACCACACAAGCCCACCTGGTTTACGGCCTCAGCTCATCCTCTGATGATATCTTCACTAAATTCCTTTTCTTTGATCTAAGTGAGTAGTTACCCAGGTTCCCTGGAGCACTGACAAGCCCCAGGTATGGGTCTCCTTGGTTACTCAACACCGTAATCTACCTCCACATTTTAGGTGGCTGTAGCCATTGCCTGCCTGTCGCTGGTTCTTCCAAACAAGCTGATGGAACCAGGGCAGTGCTCTGTAGCTTGTAACGATTAGATGAACCACTCAGTGATCCCCACTGGTCTTGTTAAAATGCAGATTCTGACTCAGGAAGCCTGGGGAGGTCCCGAGTCTATTTCTGATAAGCTCCCTGGTGATGCCAGTGTGGCTGGTTTGAGGGACCGGACTCTAAGTAGCAAAGATTGCTGTGTACAGCCTGGCCCAAGGCCATCTGCAGCTCCACTGATGAAGCCATTTCTGTTCTCAAGTCCTAGTTTTGTGGGTTTGTCCCTACCCTACCCCCTGCCCTCACTGTATACTCAGTAATATAAATAGAAGCTATTATAAGACGCTACTATGTGTCAGACTCAATAAGCCATGTTACACACGAATAAAGACAAAAACTACTTTGCCCAGGGTAGATGAGGGTCAGTCCAACTGGACTTTAGAACCTGCCCGCTCAGCCACCACACTCTTTCTCATTTTCCTTCTGAGTTTCTTGGCCTGGAGCTCAGTGTTTTTAGTTGCTCTCCTCCCACACCTCTCCTCCCCGAGACTGGCTAACTCCGCTTCCCCAGACTTGGTCTTCATTTTTATGCCTGGTCACTGGCAGCTCTGTTGCTAATTGCCCTGATTTTTCTTGCCTTAGTTGTAAACCTCCTGCTTCATATATTTCCTTGAGTTAAAATGATTGGAATAGCCTAAAGTCATTGGAAATAGAGTGGGCAGTGAAGAAAAGCAGGAAGGTGATCTGGAGCATGCTGGAAAAGGACCAGTTTGTGGCGGGCTGGTGTCAGTCAAGGGTACATTTTAAACTTCCCCCATCAGAACTTCCCCTTTCATAGATTTAAAGAGGTATAAAAAGATGTTTGGCTATTAAGGAAATGTGTCAGACATTAAAAAAAAAGGTATCATCCAAGTATTTCATTTATTTTCTGTATCAGTATCATTTCTGTGTGATGCTGGTCACAGAGTCCGGGCAGCTCCCACTTGGTCATTCATTGATTTCCTTGGTCATTCAGCCTATGGGGAAAAGGGAGCTCCAGGTGGGAGTGTCCCCACGCAGCCAGTGGGAAGGACAGGCAGTGAGAGAGGGCGATGCATCAGAAGCCTGGAGAAGGGCTAGAGAGACAACAGGAAGTGGTCGGAGATCAGTCTGGAGGGGTGGACTGGAGGTCCCAAAAGCCTTGGTCTGGAGTTTGGAACCTGAAATGATCCTGTGGAGAATGGAAAGCTGCTGAAGGAGTAACACAGTGAGATTTGTGTTTGAGAACAAGGTCTCTGCAGAATGGAGAATGGATTGGGGTAGTAAGACTGGATGTGAGGAAACCATTTGGAGAATACAGTGGTCGATCAGGTGGGAGAATGCTGGGAGCTTAGACCAGGACAGTGGCAGGGGGGCTGGGGAGAAATGGATGTACTTGAGAGAGATTCTGAAGGTAAGGATTAAGAGGATGGGCAGTTGAGGGACTGGAGAGAAGAGTGATGCCTGAAGTTTTGGCCTGACTAGCTGGGTAGGTGGCGGTGCCATTTATCTGGATAGGGAGCTGGAGGGAAGATGATTTCAATCTTGCACATCCTAGTGGGATGGTCTAACAGGCAGCTGGAAACACCAAGAGGGACATCAGGAGAGAAGTCTGAACTGAAGACACGACCGGAAGTGGTGGGTTGATAGTTGGTAACTTCAGAGTATGTAGAGTGATTTGAGGAGACAGGCTAGGGCAGAAAGAACCCTGAGGACCACCAGCATTTGATATTTCATTGATTTATTATTACATATAATGCTATGGCAAATCTCTTTGAGTATATACCTTTCTCTGTTATATTCTTAGTGTAAATTCCCAGACAAGGAATAACTTGACAGGAGGGATGGATATCCCTTGGCTCCCGGTAAGTATTGCCAAATTGCTTTATAAATCAGCTGTCTGAAATTGGCCACACCCTAAATAAGGTCTCTGGGAGGAACAGTTTCATTGCAACCTCACAAGCACTGAGTGTTCTCAGGGCTGAAGCCAACTTGATGGATTGGGCCGCCCTGATTGTTTCCCCTTGCATCTCCTTGATCACCTGTAGAGATGGACAGGGCTCCATATGCTTTAATAAAGATTTGCAGTTTCTGTTACGATTTTTCTTAATCTCACTTTCTGCTTGCCTACTACCACAGATTTCTCTCTCTCTCTCTTTGGACAGAAATAGACACTTTCAGCTTGACCTTCATCCCTTACCACAGCTCATTGTTACGGCTCTTTATAGACGTCCCAGCGGGAAGCAGCTTCTAAACTCAGGAATCTAGAAGGGGAAATACGGTGACTGAAACCCAGGCAAGAAGCTTAAGACTGTAATTCTCTTCTTAAAACCACTTGGCATGTCTGGTGAGAAAAAGCTTTTGCTTCTTCAACCCTCAGCTGTTCTCACATGTCTCTTTTCTGTGCTAAATCAAGGTCTTTTGGATCAGTGAAGCTTGATACAGATAACTAAGAACTGTTTCTTTTCTAGCTATTATTTTAATTTCTTTTTTTATTGAAGTGTAGTTGATTTACAATGTTGTGTTAGATTCTGGTGTACAGCACAGTGATTCAGTTATGCATACATCTATTCTTTTTTCATTATAGGTTATTACACGATATTGAATATAGTTCCCTGTGCTATGCAGTAGGACCCTGTTGTTTATCTATTTTATATATAGTAATTTGTATCTGCTAATCCCAAACTCCTAATTTATCCCTCTCCCCTCCTTTCTCCTTTGTTAACCATAAGTTTGTTTTCTATGTCTGTGAGTCTATTTCTGTTTTGTAAATAAGTTACTTTGTACTGTTTTTTAGATTCCACATATAAGTGATATCATATGATATTTGTCTTTTTCTGTCTGACTTACTTCACTTAGTATGATCATCTAAATCTCTAAGTCCATCTGCAAATTCTGGCCATTATTAGTAATGGTCTCTTCTGAATGGATAACTTTGGCTGAAGGATGTAGCTTCACCCCTAGAGGAACATTTAAAACAAAGTATTCATTTTGCGGGCTTTGTGACAGAGTGAACCACCTCTCTATTTGCATTCGGTCGGGAGCTCACTAAAGTCGCTGCTCTGCTCGAGTCCCCTTTGCCAGAGGTTGGTCTCCTAGCTGTCGCTACAAGGTGAGAGGAGATTAAGCTCTCTCTAAAGAGGGGCCCTCCCGGGCTTGTCTAGCTCCTGGACCCCTCTGGAGGCAGACGACCCCTTCTCGCTATCTGGTATTCACAGATCACTTCCGCCAACGCACTTACCTCTCTCTGTTTCACATTTTATCTTGCTGGTAGGGTGATGCAATAGGCCAAAAAAAAAAACAAAAAAACAAAAAAACAAAAAAAAACCCCTGCTCTCTTTGTCTTTGGGTGTCAGGCAGAAATGGTTGTTTAAACATGAAGTCCCAGTCCACTTTCCAGACCAAAGTGAATGTCCGGAGGAACTTGGACCAAAAAACTGGCTTATTAATGCTAACTCCAGGAACTTTGTTTCAATGTTTATTTTATATTTTATTTTAATTTATTTTTACTTTACTATTTTGTTTTATTTTATTTTATGTTAACAGATTTTCCCTTTAGAGCACTCAGGATAATGCCTTCGAGGTCCATCCAAGTCACTGCAGATGTCAGCAGCTTGCTTTTCATTGCTGAGCAGTATTCCACAGTGTGGATATTCCACAATCTGTTTAACCATTCACCAGATGAAGGACATTTTGGTTGCTAACAGTTTTTTCTCTGCATCTTCACTAGCATTTGGTATTATCACTTTTTTTCCTCTTCTGATAGGTGTGTAGTGATATCTTGTTATAGTCTTAATTTTCCTTCCTCTCACGGCTAGTGGTGTTGAACATCTTTTAATGTGCTTATTTACCATGTGTATACCTACTTCAGTAAAATGTCTCTTCCTGTCTTTTGCCCATTACATTTTTTTTCTAAATAGACTTTATTTTCTAGAACAGTTTTAGGTTCACGGTAAAACTGAGCAGAAGATAACAGAGATTTCCTGTATGTTCCCTGCCCCTTCTCATGTGTAGGCTTCCCTGTTATTAACATCCTTCACCAGAGTACAGTACATTTGTTACAACTGATGAACCTACATTGACACATCATCACCCAAAGTCCACAGTTTACTTTAGGATTCACTTGGTGTTAACACATTCCATAGGTTTGAACAAATGTAAAATGACATGTATCCACCATTACAATATCATGCAGAATAATTCCACTACCCTAAACATCTTCTGTGTTCCACCAGTTTATCACCCACCCCCACTCTTGGTAATCACTGATCTTTTTACGGTCTCCATAGTTTTACCTTTTCTGGAACGCCATATAATTGGAATCATACTATATGTAACTTTCAAATTGGCTTTTTCCACTTAGTAATATGCATTTACATTTCCTCCATATCTTTTCATGGTTTGATAGCTCATTTCTACTCAGCCCTGAATAATATTCCATTGCCTGGTTGTACCACAGTTTACTTATCCACTCACCTACTGAAGGGCATCCTGATTGCTTCCAGGTATTAGCAATTATAAATAGAGTTACTGTAGACATCCATGTACAGGTGTTTGTATTAACATAAGTTTTCAACTCCTCTGGATAAATGCCAAGGATTACAATTGCTGGATTGTTTAGTAAGTTTAGTTTTGTAAGAAATAGCCAAACTGTCTTACAAAGTAACTGTACCGTTTTGCATTCCCACCAGCAATAAACGAAAATTCCCGTTGCTCCACATCTTTGTCAGCATTTGGTGTTGTCAGTGTTCTGGATCTGGGGACTCTGATGATGGAATGCTCTCTTGTTAAGCACACACACATTAAGGATTGTTATGTCTTCTTGGGAGTATTGACTCCTTTATTGTTATGTAACGTCCCTCTTCATCACTAATTGTTTTCTTTGTTCTAAAGTCTGCTTTGCCTGAAATTGAGATAGGTACTCTCCAGCTTTCTTTTGATTTGTGTTATTATGGTGTATCTTTTTCCATCTCTTTCCTTTTAATCAGTCTGTGCCTTTACATTTAAAGTAGGTTTCACGTAGACAAAATGGTGGAGGTTGTTCTTTAATCTACTTTCTCTCGGTTTCTGTCTTTTGGTTTGTGTATTTAGATTGTTTACATTTAAAATGATTATTGATATATTGCATTAAAAGCTGCCATATCTATCACTATTGTCTATTTACTATTTTTCTTCTGGCGTCTTTCAAGATTTTCTCTTTGTGTCTGGTTTCCTGTAGTTTGATAAGCATATTTGTTGATTTTTTTGGTATTTATTCTGCTTGATATTTTCTGAGCTACCTGGATCTGTGGTTTGGTGTCTGTTATCAATTTGGGAAAATCCTGAGCTCTTATTACTTCAATTGTTTTTTCTGTTCCATCTCTTTTCTTCTTCTGGTATTCTAATTACATGTATGTTATACTTTTTGCAATTGCCCCACAGTTCTTGGATAGTTTGTTCCATTTTTACATTCTCTTTTCTCTTTGCATTTCAGTTTTGGAAGTTTCTATTAATATATCTGCAAGGTCATTGATTTTTTTTTCCTTAATGTGTACAGTCTGCTAATTAGCCCATCAAAGGCATTCTTCACTTCTCTTACAATGATTTTGATTGTAAGCATTTCCTTTTGATTTTCAAAAATAATTTCCATCTCTCTGACTACATTACCCATCTGTTCTTGCATGTTGTCCACATTTTCAGTTAGAGCCCTTAGCATATTACTCAGAGCTATTTTAAATTCCTGGTATGATCATTTCAAGATCTTTGTCGTATCTGAGCCTGGTTCTGTCACTTGCTGTATTTCTGCAGACTGTGTATTTTTCTTGATTTTATACATGAGTTGTAACTTTTTGTTGAAACCCAGACATGATGTAATGGGTAATAGGAACTGAGATACATTAGTGTGAGCATTTATGTTTATCTGGCCAGGAGTCACACTGTGTACTGTTTGCTGTAGGTTTAGGTGTCTGAGGCTTCAACTTCTAGTATCTTTGCTTTTGTCTCCCCTGTTGTCTTTGGATTTCTCTAAAATCTCCTTCTTAAATAGAATCTTTGCAGTTCTTTACACAGTTATCCTCTGCTATTATATAGGAGTTGATGTAGTGGTGAGGTGTGGGGAGAAATTGTGTTCTATAATCCTATGATTAGGTCTCAGTCTTTTAGTAAGTCTGTTCTCTTGGGCTGTGACCTTCACATGCTCTTCTTAGCTTCCTCCTCCCTTGAGGTGAGACAGGAAGACTAGAGGCATTGGGTTTGGGTATTTCCCCTCCCTTAGGTTTGTTAAACTCTGGTAAAGTCGCTTCACTTGCAGGGGAGATCAGAATACTCTTGGCTTATTTCAAAATGGTTATTTTTTTCTTCCCCTGCTGGAAAGCATGAGGGGATTTTTCTCAGATATTCCCCATGAGAATCTGGTGGCACTTCTAGAGACAAAACCCACAAAAACACAGGATCCCTTTAAGACTGGGCCCTGCAGAATTTTTGATTGTTAAGCTAGTCCACCTTCAGCCTCTGCAGTTTGTCAATTGCAGTCTAAATTTTCCTTATTGTTACTGACTCCAGCCACTTCCGTTTATGGTAAGCTGTGGCCTTGTATTCACCCATCTCTTTAGTTCTGGGGACATCAGTTTGCCTTGTGACCTCAGCTCTCTGATAGACCTAACAAGAGGTGCTGATTTCAATTTGTTCAACTTTTTACTTATTGTTAGGATGAGAGTGATGACTTCCAAACTCTTCACATGTTGGAGCAGAAACTGAAAGTCTGCCTGTTGCATATTTTAAGGCTTAATTCATGTAAATTCCATATCAAACTTTTATATTTGTTAATGTAGTCCAATATATCACTTGTCTTTCATGGATTTTTGAATTTTTTATCTTGCTTAAGAAGGCTTTCACCATTTTATTTATAAATTAATTCAACATTTTTATATTCTAAGTCTCTCTCTCCCTTTCATTCTCTTTCCCCCCTCCCTCTCTCTCTCCTATAACAGATACATAATATTTAGTATTTTAATTAATCTTAAATTTTGTGTGTAATACAAACTAGGAATCCAAATATACTTTTTGCCAAATGAGCAACTCTTGTCCCAATATCATTCATTAGTCAATGCATCTTTCCTCATTGATTTAAATTACTAAACTTTCCTATTCAATTTGATCTATTTCTCTTTTATATTCTGTTCCATTAGTCTGTTCATATGCCGACACCACACTCTTTTATTCATAAGGCTTTGTATAATACAACTATTTTTTGTTTTAACACTGGGTAAAAAGTCTTTGCAGCTTCTTCATTTGCATTTTCAGCTTCACCAGAGAGCCTGGCGTTATGGAAAACACACCAGGTCTGGAAGCCACTAAACCAGCCATTGTGAACTTTAAAGGATAACATACTTGAAATACTTAAGCTTTAATAAAAAAAAGTCTTTATATATTGTGAAGAATTTTTCTTAATTTATGGAAAAGTTTTCCCCTGATGACTGCTGACTTTGATCTTTGGGCTTTCCCCTGCCTTTGTTATTCTTATTTCTCATGTTCATTTAGATTTTTTTTTTTTGAACTAGTAATCCATTGATCTAGCTAGATAACTTTCTTTTATTTTCACACTGTCTCTAACTGTGTGCAACAATGTTGATGCCCTTGATTCAGTAGCTCAAGGGATGTCTCATGTTCTTTCATTTGAAAAAAATGCTTTAGAATTTCACACTTTTCTTTCATTGCTAAAACCTGTCTCCTCTTACACTTGCCAGAAGAAATTATGCCACAGCACGGTTCTGTGGCAGTTTCAAACCATTTTGCATGCTTAATATTTGGACTTTAACATTTGGCTAATGATGTGCAAAGATCAGAGGAAACTTTAAGACAGAATACTTCCAAAGCAGAGTGAAAGAATGCACTGCGTGAAGAGGGAGTACCACAAATGAATGGGGAAAGAAGTTCAGTGTCCTATTGGCTTACTAAATTCAACTTTGTTACTTGACCTTGTTGTTATTACTTGGTGGTGCAAAACATCTCAGTTCTAGGAAAAAGACTAAGTAAATGTTTACCAGTGTTATTTCCATATTATATTGACTTCATTTCCCATGTTTACCAATCATGTAAGAAATAATTTATATAACAGAAACATGTTTGTTGATCATAGATTTATTAGAAAAAATAATGTTATTGTTCAAGTCTTCAATATCATTATTTTATCTGTCTAACCGATTTCTAAGAAAAATATGTTATCATCTCTTCCTATGACTGTCCCTTTATAAATTTTACCTGGTAATTCTGTCAATGTTTTCTTTATAGATTTTGTGGTTGTATTTTTGGTGCATTTAAATTCATGACTGATATTTTTTTTAAAGGATTTTCTTGGTCATGATTTTGAGAAAAATTTGACTTTTGTCTCATTAATATTGCTGTGCTAGCTTCTTTTGGTTAGTGTGCTTCCATAGCATTCCTATCCTCAGTTCTGTATTTTCAACTTCCCTGTCATTTTGTTAGAGCAGGCAGATAGCTAGATGTGAGCAGAGAAAGGGGGACACAGACCAAATGACAGGAATTGGTCAGAAAGGAGGGGCACAGGCCAAATGCAGGAAACCACACATCATGTAAGCACCAGGGGTCCCTGGGCAAAGAAAGAAAAGCAGGAACCTATGGGCTGATAAGGGGTCATGCTTTTTGGGGTGACAAGTGGCCTGGAGAAGAACAAAGAAAGGTGAGAAAAGGCAGGAATTTCCAGTTTCTGAACCTTTCGCTCATTATGCCCTCATTTCAATAAAATTAGCCTTGCAGATCAGAAATACCCATCATGTACTGACGCCATGACACTTCTGATCCAGACTAAATAAGGACAAAATTCCCTCCTCCCTTTGGGAAGGTGGAGTTGGGATGATAATCAGGGAATATGACCCCAACCCTTCCCTCCCCAATGAATATTCCGCCCATTCATCTTTACACCCTATGTAACTAACTTGCCAAAGAAACTCAGGGCAGCCGCTCACCTGAGCCTGCCCACTCTCCCCTGAGAGTGTACTATCCATCCTTTAATAAATCCTCACTTTACCTTTTTTTAGCCACTACATCTTGTCTCTGAATTCTTTCTGGGACGGGACAAGAACCTGGAACACCAATTGCATCTATCGGTAACAATTTTGCTTTAAGCTTCCTTTAAACAACTCTGGCAGGACTTTCTTTTCCCTCTAATCTAATGAACTCAGTTTTTTAAAAAGCTTTTTCTTAACATTAAAGATATGTAAAGAAAAGTACAAAAAATTATAAGTGCACATCTTAATGAATTTTCCCAAAGTGAACACACCTGCATAACCAGCACCCAGATCAAGAAACAGAACATTACCAGCATGACAGAAGCCTTACTTGTACCGTCTCCACCACTATCCCCTGACTAAGGGTAACCTCTATCCTGACTTCTAATGGGAAAATTTAGTTTTACCTTTTTTTTTTTTAAATTATATAGATTGAATCAGACGGAATATACCCTCGTGCATGGCTTATTTTGCTCATTATTCTACTTACTAGATGCATTTAGTTGTAGTTTGTTCAATCTCATTGCTGTAGAACATTACATTGTGTGGTGTGTGTACTATAATTTATTTATCTATCCTACTGTTTATAGGCATTTGAGTAGTTTCCAATTTGGCATCACTATGAACAGTGTTGCTATGTCCATTCACTGCATGCCTTTGGTGGACATGCATAAACCTGTTGAACATATACGGAAGAGTAGAAATCTGGGGCCGTGGAGGAGGCATATGCTTAGCTTTAGTGGATATTGCCAGGTAGTTTTCTAAAGTCATTGTACTAATTTACACTTCTGCCAATGAGATATGACAGTTCCAGTTATTCTGTCTCTTCACCCGCACTTGGTCCTTCATGTCTTTTTCATTTCAGTCCTTCTGATGGGTCTATAGTGGTGTCTCATTGTGATTCAAATTGGAATTCCCAGATGACTGATAAAGTTGAGCACATTTGTATATGGTTGTTGGCCACTTGGGTATTCTCTTTTGGGATGTGCTTGTTCAAGTTTTTGCCCATTTTTTCCTATTGGGTCTGTTCTTTTAAAATTGATTTATGGGGTTTCAGAAATATATTTCAGATAAAACTCCTTTTTTGATATATGTATTACAGATATAGTCTTCCCTTCCCTGCTCCCAGGCTATCATTTTACTCCTTAATGGCTGGTGTCTTTTGCTAGAGAACAAATTCAGTCTTTTAGTGGGTACATTTAGTTTTTTTGCATTTATTGATTCCTGATATATTATTGATGTGTTTGGTCTTATTTTGTTTGATTTATTTATCATTATTTTTCTTTGTTTTTCCCTTTTCTGCCTTCTGTTGGATTGATAAACATGTGTATTCTTTTTATAATCCTTTGCTGACTTGAAAACTATAGATTGTATTTTAATTTTTGAGATGTGTACCCTAATTTTTTTCTTTAGTTTATATGCTACTGTTAAGATAAAATTTCTAAGACAAGTATAATTGCTTTGTAGATAATCTATCTTTATATCTGATAACATACTTTGTCTTTGATGTTCTGCAGTGTTAATGCAATGTGTCTAGGTGTGAATTTATTTTGATTTATCCTGTTCGGTTCTTGAATGTACTTTGTATCTAAGGACTCACATTTCTTTAACTCTGGACAACCCTCAGCTATTTATTTATTTCTTCAAATATTCCTCCTTTCTTATCTGTCCATTCTCTTCTGGAACTTATGCTAGAAGAATGTTGGAGCCTTTCAGTTCTACCATACACCCTGCAGCCAGAGTGATCTTTTAAAAGTATAACTTCTATTATGACAGTCACCTGCTTGCAGCCATGTGTGCTGGACATCTTCATAATCACTCCCTGTTTCGGCTTTGCAGCTCTTCCACTGTTTATACAATTACTTTTTTGTGTGTTAACTTTTTTCCCATTGAAAGACCTGGAGGAGTTTCTGTTATCCTGGATGAACCTGGATGAACCCTGACAGATGATGTCTTCGTTAATATGACATTTTATTTGGCAAAATTCCAAATACCTTCCCATGGCTTGAACACTCCTCTATGATGTGAGCTCTGCTGACCTCCTAGTCTCATCTTGTTCCATTCTACCTCTCCTCCATTGTACACTAGCCATATGACCCTGCTGTGCACAAAAGACAAGATAGCAGGATTGACTGCTATTCTTTGAAAAAGCCTGCTTGCAAGATTGGCCCTTGGCTGATGTCTGGGAATTTGTTTTTTGGGAGAGTCTCTCCCACCCTGACTGATAAGAGTGTTTATCTGTGCCTAGATGGTGCAAACAATGTGGTTTATGCTCAATACACACTTTCCTTCTGGGAGTCTGGAATTTTGGTATGAATTAGGGAAAGTGTGCATGTGCGGTCAGTCCCCAATAAAAACTCTGGGTAATGAGATTTCTTGGTAGACAATATTTCAATCATGTTGTTACAACTCACTGTTGAGGGAATTAAGCATATCTTCTGTAACCTGACTAAAAGAGGACTCCAGAAAACTTGCGCCTGATTTTCTTGGGATTTACCCTATGCAACTTTCAGTTTTTGCTAATTTTTATCCTTTCTCTGTATTAAATAATAACAGACTATGACTATATACTTAGTCTTTTGAGTCCCCCTAGTGAATCTTGGGACCATCACCTAACACACCTTATAGGTATGTGGAGGCATGAGATACTGTGTAGTGTTTCAAAGTCCATTTATTAGAGTCACTTATTTCCAAAAGTAAAAAAAAGTTTTAATGAAGTACAGTCAGTTTATAACGTTGTGTCAATTTCTGGTGTACATTACAGTACTTCAGTCATAAAGGAACATACATATATTCGTTTTCATATTCTTTTCACCATAGGTTACTACAAGATATTCCAAAAGTAAATTTTAAACAGACAAAACCTTCAAGAGAATCTTTGTGGATGCATTTTTAATAGATATACAGGCAGTGTAAAGTGTGAAGAAGCCTTACAGTCACAGTGAATTAGTTACATAACGTAATTATTAATCACAGGATTGGACACACTAACTTCCTGTTGCAAATGTTATTGTCATCTCTGGGTGAAACAAACATGCTTCTTTACAGCAAGCCTTCTAACAACTGTGGTTAGAATTTCCAAACATACAGTTTCAAGGTTGTAAGTCACAGAGATTGTAGACTAACTATTAAAGCAAATAAACAAGTACTGAGTCAGAATCTCAATTTTAATAAAATGTAGTATACATATAGATTTAACTTAAATTTTATAATACCTCATAAGTAAATCAATAATCTTCCCCCGCCCCCCCCCCCTTATCTTTCTAATCCTGAGCTTTCAAACACGGGTCAACGATTTCTTTACTCAGTCTTTCATTAAGTACCATTGACATTGTCATGATTTCAACAGCAGTTTTTAGTAAGGTTGAATCAAGATATTATAATCCCCTCCCCTACAATTCCTCAAATACACCAGTTCATCACTGCCATAAGGCTTGACCTCAGCAATTCTCTTCTGCCATCTTTGCAAGGCTCTCTTTCTTGTTGAGATCTCAGCTTGGATGCTACCTCCTTAGAGAAGTTTTCTCTCTAAAGTAATTAGCTATTCACTCTCCCATGCTTTTATCTTTGCAGAGCACTTATCACTCTCTATTTTTACAGTTTCTCATTTCTTTATTCATTTCTTTCATTTTTCTTCCCCACTAGAACATAAGCTTCCTGAGGAGAGGGATTTGCTACATCCCTAGTGCCTTACACGTAAGTGGTCAGTGTTCATGGACTGAATGAATGAAACAATAATGCTGGGTTTAGAATTCTCTTGATATTTTAATAACTTTTAATTAAAGTATAACATACTATGAGCACACCCATCTAACCACTGTCCTGATCAACAAATAGGACATTAACAGTACTCCAGAATTACCCCTTTGTTTCCCTCCAAGTCAATATGCCCCTCTCCCCAAAACCACAGTTTTGACTTCTAACACCTAGATTGCTTTGTGAACTTTATATAAATAGAATCTTGTATAATTTTTTGTCCAGATTGTGTCCTTTAATATATTTGTCATATTTACCCATGTCATTGCATGTTGTGCTAGTAATTTATTTATTTATTTTTGCTGTCTAGTATTTTTCTGTTAGAGGTGACATTTGATCCATTATATAATTGATGGCTATTTGTATCGTTTCCACTTTGGGATTGTTATAAATAGTGCTGCTGTGAACATGCTGGTGCACATCATTTGGGGCCACACATATGTATTTCAGTTGCATACCACTAGGTCATAGTGAATGTATTCATTCAGCTTTAGTAGATCATTAAAACTAGTTTTCTAATGTGGTTGAACCAATTTACCCACGTACCAGCAATGCATAAGATTTCCAGTAGCTCAGCATTCTCACCCATGCTGGGAATTGTCAGTCTTTTTTGTGCCATTCTCAAGTCCTTATTATACCAATAGCTCTTTGATGCCTTCAAATAGATTCAAAAATTTTTATTTAGAATTCTTAATTATCTTGGGTGGGAGGATTGGTTTGATATTAAATAGTCCCTCTGAAGAATATTTAAGCCTCAACGGGTCTGGAATTATTTTTATTAGAGGATGATTGACGGAGAGAAAAAGATTTAAAAAAAAAAAAGGGGGAAGTCATAATGGATTAAGAAGGAAAGGGAGAGGGTTAGGAAGAGAGAGCTCTTGTATAGGTTGCGTGAGAGGTGACATTATCTTTGGAACACTACCAAGGAGGTGAGAAAAAGGGGAGAATGGTTGGAATTTTTTTCTGGATGTTCTAAAAGTATCACATCCCCTGGTTCGATATTTTTAAAAGAGCCTGCAATAAAGATTCAAATTACTTTAAATGCCTTTTGGTTGGTAATCTGATGGTCCTCTGAATGCTTGTGAACTCAATTCTGTCTAGCTGTGTGTGAGTTACATCAATTTCTTGTTTTAAATTTGTTTAAGAGAGATCACATAATTCACCAAATCCTTTCCTAGTCAGAGAAGCATAGTATAGTAAAGAGCTCTGGCGCTAGACTGATTTTTATATCCTTCACCCCATGATTTTATTGTAAAATTTTTCAAATATTCAAGAAATTTGAAAGAATTGTACAGTGAACACACACAACTTAACATTTAAATCCCATCAGTCATATTTTTTATATTTGCTTGATTGCAAATCAATCCTTTAATCATCTATCACCTTTTTTTTAAGGATATCTTTTATTTATTTTTTTTGAGGGGGTGGTAATTAGGTTTATTTATTTATTTAATGGAGATACTGGGGATTGAAGCCAGGACCTCGTGCATGCTAAGCACATACTCTACTGCGGAGCTATACCCTCCCCCTCCATCTTATTTTTTCAATGCATTCCAAAGAAAGTTGCAGACATCATACCCAAACACTTCAACATGCATATCATTAACTAGAATTCAGTGACCTGCTTGAAATTTAATCCTTATTAGTTACCAACAGTGTGCATTTGAGCATGTGACTTCAGTTCTCTGAACTTTGGAATCCTAATAGGTAAAATGCTCACATTAATAGTTACTTTATAGCGGGTTGTTAGGTGGCTTAAATGATATATGCATATACATACACATATGTATTTATTTACAGAGAAATGTTTAGGTGCACATATTTACTTATAAGGCATGCTGTAGGTTTGCATAGGTAGCCATTGCTATTGCCATTGTTAATCTGTGCCCTAGAGATCAAGAAAAAGTTATGGCCACTGACCCTCCTTCCTAACAGAGCTCCCTACCAGGAGGATGATGCTTACAGGGAGCTGCCGAGGGCAGAGGACTGGTGCATTACACAGACATTTACCTATCACAGCATGGTTCATCCTCCTGTCTCTGGGATTTGTAACCACAAACATTACAGGAACTGCATTTCTGTGGACAGAAATTCTAGTCTTGGGCTTTCTCTTCTATTCAGTGAACCGATTATGGGAGCGATTCAGGAAAAGCCAATTTTTCTTTCACATGCTGTGAAATCAGCATGGAATGCCAAACAATTTCCAGACAAAAGGCTGTCCAAAGAAGGTGCCATAAGGGCAGAATTTAAACACGGCCTGATGATAGTCACATGGGGTTTTCTTGTCCTCTTGCTTTCACTCTGCGTGGCAGGGAGTGTGCCTGGAGAAGCACTGCTGGGACAGGAGATGGGTATTTGAGTATTCTCAGCCACTTGTGGGACATCAAAGAACTATGGAGAAGTGGTCAATAACATAGGTACAGAGGATAGATAAGAAAGGTATATGAAGAGGGTATAGAGTCTTAACAGTGAAACTTGGATGACAGAGCACTTAATTATAATCAGAATGAGCAGCAATACATCCCATTAATGTGACTCAGGCAAATAAAGCTCATGAAAAAGTGCTCAGTACCCGTTGTAACAGGTTGTGTTGTAGAACAGAAAAGTCCCAAAGCTAAAAGTTCAGCTAGTTAATCTGTAAAACCTTGGACCCAGGTCCAGAATCTCTGAAACTCATCTGTAAACTAAATATTTAGACCCGGTAGCTTCCACTAGGGAAGTGAAACAAAAGTTTGGGAAGACAAAGACAGAGCATTAATAATTATAATATTCCTTTAAGGATCAGCCTTGTAATCATAAAGAAATGGGTTTATTTTTAAGATGTTTGAAGTATTTAAGAAATTATGACATATTAGAGAACACTCAGCATGCCTGACTTGTGATTTAATGTGAATTTGTAAGGATGTAATTAGTTAAGTTTATAAACAGTGTTTAAGGGTAGAAGGTATATGGAGACACATTCAACTCAAAAACAGTCAACTATTGGGGAAGGTATAGTTCAAGGGGTAGAACACATGCTTAGCATGCAGGAGGTTCTGGGTTCAATCCCCAGTACCTCCTCTAAAAATAAATAAATGAATAAACCTAATACCTCCTCCCTTAAAATTTTTTTAAAAAGAGTCAACAATTCCTTGATAATTAGAATTTGAAATTATAAACATAATATTAATTGCATCGGCACCACAAAATATGAAACGTTTACAAGAACCTGAATTGATATTCCACCTTTATCCTTTGGATTTATAGGAGTTGTGTATGTATATAAGAAGACTTGGCCTGATAGGTTTGTAACTTTGCTTTGGCTTAATTAAAAGTATTAAAGAAGTTGTGGTATATTTATACAATGGAATACTACTCAGCCATAAAAATATTAAAATCATGCCATTTGCAGCAACATGGATGGCCCTGGAGAATGTCATTCTAAGTGAAGTAAGCCAGAAAGAGAAAGAAAAACACCATATGATACCACTCATATGTGGAATCTAAAGAGAAAGACAAATGAACTTATATATAAAACAGAAACAGACTCACAGACATAGAAAACAAACTTATGGTTACCAGTGGGGAAAGGGGGTGGGAAGGGATAAATGGGGAGTTCCAGATTTGCAGATTCTGACTGGTATATATAAAATAGATGAACAAGTTTGTACTCTATAGCACAGGGAACTATACTTGATATCTTGTAGTAGCTTATGGTGAAAAAGAATTTGAAAGCAAATATATGTATATTCATATGACTAAAACATTGTGCTGTACACGAGAAATTGACACAACATTGTAAACTGACTATACTTCAATAAAAAAAAAGTATTAAAGTTTAAAATGCAGTTCAAATGTTCAAGGGAATTTAATTACCTAATTTTGAAAAAGGAGTTAATTTTCAGGAGTATTTAATATGTCAATCACAGATGTGATGTTTAGTTTATGATGTGTCAGCTTGGCTAAGCTACACAGTGGAAGGAAGGCCATTCATGGAGCAGGAAGTGGGTTCTCAGCAGACATTGAATCTGCTGACAACTTGATCTCGGGCTTCCCAGCCTCCAGAATTGTGAGAAATAAGTGTCTGTTGTTTATGAACGTCTGTTGCTTATAAGCCCCCTAGTCTATTCTGTTAGGGCAGCACAAACTCACTGAGACAGTACTCAAATCCATCCGGTGGTTATTTACCCAGTTTTGGAATGCATAATTGGAATAGGTATACTTAGTCACTGGCTTAACACCCACATTGGCCCCCTGACCTATGGAGTGAGGGCTCTTGTGGTGGGAAAGGCCAAGTGAAAGCCACTAGAAAACAGTCAACCAAAAGCAATACTGCATTTCTGGAGGGATTACAAAGATTAGTGGCACCACCAAGGACTTGAAGATGTAGGGTAGGGACGCTTAACACATCCTTGTCCAGTTCTTCTATCTGACCCGTGCAGAATACAGATGGATCTTGGAGAGTGATGGTAGATTGTTGTAAACATAATCATAACTCCTGTTGTCCCAGATGTGGTTTCATTGCTTGAGCAAATCAGCACATCCCCTGGTACCCAGTTTGTAGCTATTGACCTGGCAAATGCCTTTTTCTCCTTTCTTATCCATAAGGACCACCAGAAGCAGCTTGCTTTCCACTGTCAAGACCAGCAGTACACCATTGGCATCCTTCATTAGGGGCATATCAACTCTCTAGCCCTCTGACTTTTCTTGGGAGGAGAAATGGCCGGAGGTCCAATCTATACCGATTCATTGGCCGTGGCCAATAACTTAGCTGGATGGTCAGGGACTTGGAAAGAATATGATTAAAAAATTGGTCACAAGGAGGTCTGGGGAGGAAGTATGTGGTCAGGCTTCTCTGAGTGGGCAAATTACTACTGGTTCTCTGGAGAACTCCCTGACAGTTATATTATGAATTAGTTGAGCATTCATCAAATATCCTATGAAGTGGTTCTTTTTTATATCAATCACTGGATGAATGGAGCATAATACTTTAAAACTGAATTTAAGGTTTAAGACAAAGCAGCTTTAAAAATTCACAACATCAATACATTGAATGCTGTGGGGAGAGTAGAGCTCAGCTATTTATATCCAATAATACTAATTTTTCACTTACTTTAAGTATATACAGTTTTCTTTTTAAATAAATGCACTTAAATTGAAAAAAAACCCCACTTGCCTCATTAGGTAATAAAGGAATGTGGCAAATACTGGGGAGATGGTATGTGAAAGTGGAAGATGGGAGTGATCATGTTTAGAATACTCTAAATATTTTTCTGGACACAGTATCCAGTCTCTTATCTAGAAGAGCAGTCTTCCACCTTGGAGTTGAGGAAAGGTAGGTCGTCTGCTAGTTGCCTTTTTTCCATTTGCTTGTTCTGTTTCTCATAGTCATCTTGTAAAGTAAGAAGTATCATCTCGCTTTTGTAGATGAAGGAAATGAGATTTTAGGAGTTTACTGGTTCAAGGTCATGTTACGCTGCAGCCAGTATTTAAATCAGGGAGCAGGTCAGGGCCTCTGTGGAGAATGTGGCAGCGATGTCATTTCATGCACAGCTCGCTGGAGGTCAGGTTTCAAGGAGCTCCCTGTAGGAGAGGTCTGGAAGATAAAAGCCCCGGCCACTTTACCTCTTTAAACAGAGCCCAGATGAGACCTCCCGGTGGGGAAGATGCCTTTTGCCTTCTGGAAAGTTTTGCTCAGATTTAGGTCTGAGTGCAGGTGGATGGTTTTTAATGAATGTCCAAAGGGAGAAGAAATGAAGGGAGACACATGGGACCAGAGGAAGAGAGAAACAAAGATCATTCTTTGCTTTGATTCCTGGGGAGCCCCATATCCTTCCCTCATCCCTCCCCGTGGTGTCTATTTTGGGGACATTGAGATATTTTAGGAATTTTGCTAAGGTTGAAAATGGGAAGTTTATAGCGCCTCCATCCTGGCAGACAGATGGAAACAATTAACACCATATCTTAACATTCTCATAGTTGGAAGCTACTCAGCAGCCCTGATGCTTAAAATAGGGATTTTAAGTTGGCTGGAGCAGAGATGGAAAGAGAAGGGAAATCAGATGTGCTCAGCACCTTTCATATACTGAGCACTTTAATATAATCTTCCCAAAAGTTCCCAGGGAGCTGACATGATGCACCCTACTTCCCAGACGACAAAACTGAGGCTCAGAGAGGTTAAGTATGTGCTTTGTGCTCAGGCTCACACAGCCTGACAGCCTGGCTGGGGGATTCAGCCTCCCTAAGCTCATGTCTTTTTTTAGCCAACAGGTAGACAGTGTTGAATGAAAAAGAGGCTTTGATAGACTGAATGATGCCTCCCTCCACTGTACCCCTACTCCCCCCCGCCAAAGATATCCACATCCTGATCTGTGGAACCTGAGAATATTACCTTAAATGGCAAAAAAATACTCTGCAGTGGTGATTAAGTTATAGGATCCTGAGATGGGGAGATTATACTGGGTTGTTCAGGTGGACTATAATCCCAAATGTCCTCAAAAGAGGCAGGTGGAGGGAGATTTCAAACAGACAGAAGAGGAGAAGGTGAGGTGACTACAGAGGCAGAGATGGGAGTGATGTGGCCACAAGCTGAGAGATGCTGGTGGCCACAAACACTGGAAGAGACAAGGAACAGAGCCTCCCTGCAAGCCTCCGGAGGGAAGGCGGCCCTGCCAACACCAATCTCAGCCCTGTGAAATGAACTTCTCTGCGATAATAATTTCTACAAACTGCCAAGTTTGTGGTAACTTGCTATGGCAGCCACAGGAAGCTGTTACAAGATCTGAGATAGAATTGCAAGGGACAACATTTCAGGGACAGTGAGAAGGAGAAAGCATACTGAGAAAGTTAGGGGGAACCAGGTGTCTGAGGAACAGGGAGAGTTTCACAGAGGGAGTGGCTCCCAGTGGCCTGTCCCCATGAGACTAGAGGCTGTGCACATTGTCCCCACTGTACAGGTCTCCCCCACTCACTCCCACCTTCATGCCCTCTATTCCTGGGCAGTGGCCCCTTGAAGTCCCGAGCTAAGAAAGGTCTTTGCAGCTCCAGAGATCTTGGTCCAAGTTCCGTCCCCTTTCAGAGGTGTCTCCTAGGGCACTGCAGAGGGTTATAAATCACGCCAACCACACAGAGTTTAAGACCAGAGATCATCATTGGTGCCTTGGTGGAGAGTGAGGGAGAGGAGCTAAATGAGGGCAGAATGCGGGGATGTGACTACAATCTCACTGCCCAAAAGCCATTACACAGTCAGTCAAGAGATGGTCAGGATCAATAGAGATCCTTACTTCTTCAGAAGCCAGTGCTTTCCAAACACTACAAAATATCATGACAATAAATGCGGAAGGCATGCCCTTGGGTGGGTGGCTTGATCCACCAGCTGGGACTTGGTGACTGTCCCTGTGCAAATGTCCAGGTGTCTTGGACATGGTTGTTCCTGAGGGGCAGGGGACAGATGTGAGCCTTGCCCTTGAGAAAAGTCCTCCCCACTTACAGGACTGGTGAGGGTTTAAATGAGATAAGGTGTTAGACTCTGGCCCTCAGGCACAGTCACTTCCCTCTCTTCTCTAGTTAGTACTCAGCCCCGTGACTGTGTCAGCGAGGCTTCTGCCTGGCTTTGTTCAGTGTGGGTTGCATTTCTGCCACAAGCTAGCAGGTTGGCCAAGTTTCCTACAGCTCCTGGGCAAAAATGCAAACTCCTCTCCTTGGCCTGAGAGGCCCGGCAGAAGGGCGCTTGGCCAGCCCTGCTCTTCCCCTCACACCTGTCGGCCCCCTTGCTCGCCTCCATCACCCCGTGTTCCTGCCCCTCTGGTCTTGGAATCGGCCAACCCCCGAGATTCTGTGCCTGGTACTCTCTCTGTCTGGAAAGTTCTTCCCAAGACTGGCGCCTTCTCAACCTTCAAGTCGCAGCTCAAATGTCACCTCCTGGAGGCATCTCTCGGGACCACTCCAGCTCCAGTGTCCCTAACACCAAAGGCATGTGGTAATGCATCACATTGTCTACTTGTTCCGCCTAGTCTTTCTCTCTGTGGAATTATTTCATCTGTTTATCTCCTCATGGTCTGTTCCCCTCTCCGCATTCCCCCCTACAATGGAACCCTCACAAAGGTAAGATGCTACTTGTACCTACCATTCTATTCGTAGCACAAAGCTTAAAATATACCAGGTCCTTGATAAGTATTTGTTGAGTAAAGGGATGGCTGAGGCAAGGGTATGGGGACAGCCTCACAGATGACGCTCAGGGCTGCTGCCACCATGGCTCACGTGAGAGGGCAGCCCAAGAAGAAGCACTAAAGAGCAAGGGCACGGATGGAGCTCCTAAGCCAAGCCAGACCCAGGTGTGAGGCTGCGGGAAGCCGGAAGCCAACAGGTGAGAATCTCTTGCAGACAAGATGCACCACAGGATGAGAATTTACAGAAGGGAGCCCCGGGAGACTCCTGAATGGGCAATGGGGTATCGGATGGAAAAAGAGACTTTTAGGTTATTAGATGACCACAGGAGATTTCAGAGAATGGAGCCAGTACAGAGGACTTGGGCCTCGGAGGCGAGATCCTGGAAGATACCTCAGAGATGAAGATACAGCAATGGAACTCCCCCTAAAAGACATGCCTTTTGGCTGGATGCTTTCTCCAAGCAGCCTCACTGGCAGGAGGACTGGGTTTAGCCATATGGTGGGATCCCTCCATCCTTTCGTTAACCGTCCCCTTTTTAGTCCATGGTACAGCAATACCATGTACTCGCCCACCAGACCGTTTAGAAAACCTTGGAGTGAAGCCCAGAGGCATCACAGTGTACTTGACTGTTTCATAGCCAGAGATTTACACACAGAAAGCTCTCAGGACAGTGCTTGTATTCAGTAAGCTCTATGGAATGTCTACTTGTATTGTTTTTAGAGAAAGTATCCGTTTGTTGGCTCTGAAATGACATTTGCAATATTACACAGAGATAGCGATGTTAATGTGAGTCCAGGTTGCTTCCTGAGGGATGGTGGGCTGGAGAAGAGTCCCTGGACTGACCCAAATGGATTATTCCTCATCAGAGTGGAGGGTGTGACCAGGGCTGCCATGGAAATCCAGAGCCCCGCATGGTTCCAGTCATCAAAACTCTTTCCAAACACCAACCTAGCCTGTGGGCAGAAAGTACTATTCAGCTGTGATCATGGAGACAGATGGAATTTGTACAGAAAAGCAGAAGGTGCACATTTTCTGTAGTAGATCATGTATGTGCATTGGGACAAGTGTGACAGATTTATTTTTTTTAATGGAAAAGATGATGGATAGTTTGCTGGCGCTTACTCCTGGGTTCAGCCTTGCATTTGATGAGGAAACTGTGATTCTGACACTTCCAACAACAACAGCTTCAAGCCTCCAGGAACTCAGCTCTAACAGCCAAGGGGCGCTTGATTGGCCAATGTGATTAGTGATGTGGTTTTTCTAGATGTTGGACGCTCCCTTATCTACCCTAGATAGAGAGAAAGAATGGTTGGGCCTTTTAGCTGGTTAGCATTTGTGGGCAGGATTTCAGAATAACTCTTCAGACAAGTTTAACATAACCAATGAAAGTTGTTAGATTCATATTTCAAGAAAGGAGGTGGTAGAAACAGAGATTTTTTTTCCTTTTTTTTGGATTTGCTTAAGAACATTTTTTGCAGGGCAATGCTTAAAGTTGTTTTAAACTTTATTTTTATTGTAAAATAACAGAAACAGAGAATCATAGGACAAATGGAAAGCTTAATGAGTAATTTAAGGTGAACACCTGTGTAACCATTGCCAGTCCAAGACACAGAACTTTGCCGCCAGTTCCAGAAGCCCCTCAGTATATTCCATTTCAGTCACAGGGAACCATTCTCCTGATTTTTACAGTCACCACTTCATTTTGTTTCTTTATAGCTTTATGTATCCTTCAAATGTGCATCCATAGACATTATAGTTAGTTGTGCTCATTAAAAGAAAAGTTGATATGTCTTTTAAATACAGGTTCCCTTCTATCTCCTTCTTTTAAAAACAATTATTGAGATGTAATTCACATACCATAAAATAAACCGTTCAAAGTGTACAATTCAGAAGTGTTTAGTATGTTCACTAAGTTGCTTAACTATCACCACTAATTCCAGAATATTGTCATCACACCCAAAAGAAATCTATACCCATTAGCAGTCATTCCTCAGTTCCTCCTCCCCCTACCCTTGCCAACTGCCAATCTACTTTGTCTCTACTGATGTGTTTATTCTGGCTATTTCATAGGAATGAAATCATACAGTATGTGATCTCTAGTGATTAGCTTCTTTCACTTAGCATAGTGTTTTCAAGATTCATCAATTTTGAATGGCATAGATTGTGGTGATGGTTTCATGGGTATATATTTATCTCCAAACTCATCAAATTGCATACATTAAATACAAACAGCTTTTTGTATGTCAGTCCTACCTTAATAAAGTGGTTTAAAAAAAGATTTGTTCATCTTTGGCATGTAGCTGTAAGTACTTTGTTCCTTTTCACCACTGTATAATATTCCATTGAATGTGTATACCACATTTTGTACATCCATTCATCAGTCAATGGATATTTGGGTGGTTTCCACTTTGGGGACATTATCAATAATGCAGCTATGAATATTTGTGCACAAGTTTTGGTGTAGACATATATTTACATTTCTCTTGGGTATATACCTGGGAGTGAAATTGCTGAGTCATATGGTAACTCTACAATCGACTCTAAGGAACAGCTGAACTGTTTTCCAAAGTGGCTACACTACGTTATACTCCCGTCAGCACTATATGAAGGTTCCAATTTCTCCACATTTTGTCAACACTTTCTGTTGTCCATCTTTTGGTTATAGCTATCCTTATAGATGTGAAATATGATCTCATTGTAGTTTGATTTGCACTTACCTAATGATTAGTGATGTTGAGCATCTTTTCATGTCCTTAACTGGTTACTTGATAAAGCTTCTTTGGAGAAATGCCTATTCATATCTTTTGTCCATTTTTAAACTGGGTTATTTGTCTTTTATTGTTGAAATGTGAAAGTTCTTTATATAGTCAGGATACTGTTCTCTTATCAGACATATGATAAGCAAATAATTTCTCCCTTTCTGTGAGTTGTCTTTTCACTTTTTAAGTAGAGAAGCATAGAAGCTTTTAATTTTGATGAAATCTGATTTATCTGTTTTTTTGTTGCTGCTCATGTTTTTGGTACCATATTTATAGATCCATTGCCAAATCCTAAGTCATGTAGATTTTGCACCAATGTTTTCTTCTGAGAGTTTTATATCTTTTGCTCTTATGTTTAGGTCTTAGATCCATTTTGAGTTTACTTTTGTTTATGACATGAAGTAGGAGTCCAACTTTATTCTTTTGCATGTAGAAACCAATTGTTTTAGCACTATTTGTTGAAAATAACCATCTTTACTCATTGATTTGTCTTGCTACACTTGTAAATCATCCATGAATTTTCTAGTTTCTTAAGATGGAAGGTAAGGTTATTGCATTGAGATCTTTATTTTCTTGTTAATATACATATTTTCAGATATAATTTCCCTTTAAACACTACTTAATTGCAACTGATAAGTTTTGGTATATTGTGTTTTGGTTTTTATTAATCTCAAAGTATTTTCTAATTTTCCTTGTGATTTCTTCTTTGACCCATTGGCTATTTATGGTATTTAACTTCTACATTTGTTAATTCTCCAAATTTTCATCTTTTATTAATTTCTAACTTTATTCTGTTGTTTTCTGAGTACATAATTTGTGTAACTTCAATCTTTTTAAATTTATTAAGTCTTGTGTTATGATCTGGCATATGGTTTATCCAGGAAAATGTTTTATGTGTGCTTGAGAAGTATGTGTATTCTTCTGTTGTTGGATGATATGCTTTATAAAGTCATTTAAGATTAGTTGATTTATAGTGTTGCTAAAGTCTTTGTTTGTCTTCTTTATAGTTTTTCTATCCATTATTGAAAATGTGGTAATGAAGTCTATATTTTTGTTGAATTGTCCATTTCTCCCTTCATTCTGTTAATTTTCATTTCATGTATTTTGAGACTGTATTGCTTAAGTAATATATATTTATTTTTGATATATATTCTTGGTGCATTGACCCTTTTGTCATCATATGATGTCCTTCATTGTTTCTAGTAGTAATTTTTGTCTTAGATACTATTTTGTGCCCAGTCTCTCTTTTGGTTATTGTTTACATGGTATATTTTTTCCCAAACTTTTACTTTTAGTTTATTTGTGACTTTGAATCTAAAGTATGTCTCTTGTAGATAAATACAGTTGGATCATATATTTTAAAAGATGAATTCTGACAATCTCTGCCTGTTGATTGGAGTGCTTAATCTATTTAGTTTTAATGTAATTACTGGTAAGATAGGATTTACTTTTGCCATTTTTCTGTTTTTTTTTTTTCTATAGGTCTTATGCCCTTTTTTGTCCCTCTTTTTCTCCATTACTGCCTTCATTTCCATTAAATAGATATTTTCTCTTGTATTGTTTTAATTTCCTTATCATTTCTGTTATTATACTTTTTGGAGTTACATTCTTAGTGGTTTCCCTGGGGATCACAATTAACAATTTATAACAATCTAGTTTGTATTAGTCTCAACTTAATTTCAATAGTGTATAAAATTTTATTCCTGTATAACTCTATTCCTTACCCTCTCCTTTGTGCTGTTATTGTCATATAAATCACACCTTCATGCATTCCATGCCAATAAACACCGATTTATAATTATTGCTTTATACAGTTGTCTTCTAAATCCAACGGGAGGAAAAACATGTTCTAGTCAAAAATCGTTTTCATTATCTTTTATATTTACCTATGTAATCACTTTCACCACTGCTCTTATTTTGCCATGTGGATTTGAGTTTTTGTCTAGTACCTTTTCGTTTCAGACTAAAGAATTTCTTTTAGGATTTCTTGGATGGCAAGTCTCTGCTTCCTGTAAGTTCTCGATTTTTACTTATGAGGGTATTTCTTAATTTTTCTATCAATTTCAAATTTTTGTTGTTGTTGTTGTTAAATACAAAATTCTTGGTTGGCAACCTCTTCCTCTCCCCAGCTACCCAGCATTTTGAATATGTCATATAAGTGCCTTCTGGCCTCCATGATTCTGAGGACAAAGCCATTAATCTTATTGAGGATTCTTTATATGTGATGCTGCTTTCCATATTCTCTTTGTCTATTTTTGACAGCTTGATTAACATGTGTCCAGCTATGGATCTCTTTGAGTTTATTCTACTTGGAGTTCATTGAGCTTCTTAGATGTGTAGAGTCATCTTTTTCATCAAATTTGGAATTTTTTGGCCATTAGTTTTCAAATATTTTTTCTGTCCCTTTTTCTCTCTCCTCTCCTTCTGTGACTTCTATTATGCATATGCTGACAAATGTGATGGCATCCCACAGGTCTCTGAGGCGCTCTGTTTATTTTTCTTCATTAGTTTTTTCTTTCTGTTCCTCAGACTGGATAATCTCAATTGTCTTCAAGTTTACTGTTTTTCCTTCCTGATAAAATCAGTTGTTGAGCTCCCTCCCTCTTTCATTTCAGTTATCATACTTTCCTTTTTGGTTATTTTTCTTATACTTTCTCTTTATTGAAATTATCTATTTAATGAGATATTATTGCTATGTTTTCCTTTAGTTCTTCAGACATGATTTTCCTTAGTAATTTGAACATATTTTAAATAGCTGATATAAAGTTTTTCTCTAGTAAGTCCAACATCTGGGATTCCTTAGGAACAATGACTATTTAACTACTTTTTACCTCTGTTTATGGGCTATATTTTCTTGTTTCTTTGAATGTCTCATACTTTTTCTGTTGAAAACTGGACATTTAAAATAACATAATATGGCACTTCTGGAAATCATATCCCCTCACCCCTGCCAGGGTTTGTTGTTTTTGCCATTTGTTGTTTTTGTTGTTTGCTTATTTACTTTCCTGAACTAATTTTGTAAGTCTGTATTCTTTGTCATGTATGGCCACTGAAGTCTCTGCTCAGTTAATTTAGCGGTGACCTAATGATTAGACAGGGATTTCTTTAAGTGCTTGTAACCAATAATTCTCCCAGTCTTTGCTGGAGGGTTTTGTGTGGTGTGGGAACATGCCTTCAACGCTCAGCCAAGCAGAAGATGCTCTGTCTTAGCCATCACTTCATACTTGCTCAGGGCCTCATGGTCAGTCAGAGGTGAGTGTTTAGGACCTTTCCATTTCTTCCCTTGGCATGTGTACAAGGCTGGGCATGTTCACAGCCCTGTACATGCATGTAGCCTTCTAGACTCTCAGGGATATTTTGGAGATTTTCAAAGGTTACTATAGACATCTTATTTCCCAGCTGCTTCTTTTAAGTTTTTTTTGATTAGTTTGCTGTTTGCCTACCTGTTATTGCTATCTCTAGCAAATACAATGTTAAACAATTGCTGTTGATTGTTTTTGAGAAATGTCCCTAGGGGAAAGACAGTTTGTACTGAGCAAGCTCCGAATCAGGTAAAGTACTAGCAAACATTGCGAGGGGATTTCCAGGGAACTGCCAGACAGGTCAAATAACAATAATTCTCTGAGAATGAGGTTTTGAAAGAACTACAACTATGTTTTGACCTTTACTGTGTCTGTAAGGCTGCTTATTTCATCATTGCCTTTATGGAGGGGAGAGTTTTGGGGAGGTTTTTACTCCGGCATTCTATTCTCATTTCCTCCTTTTCATTCCTCTCTCCTTCCTTCCTTCTTTTTAAAATAATTTATTTGCTGAAAACCCAGGCTGTTTGACTTGTAGAGTTTCCCAAGTTTGGATTTTGCAAGTTCAAAATATTCTTTATCCTCTAAAGTTCAAAACAATGGCAACTGGATACAAAGACCTGATCTGACTTAGGCTTAATCCCTTTGTAAGACTATAGATGGTGTTGTGTTCCTTCTACAGGAGGCACTCAGAATTAAATTAGGAGCAGAAATCTCATTCAACCAAGCCTAAGCCCCCTTACTAAGCTATTAGATAAGAAAAACTCAATATGTTGCTTTGTTGAATATAGAATTTTTCTAATGGATCTAAGACCATCCATAACCATAATAATTTTTGTAGTTTTTCAGTACCATACATTAATTACCTATGAATACTCGGTTAGTGTTGCCCAGTAATAATCACAAAAGCTAATATTTAT
Source organism: Camelus dromedarius (assembly GCF_036321535.1). Taxonomy (NCBI): domain Eukaryota; kingdom Metazoa; phylum Chordata; class Mammalia; order Artiodactyla; family Camelidae; genus Camelus; species Camelus dromedarius. The sequence continues at coordinate 20,476,219 of NC_087443.1, forward strand.
ACAGTGTTTATTTTGTGTTAGGTACTATTCGACCCCCTTTTACATATTGTGCATATTTTTCATTTGTCTCCTTTTGATCCGTAGTAATATTTCTCTAAGGGCTAGTGATGTTGAACATCTTTTTTTCTTTGTCATTTGTATATTCTCTTTGGTGAAGTGCCTGTTCATGCCTTTTGCCCATTTTCTAATTGGATGGTTTATTTTCTAATTGATGAGTTTTGAGAGTTCTTTATAAATACTCTATACATGTATATTTTGTCAGATATGTGGTTTTCAAATATTTTCTCCTAGTATTTAGCTTGTCTTTCCATCTTCTTAACAGCGTCTTTCTTTTTCTTAAATTTTATTTATTTATTTTTATTAATTTGGGGGGGTAATTAAGTTTATTTATTTATGTTTGGAGACAGCACTGGGGACTGAACCCAGGACCTCGTGCATGCTAAGCATGTGCTCTGCCACTTGAACTATATCCTCCCCACAACAGCATCGTTCTAAGAGCAAAAGTTTTTAATTTTGATGAGGTCCAATTTGTCAGTTTTTTTCTTTGTATTTTTGGTGTCAAGTCTAAGAACCTGTTGCCTAGTCCTAGATCCCAAATATCATGTCCTATTTTTTTCTAAAAACTTATAATTTTATGTTCTACATTAATCTGTCATCCATTTTGGGTTAATTTTTGTATAAGGTGCGTTTTTTTCTTGATGGGCCCAGTACTATTTGTTGAAAAGCCCGTCCTTCCTCCATTGAATTACTGCGCTGAAACGATGGCCTTAACTAGCTACACCAGCTTTTCTAGACTTTTAATGTATTTTTCTCTAGTCATAAAGTAACTAGAAAAAAACACATTTCATATATTTTGAGAGTCAGAGATTTCATTTCTTAGTAGTCCATAGGTCTTAAGAAAGGTTTGAAAGAAGTAGGAGGAAGAATAAAGAAAAGAAAGACAAGAGAGGGCCTGTGTTTCAGTTTTGTTTGTTTGTTTTAACTTTTTTTTATTGAGTTATAGTCATTTTACAATGTTGTGTCAAATTCCAGCGTAGAGCACAATTTTTCGGTTGTACATGAACATACGTATAGTCATTGTTTTTTTGTTGTGAGTGTATTTCAGTTTTGATTCCATCATTTCTTCTCCTAGGTTCCCTTGGATTGCTTTCCTACCTGTAAATAGGACCAACAGCCCCTCTTCATAGACTCCTTGTGATAAATAGCATCTCACACAGAAAGCTTCTCCCTAGGTCCTGCTGTAGTGCCCTTCTGGCCCCTGGGGGACAGACAGAAGAGCCAGGCTTCCTCTCCTGGGAATCTGTCTCTCTTCCTAAGACTGCAGGAGGCTGGACTTAGAGGCATATGTAGAGAGCAGCTGGTGAGAGGAGAGCCTGGATTAGCATATCGGATGGAAGGTTGAGGGGGGCCATAATGTGCTCCCCACCCCGCCAGCCCCCAACACAGCACACCCGCCCTCCCAGCTCTGGCTCTGGAAAAGATCAGTGACGTAAATGGATTAGGAAAAGCCTGCCTGGCCTCTTCCTGCTGCCACCGCACCTGGAGATTAGTGGGTGGCAGCTTTGTCAGGGGGACAGACATTTAAATGTCAGCTTTAGTTTAAAGGAGCACTTCTAGGAAGAGAGAGGAGAGAAGACCAGCCTTCCTCACCTCCTCCTCCAGCAAATCAGTCCCGTGCTTTCCTATGAGTCTGCACCTTTTCAAAACACAGCGCTTACTATTCCGTCTAGCGAGTCTCGTCTTTCAGGCAGGTGTTAGTGATCATTAGAGACTGGGCTGGTGCTGGCATCAAATCCAGCTCTGGATGTGGCAGCCGGAGAGGAAAAGACATGAATCATGCATTGGACGCAAAAGAGGTTGTTAACCCACTTTCCCAGACAGAGAGGAGAGCAGGCAAGAGACATTCCCCGGGCAAGGAAGCTCTCTGCAACAGCGCATGCCCAGCTCAGAGGGAGCCATTCTCATGGTTCATTTGTTCATTTATTGACTTAACCCTTAATTGGAAGATTATTTATTTTTTATGTACTTATTCACTGAGAACCAGCCGAGCCCAGCCAGCCCCTACCCCAGTGAGTATTTCTTTAGCTTCTCCCATGTGCCTGGCTCTGTGCCCAGCCCTGGGGTTGCAAGTGATAAAACACGGGGCTGGTGTGCTGCAGAGGGGGCTGGACCATGCCTGGGCTGGCATGGTGACTGCTAGTCCAGACACGCTCCTGAGCATTACAAGGTCTCTGCCACACGCATGTCTTTGCAGGCATGAGCCCGGCCTCTGTGACTCTGGCCAGTGTCCTGCAGGTCCGGGGCGAAGCTCTGTCTGAGGAGGAAATCTGGTCCCTCTTGTCCCTGGCTGCTGAGAGACTGCTGGAAGACCTTCGTGATGGTAAGAGAGTGTGTCTGGGGCAGCTGAGTCACAGAGAGCTGAACGGGAAGCTTCCTAAACAGACATCTCCAGATGCTGCTTCCCAATCTGTCATCAGTCCGAGATGTTAGAACCAGTAGGCAGAGGACACCCACCCACGGAGCTGCTCTGGGAAGGCAGCGCTGTCTCTGGACCCATGGCACAGGGCAGAGTTGGAAGAAAGTCTCTGCTGCCGCCTTGGTATTGCAGCTTTTCCTGGGCATTAAATTGATAACTGGAACAAACACTGAGTGCCCAGACTCAGATGTCAACTCAGAAGTCACACGTGCTTGGGGGCTGCCAGGAGGCGGTGGAGGCTCCCCACGCGGGAGATGGCACACGCGCAGTCAGGGTGAGAGTCCCGACGTGGGGAGCTGAAGGGAGGCTGTGCACCTGCACTTTCAACTGCATCGTCCTCCTGAGTCTTCACTCCCTCCTTCCTGCCTTGGAGGTTCTGATGAACAGCGATAGTATGTCCAGCAGACCAGCTAACTTGGTTCCTGACTTGGTTCTAGAGAACTCAGACTTGTGCGAATTTCCAGGTGGACCTGACCTCTTTTTACCTTTTACCTTGAGATTCTTGGGTCACCTATGAATTTGGATGCAGGGGCTAGTTTCCCAGCCACTGCTGCTGCCACCATTCCTGCCAGCAACATGTCAGGGCTGAATTCCCTCCGCTCCCTGTTTCCTCGGTCCTTGCTCACAGTCTATCCCAGAGAAGGCTCTGCAAGACACCTGCTGGGCACAGTCCCATAGATGGCCCTCCAGACGGTGGCTCTGTCTCTATACCCCCATCACTGCCTTGGTTTCAGATTCCTCGGACTATGTGGTCTGCCCCTGGTCAGCCTTGCTTTCTGCAGCTGGAAGTCTTTCCTTCCAAGACCATATTTCTCACATAGAGGCAGCTCCTTTCAAGGCCCCTGAACTGCTGCAAGGACAGAGTGACGACGAGCAGCCTGATGCATCTCAGGTAAGGCACGTGGTGTCTCTGCAGCACCTCTGGACCTGTCCTCTGGGGAAGACCTGGTCCTAGGTCATCCCCAGCTCAGCCCTGAGGAATGGATTTAAAGAATTTATTCCTAGGCTTTCTTGCCAGCAACTTATTACCTCTTAGATGAGGCCAAATGAACTTCTCTGAGCCCCAAGTTCTATATCTGTAAAGTGGGGTTAATATGACCTAATCCATCACCTTACTGTAAACATTAAAAAAAAAAAAGTGCTGAAAAAACTGTAGGTTCATGGTCTGGGGCATTAGTACCATTGGCAGCATGGAGCCAAAATCCTAAAACAGACGCAACAAGTCCTCAACCGGGATGTATCGCAAGGCACGAGTAAAGATTGATTTAGCTGCAGCAAAGTTCACTGCTGTATTGTTGACATTAGTGATAAACTGGAAACAAGCTGAATGTCTGGTAAGAGCAGACATGAAATAAGACAGCATTAAAATGAAGCTGTAGAAACGTATGTAATGACTTGAAAAGAAATGAAACATACGTATGTACAGTGTGATCCTAATTGTGTACACACACACAGAGTTCTAAAAACATGTCTGCAGTGATTATTCCTGGGTGGCAACATCCGTGGTGATTTTTGTTTTTCCGTAGTTGTGTTTTGCTTTTGAATAGCACAAAGTTCTGGTTAAACATTCTTTTCAATTTTAAAAAGAAGAAATTCTAAGGAAAGAAGGATGTCAGCTAGGCACACAGTACTGGGCAGGGCATGGTGGGCATTTAGAGGTCAGTGAGTTCTGTTCCTTTCCCCTTCACGGGAAAAGTGCAGATCTGGAAAGTCCACTCCTCTCAGGAGGCATCCTGGAACAGGAGCTGCTTTGCCTTTTGGGCTCCGGGAACAGGGCATCAGTGGCTTACAGGTTTGGTTTGTCTGGACCCGTGTCTGACTGGTTTGTCTTCAAGTTAGATCATGACAGTGAAAGCATGACAGTCACCATTGCAGGGGCCAGGACTCTGTCACCCCACTTGCAATCGCCTCAGCACCCATTCCTATACTGTCGGGATCCCTGGGGTGAATGCCTGGACTCCTGTGTTGGACGCAGACTTGGGTGCCTCTCAGATTCCCTCTATTTGGGTCTTTTAGATGATGCACCACCCACACCTACACTGTGGACTCGGCTAAGAGGGCACAGCCTGAGCTGCGGGATCTGACTTTCTGAGCAACCGCTAGATGGTCCTGCTGCTGAAACCTGAACATGCGGGGTGGGGGCGGGCGGGGCGGGGGTGGTGCTAGTTTCCTATTGGGTGACCCTAGACCAATGGGAATGAGAGGTGGGAGGGGACTAAGAAGATAAATTCTCCCTTCTTTCTCTCTTTTCTTCTTCCTCTTTCTCTCTTTTCTTCTTCCTTCCTTCCTTCCTTCCTTCCTTCCTTCCTTCCTTCCTTCCTTCCCTCCCTCCCTCCCTCCCTCCCTCCCTCCCTCCTTTCTTTCTTTCTTTCTTTCTTTCTTTCTTTCTTTCTTTCTTTCTTTCTTTCTTTCTTTCTTTCTTTCTTTCTTTCTTTCTTTCTTTCTTTCTTTCTTTCTTTCTTTCTTTCTTTCTTTCTTTCTTCGCTCATTCATTCCTTCCTTCTTTCTTCATGAACTGCTTCAGGATAGGCAAGACTTCCAGGCCTTCTAGAGAAGTTCTGAGTGCAGAGGCCATGTCTGCTCTGCTTCCTGATGTGCTCTGTGTCTTGGTACAAGGAAGTGACCTACCAGCATGAGGACCCCACACATCACCGCCATCCTTGCCTCACTGTCCCATTTCTCCTCACCCTCATTGCCCTGGACTTGCAGTTCCTGTATGAAGTGTCAGCACTTAATCCTTGCTTCAGATTCTGTTTTCTCTGGGACCTGGGCTAAGACAGATCCTGAGTGCTCTTGGGGGTCTTTCTCTGTCCCGCTCAACTTGCATTGGTGAGGAATAGACATCACCTTCCTGACTGCAGCTTGACCTGCAACTGAGTGTCCTGTGAAGGTCTAGTCACTCCTTGCTCAGAGCATCCTGGAGCTGAGCCTAGCTGGGGAACATCCTCCTTCCTCTGCTGTGGTCCTCCATGGAGAGGAGTGAGGGCTCTCAGAGTTCCAAGGCTAAAGGAGGAGCCTGAGTTAAGAACCAGAGAGGTGTGTTGTGTTACTGAGATTTGGGGCCAGGAAGATGAGGGTGAGTTTGAGCTGAGAGAGGGTCAGTGCGGTCAGGGACTGAGTCCTGAATGAACCAAACAGCAATTTTTGTTGGTGGCTTAATTCTCTAGGTGTGGCATATGGGAGTGTGGCTTAAGGAGTAGAAGCCAATGACCTTGAGCCCTATTTGTTAGGCCAGGAAGCAGAGTCACCTGACCATTCTGTCTTACAGCATCCCTGCCACTCAGTTCTGTTAGTTGCTGTTCTCCATTCATCCCAGGCTCCTCTCTTCATCCAGTTTGGCTCGGGTCCTGGGGGAGGTGGAGTGGGCAATCAGGACAGTGGTCTCAGGACAGGCTGCACTCAGAATCCTCCCACAGCCCTGATTAGGAGGATGTACCTTGACTCCTCTCCTCAGGCCAACATTCAGCTCTAACCAGCACAGAGATGTTTGCCCCACTGCTTGGAGTGTTAGTCCCAGGTGCAGGTGGAAGGTATGGGCAGGTCTCTAAATCCAAGTCACTCATGCCACCATCATCAGCCCATCCCATGCTCGTGGCAGACATTATTAATCGATCATGATGTTCCTTCCTACTGAGCCAGGAGTTGCCTTCTTACCACCCTTCTCCAGGCAACAACTACCAGTGGGCAGGACTTGGGATTTGGGATGAAACCTGTTGTCATTGTGACCTTAGGCCTTGCCTTAGGGCAGTTTAAGATAGAGTCTTTGGAATCCAGGTAGGTTCCCAGGTGTGAATGAGGCCTCTGGCAATGCTCAGGCAGCCCTTCTCAGGATCCATTCTCGGAAATGAAAGTGCAGTTGGTGAACTTCCCTGCAGATGTCTAGTCACATTTATCAGAGGAGTGGTTGGCTGGTTGAGGGGCACAATTTCGGACAAAGAAGAGAACTAATTGGCATATGTGACACTGGACACATGCCCCTGACCTAAGATGTAAAAACCAAAACCCAACCCACCTGTGTTAAAGTCAGTCGATTGCTCAAGTAAACCACGTGTTTCTACATACCATGTTTTGTGAATTCAACATCTCCTTTTCAAAGTTCCTGGAGTCATTTCATGAAAAGAGAGATCTTAATGGAAATGTGCCTTTTCAGTTAAAATAGAAGCATAATAATAATAATAATAATAATAATAATAATAATAATAATAATAATAATAATAATAACATTTATGGAGGACTTCAGAGGTGACAGAGACAGGGCTCTGGGGCCTGGGTTCAAGTTTAGGCTTTAGGTTTTATTTGGGCAAGTTCCTTAACTTGTCTTTGCTTTAGTCTCCTCCTCTGTGAAATGGCGACAATTTTAAATACCGAGGATTTGTGGTGAAGACTAAATGAGTTAATATAAGTAAAAGACTTGGAGCATAGCTTGGTCTGTTATAAGGGCTTTCTGTCCAATAAAAACAAAACAATAATAGTAATTATTATTACCATCTACAGGTACTTTTTACTCATTTTAAAGATGAGGCTCAAAGAAGTCAGATATACTCTTTCATTACACACCATGTTGCTTTCTGACAACATATGATGCTTTTTAGTCAGGCTGAACCAGTGTGCCATGTACAGATGGCTATGGCTACTAGAAACAGAAACCTTAAAATACAGCAGCTGGAACCACAGATATAGTTATTATTTACTTAACAAGAAGTCTAGAGATTGGTCAGGGATTTAGTAAATATCATCAAGGATCCAGGCTGTATATTTCCATTCTACCCTCCTTAGCTGTTGCCCTTCTTGTCCTTACGCTTGTTGCCTCATGGTCACAAGATGGCTGCCATGATTCCATACATCACATCAGTGTTCAAGACAGAAAGAAAAGTGGAAAGGATGGGACCAGCCAATGTGCTCCTGTTAACAGTAAAGAACAAACTTTCTCAGAAGCCCCCTAACAGACTTACTTCACATCTTTCACAAAAATTGAATGTCACAGCCACTGAGGCTTTCAGCCTCTAGAGTAGGATGCAGCAAAGGTTAAGGGAGTTGCAGGTGCTTGTTGGGCTAGCCAGCCAACAGTGTCTGCCACACGTGGAAATTAATTATATGTTGTTTACAGGACCACAGAATAACAGGTGACAAATCTAATCATGTGCCTTTTCTCTTGGGCAGATGCATGTCTATTCTTTAGGAATGACCCTCTACTGGTCAGCAGGGTTTCATGTTCCACCAAATCAGGTTTGTAAAGAAGATAATCAAAGTCTTGCTAGGTCATATCTTTGGATTTATTTAGCATTTTGTTGTTGTTGTTTGTTTGTTTGTTTCTCTCTCCAGGGCAGGCACCACATCTGTTGAGCTATGTGCCATCACTCTGTCCTCCTAGGTTCTAGGAAGGCATTGACAGTTGATTAAAAACCTGGTCTCACTGAATCCAGAAACAATCTCAGACTCCTACTCAACGTGGCACGCTGGGCAGCCACAATTTGGGATTGGCAAACGTGATAAGACTTGTTTGCCACTCCAGCCTTGAAGAAGTAGGAAGCTAGAGGATTTTATAGATACTGAAGATACCAACTTATTAAAAAAAAAAGACTATAAAGCATCCCATCCCGAAGTGAGATACATCCATGAAAAAAGCTTCTGTGCTCAATCAATTTGGGAAAATGTTCCCTACAATATCTTCTTCTTGAAGATTTTTCAGAGCAGTTTGTGAGTGACCGAGAAGGCTTAAATCACAGAAACTTTTAAACTTTATCATAGCACTTTACAAAACTTTTGACTGCAGAGTGCATACGTGTGTTTGTGTGTGTGTGTGTAAATTTTCATCTGACATCATAATAATTCAGTACAAACTAGTGTAACAAGAACACATCCTGGAGAACTCTGCTCAGCCTGTTTGCCTCCTTTCTTTACTCCCTCCACCCCTCCCTCCCTTCCTTCCTTCCTTCTTTTCCTTCCTTCCTTCCTCCCTCCCTCCCTTCCTTCCATCTCACTTTTGCCCTCTCCAATTCAACATCCAGGCACTTCTGGTGCTCTTTCTTAAGAGAAACCTACTCACGTCCCTTTTCTGTGGAATCTTTCACTGCTCCCCACTCCCCATGGGCTTACATTCCACTTCTCAGCAGAGAATACCTGGAGTCCAGGATCAGTTCCTACCTGTGGCCCTGGTTCCTCTCTGGTACTCAGCCATAATCAGGACTGGCTTCGTGGGCATGTGGCCTGCATAATAGCACAGGGCCCTGCACTTGGAAGGGCCCCACACTTGATTTAATGCTCTGCTGTCACTGTCTTGAAATTCTTAACAATTTTGAACTACATTGTCCTTTTGCCCTGGGCCCCGGTCCTGCCCGCATCCTCCATCCTTCCAGACATATGCCAGCCTTTGCCTACGCTGGTCCCTCTGTCTGTGGCTCACTCCTCCACTTTTCTCCTGGTCAACCCCAGTGTGCTTTTTGAGATTCAGTTCAAATTCTTTCCCCATCTCCCTTCTTCCTCCCCAGGCTGAGTTGGTCCCCTTCCTCTGTGTTATTGCCATGTGTTGTACGTCCTGAGACCAAAGCCCTTATCAGCCTGTACTGTCCTTGTCTCTTTAAGTGACTGTCTTTCTTATCACACGGTGCACCTCTTGAAGGCAGGGACTGTCTCCCACCTTCTGTCTCAAGTAACTGTGCAGTCCCAGGTCCGTAAGAGGCACTCTGATGTGCAGGACTCAGTAACCTGGTTACACGTGAAGATAGGCACTCATAACTGATGCTGCAGGACAAGGAATGGTGGTGCAGCTTTCATCTGGAAAGTGACTTGCAGTGTGGGTGAGTGCGAGAAAACGCCTGATTGTGAGTCCGAACTTGAGACCTTCCCCGTGTAAATGGTGGCCATTTAAACTCAGGAGGGAAGTGTTTAATAAAACACCTAATTTTTCTTCTGCTTAATGTGTACATGTGACATAAAGTTCAACCAATGATGACTGACTGACCTTATGCTGAATGCTGGAGATTCCAAAGTGAAAAAGCCACAGTCCTTGTGCTCCTGGAGCTCCCATTCTAGGGTAAAGGTCCAGTGAGACCCACCTAAATCATTTGAGAAAATGACAAGCTGCCCAGATGCTCGTGAGTTAAAAGCTGCTCTCCCATTTGCTCTGGGTGCTTGGCATAGGTGGAAATCCATTTTGTCAAGCATCTATCTTTTGTAGACATTCCAAGCACATGGTCAGAGTCACTGCCAGGCACTGAAGGGCATTCCAGATGAGAAAGCAGCAGACTACACACAGCTGATGCAGAGATCATTGCTCAGCATTTTGTGGCCTCAGTGATGTCTCTGGTGCCCCTCCCAAAACTCCCCAGAAGGAGTGGCCACCTGTCTAGTTAATGAGAACATCTGTTCCCAGTCGTCCCCACCGCACACCTGACAAGGCGGTGGACTCAGCGGCCGCCCCTCTGCTCTCCAGCCCCTGCAGCTCTGTGAGCCCCTGCACTCCATTCTGCTGACCATGTGCGAAGACCAGCCCCGCAGGCGGCTGTCCCTGCCGTCCATCCTGGAAGCTTGTCGGGTTCACTGGGAAGAAGTGACTGTCTACCCAGCCTCTGCCAATCTCCACATCAGACAGCTGGTTGGCATGGTTCTGGGCACCATCTCCCAGGTCAGTGTAGATCTGCACTTTCCAACCCGGGAGCCACCAGCCGCATGTGGCTGTTGAAATTCAAATTTGCCAAGTTTGAAAGGAGGTCAAAGAAAATGTGCAATTCCTTAGCCACACCAACCACATTTCAAGTGTTCAGTAGCCACTTGTCGCTGGTGAGGACCATACTGGACAGGGCAGACCTAGAATTTTTTTTATGTGTTGGGTTTGGTTTGCTGTTTTGTTGAGAATTTTTGCATCTATGTTCATCAAAGATATTGGCCTGTTATTTTCTTCTTTGTTTGTGTCTTTGTCTGGTTTTGATACCAGGCTGATGGTGGCTTCATAGAATTGGTTTGGGAGTGTTCCCTCCTCTTCAGTCTTTCGGAAGAGTTTGAGAAGGATCAGTGTGAGTTCTTCTTTGTATGTTTAGTAGAATTCCCCAGTAACACCATCTGGTCCTGGACTTTTGTTTGCAAGGAGTTGTTTGTTTGTTTGTTTATTACTGTTTGTCTTTCACTTCAAGTGAAATCGATCTGTTCAAATTATCTATTTCTTCTTGATTCAGTTCTGGTGGACTATATGTTTCTAGAAACTTGTCCATTTCTTCTAGGTTGTCCAATTTGTTGCCATATAGTTGTTCACAAACAGGGCAGATCTAGAATGTTCCTGTTATTACAGTTCTGTTGGGCAGTGTTGGTGAAGACCTTTGGGTGAGCCTAGATTTCTAACGTGACTAAGACCCTGGGGATCTTTGAAAAAGCCTCTTTATGTAAAAACGACCACATTTATAACTCATGAACTCATTCACCTATCAAAATTCAACCCTAGCCCTTACACTAGAAGCCTTCCTTGACCATGCCTATGTGGTCCCTAGCCACTCCCTCCCCTCTGCTATCTTGTACCTGCAGAGGGTCCCTTTGCTGTGCCTGTCACCCTGGGCTGCTTGCTGCCCTGTGGCTCACATGGGGTCTGGCTCATAGTAAGCATTTGACTTACGTTGGGTCTCCTTGAAGCAAAGCCAGCGATGGGCATTCTTGGGCAAGTTAGTTATTGGGGAAATGCTCCCAGGAGTGGGAGTGATGGAAGGTCGGGGGACAAGCCGAGTAAGGAAGTGGTCTCCGGTGGAGACCACATCCACCTGATCCCACAAGGAGATCTGGAGCAGGATTTTCACAAGTGTTGGTCCCCCTTGAGGCCAGGACAGAGCTGGGGCTCAGGTGAGGCAAGTGAGGTGCCAGCTGGGCAGCGTGGCCCTTGTCCAGAGAGCGTGTTGGGGATTTGAGAGCAAGACTATACAGGAGTCATGTTGATGGAGAGGAGAGGACGCTGGTGGGATGCTGCCCACAGTCATTCAGAAAATGCCTCTCCCATCCTACCCTCATTCTTGGACCCTTTTTCTCTTTGGCTTGTAAATATGTTGCTCCTATTCACTGAGCCCGAGGATTTGATGGGAAAGAAGGGGGTCTATTTATTTGAAAGATGCTAGTGCCTACCATGCATTGGTGTGTCGTTTTCTCCCACACTGTGCAGCCTTGCCATCAGGAAATCAGAAAATGATTTCCATCACTTATTCGACACTTACCAGGGCACTGAACTAGGTGAGCTACAATGGTGCATATAACACACGGTGAAGGCGGGAGAGACAGACAAGCAAGCAAACTCACTGTAACGTCGTGTAATACAGGCGGATGTGAGTAAAGTGATGAGAGGACATTTATACCTGCCCTGAGAGTAGAGTGGAGAGGGTTAGAAGTGGAGAGGATGTAGCCCTGGGTCTTGGTGGCACAGGGGAGCTCATCAGGGAGACCCTAGCCCATGGAGGGGATGCATGAGCAAAGGCACAGGTGTGCATGGGGGGGGCAGGATGAGGGAACCACCTGTAGGATGTGTGGGTAGTGGGCACAGAGCTGGTTCTGGTTGCTGCCGTGCGCATTGCTGGGCTCCCACTGGATAAGACAGACTCAAACTGATAGCCAGGCTGTATGTATCTATGTAAATATCCCCCTTCGACTTTGGGATGCCGATGTGCAACACACTTGACCTTCAGGTGGAGCAGAGGGCTGTGGAAGAAAGCTCGTCCGGGCAGCGGGACAGGAGCTACCTGCTCAGGAACAGGCTGCATCAGGCGAGCCGCGAGAGCCCAGCTGCTCAGGTCCTGGGGTGTCTGCATCCCTGTAGAGGTAGGTCCAGTGCCCTGAGGGTTTTTTAGACTCTTTTAAAAAAATTGTTTTGCTTTTTCTTCTTGGGGGAGCTGGTAATTAGGTTTACTTGTTTTTAGTGGAGGTACTGGGGATTGAACCCAGGAACTTGTGCATGCTAAGCATGTGCTCTACTGACTGAGCTCCTTTTTTTTTTTAATTGAGTTTTAACTGTCCAAGTTGCTAAAACAAATTTAAACAAACAAGAAAGAAAAATTGTCCTTTAATTGATTTCTAGGTGGAGAGAAGAGAAAACCAATTTGTGAAAGATTGTTTTTGTTGCTCCAGGTGTGTTAGGTAAAGAAGGGCTTTTTAGAACAATCTTCATGCCTTCTGTTGTTCTCTACTTTTCGCCTGAATCTAAGATTCTTTAAAAAATTGATGTTACTGTCTGTTGTCCCTAAGACAAGGTACTCTTTGCTGTCAGGTTTTATCTTTCCCTCTAGAAACTCCCCCAACCCTCTGTGACTGTTATTTCCATTTCCACTTCTCACATGAGGAAACAGACTCAGAAAGGTCAAGTAACTTTGTCAACGTCACACAGCTAGTAACTTGTGATGTGATACCCACACCCCAGGCTGCTTAATTCAAGAGACCGTGCTCTTTGCCTCTGCCTGTGCCCTCTACCATGCTGCTTGGTTAGTTTCAGAGAGAAACACAGAGACCCAGAGCTCCCCAGAGCCCAGACTGAGCGCCGCATCTCACGGTCACTGCAGCCTCTCTGTTAACAGGTGAGCAGCAAGGTGTACCGGGCAGTGAATTTGGTGTGGGATGTGGGTGTGGGAGCCACTGTACTTTGCTTTCTTTTTTCTTTCCTTTTTTTAAAAAATTGAAGTATAGTCAATTTACAATGTTGTGTTAATTTCTGATGTGCAGCATAGTGATTCAGTTTTATATATATATATATATATATATATATATATATATATATATATATATATATATTCCTTTTCATATTTTTTTCATTATAGGCCATTACAAGGTATTGAATACAGTTTCCTGTGCTATACAGCAGGACCTTGTTGTTTATCTATTTCATATATGGTAGTTAGTACTTACAAATTCTGAATTCCCAATTTATCACTCCCTATCCCCTTTCCCCTCAGTAACTATAGGTTTGTTTATTATGTCTGAGTCTGTCTCTCTCTGTTTTGTAAATAAGTTCGTGTCTTTTTTTGTTTTGTTTTGTAGATTCCACATATAAGTGACATCATATGGTACTTGTCTTCCTCTGTCTGGCTTACTTCACTTGGTATGATGATCTCCAGGTCCATCCATGTTGCTCCTGCTTTTTTTTTTCTTTTCTGATTATTAAAAATGAGAAGTCCCTGGCTTTGCCAGAAGAAGCTGACCCTATTCCACTGGCAGGTGAAAAAGCCACATTGAAGCAGATATGAAGCCAAGGTGATGAGGGGCCTGATGACAGCTGTCAGGGCATCCTGTCTCCTCTGGGACCCAAGTTCAGGCTCAGGTAGAGAACAGTGTGCTTCCACGTTGTTGGGATGATCTATTGTCACACAAAGCTGCATAACAAACAGTCACAAAATGCAGGGGATAAGCACAGTGGTTAATTTAGCTCTGATTCTGTGAGCTGGGAATGTCGGCTGAGCGCAGGTGGGAGGGGCTTCCGGACTCTGCTGGACGCCCGTGTGCATCCGTGATTAGCTGCAGCTCGGCTGGGCAGCTCCACTCCAGGGGGTGGGGTGCTCTTGTCTAGGTGAGCCCTGGCTCTTCACCAGCAGGCTAGCTAGCCCAGGATTGTTCTCATGATGGTGGCAGAGTTGAGATACAGAGAAGGGAAGGAGAAAAGGAGAGCGAGAGAAGATACTCCCCAGAACCTCCAGAGCTAGCCCTCGCCCTTCACCACTTCCACCTCATCCTATTGGCCACAGCAAGGCCAGATTCAAGGAGTAGGGGACAGACTCCACCTCCTGATGGGAGGAGGGGCAAACTCACTGTATAGGGCATGGATCAGGGAGAAGAATTGTGGCTGTTTTTGGAATCAGTCTAACAAATCTGCTCAAAAGCCACATGGGCCCATATCGTCCTGGAACATTATACATTTTGAAGCTTTATTTATATATGTATTAACTTGTTGTCCCGCATGGTTCAGTCAAAGGCTATAGGCAGCTTGATGTCAAATACACAGCTGAAAAAAAACTTAAAAAAATAAACCAAACCAACAAACAAGGCGGGGGAGGGTATAGCTCAGTGGTAGAGCGTGTGTTTAGCATGCACAAGGTCTTGGGTTCAATCCTCAGTACCTCCATTAAAAAAAAAAAAAATACACAGCTGCAGCCTTGATGAGAGGCTGCAGAGTTCATCTTGCAATGCTTTTTTCTCTATTTAAAATTCTATTTTTTAAAAGGAACCCCCCTACACTATTGGTGGGAATGTAAATTAATACAGCCCCTATGGAAGTTCCTTAAAAACTAAAAATAGACTTATCATGTGGTCCAGCAATCCCACTCCTGGCCATATATCCAGAGAAAACTCTAATTTGAAAAGATACATGCACCCCAATGTTCATAGCAGCACTGTTTACAATAGCCAAGGCATGGAAGCAACCTAAATGTCCATCATCAGGTGAATAGATAAAGAAGTTGTGGTGTATATATATATATGGTGGAATATTGCTCAGCCATAAAAAAGAATGAAATAATGCCATTTATAGCAACATGGATGGACCTAGAGATTATCATATTAAATGAGGTAAGTCAGAGAAAGAAAAATATCATATAATGTCACTTATATGTGTAATCTAAAAAAAAAGCTACAAATTTTATTTACAAACCAGAAATAGACTCGTGGACATAGAAAACAAGTGATGGTTACCAGCGGGGAAGTTGCAGGGAGGGGTAGATTAGGAGTTTGGGATTAACAGATACACATTACTATATGTAAAATTGATAAACAACAAATACCTACTGTATAGCACAGAGAGCTATATTCAATTTCTTGTAATGAGTTGTAATGGGAAAGAATCTGAAATATATACGTATATATACATATATGTGTGTGTATGTATATATATGACTGAATTGCTAACATTGTAAATCGACTACACTTTTTTTTTTTAACATTTTTTATTGGTTTATAATCATTTTACAATGTTGTGTCAAATTCCAATGTTCAGCACAATTTTTCAGTTATTCATGGACATATACACACTCATTGTCACATTTTTTTCTCTGTGAGTTACCATAACATTTTGTGTATATTTCCCTGTGCTATACAGTGTAATCTTGTTTATGTATTCTACAATTTTGAAATCCCAGTCTACACTTCTATAAAATAAAAGAATTTAAAAAAGAATGAAAAAAAACTGGGGAAAAAAAGAAAAAAAACCTATTTTTTATTATCCCAATGAAAATAGCTTTCTTTTTTCTGATTCCATAAACAATGTGTGTTTATTGTCCAAACATGTTGAACAAGGTAGACAGTTCCAGGGAGGAAAGTCAGAACGCCCTGCAGCCTATCACCTGCTGCAGGTGTTCAGGCCCTGGGGTCACAGGGCCTGCCTGTCCTGAGCACGGTGAGCAGAGACAGGGTCGGGGGCTGGGGAGGAGATGAACTGAGCCCTTGCACCTCCAAATTGCCTCCCACGGCTGTGCAGCCCTAACTTCTCTGGGCCACAGCTTCCTCCTTGGCAAAGCAGATATGATAACTCATGGGGTGAAGGGGCAGAGATGGGTACACTTTGTGGCGGAGCACCTGTATGCAGGGTTGGGGGGGAAGCTATTTCCACTGTTCATTGTTGCTGCCCTTCTCTGACCTCCTGGCCAGTGCGCTTCCTGCTGAAGGGCCCCCAGATCCTCAGGAGGGCCGACGTCTCAGCTCTGGTTCTGCTCTCCCGGAAAACTCACGGCCGGCCACTCCCTCTCAGAGGGGTTTCCTGCAAAGAAGGGGAAAGGTGAGCAGAGATGCCCAAAGGGCTCTCCCAAGGGGGGTGTGAGTGGGGAGCCATGTATGACTCACCCAGCAGCTGAAAATGG
Organism: Camelus dromedarius; assembly: GCF_036321535.1. Lineage (NCBI taxonomy): Eukaryota > Metazoa > Chordata > Mammalia > Artiodactyla > Camelidae > Camelus > Camelus dromedarius. The sequence goes on from NC_087443.1 coordinate 20,492,494, forward strand.
GCCGGGTCCTCTGGGGGGCCTGCTTTCCCTGGGCTGAGATCTACAGAGCTGGACTAAAATCATCCTGAAATGTGCAATTCAGGGCATGTTCTTGAGTGGTCTTTCTGTAGACTCTGTAGGACAGAAGGCTGAAGCTGCCAGGTTCAGGAAGTCCACAGCCATTGGTGTGTGGTGGTGGCAGAACATGGGAGTTGGTAAGAGCTGGCAAGGTGGAATGTTCTTGGAAGGGGCCTTCTGAGCAGGTGAAATGTGGGACCGAAGGTCTGGCTGGGACAGTCATAGGGGAGAGATTCTCCATTCTGGTTGGTACACAGGGCAGTAGGATTTGGACAAGCATGGGAGGTTGAGGCTTGGAAGCCTTGGAAGTCCAGGCTGCTCATGGCTCCGGGGACCCCTGACTTCTTGCTGGCAGGCTGGTCTCTGCTAAGGGGCCAGTTTGCTGAGCCTGTGCTGGAGAGTGAGATCCAGGGTGGTCCCAGGATGCACCTTCCTTCCGAAACAGCCCTGGCTCCAGCCATCAGAGCCACTTCCGGTGTTCAGATAAAAAGCGTCCCTTCTCCATGCACAATAATGTCATTAGCTGAAAAACTGTTTAAAAATTTTTTTTATTTGACCCCATTTTTTACTGTTTCCTCCAACATTACCACCAAGTCATTTTCCAGTAATGTAACCATTTTTACTTTCATCAACAGCCCACGAGTGTCTGTTTCAGTGTAACTGTTCTAGAATCAGGATGCTATCATTGGCAATCTTTGACATACTGATGGCTGAAAAATGGCGTTTACATTTGTTCAATTAACAGTGAAGATCAGATTGAACATTTTTCTTATACTTATTAGTACTTTGTATTTCTGTGAATTTCTTGTTCGGTTTCTTTTGAAAAACTTATAATAACCACACAAGCCCACAATGACTGTGGGGATCGGTGGCCCTGGATCTGTGACAAGTCCCTCCTGGGCAGGCTGTTCACTGAGGAGGCTGCCTCTGCCAGGCCTTCTGTCTGAGTATCAGGGATCCTTTGGGAATGTCAGACCCAGATGCCCCCAGAAGGCCTTGTCTGTCTGTCTGTCTGTCTGCCTGTCCGTCGCAGAGAGAGATTTGCTTAAAGATGCTCAATAAACTAGGGATGAGCTGAGCCCACTGTATCCTCAGGACATCCTCTCCTGTGTGCCTCCGGGCTCTCACTCCCCTCCAGCCCCTGCTGCCCTCCAAGGCCACTGTCAAGTCTTCATGACTGACCCGGCATCAGGGAGGGCTTGTTCACCTGCTTTAGGGTTTCTTCATAACCACTCACTAAAGATGCGTCTATTGGGAACTCTTTCAGGACACAGGTCACCCCCTGGCAGGACTGGTGGCCTCTTGGGGGACACATTAGAAGGCCCGCCCAATCCTATCACACACTGGTGTTAGATTTGGGTGAGTTTCTTACCCTTTTGGGGTCTCAGCTTCTTGCAAAACAGGCTGAGAATTCACACTGCACAGGGTGATGGCTGGGTCTAAATAATGATGGTATGTAGGCATTTCCTGGGTCACAAGTGTGACAGAAACAGCAGGTATTGTGAAACTGAGAATAGCTGTTCATGGGCACGACTGATTCCATATCCAGGGTTGGGCTGGAAAAACGTTTCATCGAATCTAAATCTAAAGGTATTTTTGTTTTCAGCAAAACTTATTGCATACAATATATATTTGTCTGGTATACTGTCTTTAATAATTTTGAGATATTAAAAGATGATATAAAGGAGGCATAAATTATGAAATTTAGAATGAAGTGGATCCCCGAAAGAAGAGCTTGAACACTCCCAGACCACACCCACTTGTGAGACATCCACTCCCAGATGCCCAGCCTACTAGGGCCTCAACCCAGTTGAGCTCCATTTCACTGGCACCTACTTCCCACTGGCTCTGGGGGTGGGCATGCTGGTGGTGGGTGGGGGATGTGAAGCCACGGGGGAAGCCCAGTTCTGCAGCTGGGGGTCCAGCCCCGTGGAACATGACTTCTCTACAGTGAGTGACTCTGCGTGTTTCCTCAGTTCTCCAGGCCGGAGTTCGCCCTGCTGGCTGGAGAGGCCCCGGTGACCTTGCACCTGCCTGGATCGATTGTGGTAACTGCTGGGTTAGACGGAGCAGGGCTGGAGGGTGGTGGGGGACTGGCCAGCTGGGCAGGCCCCAAGGCCGACTGAGCTCCTCCAGACGCCTGCCAGCCCTCACCAAGTCACATTCAGCTTTGTGTCCCCCAGCATCCCTCTTCCCCTTTAAGAGGAACCCTCTGTAACAAAATCCAGCTGGTCCTCCAGACGAGGTCAGCCTTCATCTCCCCATTCAGTTGGAAAATGTTGTTTCAGGTCTAGTAGTTGCCAGCCACTGCTCCAGACCCCAGAGCTCTGTTATGAACAAAACTGAGTCCTTTTCACCGGGAGCCCATGTTCTAGCCTTTAGGTGTTTGTCTCATTTCTGGGGAGGAAGAATCAATCTCCCTTCCCTCTGCTCTGCTGCCCCAGCCCAGGTGGACCCCAGACCCATCAGGGGTTGTGACCTCTGTATGGAGAGGCACTTGGTACCTGGATTGGGGGTGAGTGACAGGCTGGCCCCTCCTGAGGCCCAAGGAAACAGCTTTGGTCCTGCCAGCCCACAGTGGGGACAGCCCTGCTCCTAGATGTCCTGGCGTGTGTATACCTGACTGGGACCCTTCCTGAACCAGCCCCCTGCAGAGGAGGGGAGTGATGGTGTAATATGAGCTAGTGGCTGCCCTGGGAGGAGGGTGGCAGAGGTCACAGGGTAGTGGAGGGAGGAGGGGCTGGACAGGGCCTGGGGCACCAGGGAACAGTGCCCCAGGAAACAGAGGAGTTGGCGGCTGGAACCCATTACCAGAGATGGGGAGGGAGGACCACAGTGAACCAAAGCCTCTTGTGCATTTTGGATGGGACCTCACTTTGAAAACACCTGTACATGAACCCCCCAGGTGACACAGGTGTGCAGGACGTGCAGGAACCAGGGTGGCTTAGAATGTGCCATGTGGTTCACCCTGCTCGGGGTCATGGGGGAAGCCCTTCCCACAGGGTCCTCAGACCTGTGCTGGCCCCTGGGTGTAGGAGAGTCATGGTGTGGCTGTAGGCATGGTCTCAATGGCACTGAAGCCACACCCAGTGTCCATCTGTGACTGTCTATTAATGAGGACATTCTGGGAAGGTCTGGACCCAGCCCCAGGCTAGGCTTTGGGGCACAGGGGATACTTAGCCCCTGTCCTTAGGAAGGCTGGGGTCCTGAGCACAAGGTGTGGTGGGATTAGAGAAGGGAGTGGGAGCCTTGAACCTCCAGGCCACAGACAAGAGGTCCTGAGCCCGTCCTGGAAAACTCGTAGGAACTTGCTTTGTGGGGACGGAGGGGAAGAGCATTCCAGGCAGCAGGCAGTGTGTGCAGGGCGTGGGCAGACAGGCAGTGTGGCGGCAGAATGAAGGGCCGTTCTGGGTGGCTGAGGGGAGGAGACAGTGGTTGGGGGGTGGTGGCTGTCGTAGCGGATGGCTCCAGAAGTAATCTGAGCGGGATGAAGAGACAGAAGGCGGGTGCTGCTCTGCATCATTGGATGTGGCTCTGCTGATCAGTTTCTCAGTTCACCATCATCCTCTTAGCTCCAGCCTCTCTCTTCCTTGGATCTGTGCCCACCTGTTCTCACTGCTGTGTTCTCTGAAGGCCAGTGGGGGGTGGTCAGTATCAGGTTGTCCCCTACTCCTGGGGGTGGGTATATGATTGATCGATGTGGCCCTGAGCAGTCCTCTTGGGACGCAGGGCCCAAGGGGTCAGGGGGGATTTCTGCAGGGCAGAGGCATCCATTCATTACACGTGCCTCCTCCGCCTTCCTGGCCCTGTTAGGGCCTGTCAGAGAGCATGGATTTGAGTCTGGCCCTGCCTTTTACTAACTGTGCAACTCTGGGCAAGTCCCTTACCTTCTCTGAGCCTTGTCTCCCATCTGCTGAATAGGAACCGTAAACATATTCATCTCTTAGGGTTGTTTGTCAGTTAAATGAGGCGGGGCCTACAAAGTGCTTAGCCCAACCGTTAGCCCATGCTTTGCAGTTATTGTTACAATGTATACTGTTCTTGTTTGCAGACCAAAAAAGGGAAATCCTATTTGGCTCTCAGGGACCTCAGTGTGGTGCTACTGAGTGGACAGTGCCTGGAGGTGAAGTGTGACATCACGTCGACTGTGGGAGCCGTCTTCAACGCCATTGTGTCCTTCGCCAACCTTGGGGAGCTCACCTACTTTGGCTTGGCTTACCTGAAAGGTACGGGTCTTCCAGGTGGCCCACTGCTGGCCTGGTGCCGCAGGTAACCCAGGTGTCTAGATACCTGAGTGCTATTCTTTCCAACAAAACTGCTTGAGACTGGCAGGCCTCACCTTGCACACCTAGACATTAGCCAGCATATCAAATCCTCCTGTGCAAATGGTCAAGTAAGTGCAGAGGATGGTAAGGAAATGGTGCACGTAAGACGTTGTGGCTTCTGTGATTTGCAGGGTCTGGTTGACCGATCTCAATGCCTTGAGGTTAGATAAGCAAATGGGAAAAATTTTTCCATCTAGGTGGGAATACAAAATGGTACAGCCATTATGGAAAACAGTATGGAGTTTCCTCAAAAAATTACAATCAAATTTACACAGTGATTGAGCAATTCCACGTTGGCATATGCACCCAAAATAAGTGAAAGATATTTGTATGCCCGTGTTCATGGCAGCGTTAGTCACGGCAGCTAAAATGTGGAAGCAACCCAAGTGTCCATTGATGGAAGAACAGACAAGCAAAATGCAGTATATACATGCAATGGAATATTCTTCAACCTTAAAAAAGAAGGGCATTGACACATGCTACCGTGTAGATGAACTCTGAGGTCATTTGCCAAGTGAAATAAACCAGTTTACACAAAACACAAATATTGTATGATTCCACTTACGTAAGCTACCTAGAGGAGTCAAATTCATAGGACAGAAAGCAGAATGATGGTTGCCAGGGTCCAGGTGGAGGAGGAAATGGGAGTTATTGTTTAGTGGGTTTAGCTGCAGTTTTGTGAGATGAAAAAGTTTTGGAAATGGATGGTGGTGATGGTTGTGTAATAATGTGAATATACTCAACACTACTGAACTATACACTTAACTGTGGTTAAGATGGTATATTTTATGTTGTGTGTCTTTTAACCACAATAAAAATTTTTTAAATGTTGTTTATCTAATCATACTGGACTAATGGAAAATCAGCACCCCTGGAGCCCAAGTTGAGAATCCATTCTGAAGATCCTGCAGGAGAGGGTTTTCACGCCTGCCCACCTCTGCCCTTCTGTTATGTTAACGGGACTCAACATCCATCTACTGCAAATATCCCTTTGTTGCAGACAAAGCTCTTAAAACAGTGTGTGGAGGGAGTAATGGGACAGAGGCTGAGCTGGGGTCATACAGGCCTTCAGGTTAAATCCTGGCTCTCCCAGCCCACCTTGCACCATCTCATAATTTCTGTGTTTCTCTGTTCTCTCCCATCCCTGATGGGAGCAGCTCACAAGCTTGTCATAGGATCACTCAGCGGGCCATGGTGGTCAGAAGAGGGTCCTCCCCTCCCATAGTTCTCAGGGGACCTCCAAAAGGTCCCTCTCCCAGGTAAAACAGAACAACCATTACACACTTTGATGTGATCAACTGATGTTTGCTCAGTCTTTTGTAAAGTGTGAACAGAAGAACCTTCAGGAAACATTGTATTTTTATTGATCTGTAACATGCAATCTTCGTAAAACCCCTGGCTTGTTCTGAGAGGACAGCCTTAAAGCTTATCCTCTGCTTTCTCCTCCCAGCCAGGTGTCCACCCCGGACCCTTCCCAGGTGGACCTTCTAGAGCTACTTAGCTTGGGCCTCCTGGGCAAATCACTCAACAGTGATCAGTCTGGGGATTGGATATAAACCCCCTTGGGAAGGTTTGCCAGTCAAGCTGTAACGGGGACCTGTCCATCCCTTGAGGAGATGTGAGCCACAGGGGAGGGTGAGTTGGTATGGGCATCAGATTCAGCAGCAAGGGCTGATGGCACAGGGGGCAGAGGTCAGGGCATGGTGTGGTGACACCTATTTGAACCACTCTAGACACCTCTTCCTCTGTCCCTCTCCCCAGCGTGAAGATACCCTTGGGAGGAAGGGCTGGTTACCTGCTGTGCCCCAGCAACCTGGTCCAGAGTGCCTCTGCGCTGAGAGGACAGAGCATGGAGAAGGGTGTGGAGCAGACTGTCAGGGGCCCCAGGGGGCAGTGGCCAAGGGGCCCACCTGGGTGGTTAGGGTCAAATTTTGCCTTGAGGAGAGCAGAGGGTGGAGGTGGGGCCATCAGTGGCTGGGGCCGGTTCAGCCTCCCTCCCAGAGGTGCTAGTGGCATTGAAGTCCGGAGCTTGGGTTGGTAGAGGTCTCAAGATGGCAACATTCAGGTCAAGAGACAAAGGGTGACCTTACACCCTGTCTTGGTCTTCTCGGGCTCCTATAACAAAATATCCTAGACTGGGTGGCTCAAATAACAGACCTTTATTTCTCAGAGTTCGGGAGGCTGGGAAGTCCAAGATCAGGGTTTGAGCACGGTCATGTTCTTGGTGAGGGGTCTCCTGTTGGCTGGCAGTCAGCCACCTTCTCACTGTGCCCTCCTGGAGCAGAGAGAGCGAGCTCTTCTTCCTCTTATTACACTAATCCTGTCATGGGGGCCCCACCCTCATGACCTCATCTAAACCTCATTACTTCCCAAATGCCTCATCTCCAAAGAGCATCACATGAGGGTTAAGGCTTCAGTACATGAATTTGGGGGTGAGGGATACAAACATTCAGTCCATCCTACTGTGGCTGGGGAGACTTGGGGATGGCCTGTTTGATGCGGAGTGCTTGGTCCATTGCAGAAATGGAATAAATACTCATTTCTTTGTTTTAAAATTTTATCTTCATAAGATGGTAGCTGGAAGGCAGATGTTAAGTGGTATCTCCCCTGTGATAAATAATCGTATCTTCTCCACTAGGTGCTGAGTTTCTTTTCCTTGACTCTCTCCTCTTTTGTCTCCTGCTCTTGGCCCCTGGTGGACCCAACAAAGTTCCTTGGTACTAAGTTTCCAGAGGACTTCCTTCCTGCTCTCTCCTGCATTCCATTGACTCTTGTCTGACACTCTGGACAGAGCTCAGGGCTGTGGGTCTGCAGGGCGGTGCCTGCCCAAGTGCTTTTCCTTCTTAACACGCTCTACTTCCATTTCAGGCAAAGAGTTCTTTTTCCTGGATGCTGAAACCAGGTTGTGCAAAATTGCCCCTGAAGGCTGGAGTGAGCAGCCCCGGAAGAGGAGTGCCCCAAAGACCTTCACGCTCTTTCTGAGGATCAAGTTCTTTGTCAGTCACGGTGGGCTGCTCCAGTGAGTTCTGCAGACTTCTTGGTTTTTAACTTAAGGCTTTTACAGATGTCCAGGCAGATGTTAGAAATAACAGCTAGACAAGGGTTTGGCAAACCAATGTATATATAACTTAAACCGTTGTTTGCTGTTGGTCTTCTGTCGATTGGATTCCAATATGACCAAAAGGGGGGAAAAAATCAGTGTTTGGGGACAGGTTCTGGTCAAAATGAGAACTTGCCCTTTTGTTTCAAACATACAGCTGTCAAGGTCAAAGTTCTGTCTCCCCAGACCCCAACACGCCCTGCCCCCCAGCAGCCCATGAAGATGAGGATTGGAGAAGAGGGTCATGGCTTGGGATTGGACCACTGTCTCTATTCCTTTGCTTACTTGAAGCACCATCTAACTGAATATCACTTTTCTCATTTGAACTGCAGCAACAACCGTCTCCATGGGTGTTGTGTGGAGTGACTGGCACAGAGCAGCCCTCAGGGGTGACAGGAGGCACAGGGCGGCTAAAGGAGGCTGCCCTTGTCTTTCTGGCATTGGCTTCTGGGTTCTGTTGACTTGTATACCCTCTTCTCTCCTTTCCCTGCTTCCCAGACTGAGAAAACCCTCTGGCTTTAGAGTTCCCCCTCTCCTTCAGCATTTCCAGGACCTTTATTCCTGCATTTCTTTCCCAGGCACAGCTGGACAAGGCATCAATTTTACCTGCAGCTTCGGAAAGACATCCTGGAGGAGAGGCTGTACTGCAATGATGAGATGCTGCTACAGCTGGGGGTCCTTGCCTTGCAGGCTGAGTTTGGCAGCTACCCAGAGGAGGTAGGGGTGGAGACCCGGGGCCCTTGCATGGAGTTACCGGAGTAGCAGTTATGGGATGGGGGGAACTGTTAGAAATGTGAACACTGAGTTGTATTGTTAGCATCTACCACTGTGATTAGGGTAAACTATATCCATCCGTCCATCCATCCATTCATCCAACAATCATCTATCAAGTGTTCTTTGCTAGGCTCTGGGGGATACAAAGATGAACGAGTCAAGTTTATACATTGTAATGTAGTTCTAATCTAAGGTCCTGCCTAAAAACAGTAATTTACTAGTTTATTAAGTTCCTATCATCACCGGCTTTCAAATGTTTGGTGCCATGGCCCATGATAAAAAGATGACAGACATTGTAACCCAACCCACACACATGTGTACATGGGACAGAAGTGAGGCAAATGTTTAGGAAATCAGATGCACTTTTTTCTATACACTTCGGCATTTCCTATTCTAGTCTAGATAATTTGAAATTGCTGGTTATGAAACACTAAATTGATTTCATAGCTTAGTAATCGATCGTAGGCTGCAGTTTGAAAAACACTTTGCAGAATACACCAATATCATCTTGCTTTCCTCCCAGCACCTGTTCAGAAGGTGCTGCCATGTCTGAACGTGTCTAAGACCCTCTTTATCCCCTCGCACTGCTGTGTGCTCCCTCCTAGAATTTTTCACCACGGGGTGTGGTTTATTTGTTTATTAATCAGTCTTGTTGTCAAGCTCCCTGTTAGAAAGGAACCCACCAGAGGGTAAAGGTTTTGTCTGCTTTGTTCTGCCATTTCCCCAGCACCAAAGTGGTGCCTCCAACCTAGGAGTTTGCTCAAGGGCTGTTGGTCTAAGGAGTGGATGGATGGATGGAGCACAGGCTTCAGGGACTGGGTAATACCAAGGATAAAAGTCACCCAGCAGGCAGGTCAGCATCTTGCTTGTCAGGGAAATGGAGCCGTATTCCCACCACCTTGCCCTCTGACCCCTCTTCCCTGCTCCCACTTCAGTCCCTGGGGATGGAGACTTCACCTTCTCCTCCTGGCAACACCCCAGCCCTGGTGGGCAGCCTCCCAGAGCTGGCCTGGACCCCGGAACCCCTCCCTGCCACTTGGACAAGCCTCCAAGCCTGTCACTGGTGACACTGGTATATCCTTGCTGTCTGCTCAGCCCCCAGTGCCAGGGTCCTAGCCGTCCCTAGGCCAGCTCTCCTGCCCTTGGGCTTCTCCCTTGGGGAGGTCTTGGGAGGAGAAGGGCCCGGGCACGTGGAGGCTGCTCTCAGATGGGGTGGGGGGGCAGTGAATTGGTCAACATCCTCGCTGCAGCCTGTAGGCCAGCCCTGTACACGGCTCATGTGGACAGGCAAGGGTGGCTTCCAGGGACAGTGCCCCAGGGAGCAAAGGCATGGGCCTGAGATTTGGAGTCAAATGGAACTGGGTCCAAGCCCTGCCTCTTTGGGTAAGTAGCTACGTGAGCTTGGGCGTGTTAATCTGAGTCTCGACTTTTTCCTCCGGAAAATGGAAATAATAGTAGGTCAAAGCTGCTGTAAGGGTGGAAGGCAGTGATGTATGTACAGGGCCCGCAGGTAGCAACTGCTGTCTGTGAGCTTCCCTCCCGCCTCCCCAGCATCAGGAGCGCTCTGCTAGCAAACAGCGTGAAGACTGACTGTCGGTCTGTAGATGCAGACAGGCGACGTGTAACCTGAGACTGAACTCGAGGGCTGAGAGTGGTGAGAGCTGTGGGCCAGGTCCGCTGAAGGCAGTGGGGAGCACTCAGGCCCAGATCCTCCTTGTGGGATCACTTGTCCCAAGGCTCCAGGGCCCAGACCTGTCTCTCGGTGCCCCATTCTGGCGGCCCACTGCGCCTGTCACCTGTCCAGTTTATGACTGGCCTCACCTAGCTTCTGCCACAGCCCAGTCTCATCTTTCACCTCCAGCTTCTCTCCGGGATCCTTCCTAACCTCAACCTTGCCTGCTGCACTGGGGCCCAGTGTGGTTCCAAGATGTTCTCTGCTGCCCCCATGTGGCCCCCAAAGGCAGAGCTTTTCTGTTTCTGGATGTGTGTGTGTGTGTGTGTGTGTGTGTGTGTGTGTGTGTGTGTGTGTGTAAGCCTGTATAAAGGTAACAGATTACAGACACTCATTCATTAGTCCTCAGCCCTAATGTATGGAGGGCCTGCTCCAGGTTTGCGTCATCTAAGTTTGTGTCAGCCTTGCAAAACAAGTGTTATTTCCATTTGCATTTTAGAAGAATTGTGTCCCTGTGAGGTTAGGAAAGCCAGTGAGAGCACCGCCAGGGCTCACTTCTAGGGCCTTGCTTCGCTGTGTGCCAGGCACTGCGGTGGGCACCTCAAAGGGCATTAGGGGGAGCTCAGAGAAGAGACCCCCTCCCTGTGTCTGGGCCACTGCGTGGGCCGGAGGAGGAGCTGGCCTGTCCAGGGCTGCAGGGGTTTCATGCAGTTTTAGCTAATGCGCCTCGAGGCTGGGCGGCACCGCCAGTCAGATTTAGGAGGAACTTAGTGTGCCCTCCTAAGGGGCGGGTATTTTGTTTGATAAATGGTTCTGGTGCTGGAAAAGGAAAAAGAATTTGGAAACCACTGCAGTGAAAGACTGGGAGCCACTGATGAATTCTAAGCAGGGAAGTAACATGATTACATTTGCATTTTAAAAAGAGAGACAAAGACAGTTTGGTACAAAAAATAAATCTCCTTAATCGCATCATCGCAGCAGAACAACTTTCCTCTGGGAGACTTCTCTTCCAGCCTTTGATCACACACAGGGATTTTTATGCAGTTGTAAACATTGTCACATTCAGATTGCATTCTGCTTTCTCGCTCAACGGTGCATGTCTTCCCCTGGCCTTCCTAATGAGCATCTGGGATGGCCACACGCGATGCTTCAGCAGGACCGGAGCTTTCCTTACTTATTTGTTCTCTCACTCTTGGGCATCGCCCAGAAGCACCGTGTAAGTGGTAAGAATTACTCTTATTCTTGTTCCAGTTCCTTCTGATCTTTCTTTTTTAAATAAGTGACATAGAAATACCTGTTTGTGCTGGACTTCTTTGAGTTGCATGCGGACTTCTCTAGGACATAGTCCTAGCAATAAGATGAGAGGTCAAAGTCCTAAATACTTTTTTTTTTTAATGTTTAATAGACTTTTTTTAGAGCCGTTTGAGGTTCACAGCAAAATTGAGTGGATGGAGCAGAGATTTCCTATGTACCCTTTTGCCCCCACACACGCATAGCTTCCCCACTAGCCATGTCCCCCAACAGAGTGGTGCATTTGTTGCAATTGATGAACTGACATTGACATATCATTATCCTCCAGAGTCCATAGTTGATATTAGGGTTTGCTCTTGGTGTTGTATACTCTACAGGCTTGAACAAATTTATAATAACTTATATCCACTATTACAGTGTCATTCAGAGTAGTTTCACTGTCCTAAAAATCCTCTGTGTTCCATCTGTTCATCCCTCCATCTCCCCCCAGCCCCTGGAAACCACTGATCTTTCTACGCTCTCCATAGTTTTGCCTTTTCCAGAATGTCATATAGTTAGAATCAAACAGTATGTAGCCTTTCCAGACTGGCTTCTTTCACTTAGTAATATACATTGAAGTTTCCTCCATGTCTTTTCAGCTTGATTGCTCATTTCCTTTTCTCGCAGAGTAATATTCCATGGCTGGATGTACCAAAGTTTATTTATTCATTCACCTACTGAAGGACATCTCTTGCTTCCCAGTTTTGGGAGTCATGAATAAAGCTGCTATAAACATCCACATACGGGTTTCTGTGTGGACATAAGTTATCAGCTCCTTGTGGGTGGATACCGATGAGCAAATGTTGCTGAATCTTATGGTAAGAGGATGTTTAGTTTTGTAAGAAACTGCCAAAGCATCTTCCAAAGTGGCTGTACATTTTGCATGTCCACCAGCAATGAATGAGAGTTCCTGTTGCTCTACATCTTTGTCAGCATTTGGTGTTCTGGATTTTGGCCATTCTGATAACATTCTGAATGATTTTTTTCATGCACTAGATTGCTGAGCAATGTCTTCCCCTTTTCGTCTCTGAGCTGAGCTCAGAGCCAGAGCCAGCATGCACCAGCTCTAGGCTGGAGGATTCTCAGTCCACAGCTTCATGGGGACAGGCCTGTGCTTGTGTTAGGAGCGTGAGGGGGCCGTGGAGCTGTGCTCTTCCCTTCAGACCCCCTCATCCGACCAACTTGCCCATCCCTAGCCCTGAGAAGCCACATGCTCCCTACTCCCAGCTACCCTCTTCACATGTAGTTGCCCTTGGCTGCGGGGAACTGTCTTGCCCAAGATTAGGCTGGGAGGGGCTGCCTGAGACCAGGACAGGCTGATTCAGGAATACAAGGGAAGGGTCACCTTCTTCTTTTGCCAAGTCCTGCCTCCCTCCTTCCTTACAGTGAACCCTGAGACCACTTCTGCCAAACTTCTTCATTCCTCTCCCTGCCCCAGAGTCTGGACCAGGGAACCATCAGGCAGCAAGTGATGCTCAGTCATGACGATCTTTCCTCAGTTCCTGATGGGGCTGCAGCCTCCAGTCCCTGAAAGCGCAGATCTGATGAAGGTTCGGGCCTGGGGCAGGAATGGGGGATGTCAGATCTTCTCTTGCTCAGGGGGCGACTTCTCCATCACTTTCTTGCGGAGAGATGGTGCCACAGCCAAGACTTCCCTTGGGAGAGAGGACAGTAGCACATGCAGACGGAAAAGCTAATATCTCATATGGCAGAAAAAGATAGACCAGTGGGCACTTCAAAGGAGCATCCTTGCCCTGGGGACCTAACTGGGGTTTGACTGCAGTCAGGCTTCTGTTCTGCTCCGAGTCCCATGGAAGGCATCTTGATTGTGCCCTTTTTCTTCTGCATCTTTCCAGCAGGTTGAAAATAAAGCCTATTTTCGAGTTGAAGATTACATCCCTGCAAGTCTGATTGAGAGGATGACAGCTCTCCGGGTCCAAGCCGAAGTCTCAGAGATGCACCGTCTGAGTCCTGTGCTCTGGGGAGAGGATGCTGAGCTGGAGTTCTTGAGGGTGAGGCCTTTGACTCTTGAGAGGGTATGATGGTGTTCAAAGGCATGCAATCAGCAATCCCCTTTGGAGATTTCTCTGGGGCTGGATGTACTCAGACCCACGAGCAGGTATGAGCAAGGCACTTAAGACTTTGGGAGGAAGGCAGCTCCGTCACCCAAGGAGAGGCTTCTGGAAGTAGATGGCATTGGAAGTGATTCCCCCGAATGAGTAGGGTTTCGTGGCTGGCGTGGGTGTAGCAGGGCCTTCAACCTCAGAACTCACAGTCATGAGAGCTCTACTCTACTTTTCCATGAGTGGGAGACCACATTTCTCATAGAGACGTTTGGGACAACGGAAGTACAAAACTCAGGTGTGAGCCAAAAAACAAAGCCATTGGAAGACCTCAGATTTGCAGCCTTGTGGGCACCTGTTCTCAGCACAGCACAGAGGGTGTGGTCCATACATTTGGGTGCAGCTCTGGTCCACTCTGTCTTTGGGCCTTTAGCAAAAGCAGCGATAGTTCAGTCCTTTATGTCTGTGGGCACATACAGAGCCTCCGATGAATAGCCTTTGCTCACTGCATGACTTACACCTGCAGTGGGTCAGGCACAGTAGGAACCGGAGACAGAAAGGACATGCTCCCTGCTCCCAGGGAGTCCTCAAGTCTCCTAGGGAGGACAGACGGGTACCCAGGAGCATGCAATCCTGTGATAACTGCCCGATGGGAATAACAGCACCAGTTACTCTACATCAGGCTGGGAGGGAGTGGCCGCCCTGCCTGTGCTGATGGAGCAAGTGCGACAAGTAAGAGGAGGTCCCCAGCTTCGCCAGGGTGATGCACCTGGTGGGGCATTTGCAGTTGGGGAGCAGTTTCAAAAGGAAGCTCCAGGCTTTGTACATTTCTCTGCACAAAATCTCCCAAGGCAGAAATATTCTGTCTGTGTTTTCTTGCTTTTAATCTGCCAAAGTAAGGTCTATCTTTTTTTTTTTTTTTTTTTCCTGGTCGGTCTCTTTGAACTGTCTGCCACACCCAGCACGGTGTAAACCCTCAAGCCTTTCATTTGAGAAACCCTGGTAGAAAGGCACCCACTGTATTCCATAATTCAGCCTTCCCAATGTTCCCTGTCAAGAGCTTTCCCTTGACCAGGGACAAGTGGGGACTTTAAAGACATCAGCACGTCTGATGGAGAGTGGCCACAGGACCGCAGAGCCAAGGGCTCAGGTGTGCAGGGGCTCCTGCAGGTGGATGATGACTACCCGCCTCTGCCCAGGCCCCGGCTTAGAGTGCTGGGCTCACTGTGTCCCTCCTTCCTCTGGTTGAATGATGACAAGTGATTGTAAAGGAAGCCATCATCTCATAAGCAGAAACGCAGGAGATTTTTTTTTTAATTGAAGCATGATTGATTTACAAGATTGTGTTAATTTCAGGTGTACAGCAAAGCGATTCAGTTATACATATATATATTTCCAATTCTTTTCCATTATAGTTTATTACAAGATACTGAACATAGTTCCCTGTGCTATATACTAGAACCTTGTTGTTCATCTATTTTATATATAGTAGTTAGTATCTGCAAATCCTGAACTCCCAATTTATCTCTCCCACCTCCCCCTTTCCCCACTGGTAACCATAAGTTTGTTTTCAATGTCTGTGAGTCTGTTTCTGTTTTGTAAATAAGTTCATTTGTGAGTTTTTTAAGATTCCACATATAAGTGATATCATATGATACTTATCTTTCTCTGTCTGACTTACTTCACTTAGTATGATCATCTCTAAACTATTTTTTTTTCCGTCTTTGATGGAAAACACTGAATAGATTTGACTTGATTTGCAAGTGATCTCACCAGTTTCAGGAAACACAGGCTTTCGTGGTTCCCCTTGGCGGTTGGCTAGGCTTGCTAATACTGAGCCTGCCCGCGGAGCAGACATGAACTAGAGAGGGCTTGGTAACATTGTGACTCTTCCTGTTAGGGCTAGTGTTTATTAACCAAGTCCTTTCCCCCATGATTTTAAGAGGAACCATTTGCTCGTGATTCTGCCCCGTGGAGATAATATAATTACACTTGGGTATATTCATCCTCCTCTCTTTAAGCAGTAACGTGTATATGTATATATATTTAAAATTGGATTTATACTATCTAGTCACTTTTGTGGTTTTTTAATAATCCCATCCCTCTAAAATTTTGAATCTTTATTTTGAATCAGCATATGGTGTATCCTAAATTTTTTCTCAATACTCTGTTGTTTGGCACAGAAATTGTTTCAGATATGTGACTGTTTTAAACAATACTGAGATAACTTTTTTTTTCCTACATAAGTCTTTAGCTGCATTTGTGCTTAATTTCTTGGGGGAGAGACTGTCATGAGTGGGATTACAGGGTCGAAGGTTAAGAACATTGTGAACAATGTTGATACCTATTGCTGATACCCTTCATGGCTGTCATTTGTTCCTTTCTTGTCCCCTCTACTAGGTTATAAATGTCTGGAGAGCCTGGGATCCCCAGAGACCCACACAGGGCCCAGTTACTCCATAAGCAGTTGCTGGATTATTTAATTAGAGCATCTCAGGGCTGTCTTTTCCATCATCAGATAGCTCCTGTTGGCCTCCGGGTCACGGATGACTAATTCTGCTAGTTCATCGTCTCACACTAGGAAGAGCCTTGGCGGAAGTCCAATTTGGGGAACACTGAGTAACACACTCTGTCTGCAAGATTCACAGCTACGTTAGCATATCAGTCCTAGAACAACCTGCTCCAGGTTAACTCAGTATTTTCCAAACTTCTTCAGCCATGGAACCATTTTTTCCACCTAACCAGAGGTTGCAAAATATGCTGTTAAAATATTTTCTTTCTTTTCTGTTTTTTTTTCTTTTTGCTATCGAAGTCACACCAGTTATACCCTACATTTCTCCCCCACTTAGCATTATAACATATGCATTCCCCAGATAATTACAAACGTTTTGTAAATATCCTTTGTAAAGCTTGCCTGATCATCTTTTAAAGCAGTGCTACCTTTAGGAAACCATTTACCTGCAGGAACTAACCCCTCTAACCCAATTCTGCAAGTCAGCACTGAACATCACTGTGATCAAGGGTTCGTCTTGATTAGCCAGTATGTTTTCTTAGGACAGAGTCCCAGGAGTGGAATTATACGGTCAAAGAATATGAATTGTTCTAAATTTCTTTTTTTCTTTTTTATTTCATTTACTTTTTGTTGTTGAGGTACAGTCAGTTTACAATGTTGTGTCAATTTCTGGTGTACAGCATAATGTTTCAGTCATATACATACACATATTTGTTTTCATATTCTTTTCCTTTATAGGTTAATACAAGATATTGAGTACAGTTCCTTGTGCTATACAGTATAAATTCATTGTTTATCTATTTTATATATAGTAGTTAGTATCTGAAATCTTGAACTCCCAATTTATCCCTTCCCACCTACTTTCCCCTCTGGTAACCATTAGTTGGTTTTCTATGTTCTTGAATCTGTTTCTGTTCAATAAATAAGTTTATTTGTGTCTGTTTTTTTTTTTTAAATTCCACATATAAGTGATATTATATGGCATTCTTCTTTCTCTTTCTGGCTTACTTCACTTAGTATGATGATCTGCAGGTCCATCCATGTTGCTGCAAATGACATTATTTTATTATTTTTTATGGCTGAGTAGTATTCCACTGTATATATATACCACATTTTCTTTATCCAGCTGTCTGTCGATGGACATTTAGTTTGCTTCCATGTTTTAGTTATTGTAAATAGTGCTGCTATGTAAATCTCTTGAAGAATATCTGGAAACAATCTATTTGTTCTGACAGTTTTGAGTACAGCAAGGGTGCTTGGTGGGCTGGGAGCCAGGAGAGCCTGGGTCCAGTCTTAACTTTGCAGCCCACTGGAGGGATAAGGGGAAACCAGTGAGATGGACCTAAGCAGATCTAAGGAGATGAAGGGACCCTCAGAGAGGAAAATCAGCAGTAGCAACACTGTGGAGGAGGAGAGGTGCCCCAGAAGATTCCTTAGCAGAGCATGGAGACATAGATATTATTATTTATTTTTTTATAGACTGAAGACGCACTTAATGACATTACATATATTTACTGATATTTCCAGACTTTATGGAAACTCTGTATTTTAGTCATTAAGAGTGAAGACTCAAAAGCAAACAGACTCGACGGAATATAGCTCAGTGGTAGAGTGCATGCCTAGCATGCACAGGGTCCTAGGTTCAATCCCCAGTACTGCCATCAAAAAATTAGTTAATTAATTAATTAATTGACCTGATTACCTCCCTCCACCCAAAAAAAAAAAAAAAAAAAAACAACACACAAAAAACAAAAAAAAGGGAAAAAAAACCCCACCTGAAAAAAAAAAAAGGCAAACAGATTCATGTTTCCATGTTTGGCTCCAAGTGGGAACTCTGACAGATTGCTTAAGCTTCCTGTACCATTTTTTTCTTTGAAGAGAGAGAGCGCCACCTATCTTTATGATTGCTGTGAAGATTAAATGAAAGAATGCTTGGAGAACGTTCAGAATGGCACTTTACCATTTTAAGAATTTCGTGGCTCCAAATACTTCAGTATCATATCCCTCTCTACATAATTAAAATTTTTTTAAAAATACTAAACAATTAAAAAAATATAAGCAAGTCTAGCAAAGACATTTCTATTCTAATGGGGACTATTTTAATGTTTTAATTTTTTAAAAGATGTATCGTATCAAATTCTTTAAAAGAATTTACTTAGTTGTTTTGGGATGGCCTTGCTTTGTCATACTTTAAGCACATGCCTGGTCTGGCCATTGGATATTTCAGAACCAGAGTCCAATGAATATTGTTTTGAATGATGATGATGATGAAGATGATGGTGACAGAGTGTCTCCAAAGTTAAGAAAAGCAGGGAAGTTTAGGGGCCAGACACTTGATAAAGGTCACATGAAGAGTTGTAGGTTTTGCAGGCAGCGTGACCTCTCTGCACATATCGTTTATTAGCAAAGGGAGAAAGGTCAGCAGGAAGCCTGAGAAAGGAGCTCTCAAAAGCCATAATTTGTCCTCATTTTTGTTACTGTGCCTGGGGATGAGAGAGATTGGACAAGACAAAGAGCCCTCTGTTTGGGGGTAGAGATGGGGAATCAGATCTCACCAATGAAACCCTTATGAGAGTTTCACACACCTGGAGCAAGATGTCGCTGCTGTGAGCCCAGGTGCGTCAACCTTCTGGTGAGGACCGGTGTCCTTCAGGTGAAAAGGAAAATGATAGAGATGTGATTACCATTCAGACATAAAAACATTTGCATTTGCTCCAGCCTCCTAAGAATGTGGCTGGCCTGGTGCAGTCCCCAGCTCTGACTGACCCATGACAAAATTCCGTCTCCTAACCTGGTAAACTGAAAACAGGTCATGGGCTTTGGGGACCCCACAGGCACCTGATTGGTCATTTTCTCTGCAGGATGTTCATGGCTCATTTTGCTTTAAGAGTGATGCTGATCCTTTGGAAGGCTGCTTTCTGCGCTTGGGCCTCAGTTTTTCCATCTGTGAAACGAAGGGGTTGCATCAGATAATACCGCAGTAGACTCTGGAAAAAAGAACCCCTTACCTTGAGATGACTCAGAATAGTCTGAATTCTACAACCTTGTTCAGAATATTCTTCCTTTATTGAATCATTTTCATAACTGTGTTCCAAGTGTCTTAAAGTACTCCATTAGGAAAGGATTCCTTGGGTTAATAAAACAGGAACACATTACCATATTAGAGGTGCAGAGAAATTCTGTAGTAAGGAGATTTGTTTAGCTCAGTGTTTCGTAACATATTTGGCAACCCTGCTCTTTTTTCCCAGACCATCTGTTTAAAGGTGTTTTTCATGGAGTGGTTTGAAATCCATTATTTTAGACCAATTTGCCTGTCTGTTCTAAATTGGCTTTTTTCTCGTTCCAGGTCACTCAGCAGCTCCCAGAATACGGTGTGCTGGTTTACCAAGTTCTCCCAGAGAAGATGAGGCCAGAAGGGGAGATGGCCTTGGGAATCTGTGCCAAGGGTGTCATAGTATACGAAGTGAGAAACAACAGCAGAATTGCAACTTTACGGTTTCAGTGGAGAGAAATTGAAAAGATTTTGGCTTATGTGAGTGTGGCTCAGTTGATACTGACCTGGGCTTCCTTTGCCTTTGATCTGTTACCCCTTTAAAGGAGCAGCGGGTCAGGTGATCTCCTAAGCAGATAAGTTCACAGCCAGTCAGCTAACCTGTGCTCTGATGCACTGTGGCATGTTTGGAAGAATCTACCAGGGGATTTGAGGGTCCCCAGGAGACCATTTCTTCTCTACAACCCCTCACCCAGTCCCCCTTCACCCCCATGGACAGCGATTGGCCTAAAGGGCTACACTTTCCCTCTGGGTGAAGTTCTCTTAATTTGGGGAATCTTCTGATGTTGAGAGCAAGGACGGAGGTGGGGGATGGGGGAGGAGAGTGTATATTGCTGGTGCAGTGAAGCCTGTAAAGTTTTGAAACATTTTCCTTGTATTTTAATTTTCCCTTTGTACACATTGTGCCCAGGCATCCGGCCTGTCTCCCGTGGACTACAAGTGTGCAAATCTTTGACAGCTATTGAAACTATAAAAGCCTTATTTTAACGCCCCCACCCCCAAAACCCCTATTAAACGTACAATGTTTGAAATAACGTTTGAACACCACTCGCTGGAGTATTCATAGTTGCTGAATTTATTTACAGTAAATGTGGCATCAAAAACATGTGTGTCCCCAGAGCAGATTAATGTTCTAGTAGGTAATGTCCCCTCCTGTCCTGTGGGTCGGTCATCCCAGTCAGTATGCTGTTACTTCAGCAGTGATTTCATTATCAAACATAAAGTTTTGTGACTTGTGGCCCAGGAGAAATTTTAGTTTTTCTTTCTTTTCTTAATTTTTCTTGTGGTTTTAAAATTTTTTCACACTAACTAGAGCTTTTTTTTTTTTTTTTCCCATTACCTGATTCTTTGGTTTTGGTTTTTGTCATCATTATCTGATGTTCGAGTTCCCTAAGTAGGACGTAATCAGTTTTATTCTTTTTCTCAGTGTTTCTTGTGTTTTTCCATCTTAGCTGTTGAAGTTAACATATTGTTAAAGTATGATTCTTGATAGGATTTCACAATAAAGTATTGTTTGTCTTTAGGGAAAAAAGCTTACATCTAAAAATAAATGATGATTGAGCATAATTTAATTGAGTTCATTAAAGTGGCCTTTATAATATCAGGAAACTGACTTTGCCCCAAATATTTCTGACCTTCTGTAAAAATACTTGATATTTATATTTGTGAATGTTTCAGAATTTTAATGAGTCAAATTACTTTAATTCAACTGAAAGATTATTTGAAGAATTTTAATTGTTGAGTTTATGCAATACTATTGCATCATTACTTCCTTTTTTTCTTTATCTCATGTTTAATTGTTCAGAATTCTCAGTGTAAGTTGTTTTAAGACATTTGTAAAAATGCAGACAACCTACAGAGTAATTTTGAAAAATAGAGTTCTTTGAAGCCATAAAATGTAACAGTCCCCAAAGTATTTTATATTTAAGTTGATTTAAGTTTTACAGATATTTATTTTCCCCATGACCACAGACAATTTCTTGATTAAAGCTGCAAATTTTCTCCAAACAAACCTAGTAGCTTAAAAACACCCTTGTCATTAATTAGGATTTCCACGTTCTGATGATCAGCCTCTTCCTCAGCATAAAGTTCCTTTTTTAATGGAAAATTCATCCTGGAAAGTGACATCATCATCTACTTGCCATAAACCAGGCATCTTACACAGAAAATGACTTGAACTCCTCAAGCTTCTGCAAGCAAAATATGGGAACTCCAGGAACCATTCAAGAATGAGCTCAGGAAACTGGTTTCAAATTTGCCCAATTAACAGCAGAAGCCAAAATGCTTCAAACAATTGCAGACGTTCTTTTTTTTTTTTTTTTTTTTTTTTTTTTTTTGTCAGCCTGGAGAGAAGTAGCAAAGAAAGGAGAGAAAAATGCCATTTTTTCAACGAGCGTGATTTGTAGGTGCACTGGCCGCCTGTCTATGACAGAGACATCATTTCAGAAGCCTCTTCAATCTAGAAAGCGTTCATTGTAGAACCAGGACCCCACCCGTGTAAATAACTGCTCTTGGCTATTAGCACTAGTTATAATGTCTGAAGAGAAATCCATGAAAGCTTGGAGAATCCAGGCTCTGCAGGGCTCTCTTTAAGAGCAAGAATGTCAAGTTCCAAATACAAACAAGGTTTTAAGGTGACTGTTCATTTCAAATGAGAAAAGAAATTACCACAACTTGTGAATTTAAAAAAGCTTGAACAACTACCGCAAAATCACAGAAGCTCAAAAAGTAATATTCTAATTAATGAACTCCCTGATCAACTCTATAATTTTTTTTTCTTTCAAATTTTTGGTGGCATACGCTCTGATTACTTTTCTATGTGATGATACTTTATAATGTCATTTTCTCTACAGAGGAGAGAAACATAATTTAGTCTTTCTCCTAGCGAGGCTGATTGAAAGTTGTTTTTATTATTGATAAGATGCATAAAACACGCAGCTTTGCAACTGAGACGTACTTGCTCTTTGTGGTGCTGCTACAGGTTTCTGTGCTACCAACACAGAACAACCAGAAAATTCCATATTGTGTAAATCCATCAAGAAAAGAAAAAAAAAAAACTGTGTGCTATATTGGCAATGCAAGATATGCAATTATAAAGTATATCCCTACTAGGATAAAACTTCCACTTAATTAGGTGTTTTTGAGACTTAAATTAGTTTTCCATTTCTGATGATTAAAAATATTTCTCCCAGACTGGCCTCTGGGTCTGTGCATGTCAAACCTCGTGCTCCTCCTGGGCTGAGGCCGCATACTTCCGGTGCTGGGTACTGTAGGGCATGGTCAATTTCATATGGCCATTGGTCCTGTATCTTTATGCTGAGACTTTGGGTGAGTTGGTCCAGTGGAAGGAGTATTCTGGGATGCCTGACAATAAACTATTGCAGAAGAGACTGCAAACCGCATAAATAAATCCCATTAAATCTGCACAAAATGTAGCCCCATCTCGACTTCTCCTTAGTGAGCTCTGCTTCCCCACCATGCAACGTTACCTAAGGCGAGAAAAGTAAGAATCAGTTGCAGCAGAAAGAAGAGTCAATGGTCGTAATGGATTGTGGTGAAAGCACCTTACTTTCCACATTTTGTAAGAACACATGAAGACGTCGATTGCCAGGACCCTCCCTGGAAACGGCCTTCCAAGTAGGGAGCTAGAACTTTGGCTTCCTTAGCTTCATGGCACATCCGCCTCTATCTGGAAGAATATTATTATTCTGCAGGGATGTGTCAAATCAAACAAATGAGCCTGTGAAAAAACAGCAATGACAATAAAACTACTGGGGATGAAATATTTGAAATGGTGATCTGATGCTTTGAAACAAACATGCGGTTACAGAAGCACCAAGTATTTTTGTTCCACAACAACAGGGATGTAAATAAATTTTTCGCACTTGTGCTGAAAGCCCTGAGATTCAAGTTATACGTTGTCTTATTCATAGAGCACCAAGCCGCTGTGAAAGCTGGCCTGCAGATTTGAATTTCCCATTAAATGATGTTATCAAAATGGAAAAAAAAATCCAAATCACTACAGTCAAGACTGTTGTCAGCTTTATGCCAAGAAAAGAAATCAAAATTCTACTCCCTGGGGTGTCTAATACCTTAGAGCGCTGATGTCCAAAAGGACAAGAGTTTGCCAAGAGTTTGTGAGCTGGAAGAAAGATTGGCATGTGTGTGTGTGTTTGTGAATGATTCTCTTTTCAGATTTGTTAAAGAAGAGTTATTTGATTTTTTGGCACTCAATAAATTGTTTAATAATTCAAAGCTTAGGAAAAGATGACATTAATTAAATTTAGTTTTATTTTTGTAATTGAAGTATAGTTGATTTATAATATTGTGTTAATTTCCAGTGTACAGCCTAATGACACACACACACACACATATATATACATATATACCTTTTTATATTCTTTCTCATTGTAGGCCATTACAAGGTATTGAATATTGTTCCCTGTGCTATACAGCAGGACCTTGTTTATTTTGTATTCACAGTTACTGTCTACAAATCCTGAACTCTCAATTTATCCCTCTCCACCCTCCCCTTCCCCATTGGTAACCATAAGTTTGTTTTCTATGTCTGTAAGAGTTATTCAATTTTTTTAAATGACTTACTTATCTAAAAATTTTTAATACCCGAATGAACTTGATATAAAATTGTCAAGACTATACAAAAACATATCAGTGCATACTGACAAAGTGGATGGATTCTAAGCAAATATTCCACTTTGGAACACTGTGCATAAAGCCAGTGGAGTTTAGGTATTATTATAATTTGAATACTAAGGAAGAATTATTAAAGCTGGTAGGACAGCATCTATGAATGTTTGAGAAAACACATTATATGAAAAAATATTAAATATAGTAGAGTTCAATTGGATTCAAAATCCATTCACATTCATATAAGGAGGGTCAACACTGTTAATAAAAGAAAAGAATATTTAGAGAATGCTCAAATTATTTGAAATTAGGTTAATGATAAAAAGGAGTTTCTTGAAGGAAAAGCAATGAATAGTTATCTGCCTTTTGTTAATATCTGACTGTGTGAATGGAGTTTCTTGGGATTGCTGACTCTCATGAATTAAAAGGGATAAGTATTAAAAAGGATCATGGGATTCAGGGAGCCCTTTCAAGCATAAACCCTGCATTTATAGTTGACCTTGTAGGAGCAAACTCAAGGTTCTTACTGAAATATGTAGAATAGAGATTTTATTTGGAAGTTATATATAAATTTATATATAATATAATCTCTCCTACTTTGTATTTTATTGTTCTTATTTAGAATTATATATTGGTAAAAGTTACAGATTTTGTTCCAAGAATTTTTTCCCTACAGATAACCTAACCCCATATAGATAATCCTCTCCAGTGTATCCCAGTGAGCTGTGCAAATATCACTTTGTGTGTGGATCATTTTTTTTAATAGATACGTGTGGGCTTTGACGGTATAAATGTGGGGAAGCACATTTATGATGTGATGTGACCTCAATTCCTGCTGCATTCTGAGAAGTCTTGGTCTGGTCCCTCATCTGTAGAAAGAGCATAATGATGGTGCCTCTTTTGTTCTGTAGCTTTGAGGATGAAATGAATCAATACCCAGAAAACACTCAGAACAGAGCCTGGCACATAATACCATGAAAAATGAAAATACATATGTGCTTTTGTCTTTTCTGTAACCCTGCTAGCTGAGATTGTACCTTCAACTTCTGGGATTTTGTACAATGAAAATTACAGGTATATTTACTGGCCTTTCAAATTGAGATCACTAGTTATCAGAGAAATGCAAATTAAAACTACAATGAGGTATTACCTCACACCAGTCAGAATGACCATCATTAAAAACCATCATCCACAAATGATAAATGCTGGAGAGGGTGTGGAGAAAAGGCAACACTCCTATGCTGTTGGTGGGGATATAGTTTGGTACAGCCACTATGAAAAACAGTATGGAGATTCCTCAAAAAACTAAAAACAGACTTACCATATGATCCAGCAATCCCACTCCTGGGCATATATCCAGAGGGAACTCTAATTTGAAAAGATACATGCACCTCAATGTTCACAGCAGCACTATATACAATAGCCAAGACATGGAAACAGCCTAAATGTCCATCGACAGATGACTGGATAAAGAAGCTGTGGAAAAAAAAAAAAATTTACAATGGAATACTACTCAGCCATAAAAAAAGAATGATATAATGCCATTTGCAGCAACATGGATGGACGTGGAGATCGTTATTCTAAGTGAAGTAAGCCAGAAAGAGAAAGAAAAATACCATAGGATATCACTCATATGTGGAATCTGAAAAAAGAAAAAAGAAGCCACTAATGAACTCATCTACAAAACAGAAACAGACTCACAGACATAGTAAATGGTCTTATGGTTACTGGGGGAGAGCGGGGTGGGAAGGGATAAACTGAGAGCTCAAGATTTGCAAATATGAACTACTATATATAAAAATAGATAAAAACAAATTTCTTCCATGTAGCACAGGGAACTTTATTCAATATCTCATAGTAACCTTTAATGAAAAAGAATATGAAAACAACTATATATATGTATATGTGTGACTGAAACATTATGCTGTACACCAGAAATTGGCACACTGTAACTGACTATACTTCAAAAAAAAAAAAAGATGCAAAAACCCCAAAATGCACATTGAGGATTATATTCACTCCTTGCTGAGGGCCAAGCATGTAGTGAACACATTTCACATTCTTTCCAGCTAGCACACTCCTTGGCAGATAGCAAATGCCTAATAAACAAACATTTGATTTATGAATGAAGGGAAAAATTAAAAAAAAAAAAAGGGATTGTCTTTGGTCTAAGAAAAAATATCGGGCCGTAGTCAGGCAACATCTGCCAAGTACCTCTGGATGCCTAGTCTATTCGTATCCAACTGATGGCTCCGCGTTTGGTAATTTTCTGGATAGTTGTGCTTCCGTGGATGGGTAAGGATGATCGATACATTAAAGTCTGTGTTTGCTTCCTTCAGCGAAAGAAGTTCATCATCACAAGCAGCATCACTGGGAAAAAGCACACATTTGTCACCGATTCAGCCAAGACCTGTAAATATTTACTGGGACTCTGCTGCGCCCAGCATGGGTTTAACGCTCAGATGAGCTCTCCCGGAGTTACACCTGGTGAGTAGACACTATCTTCTCAGTCTAGTGAGGTCTGGCTTTGAGTGCTGGGATATATCACGTGTGCTGTTGATCTCTCACCATTGTTTCTTCTTCAGCTACAAAAGGGAACAATGTAACATAGTGGTTTCGCTCATCCGTATTCAGAGTGGTCTCTGCATACGCATCGCCTGGGAGCTTGCTAGGGGTGCAGAGTTTCAGGCTCCTGAATCAGAATCTGCATTTGAAAAAGAACCCAGGTGATCTGGATGCACATGAACCTTTGGGAACCCTGGGCTTGAAATGTGGACCCTGGAGTCCAGTCCAGTAGAGTCAGAGCAGTGCCACTTACTTGCTGTGTGACTTTGGATAGCTCCTTGCCCTCTCTGAGCCTCGGTGTCCTCAGTTGAGCAGCTGGCTGTCTGGCAGGTTTTGCTGCACTCCAACAGGGTCGTGTGTGTGTGTGTGTGTGTGTGTGTGTGTGCGTGCGCGCGCTGCTTTTAGCTCTAGAAGGCATGTCTGGCATTCATGGCTCCAGGGGAATAAGTCACAGTACCTCCTGCTCATGGGTGTTTTGTTTGGTGCTGACCAATTCACAGGGGAGCTGTGTCACTGGGCCCTGGGGTCCTGGCTCAGGGGATCAACTAGGAAACAAAATCATGGAGCATTCAGAGGCAGAACCAAATACAGAAGATAAAGCTGGCATAGTCTTTGCTGCAAAACCAAATAAATATATAAATATTTTATTGAAATCACAGAGTAGTACTTCCATGATGGAGATGGTGACTGTAAATTGATTACGTCTTACCTGCTATTGCCGAGACCCCGTGTGAAACATCATCAATGATTTTATTGCCTGGTATCAGTGAACATTAAATATTCATAAACATTCCATGGGCTTAGTGGTAAAATTAGTCCTTTTAAGCCTCTTTTGCTCATATTATACTATTTTTTTTCAAACTGCGAATTCTACCATCATAGGAGTTTATGGGAATCTAACATTTGTATTACAAGGATTATTTTAGACAATTTTTCTTCTTTCTTTTTTGGGGTGGCTGTTATTTCATTTTATTTTGTTTTATTTTCTCAGCTTCAAAATTATTGACATGTTTAAGGTGTACAATGTGATGATTTGATACATATATGTATTGCAAATTGATTACCACAATAAGGTAGTTAACACATCCTGTCACACAATTACCATTCTTTTTGTGGTAGTAACATTTAAGATCGACTCTCTTTACTTTCAAGTATATAATATAGCATCGTTAACTATAGTCACCATGGGATGCATTAGATCCCCAGAACTTGGTCATCTTATACCTGGGAGTTTATGCCCTTTGACCATCATTTCCTCAGTTCCCTCAGCCCTCAGCCCCTGGCAAGAACCATTCTACTCTATTTCTGTGAGTTCAGCTTTTTTTACCATCTCATATAAGTGAGAACATACAGTATTTATCTTATTTCATTTTGCATAATGCCCTCAAGGTCAATCCATGTTATTGAAAATGACAATTTCTTCTCTTTTTTAATGGCTGAATGATACCTGTGTGTGTGTGTGTGTGTGTGTGTGTGTGTGTGTGTGTGTGTGTATTACATTCTATTTTTCTGTTCATCCATTGAGGAACACTTAGGTTGTTTTCCCATCTTGGCTGTTGTGAATAACGCTGTAATGAACATGGGGGTTACTGTTTTCATTTCCAGTTAGTCTGTGTTTTCATTTCCTTCGGAGATATATACCCAGATGTGGAATTGCCAGATCATACGGTAGTTCTATTTTTAATTTTTTGAAGAAATTCCATACTGTTTGTCATAATAGCTGTATCAATTTACATACCCACCAGCAGTGTACAAATGTTTCCTTTTTCCCACATCCTCCCCAACACTTGTTATTTCTTGTCTTCTTGATGATAGTCATGCCAACAGGTGCAGGTGGTATCTAATTGTGGTTTTGATGTGTTTTTACTTCCCTGATGATTAGGCACGTTGAACATCTTTTCATGTACCTATTGCCTTTGAAAAAATTTCTTCCAATGAGAAAGTCTCTCTGCAGTCACTGTTTTCAAGGATTACGTCCAGCTGAGAGCTGGCCATCTCCCCCTGATGGTCCCACATGGTCCTCAAACTCATCTGATCTCACCCTCCCACTCGGCTCCCTTCACCATGGTCTTCATCTTGTTCAAATGAGACCACCCACCCACCTTTCGAGAAACTGGGACGATCTGGGGCTGCACCCTCTCTTCCCACCCAACCTGTCACCAAGTGCTCTCAAATGGGCTTTCTGCTGGGAGTCGTGTTCGCTCTAACTCGTCCTAATCTCAGCCTTCACAAGCACCTTTCAAAAAGGCCAATCCAGTCACGTTCTTCCACACTGAAAATTTGTCAGTGGCTCTCTGCTGCCTGCAGGGACAAGCCCAGACTTCTTAGGATGGCAAGTCAGACTCTCCCCAATCTGGCCCCAAGCCTGACTTGTTTCTTGCCATGACTCTCCCACTTTTCCCTCGAGCTACACTGTATGCTTGCTTGAAGGCTGCTGGACGCCTGAGAATGTCTCAGATTCCTGGGTCTTTGTGCTCAATATGGCCTCTGCCTGCCATGCTGTACCTGCCCGCTTCCAGGCTCAGACTACCCAGATGAGTCTGATTCTCCAAGAATAAGGTCCAGGACAACCTCCTCCTGGAAGTCCCTCCTGATTGACTGCCCCCCCACTCCCTTCCCAGGTGGAATTGACCACTCCCTCTTTTGCGCAGACTCCATCTTCTGATCTGTAATGTCCTGCCCCTTTTATTTGTAGATACGCCTGCTTCCAGTCTGCAGTAGACTGGGAGTTCCTGGAGGGCAGGGACAGTGTCCCACTACCTTTACGGTTCCAGCATGGAACAGAGGCGTGTCAGGTGGGAGGTGGTTAATACATGTGTTTTTGAATGAATGAATGGATGATTCTTGTGGAAATGCAATCATTTACTTAATTATTCCTCTATTTTGATTTTAAGTTTGCTTTTCATTTTTTAATATTATAAATAGCATTGCAGTAAACACCATTGGAAGAAAAGTGTTCTGTACCTTCTATTATTTCTTTAAGCTAGATCTCGGTTAGATTTGGGGGGCAAAGGCTGGGACATTTTTAAGGTCCCTGCTGTTTCCCGAGTAAGTCATTCCCATGTTCAGTGTCATTGTGCCTGTTTCACCAAATCCTTGCTGGAATTGATTTTATCATGTTTCTCTTGGTTCACTTCATAGGGAAAAATGATTTCTCTGTGTTGTTTCATTTGGCCTTTCTTTGATTGTTGAGAAGTTGGACATTTTCCAAATGTTTCTCAGTCATTCTTCTGTGAATTGTCTCAACAAGCATATTATTTTATAGTCTTATTTGACACGGGGAGAGAAAAATTACCCGGCTTTTACAAGTGTGTAATTTCAGGACTAAATCAGGCTGGATGTGTCAGCATCGCAGAGTGGGACCACGGGCTCTTTCTCAGCCGTTTCAGATGGGTGGCGGGGGCCTTCAGGGATGCTTGTGGACTTTCCATGAACTTATGGCTGTTAAGACTCCACAGACCTGCAGTGGCTGCCGGGATCTTGGGCTGGTTCCCTCTTCCTTACGGCCCTAGGTGTCTGTGCTTTTGAAACGCTGTAACTAACTGAGACCTCAGCCTTTGCCATCCAGACCAATTTGTATATCTCTCTTCTACTTCGCTGGTGCCACGGTTGTACTGTGAGTCACCCCTGACCTGTGGACAGAAACCATTCACTCTTCTTGGCAAGTCAGTGGCACTGGGATATTCTTGGTACCCCTTCCTTCTGTTCCTGAAAGATCATCAGCTCTTGGCTGTCCTGCCTACCAGTCAACCCTGCCTGCACTGTTTCTCCAGCCAACCGAAGCCCACTAAGCTGATGTCTAATAATGATTAGAGCACTCCCACCAGCCCCACGAGCCCACTCCTGTGTCTTGCTTGAAGCTAAGTGCTTGGCATCCGGGCTCTCATTCCCAGACCTCCCTGTGTGGCTTGTCCTGTCAATGGAGCTTCCTCCCCGGTGCCCTGATGCTCTCCGGCTTCTTGCTGGGGACAGAGCCCCGCTTGGAACCCAGGCTCTTGGTGGTCTCACTCCTCTGCTACCTCTCCTAGAGGACAGCCCCCTTCTGCCTGCGTCTCTAAACTAACCTCTCTACAAAGGCTTCCTTGAAACCCACACAACCTCTCTGAGCTGTGAGCCTGCCACCACTTTCTCCCCTTAGAATGCCCCCTGTGTGTATTAATATCTATCATAATTAAGGCTGAGGTCACTGACCCTTTAGACCAGTCAGAAGGCTGGGTGTGCTTCAGATGAATCTCCTGTGTTACCATTTTTATCATCGTGTCCTCAGCATGTCCATTTTCTGGTGTGGACTGTGGAGTCCGCTGACCCGAGCCTGAGACCTGCTCCACCTCCAACAAGCCCTGGGACCTTGAGCAAACTGTTAACTCTCTCTTAGCCTTACTTTTCCTCATCTATAAAATGGGTATAATGATATCTACCCCACAGGGTTATTGTGAGGATTAAATGAGACAAGGCAGATAGCATGCGTACCCTCATGCCTGGCACATAGAAGCCTGTGCCTTGCAGGGGCTGTTGGTGTGGGTGTTACTGCCTTGGCTGCTGTGTCTTGAGGTCCAGTCTCTGGAGTCAGAGACCGTGCAATTTGTATAAAAGCTGCAGGTCATATTCAGATCGCTTAGAATCCTCCTCCCTTCCCTGCCTACCGTATGTGAGTGATGGTACCAAGTGCCTCATAGACACAGAATCCTCCCCAAAAGGACTTTTTAAAGGCTACCTTTTTCAGCGGGCACAGTCCTGGCAATGAACCAGGTGCCACTGTAGGAAAAGGGGGAAATGAATGTCCACGGACACGCCCTTAGTGAGGGTACCTCACTGTGCTTGAGATATGCACACACACACAAAACACTTACACACAAGCACAAAACACACATAAACACCCCCCCCCAAACACACATACACATAAACACACACAAATATGCACACAAACTCACATACACATAAAACGCACACACAAACACGCACACAAAGCACACATACACACAAAACATACAAACACAACACACACACACACACATAAAACTGGAGCCACACAAGCGCCACGTGCCTGAGTATTCTTTCCTTCTCAGTTTTAACAAGGAACAGATAGATGGTCAGAATATAGTCATCATTTCCTTTTTTCAAAATACAAACTGGGCTTTGTATGAATCCTGGTTGATTTAGGAATCTGTCAAATCCAGGTTCTCATGAATGACATGAAGAGCGACTGGTGAGTCACTCACAGTCACCGTCTCATGTTGGGGATTTCATTTGCATCACTTGTCACCTCTTTCTGCATGAAGGGAGGAAGGGATGTGTCAAAGCTGGGAGACGCAGCACATCTGATATGTATTCCTATTTCAGAAAATCGAATCTTAAATGTTATTCCCAGGGCAGCTAAGCTGTGTAGAGATGAAAGGTGACATCCCACAGGGCAGAGTGTAATGTGCAGACCTGTTTGTTAAGACAATCTTTGGAGGGTGGTTTGTAAAGGCGGCGAGCAGAATGGGTGGTGGTGCTTCATTTTATACGAGGTTCTGTGGGCACCGTGACACGGCGTGGACGCCCCCAGGTGAGCGCCCATCTGATCCGTGGTTCCACGTCCTGTCTGTTGCTGGGGAAAGGGAGCATCCCATGTCCTCCTTCCTGTGTGTCTGGGGTTTCTGCCACGAGGGAGTGCTAATTAGGAAGACGTGACATTCTCAGGGCTAATCACAGGAACCCAATCACGAGCTAGCATGAAGAAAAACAGGCCCCTCTGTGCAGACAAAGACAAGCTGGAACAGGACCTGGGGCCCGGGATGTGTTGCAGCCACAGGAGTGATGGAGCCAGTGTCACTCTTGTCAGTACTTACTTGTATCTTTTTCTCCCACATTTCAGACTATGATAAGTGTTTGCAAATGGCTAATTTGAGTCTTGCACATCTGGCCCGGTCCAAGCCTCTCAGTTGGATTCAGAGATTGTCCTGCTCAGAAAACGCGCTGTTCGTACCCAGGCTGGAGGATGCCGCAGGAGGCATGGTGCAGACGTCACTGGATAACTTGACCGTGGAAGTCAGCAAGGAGACGGGAGCTCAGGGACTCAGAGGCAGGTGGGTTGGATGCATCTGTTCTCTGGGCCCAAACCACCATGTACTTGGTGCTCTGGAATAATCCAGAGCTGAAGAAATTATTTGAAGGATGTCAGAGGTCTAAGGGAAGTATGCATTCATTGGGTGTCTATCAGTTGATTCCACAGAGATTCCCCGAAGGCTGAGTATGGGCCACATCCATGCTAAATACTATAGGGCAGACATCCCATGACCTCCTAGTATGTTTCCCTATCTTTGGTGGAGAGAGAACTAGATGATAATATGAAATTGAAGGGGACAAAATAAACACGTTGCAATTGCCTTTTTGGGCTGATCATGAGCCCGGTGCTGTTCTAAGCACTGGACCCACCAGCTCATTGAACCCCCACTGCCCATGGAGTAATTTCTATTTCCTCCCAATTTGATATTTGAACACAGACAGCTGGCCCTGGAGTCCAGACTCCTAACCTCTACACTGCTGCTGCCTTTTCTGTTGATGGATTGCTTCTAATTTAATTTGCAAGTGAAAGTAATGAGCTTATCAGCACAGCTTTATATATGACACAATGATCCATAAATTTGAAAATAGCCTAGAAGGTGGACTGCACTTACATTGCAAGTTCTAGAAATAGCACAGAGTCACAGGCAGCCCGGGACCGTGGAAGTTTGCTGTAGGTGCTGTTTTGGAATGAGTTATACATTTGCTTCAGCAAGAGGGTGTGGATGATTGATTTGAATTGCAGTGCATCTACTGTATCTTAAAGTAATTCTTAGGAAATGATTGCTTCAAATTCTGCTGATGCAAATGTGCCTCACCACACACTGCAAACTAGTTCAATAACAATGAAGCGAAATCATCTATTGCGGTGTAACAGGAAACTCCAAAGCAGAGTGGCTTAAAAACAGCAACCATTTTGTTTTTCTGTTTCACCGGGTTAGAAATTAGGCAGGGCTTGGCTGGGCGATTCTTCTGTTCCACTTGACAGGACTCATCAGGACTGGTCTGGAGGCTCCAAGACTGTGTTCTTCACTTGCCCAGCCCCTTGGTGGAGGTGGCTGGGACGGTGAGCTCAGCTGGGCCCTTCTCACTCCCCACGTTGTCTCAGGCCCTCTCCACGTGGTGCCTCTATATGGAAGGTGGTCAGGCATCTATGCAGAAGCTCAGAACTCCAAGGGCCCAAGGGGAGGCTACCAGTCTACTTAAAGGCTGGGCCTGGAGCTGGAACAGCATTACTTCCGCCATATTCTCTTGGTCAAAGTAGTCCCGGGTCAGCACAGATTTGGGGCAGCAGAAATCCACCTCTCGATGTAGTGTTGTAGAAAAACGTGTTACAGCTTGGTGTTACAGCTCAGTTGTGACAGCAACCTGGATCCGGGTGAGAGAGCAAGCAGTACTCGGAGAGTTGGAGAACTCAGGTTTATTACGCCAGCGGGCCCAGAGGAGTTAACACTCCAAGCTCTGGACCCCGTCTGTAGGTTTACACAGGCTTTTACAGCCTGTCAGTCTGCACTTTGCAACATCATATGCAAATAAGGTATAACAAAAGTTGACTAATTAGGAAAGGCTTTGTAGAAATGGACCAATCAAGGGGGAGAGAAATAACCAATCAGGAGTGAGGGAAATGGGCCAATCAGGAGTGAGCTCCGCTTTCCTAGACGTTAGCTGTTTCAGAGGCAAAAAGTGAGATAAAGCTGCTGGACCAGGGAGCCAGATGGTGCTGGCAGGAGAGTAGTGGCCCTGCCTGGGGGTCCTGCCGGGTTTTTTTTATGGGGCTTCCCACCTCAGTAGGAGTGTAAAAGCACGTGTGGCCCTCTTTGATCTATCACTCAGATGAATAGTACTTTATAGCCCTTTACAGATTAAAAGCCTGAAGAAGCCATGACTGACTCAAGGCCACCTTGAGAATGTGTTGACTGCAAAGTACCCTTCCTGAGGAGGGTGGGCTTCCAGGGACCATCCAGGGGCACGCACAGGAGGGGATTTGCAGCCCTACAGGGCAGCCAGACCTCTTAGTAGGAAGTTGGGTTGGCATCCTCAGTAATCTCTGGTACTCCTCTAATTTTAGTTCACGAATGTTGGATTTTCACAACCCTTAATAACTCAGGTCAGAGGTTATGGTAACCTTCCATGACAAGAAAAATCTAGGGTGTCTGGCCATCTGGGAGGCCCCCAGAAGCAGAGCCCTAGACGGTGACTTGCATGCAGGTGGTTTTTGTGGAGGTGAGATCAGGAAGCAGGAGTGAACATGGTGAGTGAGACAGGGAAAGAGGAAAGTCAAAAAGGGGGGAGCAGTGTCTTCAAGGTAACGATTGTGGGCACCCAGGGCTAATTCCAATGGCAAGGTCTCCTGGAATTGTCTGTCTGAAGGATCAAGAGGGTGGACACCAATGCCCTGGCTCCCATCCCTCTCTGGTGGAATCTTGTCTGTGGGAGGTACTGACTCTCCTATACTTTTGGGCAAAAGGGGATGAGTGAGGTGCTCAAGATGTACCAGAAGCTCTAGGGTAGAAAGGGACCAGCGCAAGCTGAGCCTGAGCTTATGTGGAATGGCCGGCCCACCATTGCTGTGGCCAAAGTCTGAGGGGGGCCAGGGGCTGGCATCCCTCTGGCTCTGTCGATTCCTATGACACGGATGGGAAGTTCATCTTTTCTGTTGCAGCTGCTGCCAAGATGACCCAGCCAAGGGTCGCCTTCAGGCCGAGTTCTGGGACGAGCCCGTCATCATGGAAATGTGTCACCCACACCTGCTCAGCTGTCTGCAGCTGTGTGATTTGGGCTAGTTGTTTATAATGCCTGTGCCGCAGTTTCCTCATTTGTCCAGTGGTGGTAGCAGGACTACCCATCCACTGGGTGGCCGTGGGAATTAAATGGTGTTATAAAACCCTGAAGGTGGGATGAGTCTGGTGAGCATCCTGATGTCGGTGCCCGTCCCCTTGCCTCTAGGGGAGAAGTAGGAACAGAGACCCTCTTAAGGGGGATAGGATGGAGTAACTGTTTAAGGAAGGCACAGATACAGAGTGATGGCTCCCCTGAGAGTGAGGCTATTTCCAAGGAAGGGGATTGAGGAGGGCTGCCTGGGGGATGTGACACCAAGTCTCGAACAGCCGTAGGTCTGGAAACAGTGAGAAGGGAGGGAGATGTGCCGGCATGCCATTAGCGAAAGACCAGTTCTTCTTGCTAGAAAAACTGGTTGAGCACCTGCTGTGTGCCAGCCCTGAGGACTCAGCAGTGAGCAGGACAGACACAGCCCCTGCCCCTTGGTACTCCCGGAGGTGACAAGCAGAGGGCCCATGTGGCAGGAGCAGGTGGTGCTGTAGACCAGTGGGTTAGAGGCAAGAAAGGAAGGATGGGAAAGCATACAGATATTGACCCTTAGAGATGGGCCCCGTCCCCACTGCTAATCCCAAGGAGCTTTGTGCCTGGCTCAGAACAGGGGTGCCAGTGGGGGTGCCAACCCTGATACACAGCCCCTGCCCCACCTGTTTCACGGCACCTTTTCCGTGAAGCCTGTGAATGAAGAATATTACCTGCCCTATCAGTAAACAGAGGAAGTTGCAGCCATCAAGCCATCACCTTGCAGCCGCTTTTAAAGGTGAGCCCCGAGGGAACTCAGGATGGAAACAGGATGCCTGCCATGCCCGGGAGGTGCCCCCTGAGGAGACTCAAGATGGGAAGTACAAGACACTGGCCCTACATGGCTCAGGTGCACATCAAAGGGATGATTTCAGTGAGCCCAGATTTTGCATCTTCCCATACACAGAAAAAAGCTAAATTCCATAACTTGAGATATCTGGGTTTTTTTTTTTTTTTCCTTTAATTACCAGTAATCTTTTGATGTTCTGACTGCTTGGTCTTTGTTGCAAAAACTCCCATATATCCTGGCTCCTCCCTTACTATTCCCGGACTTGAAGTCCTCAGAAAGTCCACCAAATAAAACATAATTCTCAGCTTTCAGGTTGTGCATTTTTGTTCAGTTGACAAGCCTTTCCCGACTACCCAGGCAAAGGGTGACTCCTGGACACCACCAGCTCCCTTATGAGCAGCCCCGACTCCTCTCCACCCAGACATCACATGCATTTATCTGTCCTGTTAGCGAACTTCCAGAGGACAGAAACATGTCTGATTTTTTCCTCAGCTCTGAGGCCAGCAAGCGGAGACTTTCAGTAAATAGCATTTTTTTTCCCGTTAGGTTTGCATTTTTAAAAGCTTATTTTAATTGTGGTAAAATATATATAACATATAATTCACCATTTTAACCATTTTTAAGTGTACAGTGGAGTAGTGTTAAGTATATTCACATTGTTGTGCAGCCAGTCTCCAGAACTCTTCTTATCTTGCAAAACTGGACCTGCATCCATCACAGGACACTCCCCACTGCCCCTCCCTGAGTCCCTGATGCCCGCCATTTCTGCTTTCTGTTTCTGTGAATTTGACTGCTCTAAGGACCTCACTCTGCTGTCTGAGTGGAATCACACAGTGTTTGTCTTTTTGTGATTTGCAGTAGATGCTGGTTTTTATCCTTTTTAAACAATAGTTGCATGTGTGGCTCGGGTCACATGGGCCAGAGCAGCTGGGGCAGAAAAGCCTTTCCTTTGCTCTGCAAGGCCCTTCCACGTGCCGCCTTGTCCTCCTGGCCTTTCTCGACACTTTCAGGACTGCTGGGGTGACTCCTTCCTTTAAACCCAGGAGCGCTCTGCCAGTTTCTCTCCCTGGACACTTTGACTGGCCCTGGGTGGCATGAAAGCCACCCACCCCACATCCTGCGATGGGCTGGGAGCTCCCAGAAGGCAGAGTCCATGTCTGGCTCACCTTTATCCTTGGTGCCTTGCCAGCCCGAGGCCTGACTTCTAGTAGGTTGTCAGTCAATGTGGGTTGAACTTGCTGGAATGCACAGTATAAACAGGAGCCAAGTCAAAATGAGGCCCCATCCCCAGTCTCTGAAGAATGGCTCTGTGCTTGCCCCTCACCTGCTTTCCCTCCCCCATTGCTCTTGTTCTTCCCTCTGGCTCTGGCTCCTCTGTCCAGTGCTGGGCTCTGTGCCAAGAGGACCTGGCATCACAAATCCGAGGGTGCAGGGAGAAGGTCCGTGGGTGGCTGCATGCCAACATCCATCCCCACCTCCATCTGGCTGCTTAAAGCAGTCGGGTGGGTGTGGACTCCCAGAGGCTGGGGACAGCCTGGGTGATGAGGGGCAGCCTGGGTGATGAAGGAACAGCCTGGTTGTTGGAGGGACTGTCTGGATGATGGAGGGACCACCTGGGTAATAGAGAGACCATCTGGGTGATGGAGGGACAGACTGGGTGATGGAGGTCCACTGGATCTGTTCAGATGGTTGACTTCCTGGCTTTCCTTCTATACGAGGCCCAGTGCTGGCTGTTTCCAGGGCTCTGAGTCCTGTGGCTTTGACTTCGTTATTCCTGCTCACTCTTTATTTTATTCATCCCTGAATGTAGCTTATCTTGGGCAGAGATGGCCCTGTGGGTAGGGAGGGGTCCCCACCTAACTCATTATCCTCCTAGGACCTAGAACATCCTTTGTTTGCTAGAATGCTGGCTTGGCAAAGCCAATTGAATGCCTGTGTGAAGGGTTCCTGTTCTTAGCTCAGTATTTTTAGTGGGTAGCCAACCTGAATGTCTGCAAAGATCAAGCAGGGAAGTTACTGTGTGAAACACTCAGGGGCACATCACAGTGGGGGTGCTGGAGCCTGCGCGGCCCTGCTAAAAACGAAAGCAAACAACTGAAAATCAGGACTTACTAAAAGTGTCAGGGCTTTAGAATTACTACCTCATTTAGAAGCCTAGGAAATAGGAGTATTATTCTTATTATATGGTTAAGGAAATGGAAGGTTTGAAGGCTGCATAGCCAACCCAAAGGAGAGGTGGTGGGAAGTTCACAGTGGCCTGGGTGACTCTAGGGTCCCCTCTAAGACAGAAAGCCCCCAAAGCTGTTCTTCCCAGTGCACTTCTTTTTTTTTTCCTTCGGTTTTTAAAATTGAAGTATAGTCGGTTTACAATGTTGTGTTAATTTCTGGTGTACAGCATAGTGATTCAGTTACATATATATATATATATATATATATATATATATATATATATATATATATATATATATATATATATATTCCTTTCCATATTCTTTTCCATTATAGGCTATCACAAGGTTTTGAATATAGTTCCCTGTGCGCTACAGTAGGACCTTGTTTTTCTATTTTGTATACAGTAGTTAGTATCTGCAAATCCTGAACTCCCAGTTTATCCCACCTCACTCCCTTTACCCTCTGGTAACCATGAGTTTGTTTTCTATGTCTTTGAGTCTGTCTCTGTTTTGTAAGTAAGTTCATTTGTATCTTTTTTTTTTTTTTTTTAGATTTCACAAATAAGTGATATCACATGGTATTTTTCTTTCTCTTTCTGGCTTACTTCACTTAGTATGATGATCTCCAAGTCCATTCATGTTGCTGCAAATGGCATTGTTTTATTCTTTTTTATGGCTGAGAAATATTCCATTGTATAAGTATACCACAACTTCTTTATTCAATCATCTGTCAGTGGACAGTTCCATGTCTTGGCTGTTGTAAACAGTGCTGCTATGAACATTAGGGTGCATGTATCTTTTCGAATAAGAACCTTCTCTGGATATATGCCCAGGAGTGGGATTGCTGAATCATAGGGTAAGTCTATTTTCAGTTTTCCAGCACACTTCTAATAACCAGATCAGGCCCTGTTGGGGTATGTCTATGGATCTGCTGGGCAATGGAGCCTGGGGCCACCACCCATACTCAGAATACTAGGAAGTTGCCTCCTTGGGGCATCTTATCTCATCTGTTACCTTTCCCCACAGCCCCTGCCCTGGCCATGAGCAGCTGGAGAACATATGTTTGATCCAGAAGCCAACAACTTGTGACCCTCTCTCTGGGCTGCCTGTTCGGAGCGTGCGCACAGGTATGGACCAGGCCACAGGCCAGGTCGGGGTAAAGGACACCTTACATGTGACCCTTGCTTTAAATCTTGCGGCACCACTTCATATTGCTTCCCTAATAATGTTCACAGTCTTTTTGCTTTTCACATTAATCTCAAAACTGTTTGTGGTCAGGAAGAGCGCTTGCTGCCCATCTTTGGCTTGGGCTTGGATCTGAAACGTGTTGGTGCTGGCAAGAGGATTCCCACACTCTGGTCCAGCGCGAGGAATTCCTGCCATGGAGGAGTGTGGTTGGAAAAACACATCATTCATTTTCTTTACAACTCTTCACGTGGGCCCAGAATATCATCTCCCACTATCCACCAGAAAACATAGACAGGGCAGGCAGCATTCCCCTGTGTCGTACATCCTCCAGGCAGGTCCCTAGTGAGACACAGAGACAAAGCGATTCCTGAACTACAGAAGATCTTTTTATTTGATGAGCGTTGAGCCTGGGGATTGGATCTGGAATACCACTAGAGGGCTCTTTCCATGAACTGCGTGCCAGGTTCCACCATGGTCCCTTGGGGGAGGGAGAGATGTGGAAAGTGCTGGGTGGTGGGTCAGCATTTGGAGTTTTTTCCACATGCTCTGTGGTCAGCATTGGAGTGTCCATCAGGGCTCTGCGTTGGGTTCCCTCCAAGACCCAAGCTGGGGAAGCCACCGGGTTCCTGTGCTGGGTTGAGAGACTGTGTATCATCCCCTGACTGTTAGAGGTCCAACTGCTATCTCCTCTCTGTGCTCCAACTATAGTTTCAGTTTTTGCTGCCAGCAAGGACATCCCTGTTCACATTCTGTCTTGTCCCAAGGCCAGTGCAAAAAACAAACAGCTACAGTAAGTCGTCCAGAGCAGGCACCATGGCCCACCCCACCTTAGCCTCTGCTCTTATTGAGCTGACACTGACCCAGTGAGGTGCATCCAAAGTATGTGTTCAGCAATCCATGCCCAGTATTATGTGTGTGTGCATGAAACACTATTCACACCTTTTGTATTAAGCCTCAGATAATTTTGGAGAAAAGCACAATGTGGGGCTTTGTTTCCACCTCTAGGGCCCCAAAATAACAAGAGGAGCTTTACAGCTGAACCAGACCGAGAAATTGTGCACGTGACATTGAACAGGGATCCACGCCGTGGTTTTGGTAAGAGGGCCTCCCTGCAGAGGGGACCCAGTTTCTCCCTCTGGGAGGAAGGGTGGTATGTCCCATCTTCCTTTAGACTTTTCTCCTCTCCTTCCTACCTGTCCTTTTTGGTGATCACTTCTTTTTATTTTCTCTAAATATCCCTAACAAGCAATGGGACTTTGGGGTCAAAGTTTTCCTTTTAGGCCTGATGAGGTTTTGGGGTGCAGATCTGGAAAGTCTAAGTACAAGATAGAAAAAAGATTTTTTCCCCCGATACCACGTAATAAGCTTTCTCTCATATATTTGGATTATTAGTGATGGGGAAGAATAGTGAGTCTTTTTCACGTCTTAGTATTTACCACATTTGAAGACCCTTAAGAACTGCATAAGAAACAAGGCACTGAGAGAAGGTACTTGATTAAGGATCATCTGTTTCCTCTCTCTGATCATGTATTGGAGCAAAGTCCACGCACACTGATGGGCTGTGTTCCTCGCTTTAGCTGTGCTTACAGACAGGGGACAATCCACTTTTCTCCACGTGCCGTGGCAGAGTAGAAAGAGATGTTTGAGGATCAGAGGACCTAGGTGCAGATATCAGCCATGCTACTTGGTAGCTGCG
Source organism: Camelus dromedarius (assembly GCF_036321535.1). NCBI lineage: Eukaryota > Metazoa > Chordata > Mammalia > Artiodactyla > Camelidae > Camelus > Camelus dromedarius. Next base: position 20,533,297 of record NC_087443.1, read on the forward strand.
TGATCTCAAGCCGATAACCTAACCTCTCTGAGCTGCAAAAGCATTAAGTATCATCTTATTTAATATCATTGGATTACAGGTTTTGTCATTCATGAGGGAGAAGATGTAGGCAAAGTTGATCCTGGCATCTTTATATCTTCTATTATACCTGGGGGACCAGCTGAAAAAGCTAAAAAGATCAAACCGGGTATGTCTTTTTAAACTGCCAGAGATGCTGCTTTAAGGACCTGCTCTTTCTCATTTCCTTGATGGGATAATTGAGGTGTCTCATTTTTCCAGGAGGGCAGATACTAGCCCTGAATCACATCAGTCTGGAGGGCTTCACGTTCGACATGGCTGTTAGAATGATTCAGAATTCTCCTGACAACGTAGAATTAATCATTTCTCAGTCAAAAGGTATGTCTTAACCTGCTTTCTGAAGCCGGGGAGCCTCCTTTATTTTCACGAGTCCATTTTTCCCACCTGGGGCTTTCAGTCCACATAGGTCTTCCTCGTAATGAATGGCTTTGGCTCAAATCAACAAATTCTGCAATTTCAGGGGGCAGAATGGGCTCTACCATTGCTCAGGTGGGAAGGAGACAGGGGAGGTGTTCTTGAAGCTGAATTCACATAACAAGCATGCTGTTCTTTCTTGGTTAAGACTTGGCACGTTAGGGATCAATCAAAAGAGTAAATTTTTTTTTTAAAAAAGATGCTTTTATTCATACATTAGATAACTATATGAGAGCAATAATTGCTTATATCAAAGAATAATATTTCTCTGTTTATTTGTGGACAGGTTTGGGGGGATTGATGGAGGTAATAGGGGGACGTGAACACCCCTTTCCCTCCCTGTTACCTGGCCCATGACTGCTTCTTGGTTGGGTGATCCCGCAATTTAACAGCAGACTGTCTACAAAGCCAGGCTTACATTCCAGGAGCTTTGGACAGTCTCCCCTCATGTACAGAAATGCTTCACGTTACATCAGCCAGCATCTTCTGGGTCCCGAATATGGGCACCCCATCTGCCTTGCCCTTTGAAAACCATGCAGACTTTCCCGCTCTTGCACGTGTGCACGCCATCATCAGATGGCTCTCCCAGGTGTTGGAGCTGCCCCTGGTCCAGCAGCTGTGGGGGATGGGGAGTGGCAGAGCTGGGGCCTCAGCCAGGCACCTTCCATCCTGCGGTTGGAGCTGACCCGGGGGCCTGCCCGGCACTTCGACAGCATCAGCCCTGGCTCACTGCGCTGCTGGATTTCCTGCATTGTCACTGTTCTCCCCAGTGTTTTAGCTTTCCTTGTGCTTCCCTCCATACTTTGCACAGGGGAAAGATGAAAAGGAGCAATTGAACCATCCTTTTTTGATCAGGAAACATAATGCAGCCAAGGTGGAAACAATTTAGAATCAAGGATGGCCTGCTGGGATGGGAGGGTTGTCAAAATTGGCACCCAACGTCTGTGAAGCCCAGACATTAGAATTTTAGATGATGGAGTTCCCACAGTGCCTGTGAATTACATGTCCTCACACCCTGGGGCCCCTGTTGGTAACTTTGCCTGGTCACAGTTGCGGTTCCTTGGCACAGCTGCCACCTTTGTTGGAGGACGATGTTTCCATGGTGATGCTGGCCAGTCCCCTTGGGCAGAAGCTTGATCACCTGGAGTTTTTATCCAGTTGGGCTACTGTTGGGGCAGGTGCTCTAGGTTGAAGATCAGAGACAAGACAGACAGCATTGCCTTTCTGAGCAGCCATCACCGTCTACGACAGAGTGAGTGTAAATTACCTGTGGAAGGTCTCCCGGCTTGAATTTCCATTAGGCAGGACATAAATTGCACACCTTGATATTTTAATCCAGTCATAAGTGCCATCCTCATCTCTTGTGGAGTGTGGGGGGCAAAATGAACAGATGCTTACCACATTGCCAGGAGGACAGTGACAGGAGAATCTGTGAATGAAACAGCCAGGAATAAGGCCTGACTGAACGGTGGCCCCACCGCTCTCTACCGAATACCTTTAGGCTTGAACAACTTCTAATTCATTCAATGAAGTTCATTCACCGTGTTTGGGCACTTTCCTGGGTGCTAATGTGTCTGTATCAAAAATCATAAACGTATTTGTGTTTTCGTATGTCCAGATCTAAAGAAAATCTAACCGTATTCTTTCTCCCCATATACATTTGGTGAATAGCTGATATTAACATGAGAATAGTAAACACATTTACTGAGGCTTTCAGTACAATGTACTGAGCTGTAATCTTTTTCTCTCTCTCTGTATATAAAAACTTCTCTCCCTATATAATCTCTAATCCTCACCAGCCCTACAAGGTAGTTGATATTATCTCTATTTCAGAGATAAGGAAATTGAGGTCCAGAAATGTTACGTATCTTGCCGGAGGCCTTACCTATTGGTTCTTGACCTTATGTTGTTTCCTCTGATCCGTGTCAGCCCATGGGTCAGACACAGGGTAAGTGGGAATCAGTGGCCCAACCTTGACCCAAAGAGAGCCCACTGTTTGGTTAGTCCCATGTTCCCACAAAGGACCTGAAATATTGGTCTTTGGATCACATGACGATTACAGGTGAGCTCCGCAGGCTCTCTGGAAGAGGCTGGCTTTAAGAGCACCACCACATGCTGGTTGTGGGATCTCGGGCAAGATCTTAATCCTTTTGACTCTAGTTTCTCATATTTGAACTGAGATCACACCTTCCCGGTGGGTATGTTGAAAAGATGGAAATAGATAGATGTGTGTATGTGTGTGTTTGTGTATACGTGTGTGTGTGTGGTGCCCATCACATGGCAAGAGCTTAATAAAGAGAAACTGGCATTATTCACTGTCCCTTGCTCCTGTATTTTCATAACCAGGTCACACAAGCTCTATTTAGATTTCAAAGTCACATCCAGAATCTTCCCTTCCTCTATTCTAAACACATCACCTTTCATGAGGTGCTAACCTCACATGCTCCCCAGCAGCTATAAAAGGTATCTCTCTCATTAGAGGCAAACGCTTTGCCCCACGTAGAAATGCCACTGAGATGCCAGCCTTTCCAAGCTGCTGACTTCTTCCTGGCTTGGTTGTACAGGTGTTTGTGGCAATACCTCCAGCAAGGAGAAGAAGAGCACGGCCAATTCCAGGGTCTGCTCTACAGACAGCCTGAGCGACGGGCACCGGGGAGGTTTGCCATCACACACACAAGACCAGGAGAGAATCAGTGAAGAACTAGGCATGGCTCGGACTCAGAGCCTGATGCCCGGGCTGAGGCCTCAGCTGTCCACTCTGCCACTCAAGGTAATCGCCCTCTTGCTTCCCTCCCTAGAATTTGGGGGAAAGAGAACAGACTGTGGAGTCCAACAGCCCTGGCTCCAAAGTCCCTCCTCATTCTCTGCCGTCAGGTGGAGGGAGGGTACCTAACCCCTCTGACCATCAGCTGTCTTATCTGCAAAATGGAAATAAATGCCTACAGTGGACTGAGCTTCTCGTGACCTTAGTCACCAATTATAACTGTTACTGGTAATAACCAGATGTTGCCAAGGGCAACACATGGGCAATCAGACATTTCATGTCCTTGGTCTCTAGTTGGGCCTCAAGCAGCAGCTCATTGGCTTTGCCCTTGACAACACATCAAGGAGGAAGAAGATGAAGGCTGGCTTTGGTGTGCAGAGAGCTGTCTACATTAGTCCCAGGGCCACCACCCTCCAGCTGTGTTTCCTTAGACACTGGATGGAAAGGTCTCTCTTTGCCCCTCCAGACCTCTCTCCCTTCTCCTCTGGGCCCTGAGAAGCTGACGTTCACCAGCTGGGTCGGCCCTCCGGCTTCTGGTTAGCTCTGCCCGGGAAAAGCCTTCTGTTTTCCTTCATCTCAGCCACTGCCCCACTCACAGCTTGTGTGATGTAGCGCGTGGTTAGTCACTCAGTCAATGTCCATTGTTAGTATTATTTTTTGCTGACTCCTTGTCCAGCTCTTCATGGGATGTTCTGTGGCCGGGGGAGCACCAGGGCCACTCAGGAAGGAACTAGCATTCATGGAGTCCTGCTGCCAGCCAGACCCTCAGCACTCTTGTCGCCACAGCTCAGTGCACAGGCATCATTACCTCTCTCATAAGAGATAAAAATGAGGTTGAGACAGGTCAGCTCTTCTTAGCACAGTTCATTGAAGTCCCTTCCCCACTAGAAATACTTCAACAGGGGAAGGTCTGTCTTATCACTGCCATCTCTCCAAATTTCACAATACCTGGTCTGTAGTAGGTGCTCAGTGAATGGTTGTCACATGATCAGATGGATGAATAAACATATTGTACATGTCACAGCACTGAGCAAAATGCCTGGCACGAGACAGATCTTCTGTCCTTCCCTCAAGCATTCAACTGTTGTGGAAACCCAGTGCAGCTGTTCTTGCTCAGGATGATTGAAGGTCCTCCCAAGGTTATCTTCTGCCCAAGAAGCTGCTGGGTATCTGGTATCCAGCATGCCATCTCTTGATTGGTGTCATGTGTGAAGCTACTAGGAAGTGTCCAGATGACTTCAGTTTTCATAATAATATTTGCATCTTGAGTGGAAACAGGAGGGAACCTACTGGGCCCCTGCTATGTGCTAGCATCATTCATAGTCTCTGTTAGAGGGCGATCTCTCATTCCAGTCCCATGGATTGGGAAACAAGACTAGAGAGACCAAGAGACTGGTCCAAGGTCATATGAGGAGGAACTGACAATGCTGGGAGTGAATCCCCTGTTAGCTCAGCCCGGAAACTTACGGTTGTTTTTGGTGTGCAATGCTGCTGGCTCCTGAGAGCAGGTGAGAGCTAAGAGGGACCATCTGCTTAGGCAAGTGCCTTCAGGCCTTCTTACTTTTTTTTGTTTGTTTGTGGCAGGGTGCTGGTTCTCGTCCTTCATCACCCTCAGAAACCAATACCAGTGAAATCTACTTCGTGGAGCTGGTTAAAGAAGACGGGACACTTGGATTCAGCGTGACTGTAAGAGTTCTTAGGAAAGCTTGGAAAGTAAATAGTTGAAAAGGGGTTCATTGGAGCTTGGTGGCCATTCCACTCTCATACCAGCCTCTGAAGTTTAGGTGCTCATAGGGAAGTATGATGGGAGTTCTAAGTGGAACTGGGGGACCAATGGCAAACATGGGGTGAGTAGACACTCCAAGCAGTGTGGGTGGAATTAAAGTTATTCCAGACAACAAGGAAAGGACAGCAGGGTGAGGCTTCAGGAACACAAGCCAAAGGTGAGTGGGACAATCCCAGGTCATCCAGAGCAGGGTCACGGTGGAGCCTAGCACTCCCACTTCCAAGGTCAGGACAAAGTCAGATTGTCAAGACCTCCGTTCAGGATGGACATTTTGCATTTGATTTCTGAGCTCCATCTGGCAGACCCTGGAGGAGGGAGGATTAAAAACTATACAAGAATGATATAATCCCACTGATGTAAAATCTTTATATATATATTTGCATATACATGCATGGATAAATTAGAAGAAAAATATAGAATTAGATCTTTACCTAGGGACCTGTAGGGATATTCATGATCTATTAAGTTAAAAAAAAAAAGTAAATTGCAGAATACTTTGTAGTTGAATTCTACTTTTGTATCCGCAAACAAACACACACAATACAGGGCATGCCAGGCACCAACCTGTGGGCCCAGAGATGCATCTGTCTTTGCTGGTTGCTGCTTATGGGGAGAAGATGTGCTGCATTGATGTGACTCTGGTTTATGAGCACCTACCATGGGCCAGTGCTGAGCTGGATACGGCACAGCTCCCTCACACAACTCATATAATTATACTTCTTAAGAGCATCTAAACTTCCTGCTCAGCGGATAATATAGCTTAAAGGAACAAGTGGATTGTATGAGATGGTGTCATGTGGAGATGATGAGATGGGATAGAGTGACAGGCAGATGGGGGGTCTCTGAGTCAGAGAGGTTGGGGAGGCCCCTTCAGGAGGAGGCAGATGGGTGGTTAAGTTTTCCATTGTGTTTTCCAGGGTGGCATTAACACAAGCGTGCCCTGTGGAGGTATCTATGTGAAATCCATCGTTCCTGGAGGGCCGGCTGCCAAGGAAGGGCGGATCCTGCAGGGTGAGGGGTGGAGTCCTGCTGGGATCTGCATTCTGTGGTGTGATGCGCCCTGGCCTGGGGGTCGGGGGTGGGGAGTGCAGCCTGCAGGCCTGTCCCACTCCCACTCTGACACCTTGTGCAAATGACTGCCTCTCCAGGTCATGGATTCCTTACCTGGAAGAGGAGATGATTTCACCTACTTAATATGTTAACGTGGGGCTCAAATGCTTGCAAAACATAAGGTGATTTGAAACTATGAGATTTTAAATAAGCTTGTTGCTGTTTGGCCTTCCTGGGAGAAGCAGAGCTCCCCCCGGAGGACAGAGTGAGCATTATGACCCCTATTTTTGTATCAGGAGTGAGGGACACCAGCCAGCCTTCCCACTGCTCTGAAGGAAGGGGCTGATTTTTACTGTTCTCCAGAATGGCCAGAAGTGAGCTAAAAAGGGCGCCTAAGCTCTTACCTATCGCCATTTCCCCTAGAATCCCAGAACGCCTGGCATCAATCAGGTCACTCTGACCTTTTTTGAAATAAAAAATATCCTGGAGATATAAATGGGATGCCTAAGCAACTTGAAAAAACTTAGCAAAAAGTTTTGCAGGAAGAGAGGAGAAAGGATAAGGTTGCAGAGGGCTGGCTGGCCTACTCTGTGCACCAGCACTAGGGGGCTTTGCAGACGACTGCTCTGTGGAGGTGTTCAGACAGGTGGCGGGTACTCGGGCCCTGGTGGGGCTCCTCGAAGCTCAGCTTTCTGCTCCTCCTTGAGGCTGCGTGGAAGGGCGCGGGGCAGGGGCCTCCCAGAAGAGTCCTTCCTGCAGCCCCAGGAGCTCGGGGACATGACGTCTGTCCCCCTCCCAGGTGACCGGCTCTTGCAGGTGGATGGCGTGAGTCTGTGCGGCCTCACCCACAAGCAGGCTGTGCAGTGCCTCAAGGGTTCCGGGCAGGTGAGTGCACCATTATGGGGGAGCTTCCCTTCCTCCCAGAGCTTTCCTGGGCACCGTCAGCAGCTGCAGTTGCCTCTGGGTGGGAAGAGGGGTGGGCAGGAAACAAAATGAGACTTTCTTTTTGTCCACCTTGTTTTTTTTTTTTTTTTTTTTTTTTGCCTTTCACACGTTCCTGTTCCCAGCCCTTTTCTGTGGAGGTGTGACAGGAGGAAGAGGGCAGATGTTCCCAGGCAGGAAAGCTCACGCCCTGTAAAGAGCCTTGAAAAGCCTGGGTGTCACTTGCCTAGATTCTGGAATCAGCTGAAGGGAGCTGCCGGCGTGAAGCGACTTCTCCTGCCTGGTTCTGGCTTCCCCTCTCACGCCCTCTGCTTCAGCTCTAAGTGGCCAATGCCTCCGTCCACTCTCAGGGCTTCTCACCAACTGCCTTTGCACGTGCTGACACCCTCCTCCCACCAAGGACGTGCCATTCCCATCACCCTGTGTGACGGCCTGGGGTCCTCTCGTTACCAAGAGAGAGGAATTCAAGCCCCCAAGAGTGTTTGCCCCTTAGGCGCTTATTCTGTGGAGTGCCCAGGCAGCATCTGGATGTCACTACACTGTGTCCCATCCTCCGCTTGAGGGTGGGAGCTTTTCCTTGTCACGGTGTCCTGATGTCCTAAGCAATAGAGTGGACGTCTCCCCCTTGGTAACTGGGGAGTTGGCAGAGACACAAAGGACTCCTGGGGCCCCTTTTGACCAACAGAGAAGTGGAAGGGCCCCTTTTTATGCTTCCTTTTCCAAAGCATTCTTCTGGTTTGTGGTGAGACTTGCTTATCTTGGCAACCTTGATTGATGTATTTTGAGAACAGAGTTCTAATTTACTAGTATTCTCTGTTCTTTAGAACTTTGCTAATGGACATGCTTAGAGAAGGTACTTGGCCAGCCTACTGGCGGTGATAGGAATTACCACTCTGGGGTCACAGGCTTGGGGCTGAATGACAGTTGCTACAGAAGGATGTTGCCAGGGTCAGGTCCTCTAAATGGAAGCTTGGCATTTCTCAAAAGCTTCCAAGTGATGTCTTGCCAGTGGGTCTTGAATCACACTCCGGGTAACAGGAATATACAGTGTGTGGAGAAGAAAGACGGGAAACTGAACCAGAAAGAAAAGGGGGAGGCTGGATGGACGTAGGCCTGGGATTCTGTGCTGGGGGGTTGGATTTTAGGTGATGGGTAACATTGGAGGCTTTCAATCAAGAGTATTGCATGTTCCACTTGTGTCTTATATCAATCCACAGGTAACCTTGAGAGGAGTGGACTGCAGGCGGAGGAGAGAGGGTCCAGGAAGCCACATAAGAGGGAGCTTTCCCCTGTCCAGCTGACCACTGGTGGCAGGAGAGGGAATGGAGTGGAGGGGAGCACTGTGGGGGATGTTTCTGATGGAGAACATGCAAGCCTTAGAAGCCAGAGGGATATCTGGAGGGCAGAGGAGGGGGAGAGCTGGACCACTGCGTGTGTGGCCCCTGGGAGGTTAGGTGAAGGATGGGTCCATGTTCTGAGAGAGCAAATGCAAGAGGAAGGATGTTTTAGGCAGAATGAAGAGGGGGAAGTGAGGACGAGTGAAAGGAAGAAGATGAATTTGACCCTGAATACCCTGAAATGGAAGTACACATGTTACTTCCAGGAGCATTTGTCCAACAGACAGGTGGAAATATGGCTCTGGACCCCAACAAATAGGCTAGATTGGAGATTTTGATTTGAGATTCAGATGAAGTAGCCACTGGAAGTTTCAGAAAATTAAGAAGCATCGGCAAGGTGATGGGAGAGCCTTCTGACTGCCATATGAGGTGTCAGCTGAGTTTGTCCACCCATCCTTCTAGGTTGCAAGGCTGGTCTTGGAGAGAAGAGGGCCCAGGATGGCACAGCAGTGTCCTTCTGCTAATAACAGGATGGGAGATGAGTGCACGGCTGTTTCCTTGGCAACGGTCTTGCCTGGAAGGCCCGCGAGCTGTGTCTTGGCGACAGATGGTGAGACGAAAGAGAATTGAGTGTCACTATTGTCATGTCACTCTCTGCTGCTTTTGAACCATCAACTCCAAAGGGAAGCCAGGAAGGCCTCCTCTGGGTTCTCAAAAGATAGTGAGCAGGGGTTGTCATCATGTGGCCAGTTTTCTGGAAGTGATGGAAGTCAATCGAAAGAAACACATTTCTGGAAAAAAATGCATTGTCCCCGAATGATTACCAGGCATAATGCTGTCCCCGAGCCTTCTGAGGTTTTCTGATCAGCTGCCGGAATGTTTGTGTGTTAAGTATTTGTGGATGACATTGGAATGAAAGGCTCATGCACTTTCTGATCAAAGCTCCATGTTCCAGCCAGGACAAAAATCTGAGAAATGATGAGGTGGGAGGGGAGAGGAAGGTGTTCAGAAACGTAGCCTTGTTAATAGCATCCATTTAAAAAGCAAATCCATGATCAGTTTACAGGGGAATTATTGCATACCTTCTGATGGGCTGCCTCTCTTCATTTCCCTGTGATTTTGGTTCCTGCTAGGAAAACATTTATTTCCTTAGTATATCATGATTTGGAGATTTTCAACCCCTTTATTTATTTATTTTTTAAATTTTATTTTATTGAGTTATAGTCAGTTTACAATGTTGTATAATTTTCCAGTGTAGAACACAATTTTTCAGTTATACGTGAACATACATATATTCATTGACACATAGTTTTTCACTGTGAGCTACCACAAGATCTTGTATATATTTCCCTGTGCTATACAGTATAATCTTGTTTATCCATTCTATATATACCTGTCAGTATCTACAAATTTTGAACTCCCAGTCTGTCACTTCACACCCACCTCCCTCCTGGCAACCACAAATTTGTATTCTATGTCTATGAGTCTGTTTCCATTTTGTATTTATGTTCATTTGTCTTTTTCTTTTCTTTTCTTTTCTTTTTCTTTTTCTTTTTTTTCAGATTCCACATATGAGCAATCTCATATGGTATTTTTCTTTCTCCTTCTGGCTTACTTCACTTAGAATGACATTCTCCAGGGACATCCATGTTACTGCAAATGGCGTTTTTTTTTTATGGCTGAGTAGTAGTCCATTGTATAAATATACCACATCTTCTTTACACAGTCATCTGTGGATGGACATTTAGGCTATTTCCATGTCTTGGCTATTGTAAATAGTGTCAAAAGACTAGAAATAGACTTACCATATGACCCAGTAATCCCACTCCTGGGCATATACCCAGAAGAAACCCTCCTTTAACCCCTTTAGAGAGATTTTTCTGAAATCAAGTTGAAGGTAAGGTAACCATAGTCAGTGATGGGGTTGAGTGGAGGGGGAACATGTGTGCATAAAACAAGTCTCTTTTCTCTTTCACTGCTCCTCTGTTCACTTCAGTGAGGGCCTTTGAGAAATTGACTTTGGAATGAGCTAACAGGATCAGGTAATAGTGATGTGAAATTGGTCATCTGATATGTCTGAACCCAACTGCTCCCCTTTTTTTGTTGCCCCCAATCATGGTTCACAAGTTAGTGCTCTGTCCTTCTACTGACTGACTACCAACTGAGTTGGTGAAGGCAGACTCGGGGAGGCCCCGAGGCCTCTTTGGCTGCCAGATTTCCTGGAGCTGTGTCCATCCTGAGTGCCCAGAAGCAGCTGTTTTATCTTATGGTCAGTTCCTAGGGCTGAACAAAATGGCACCTAAACATTTTCATAGAGTTGGCCATAATTGTCTCCATGGCTTAATTATGCAAAAAAAATTTTTCAAGTATACTAAAAAATGATTGGGATTAGTAATACAAATACATGTTTTACTAAATGATGTAGGCGTGTTGTGTATGTCTACAAATTGTATCTCTACATGTAAACTTTGTTGATTATCTGTAATTGTTATGTCTAATACGGTATCACTTGCCAGTGTGGCCACTGAGTACTTGAAGTGTGGCCAATCCAAATGGTAAAACACCTACTCAACTTTTAAAGACTTAGTTCACAAGAAGAACGTAAAATATCTCAATATTTTCTCCTTTGATTACATGTTGAAGTGGTAATATTTTAGCTATGTTGGGTTAACTCAAATATTTGATTAAGTTTATTTTATCTATTTTCTCTTACTTTTTAAAATATAGCTATTTGGAAATTTTGAAATTACGTACATGGTGTGCATCTGCAGCTCACGTATTTCCATCAGATGGCACTGGCCTATCGCATGTATAATGAACTCTGTCCTAACAATTAGCAAAATGAAATCTTTCCAAGTAAAAGAGAAACAAATTCATTTACCTGACAATTTGCATTTGGAGCCTGGCCTATTTCATTTGTCACCTACTTACTGAAGGGTGGATCTCGTTCGCATCCCATGATACAGGTCCTAAGTTTGAAGTCAAACTGAAAAAGAACATCAGTGGTTTGGGATTCAGTTTCGTGCAGATGGAGAGAGAGCACTGCGGCCACCTCAGGAATGATCTGCTGAGGATTAAACGGCTCTTCCCGGGGCAGCCGGCAGAGGAGAATGGGGCCATCGCGGCTGGTGACATCATCCTGGCCGTGAATGGAAGGCCCACGGAGGGCCTCGACTTCCAGGTGGGAGGCCATGAGGGATGCAGCCCTGCGCACAGGCTGAGGTCAGCCGCGCTCCTTTCAGGCCCACTCACCATGGGGTCACTCCGGGCTCTCGGATATCACACCTGGAGCCTGTGCTGGGATCACACAGAGAGAGAAACTGGAGGAACATTCCCAGATTAAATTTTCCATCTCAGTTCTTAAATATCTGACCTTGAATAAGCCTTAGCATGCACAAGGTCCTGAGTTCAATCCGCAGCACCTCTGTAAACAAACAAACCTAATCACCTTGCCCTTGCCAAAATCCCCCCCAAAAACCCAAAAGTAAAAAGAGAGTAAAAAGTGGACACTTCTTAACGCTTATAGCACAAAATCTCAATGAAATATTATACATATCAGTCAGAGTCCTGGCAGAAATTGGACCATTTGAGAAAGTGTAATAAAGGGGTGGAGGTGGGTGGGAAACTCAAGGGAGAGTATAGAGCCCTGGGGCTGGGAGCAGTGGGTGCAGTTATCCACCCTCCCTCCCCCTGCCAACCCAAGTCCAAAGGGAGATGGGAAAGAGCAATTACCCACCTCCAGAAATGGAGCGAGCTAGGTGGAGGAGGCTCACTGACGTGAGCTGTGAAATTAGCCGAGGGACACAGTCATCCCGTGACAACCCCACAGGGAGGGAGACAGGAAAGCACCCATGGACCTCCCTCTCCTCCTCATCCCTGATCGCTGCTCACCCTCCCATTGGCTGAGCCCAGCAGGAAGTCCCTCTGCAGCCCGTATCCACCTCCAGGGCACAGAGGAAGGCAGGTGAAGGTAGTGAGTGGCTCTGGGTGGGATTGGAAGGGATGCAGAATCCTCAGAACAGGGGTAGGGTGGAGAGGCCTTCCTGCATCCTGCATCCTTTGTCTCATGCAGGAACTGTCCTCAGAGGACCAATGCTGGGCCAGCAACTGTGGGAGGAACTGAAGACACAGAGGTGGACATTTCATAGTCTCAGAGCTCATGGGGGTGGTGGGACAGACAAGAGAACAACACTTACCGTGGGAGTTAAGTGTCATGAGAGATAAAAACCCCTGCTCCAAGGCTTGCACCGGGGAACCGAGAAGCAGCCCATTCTGCGGCAGTCCATCACAGCTGGGGGGTGCTGAGTAGCGTCCAGATCAGAGGTTCCCGAGTAGGGGTGATCTCAACTCTTGGGACATTTGGCGAAGTCCAGAGACATTTGTGATTGTCACAGCTAATGGATGCTACTGGCATCTAGTGGGTAGAGACCAGAGATGCTGCTCAACATCCCGCAATGCACAGGACAGCCCTGACGACAGAGCTATCCAGCCTGAAATGCCAACAGGTCAACAATGCCGAGAGGCTGAGAAACCAAGGTTTGGATAGGTAATAAGAGCTATTCAGCCAGCCCCACGCTCTGGGCTTTGAGAGGGTGGCTTGGAACAAGAGGTTCAGCATGGTGGGAGCTTAGGATGTGGGTGCAGGTGGGAGCAGGTGGGAAAGAGATCAGAGTGAGAGCAATGGCAGGTAAGAGCAGGTTCTGTGCTTATGTAGGGTGAGGTGAGCCAGAGAGGGGGTTCAGCAGGAGAACCGGTTTATAAATGCCTTTTGGAATGATGCACTTAAGTGATTTAGAGGGAGGAAGGTGGGTGAATCTGGAGGAGGCAGGGAGCAGAGAGGAGGGCCCTGTAATTCCCCAGGTGAGAGGCTCTGAGGGCCTGAGCTGAGCCTCACAAGGAGCTCAGGGCTGAATGTCAGGCTTTAGAGATCAAGGTAGGGGCACCTACATCACTGGCAGCCCTGAGATGAATGGGGTCGGGAGGGAGAGGAGGTTGAAATGGGAACAGTCGTTAATTTGGGTCACTCTCTCTCTGAAGAAAAGGCATCAGTATTGATTGGCAGATGCTGCCACGGAAAAGCCCTGGGCAGACCCTGGCCATTTCCAGCTCAGCATCCATGCCTGGTCTCTGTGGGAACCACAGGGTGACGGCCTTGGATCCATGCATTTTGGGGTAGTCGGGCCCACAACATTGTTCTTCAAAGTTCTGTGGAGCCAAGAAACAGATCGAGGTGGGAGGAGGAGGGGCCAGGGCCAGGAAGATAGTGGGGAGCCCAGAGAAGGAAATCCCACAGCCACGCCAGCCCCACATCTAACCACGGGCTTTGGTTTCTGGTAGGAGGTGCTCCATTTACTGCGCGGAGCCTCGCAGGAAGTCACACTCCTGCTTTGCCGACCCCCTCCAGGCACGCTACCTGAGATGGACCAAGGATGGCAGGTAAGACATGGTGCCCTCCAACTCTCCACGTGCCTCACGCTCAGCACCGCGTTTCTTGTCTGCTGGGTCCTGAGAAGGCCACCTCTGCTTTCAGAAGGGTTCAACGCCACCTTCTTTCACTGGGGCAGGAGAATAGCTGGCCCCCACACCTCAGCTGGTCTGTGACAAGTTCATGAGGTCCTATCTCTGCCTCCTCCTTCCTCTCCCTGCTTCTGCCTCTCCCAATATCTGGGTCTTCCTGTAGATGATTCCGTGTTTACATCTTGGCTGTGAAACTTCTAGAGCCAGGCTCTCCGGAAACCCAAGCATCAGAGAGGGGAACCCCAAAACAAGGGGAGTAGATCTAAAATCAGACGAAGGGAAGGTAAGAATTGGCATTCTAAGGAGTGAAATAGAGAACAGGATGGATGTATGTCCACCCTCCTAAAGCACGTGTGATTCAGTGCAAGGAAGCGAGGCATGGGAATCAGGACAAGCCAGAATTTTTATGTTGAAGCCTCTATTAGTCACGTTCTCTGGAGAAATAAGACCAATAGGACATATATGTGTATATGCATGTGTGTTTATAAATATATATTATAAATTTATATATACATAGTATATGTGTGTATATGTATATATACATATATACATGTGTGTGTGTATATATGTATGTGTATATATACATATATATAGAGAGAGAGAGAGAGAGAGAGAGATTTTAAGGAATTGGCCCACATGATTGTGGGGCTGGCCAGTCTAAATTCTGCAGAGCAGTCTGACCGGCTGGAAACCCAGGAGAGTTGTCACTTCAGTCTTGTGTCTGAAGACAGTCTGGAAGCAGAATTTCTTTTTTCCTGGGAATCTCAGTCTTTTTTCTCTTAGGGCCGTCAACTGATTGAACAAGGCCTACCCACCTCATGGAGGGCCATCTGCTTCACTCAAAGTCTGCTGATTTATATACCAATATCATCTAAAAAATACCTTTATTTTACATCTAGATTAGTGTTTGACCAAATATCTAGGGCCTGTGGCCCAGCCAAGTTGACACATAAAATTAACTATCACCTGTTGTGTTCCTGGGACACAGACTGGCGGCTTATGGGGCTGTCTCTTGGAAACACCCTTGTGAGGGTGCGGGAGGCAGGGATGGGTGGAAGGGGAAGTTAATGTGGTGCAGCTGCAACAGGGGCCTCGGCTGACCCCACAGGGAGCTCTGAAGCTGGGATGGCCCCGTAGTGCTGTCCCGAACTGGGACAAAAGAGCCTGGACCTTTGCCGTCTGCATCAACCGACACTGGGGTAAGGGCTGCCCCAAGGGAGGGGGCCTGACTTTGGCTGAGACAGTTCCCTTGAGCCGAGCATAATGCCTGTGGAGAGGCTAGCTGTGGGCTGCCAGCAGCCAGCACTCCCAGCAGCCGGGAGAGGGGGGCCTTAGTCCTGGAGGAGGGTCTGTGTGAGCACCTTGGGGTCGCTGCACCTGCTCTGCTTGCTGCATGGGCCCCAGGCACTTGCCTGACTTCTCCAGGCCTCTTATTTCTCATCAGAGACGTGGATAAGATGTGGATGAAATTGATCACTTACCATTACTGAGGGTGACGGTCACTAAAGACAGCACAGGGAACTTGTGACGCAGATCCTCTTGATGTTTGGACTCCGAGAGGTCATTTGATACCAATTTTGGTGAGAAAAGAGCTATGGGAAAATAAATCAGAAAGCTGCCAGTTTGGAAAAGAAGGTCCAAAAAAAAAAAAAAAAAAGTGATTGTGTTAAACAACTGAACAGAGTGGGAGAGGGTCAAGTTTCACGCACATAAAGATCAGATCAAAGTGCCAGGAGCCTGTGTTTTTGTTGAGATATCTGGGAAATGCCAGAGAAATAGCCGTCCGTCTGTCCTGGAGAAGAGCTCCTCTCGGGAGAGCCCAGAAGATTCTGGTGGCAAGGGCTTGGGGTAAGGAATGGCGGCATGCTTTCTTTCTCCTCATGCCTGGGGGCCAAGTGGGAGGAGAATTTTCATTCATCCACATGGCTCAGACTGAAGGTCAAGGAAGGGAGCATTTAGTTCATAACTAGAACAAAGTAGTTATGAGAAGAGGCAGCTGTGCAGACATCGGGAGCAGGGTCACTCCAGGCAGAAGGAAGAGAAAGTGCAGGGGCTCTGAGACAGGAAGGACCTGCATGTTTGAGGGACACAGAGATAATGGTTGTGCCTGGACGGTAGTTAATGGGGGAGAGTGTGGAGCGGGAGGAGTTGTGGAAGGAGTCGGGGACCACATCATGTAGGGCTTTGTAGGTGTCGATCATGTGCTGAGTCTATCCTGGCTGCAATGGGAAGCCACTGGGCTGGGAGGGGTCAAGCAGGAACGTGGCCTCAGCTGGTCTATGCTTTAGCGAGATCACTTAGGTTGCTGGTGGAGATGGAGTGGATCGGGTAATGTGGCAGTGATTCAGGTAGGATATTGTGACTTAGATGCAGGTTGTAGCCAAATAGCTGGTAAGAAGTAGTCAGATTTGGGATACATCTGGGAGGCAGAACACATGGGATTACTATGGGATTCGATATGGGTATGAGGATAGAGGGTAGGGTTTGGCCTGAGCAACTGGATAGCAACTGGTTAGATGGTGGCACCACTTACGAAGACAGGACGAGCTTAGCAGGAGCAGTTCAGAGTGCATGGGGGAGAAGCTGTCATTCTTGCTAGCCTGCAAACTGAAATGTTTATGGAACGCTCAATGAAGATATCTGTTAGGTAGTTGTTTGTGGAGAATTGGCATAGGGTCAGGGCTGGAAAAAGTGAATTTGGAATGGTCAGCCAATCATGCCACCAAAAGCCATAAATGGGATGAGATCATCTTGGGAGAGAGTAGAAAAAAAGTCAAGAAGAGAGCTGGGAAGTGAGCCGTGGGACACCCCAACATTGAGAGGTCTGGGGCAAAGGAATGAGGCAGCACATGAGGCTGAGAAGAAGGGGCCTGAGAGGTGGTAGGAGAACCACTGAAGGATGAAGTTCAGGGTAAACTCCACATTTAGAGTAAGTGAGTAAAGGCTGCTCTCAAGAAGGAGGAGGGGCCAATTATGTTGAATGTTGCTGAGAGTTAGAGTGAAATGAGGGCAGAGAATTATCCTGTGGCTTTAGAGAGATGAAGGCCATGAGGGACCCTGATCAGAGCTCTTTCTATTGAATGATGAGGACAGAAGCCTGGTTGGAGTGGGTACAAGGGAGAAGGAGGGGGCAATGAAATAGTGAGTATAGGCATTCATTCGAAGAGCAGAGAAAAGGGGTGGATTGGTAGGTGGGAGAGGACATTGGAGTAGGGGTGCAGGCTGGTTGGTAGACTTTGAAATGGGGAGATGAAGGATTCTTCTCTGAATGTGTCCATTCTCACTGTAAAGTAAGAGGCAACTTGCAGGGGGTGGTTATTGGACACTCGTGGAAAGAGAAGATGAGAAATCATTTAGAGGGTAGAGAGAACAGGGAAGTGAATTTACTAAGGACGTAGAGGATGATGACCTGGAAGTCTTGAGTGCCTATTTGACATCTGTGCTCCTATCTGTGGCATTAGTCAGGGGCTCAGAAGCGGGTGTGGAGCCCACATATCATGGCACTAAGAGCTGGAATTAGAATCCAGCACCTGTGAGCAACATGTGATGGAGGCAGGGATGGGGGAGAGGATGGGAGCTCAGGAATTTGTTTTTCAGGGAGTGTTTATGGGACAGACTATGGAATCTAAGCAGAGTAAAAGGAAAGTGAGGAAGGACTTTGAAGATGGGAACTGGGAGCAGTGGTGAAAAAGCAGCAGGTCCCTCCACTGGAAGCCTTCAAGAGGCTGAAGAATTTCTGAAGAATGAGTCCTGGGGGTGATGAGCTGGAAGGACAGGAGTGATTGAAAAGGAGGTTTCTGGAGGTCTCCCAAGGAGGATGAGAGAAAAGATAACTCCTTTTACTATCTATGTATCTATATATGTATGTATGTATGTATCTATCTATCTATTTATTTAATTTTGAGTCCCAATTTTTTTTTTTTAGTAGATATTTTGAAGGATCTTTCTTCAAGATTGCATAGAAAGCTGGTATCATTTTCCCTTTAGGAGTTGCTGTCTCTTTTTCCTCCCCAGCTGTATCGAGATATAATTGATATTACATTGTAATAACATCACATAACAATGTGTTTCGATACATTTATAAACTGCAAAATGATTACCACTGTCATGTGAGCTACTCCCTCCATTCCGTTACATAATTATTGTTTCTTTTGGGGGGTGAGAACATTTTGGATTTACTCTCTGAGCAACATTCAGGTATATGATACAGTATCATTAATGGGATACTGTGTCGTTAGAATCACCATGCTGGATGTTAGATTCCAGAACCTGTTAGTCGTCTTCTTTTTTTATTTTTAAAATCAACTGTACTTCAATTAAAAAGCAAACAACCCATTTAAAATATGGGCAGAAGAACTGAACAGACAGTCACTATTTCTTTTTTATCTCATCTATTTCAAATTTCAGTTTTGAGTATACCCTTTAGAGTGTACTCATATGTCAGTAGAGTCCTAAGTGTTTATAATTTATAATTACATAAAAGTGCATATTTTTGGAGGTGCATCCTCCCTCACTGTGGGGAGTGGGCAATCAGAAAGGTGAGACCACTAGGCTGGGGGACAGGGGACAGGTTCCTGTGTTACAGGAGAGGGCAGGGGCCAGAGCCCAGAGCCCAGTCCCGTCTGGCTCGAAAGTCCATGTACTCTGTCACATTAGGGATGTAGGTCATGAGACCGAAGTAGTAAAAGATAATTTTCAAGAAAAGGTAAAGTCACGATTCTTACAGGGAGAGAATATAATGATGAACACATGTTCAAGATTTTATTTAACTCATTCCATGAGGGAACCAGGCAGATGTTCAAACTTGCTCAAAAGAGTTTTCAAAGAGCAGCATTTTTAGTTATACAGAGTTTTAAAATAGATCAAAACAAGGAATATAGCTAGAATCAGATAACTCAGAAGGCTGTGCTGTGGCCAATGCATGGTTTTCTACTGAAGCACAGGTTTTTTTTTTTAACCTATAGAAAGCTGAGCAGTGTTAGTGTGTCACAGCTGGTCATCAAAATCAGAACCTAAAAGGCCCAGTAGGGATGTAAGCAGATGAGGAGAATCAAGAAATGTTTGGAGAAGTGAGGAGGAGACCCAGGAAAGGGCATCATGATGGAGGGGAGATGAAGCTGTGAAAATGGACCATCTTTGACTGAGGACCAATGAAGACAAAGAGTCTTTAAAAAATTCCTTCTTGCCAAGTGGGATAAAGAGTCATTACTTCTGTTTTCATATTTTCTACATTTTCAAGATATTTTTATTAGTAAATGAATGATGCTTACATTTATCAAGAGCTTCCAATGG
This sequence comes from Camelus dromedarius, assembly GCF_036321535.1. Lineage (NCBI taxonomy): Eukaryota > Metazoa > Chordata > Mammalia > Artiodactyla > Camelidae > Camelus > Camelus dromedarius. Next base: position 20,552,477 of record NC_087443.1, read on the forward strand.
TCCCAAGCTAAGAGGCTTAAGAGATGGTTCAGTGTTTTGCTCAGTGGAAGCTGGGGTTCTGACAGAAGGAGACTGATCCCATCTCTTAATGGCTCTGCTCTCCAATTACATGAAGAAAAAGCTTATTATTTTTTTTTAAAAAGCAATTTTTAGATCTTGCTCAGTGTGCGCTGTGGATCCAGTAATCCTTACCATTATTTTTCAATAGACACCCTTGCTGTCAGCAGACAAAGAATTCACCAGAGCGACATGCACTGACTCAGAGCAGAGCCCCAGCCTGGATCGAGAGGACAGCCAAAAGGACAGTGCCTCCCCAGATGCAGGGGAAGGCCTGGGTCTCAGGCCAGAGTCTTTCCAACCGGCCACCAGAGAGGCACAATGGGACCAAGACACAGAGAGACCCTGGGACACTTCCTTGACGTGTCCACAGGATTCCTACCCTCATTTATGCCGACTTCACCGAGAAGTGGTTGCATCAGCATTGGCTACCTCTTTGGAAAAGGATGTGAGGCAAAACTGCTATTCAGTTTGCGATATCAGGAGACTTGAAAGGTAAGTTCACCTCTTTGCAGATGTACTGTAAATCATATGCATTTCATTGCTAGAAATTACAATCAAGCAATCAATAACTGTGCCCAGATGCTTATGGGGCCCAGGACCTGTGCTGGGCATGTGGAGGGAGGAGGAAACAAGAGAAACATAAAATCTGGAGCTGCTGGAGCCACAGCTTGTGAGCTTTGGGGAAAGCAGACCCCATCCAGAGGTCCTCCAGTATCCTTGGAGACCACAGATGGCAGGCTTTGGGATTTCTTCCCACCACACAAACCTTTGTCCTGCACCTCTCAAGGCCTCTTGAAGCACTGTGTTAAGAAAGAATTTTTCCACGTGTGCATCATCATTTCTACTGCTAATATAATGCTTTATAATCAACACTAGCTTTTAAAAAAAAATCTACATCTTCAAAATCAGACTGAAGCATTCATTTTAATAGCCATTTATTTTTATCTTCGTCTGCATCTTTGTGCTCATCCACCCGTAAGTATTTCTAATTGTCAGTCCTGTTCTGTTGGAAAACATACTCCTCCATTCAGTTTGATGAGTGCTTGTTACACATACTCAAAGTGCTTGGAAACTTGTTAGAAGTAGAGAGAGGGGATCCAGCACAGAGAGAGGGCAAGACACTGCTTCTGGGTGTGTGCCAGCTAGATTCATAGGCACAAAGCAGCCAAATATGAGGAACAGTTGCTTGTGTTTGACACTGTAAAAACTCACCGAGATTAAATGGCTCTTAGTTGTCGGTCATCCTAGGAGCTTGACGAGGGACTGGTAGGTGACATGAACTACGAAGCAGCTGGGGTAATGCAATTAGGCAGCATGAGATCTGGGACAGCAGGAGCCAGACATGTTTCCTAGAAGCATCCAGAGTCAATTTTTTTAAAGTATGCTGTATTGTGCCAACCAAACAAAATTCAACTACTCTGCGAAGCAGAACCGAGTGGGTGAGCACGTTCGGGCGGTGGTATTCATTTTCATTTTCTGAAACGCATGAGCACCAGTGTGTTTATAATTCCTTACAGTTGCCTTCTTCTAGGCCGTAGTTGATACACTTGATCAAATGATACAGGAAATTAACCTGCAGAGCTTTATCCAAGGACAAGTATTTGTATGATCTTGTAGGAAATACACAAGGAAATGTACTTCCCTTCAGGCAAGGGACCACTCATTCAGATTTCTGAAGATTTTACTGATAGTCTGGGGTGATGGACAGAAACCCTGAAAACTGGATTATAAAGTGTGACTCTGGAGTTTGGCTTGCCATGTGCCTTAAATCTAATATAGTCATTATTTATTAATAGTAGTATTTTAAACTAATTATTAGTATAGGTTGTCACTGTTTTATTCACGAACTCACAAAAAACTCGGGGTTGTTCAATGTAAAAACGATCTCATCTAACCTCACATTCCATGCTGGCATCTGCTCTGTGACATCCCTGAAGTAGAGGGCCTGCTTTTGCCTGAATAGCTCCAGGGATGCAGAATTTGCTACCTCTTGAGGTGGCCCATTTTATCATCGTGTCGTTGTCAATCAGCAAGTTCTTCCTTATATTAAGGTGAAATCTGCCTTTCTTTATCTTCTTCTTATAAAATCCTGACACCTTTTCCCCCTTATATTTTTGTCATTCCTTAAAAAAAAAAAAGAAACATCATATCATTTTATATTTCTGGATCAAATTAAATTTGGCTTAGCGTCCCTACTTGCAAGGGTATACCAGATGTCCAAAACCTGCCATCCTTGGAAGGGGGTGGCCCCTTCCCAGAATTATACAAGAGTATTGACAGCCTGTTCAGAACATTCTGGTGGAGCCTCTGATCGGGCCATCTTGGTTGCTGCTCCATGCTCAATGCCCCGGACCATGTGGTCCACAGGTTAACAGGTGGGCAGGCTTGCTGTTCTTTGCATTGACTCCCTCCATGGCCGACTCCTCCCCCTTGCACTTGGCTCCCGTGGCCCTGGTGATGGCAGCTCTCCACCTCATCACATTTCCTTTTACTGTGTTTCACTTGTACTTTTGTCTCCTCTCTCCCATTCAGAAATGGAAGTCCTCTTTCTCTCCAAAGGAAGGACTCAAACCACATTAGCTTCTCCTCCCATGGGACATCAGCTTGCACTTAGAGCACACGTACTTAGTGGCTGCCCCCTACAGGAGGAAAAGCATGGTACATACCCAGCGATCCCCGGACACAGTTCCCCGAGCCCCTGGGTAGGGTAGGAATTAGGATTCCAAAGTGGGGTTGTGGTTCTTGGTGGACCCCATCTCGAATGTCCATAGCTCAGTTCTGAGGTGGCTGTCCCAGGTAACTGCCCCTTTGTTTGCCAGCATCCACGAGTGAAGTTCTCTTTCTGTGGTTTAGAACAAAAAGAGCACTGACTTCTTGATCAGAGAGCCTTGCTTTCAGCTCTACCACTTCCTAGCATGCCCATGCCCAGAGAGTTGAATTTCCTGAGCTTGAGGCTTCTCAAATGGAAATGAAGACACAGACAATTCCACAGGGTGCCGTGCAGTTCGAAAGAGATAACACATGTGCAGAGTGCTAACCCAGTGCCTGGCTCCCAGCAGGAACTCAACCCAAGTCAATTTTCTTTCCTTTTCCAGAGCCATTTCCAGCTAAAAAGCAGGTCCTATCAATTGAAATTCCCAGCGCACTGTCATCTACCAGGTGGCTACTTCCTACAGTCAGATGGCTGCCAGCACCCAGCAAAGCCAGTGTTCTTGGAGAAGATGAAGTTTGACATTTCTTCTTCTTTTCTTTTACCACACTGTCCATCTATTACTACCATAGCACGGTAGATCTTTATAAAACATGTAATAAAGCAGTACAGTACATTTTCATGGAAGACCACTGGAATTGTGTGCCTTCCAGAGAGAGGACTTGGTACTTGGCTGGAGTTGCATCTTATGCAAGGTTAGTTTCTAAAGTTAGGGCATAAGGCAAAAACCACATCAAGTCATGTTACCCTGAACATCACTTTGCAAGGTGTGATGTTTTTCCCTCCTTGGTGTGGGAGCAGGTCGCTTCTTCTTTGGTTGAGCCACAGATGAAGTCTGGTGGTTTGCCTTTACAGGCCATACTGACTGCAAAATGCTTCTCTTTAAATGTTGACCTCACAGGAATGAAGGGATGGCTCATTCAAGTTTCCCACTCATGCTCGCTTCAGGGCTGAGCCTTGGGAAGTTGGTCTTTCCTTTCTCTCTCTCTCTCTTTCTCCCTCTCCCTCTCTCTCTCTTTCTTCCTCTCCCCTCCTAGTGTATATATTTATATTCCTGTAATTAAAATGCATGTCATTTCAGCAAGTATCATGTAGTGAACGTGAGGATATAAGTCCTCATGATCATTTAAAAATGCAAAATGAGGCCGAGTCCTTGAAATAAACCTAAAGTTACTGTGTACCTTCTGGGGAGGACAGAGTTCCTGGAATAGCAAAAGATGATGAGGGGACTAGGGGTCTAACTCAACTGAAGCTTCCATGCCAGGTGTGACCTCAGAGTAGCTGGCCGAGGGGTGAATGAGGCTGCCAGGCGAGCCGGCTGTGGGTCAAAGGGAGGGCACAGGGGACCCCTGTGAAGGCCTGCTCTGGAGCTGGAGTGTGACTGAGGAGAGCGAAGGAGGCAGATGCCTGGCCAGGAGCATCAGTGGTTCATCTAGCCCTGCAGAGCAGAGCCCGCTGCAGGCTGGGCGTGGGTGCTGCCTTCAGCTGAGTTCTCTCCCCACACTTACAGGCTCCCTGGGGAACCCCCCTCCCACACACACCAAGCCAGGCACCCCACTCTGATGACTCTTAAATATTGCTCTCCAGCTCAGGATTATCAACTGAGCTTCAGACCCAGTGGTCCACTGAACGTCCCTTCTTGATGTCTTAGAGTCACTGCAAACCCAACCTGCTGATGTTAAACTTGGCACGGACCCTGAGATCCCAGCTGCACTCACTGGGCTAGCAGGGACGTGGCGGGGGGCCTGGTGCAGGAGACCTGGAGAAGGCGGAGCCCCACACGAAGAGACACGAAGCCTGCACTTCATTGCGGGTTTCCCCGCAGTAAATAGGGCAATTACGAAACCTAGCATTTCAGGCCTGAAATGCTGCTGTCTACGCATTTGGCTTGTTTTCCTGAAAGGCACACGTGATTTTGGTGGCCCAAGGTTCCACTTTTGCCCTGGCTCCTGGTGCAAGTGAGATTTTGCGTGCGCCCTTTAAGAGTGGAATCTCTGTTTCCCCCCCAGTCCTGGGGGGCTCCTGCGAGTAAGCCCTGCTGGCCTTCAAAGCCAAGTGCTCTTGGGGCTCACCTTCCCAGTGCCGGAATTCCGGCCTGCAGGGCCCAACGTGGGGCTCAGAACTTCTGCCCCGCAGTTGTTCTCCAGTTTGTGGGTCACCCTCCTGGATCTGATTATATCGCGAGTCCGCCCCTCCTACCCGTCTTACTGTGGTTCCTTCGTTATGTCTTTAGTGGTAGATCTTTTCTGGTAGGTTCGTCTTTTTCATCAATGATTGTTCTGCAGATAGTTGTGATTTTGGTGTGCTCAAGAGAGGAGGTGACCTCTGGGTCTTTCCACTCTTCCATTCTGGCCACTCCCCCCAGGAAGTCAGTGGCCCAAGTTTCTAAAGAACAGCTCTCCAGGGATGTTGGGCACGGTGTCGGCCACTCTCAGTAAATACCCTGTAGCAAGCAGAGGCTTCACACTGATTTCACTGACCTGAGCTGAACCAGGGCTCCTTTCCTTGAAAGCAGAGGCTGAAGAGTTGCAGGGTCTGGTGAGGGGTGTGGTTCCTAGGCCCTGCCAGCTTGTGTTAGGGAGATGGCTGGGCAGAGATCCCAGGTGGGGTCTCCAGAGTCTCCTCCAGATGCCACCTGTCTATAAAAGGCTCCTTTTGTCAGACAACTTGGGAGGGAGGGGAAGAGTGCAGGGAGCAGCTGAGGTCATAAAATGGACCTGCGGGTGAGCAGAGAACTCAGAGCACCTCAATCCCTTTCAGGTTCTGGATGGGAGAATTATGCAGCATTATTCCCAGATCCTGAGCTGGCCTTGAGCCCTGGGTGAAGGACTCTGCCTCTTTCCCTGGCACGTCCACCTGCCAAGACATCTGGCCTTGCTCAAAAGCATACCACCATCCTTATCAAATTCTCCGCATCTCCAAGTCTTGCCCCTTCCGTGCAGGAGGCTCTGCCTGGGGGCTTCCGTGGGCCTTCTGGTGCCTCTTCTGTTCTTGCTCCCTTTCCCCACGCCCACAGGCAAACTCCAGGTCAGATCCCCAAGAGCATCCTGGTGGCCAGGGTGGAAGGGTGGATGGAAAGGCCATTATTCTCCCCGACTTGTGGTGGGACAATGGCCAGGATGTCACCCTGGAGATCACCAAACCTTCTCTGGACATCCCAACAGCCTTGCCTCTTGCTGCTCAGGCTGATGGCCTCCCTGGGTCTCCCTCCAGGCAAGGCCAGTAGCTGGAGCCCCAGATCCAACCTGGTGAGCAAAGAGCTTATTAGAAATGTTGAAGGAGCATGGTCGTGAGAGGTGAGGCCCGGATCGTCAGGCACTGCAGTGTTGCCACTTGCTTCTTGGCAGGGAAGGGGGAGAGGGGGTAGGGGACAGGGGACAGGGTGGACCTGGGCACCAGGCTAGATTTCTTGTCTTTTGACAAAACTTCCCCAGCGTTCCCTTCCTTTGTTTATTAAAAAACACACTTTCTACACAATTCAGTCAAGTACTTTAAGGTTTTAAGCCAAATTTTCCTTGAAATGCTTAGTAATTTTTAAATGTTGTTTTTTCTTTTCTTTTCTTAAATATTTTTAATTGAAGTAGAGTTGATTTACAATGTTGTGTTAGTAAATATTGTTTTCTTAAAGTAAGCATTCCTCTTTAGTCCCCGGAGCATATAGTGTCCTTTTCAAACACACACGTGTGTGTATATTTACATGAAATGCACACTCACACGAGCCCTGTAGCTCTTGTGAGCAGAAATGATGTCTCTTTGAGAGCAAAACTCGGGTTGGGACTGACACTATGGCTCCAGTGGGGGAGGAGGACCAGCTGTATGGGTGTTTGGGGGGCTGGTAGCTATGGGGAGGGGCCCAAGCTGACTTTAAGGGGAAGAGGCACTGTGGGAAAGAGAGAGGGAGGGCAGGGGACACTGACAAAGCCAACGCATTGATTTGGGGGTGGGGCAGGAGGCTGATAAACAAGGATTTGTGTATTTGGTACAAAGTTCAACCTGTGTACATTTCTTTTAGATTTTCCTTCTCATCTTCTCTAACCAGACTGTCAACAGACATTTTCTGAGTACCTTCTCTGCATGTTGGAAGCACTGGGCAGAACGCTCTGTCTGCATGGACCGCTCTTTCTAATCACAAAGCCTGTGTGGTGACCTTCACGCAGCCTCTGGAAGGCTTACTGCTCACCGTTGCATCTGCATCTTTGTCACCAGACAATGAGCCTCTCTGTTCATCCTCTTTCTGTGTCACTCAGGGAGTAAATGCCATGCCAGCTGGCTGCCTCTCCAAATAGGCACTTTTTCTGTGCTCAGAAATGGACCTGAAATTTGCACAAAGCACCTTGAAGGTTACCTGCTTAAGTTGTTCCCAGCCTCCTGCTTTGGCCCTTTTGATTTAATTTCTCTGTTGAAGGAGCGATCATAATCATAGTAGTAATCATGGTTTTGTCCATTGGCTGAGAACTTACCCTGGCCCAGGAACCGTGGATGGCTATATCAGAATTATTTAACTTAAGCATCCCAACAATCCTGTAAGTTTCTTGACCTTCCCATTTTTCAGATGAGAAAACTGAGGTCCCAGGGAAGTGCATAAATTTGTTGGAGGTCTGACTGACTTCCAGTTCCTAGAACTGGGCCAGAGCTCTGCTTTTGATGCCACCCCCTCTGGCAAATTCCCCCATGGTCTCGTGGACTTGACAGGGAGCTCCCCTGCCCCCACCGCTTCCATAACGCTGTGTGCTGCCGCTACCATAGTGCTTACTACTTGGATTGTAACATTTCTTCACTGCTCGCTCTTTCTGTTAAATCCGGGTCTCTTCAAAGACAGGGGCCATGCCTTATTCACTATTCACCTCCTGGTCCCAGAGCAGTCTTTGGCAGGAACTGTCTGAAGCCTGGCTGGCTCTCCTGTGATGGGTCACCATGAGCATGCTGAAAACAAGGGAAGGTGGGGAGAGGAATTTCTGATCAACACTGGAAGACACATAGGTTTCTGTTTTCTAGTCCTCAATGGTACAGTGATGATGAGGAAGGTGACGTGTGCCATCCACCTGAAGCCCCTCCTCCCACCTGGGGGGATGAAGCCTATCTCATCATCAACTCTGCCTTGGAAGACCAGCTACCCTGTGGAGAATGTCTGGAGGCAGATTCAGGGACCATTCCCTTACCGCAGTTCTGTTCTTGGGGGACTTTCTCAAAGTCTTTGCCTCCAGAAGAGCCCCATGACAGTGAGAGTGAGTGGGAAGACCTCGAGGAGGCTGAGGACCCGGATGATGGCACCCTCAGGTGGGTATCGCTCTGTCTAGGTGGCATGAGGCTGGGCTGACTTCTAGAGGGACACAGTGTTTTTACTTTGGCTGCGTGATGGTCCACGGGCATCGCCATGTTCCCCTTACATCCCCTCTGGAGGTCACACCTCATTGCCACACTTATAGTGGTCCATGTTCCATGGCAACAACCCTATGAGAGAGGGTTATTGTCATTTCCATTTTACAGATGACACATTTGGGACTTTCCCAGAGACACCAGTGAGTAAGGGACAGAGTCACAACTCAACCCTAGGTCTCACTCCATGAACCCCCTGCTCTCCTCTGCTGACCCTGGACCAGGAGCCGTGGATGGATACTGCCTTTCGCATGTGGCTGGCTGTACCATCTCTCCTCAGGCTTCTCTTTCAGTGGGTTGCTTGGGAAGTGCTGATTCCTGTTTTGTCTGTCCCTGCCAGCCCCTGGGCTAAATGTGTTTTGGAGAAGACTCTTGGTGTCATATGACGTGGCCCATCTCAGCAGCCCCTGTGTCTCAATATGGTGAGCTCTTGCTTGAACAAGAAAGTCAAACTGTTGACACAAGGCTCTGCCAGAAGCTGGGACTGGGTGACCAGGCTGGAGTCAGATCATACTGATAAAGAGTGTATGGGAGGACTATTTGCAGCAACATGGGTAGACCTGGAGATCATCATACTAAGTGAAGTAAGCCAGAAAGAGAAAGAAAAATGCATATGCTATCACTTACACGTGAAATCCAAAAAAAAAAAAAAAAAAAAAGACACAAACGAACTTATTTACAAAAGAGAAACAGACTCACAGACATAGAAAACAAACTTAAAATTACCAGGGAGGAAAGTGGGGAGGAGGGATAAACTGGGAGATTTGCAGATATTAACTACTATAGATAAAATAGATAAATAACAAGTTCCTACTGTGTAGCACGGGGAACTATATTTAATATCTTGTAGTAACCTATAATGAGAAGAATTTGAAAAGGAATATATGTATGTACATGTATGACTGAAACATGATGGTATACACCGGAAATTGTCACAACAGGTAAACTGACTAGACTTCAGTTAAAAAAAAAAAAAAAGACATGGGAGGAGTAAGTGTAGTAAAAAAAATGTCAGGGAGGGAGGGTTAAACTCTGGACAGGTTGGTAAATCACCCAGCTTGCTGTTAAAGTGCCTACAATATAAGTAGTTCCAGTATTTGAAAAATGCTGAATGTTCAAGAAACTTTCACATAAACACGTTTTCAAGACACATTGAAACTGACGAAGGCATTGGCTGTGAAGCTTTGGGTATGTTCAATTTCATTCCAGTGTGTCCCAGCTACATTTTCATCACAAATGATTGAACTGGATTCTTAGAGGACAGTGGCAGGCTAGCTGATAAGGTGGGTGGATATTTGAAACTCAAATATGACAAGAGGGCTGGTTCTTACCTGAAATAGGAAGCAACACGTTAATAGAGGGGATGACACGCAGGCTTTGAAGGTTGGTATGCCATTTATGGGGAAGTCAGACATTCTGACAGCTCTGGGAATGATGCATTATGGATTCACAAAAATGTTTAGTAAGCAGGGAGCAGCTTATATGTGGAGGGCAATCTTCCCAGAGGGGGCTCCTCGGGGCTGGGGAACTAAAAGAAAATAGAGTGGTGCTTTGGAAATCCACAGGAAAGCAACTAAGGACCATACTTGTCAGCACTTATGAAATGTCCCAGGAAATCTGCAGTGCCCTGGAGGGAAGGGGCAGAGATCAGAGTATTGAGAGCAGGGCTCCAAGTCAGGTCTGCTACTCACTACCTAAGTGACCCGCAGCAAATGACTTTTAAACCACCTAAGACTCAGCTAACTGACTGTCAAATGGAGATAATGAAATCTACCACGTGCTGTTCTTGGGAGGGTTAGATGACAATGCGTGTCAAATGTTTAGCGCACTGTGTGGCATGTAGTAAGGACTCAAAAAGTGTTAGCCATTTTTAAAAAAATTGAAGCATAGTTGATTTACAATGCTGTATTAGTTTCTGGTGTACAGCATAGTGATTCAGTTAAACAGATATACATTCTTTTTCATTTTAGGTTATTATAAGATATTGAATGTAGTTCCCTGTGCTATACAATAGGACCTTGTTGTTTATCTATTTTATATATGGCAGTTAATATCTGCAAATCCCAAGCTCCTAATTTATCCCTCCTCTTCCCCTTTCCCCTTTGGTCACCGTAAGTTTGTTTTGTATGTCTGTGAGTCTGTTTTTGTTTTGTTATAAGTCCATTTTTTGTCATTTTTTTAGATTCCACATATAAGTGATATCATATATTTGTCATTCTCTGTCTGACTTACTTCACTTACTATGATAATCTCTAGGTCCATCCATGTTGCTGCAAGTGTCATCATTTTTTGTGGCTGAGTAGTATTCCACTGTATAAATATACCACATGTTCTTTATCCAATCATCTGTCATTGTTTCCATGTCTTGGCTGTTGTATACAGTGTTCCATGAATATTAGGGTGCATGTATCTTTTTGAATTAGAGTTTCCTCCGGATATAATATGTGCAGGAGTGGGATTGCTGGATCATATGGAAATGTTAGCTGTTTTTAATCATAAATCTTAAAGGAGGAAACTGCTTCAGTGAAATGATGCAACATTACTAATGCATTCAGTACTGTTGGGGTTTTTTGCCCCACGTAGACAAAGGAACTAGGCAATTTTGTCAGATTTGTGCCCTAACATAAGGTGTGGGGTGGGGAGAGGTACTGGTTTATGGCAAAAGTGTCAGGATCCAAGGTGGACTGAGTAGCCCTCAGCTATGGATGATGGCTTGGGGCGTAGTTAGGCTGAGTCCTGTACACTGTCACTTATCCACCTTGCTGACTGAAGACGGGCCTGCAGGGTTAAGTGCTCAAGGCATGACTTAGCCTGGGCTCCAAGGAGCTGCCCACACATGTGCTTCAAGGCACCCGGGGAGCTCTACAGTTAGAGTGTTGACTCGCTGCTTCTTTGGAGAAAGCAGCTCTTAACATTCTTCAAGTTCCGTAGGCGGTCCGTCACCCCCAAAAGGTTGAGGACCTCTGTTGTATATATTCTCTCTTCATCCTGGAAGTACAGAGAAGTCTTGGAGGGTGTAAAAAGGACTTTGCTTATGGATGGAGCCAAGTGTCCTTCAAAACTTATAACAAATGGTTTTATTTCGCCCTGTTATATATTGACAGTAATATATATATAGGTAGTGTCTATAGGTGATTTAGTTTAATCCTCTTATCAACTTTGAGTGGTATTCTTATTTCTCTTTTATAAATGGGGCTTGGAAGGTTTATTTAATTTGCCTATGATCATACAACTGGGAGGGGCAGATTCACACTGCATCTGTCTGATTCTACTTCTGGTGCATTTTTACATTTCCCCTAGAATGTGTCTTTCCACATAGGCCTGTGTTACACACACGTCTTTCCATCACATGTCATGAATCCTACTATTTTCCTCCCAAAGTATTTCTCTCTTATGAGGCTAAAACAACCCCTGCTGCCCAGTGGGATTAAGAAAGCAATTGAACTGTTCTATTTAGGGAAGGCTGCTGACCACAGGCAGAGGTGACCCAGTAAAAGCTGCTTATTGTTTTAGATAAGCAGAGAAATGGGGACAGTCTCCCGAGACAGAACCCAAGGATTTCTGCATGAACATCCTTCTGACTGTGATCACATGGAAGAATCCTCAGATGTTGGTCCAGCCAATGTACCCACATACTCCACAATCAGTAAAGGAACTTGAGGGTTCCTGAGAACATGACGTGGGATGGAGGGTCTGGCCCAGTGGTGAAGAGGTGACTTCAAGAAGATCATGCCTATCACTTCTGGAACTCATTTTGAATAGTGGTTGTGGCCCCTCTTCAGTTCTGGGCACTTTTAGGTTCTCCAATGGTTGAAGCAGTTTCCATGGTTTTCAAAGAGCCCCCGGTTCCCTCAAAGGAATCTGCTGAGAGACTTGGCTCGAAAGCCATGAAGAAGTATGTTTTGTCATCTCTCATCTCTCTGTGTTCTTCCTATGCATCTGCCAATGGTTATAAACTCTTAAAATTATTTTCCTTTTTGGGCTATGATTCTAAAACATTACATGAAGGAAAAATGTGATGGCAGCATCTAATAGTAAAAGGATGGGTGAAGTGGCAGATCCAGCATTGTGGTGGTGGTTACCACCATAACAGAACACTAAAAAGCTAAAACTTGGGATTATCAAGTGTACAAAAGAAATAGACCCAGTGGGCCACAGTGTGAGCCACGGAACACACTCAGTGCTATGTAACGGGGGACGCATGGCAGTCAGTGTCTCAGTATGGGGGAGGGAGGCCAACTTCAAAGACAGAACTGGGGTAGCTGGAAAAGATGATTTAGACTCGAAATTCCCTTCATCTACTAAAATTACATTAAATTTAATTTAAAGCTTGATTAAATTAAAAACACATAGGCAAACTGGTAGAAAACAGACTCAAGCTTTATCAGATCTACAGAGGAGTAAAAAACGTCCACTAGCTGCCAGCAAGAGATAAAAAGCATAACAAAAAGCCTACAAAACCGACAACACTGGAAAAGTGAAAACTTAATATAGTAACAATGACAAAATTAATATAAAAATAGGAGCTATGAATTCGGAAAACATTGATGTAATTGTGAATAGAGATGAATGTTGATTACAGTTAGAAAGCCCATTATAATTTACAATATGTTAATAAAGGATTTCAATAGACAACGTGTGTGATAAAAACACAAATGGTAGACGAACACATATTCTAATAAAAATAACGCCAATGTATGAATTTGCATCCATCACATTCACAAAATTAAAAAAATACTACCCAATTTTGGCAAAACTTCGGTGAAGCTGGTATTCTCAGAAATATCAAAAGCCATAAAAATATGTATGCCCAGTGACCTAACAATGCTATTCCTGTATCCCAGAGAAATAATTCAGCATAAGGAAAAATCCGTTTATTTTAAGATGCTTATCTCAGCATTCTTGAGAAAAATAACAAACTGAAAATGGCTGAAATGCCTTAGAATGTAGTCATAATCAAGACAATGTGTGTAGTGAAAAAAATGGACAGAATAGACTAGAAATGGTCATAGAATAAAATATGGTAATGTTAAAGACCACAGGGTGAAAAGAAAGACAGTTCTAGTACGGGGGAATAAGGGGATATTCTGCAGCCAAGAAAACAACAAAATAAGTACAAAAAAGTCACAACTTAGAAAAGTGTTTGATATAATAACCCTAAAGTGTATGCCAACTGATTAAAGCAACAGGAAAGCATGTCTGCACGCAGAGAAGGGCAATGAATTGAAGGGACTAAGCAACGATGGGAGAGAAGTCACCCCACGTTTGAGTGATGGAATTAGGAGAATATATTTTGTTACAAATTCCTTTACTTTTATATATTTATTACCTACATAATGAATTTTACATTGAAAATAAAGAGATTGAAATAGAAAAGAGAAAGAAAGAGAGAGAACAAACAAAATCAATGACAGAAGTTTAAAGAAGCCGGTGCTCTAAACTTTAATTTATGAACTCATCTCTATGTATTTTATTTCTAATTGCCTGTTCTCTTTCTAATAGGAAAGTCTTATAGGTTATTTGATTTGTTCTGCTGTTTAAATGAAAAAGAAGTTTCGAGGCATCTGAACAGTCTTCTTTCCAACACTCTCGGAGCTGGAGTCAGCTCCCTCGGTGCCCTAGGCCGCCAGGTTAGGGCATTACCAAGTATGCAATACAGCGAATAAATAACAGTATTTACTGGTTTGCAACTGCTTGCATCCTGCTGAACTCTGGACGCTTATTTCCTCTTTGGAAAAGAAATGGGTGGCTACAGGTTCAAAATGAATCTAGTCCTCCTCCTTATAGGAAGGGACTTCCTCCCTCTCCCCAGGGTTATGAATGGAGTCATGCATCCTTTAAAACTTGTAACAAGTCATATCTCATGAAGGACATGTTCACTCGTCTTAGGTGGACTTGACCGCCACTGCCACTTGCTTTGTTTCAGTACAAATATCAGAAAGAAGCGTGCAGTCCTAAGGGACTCAGCCCATTGCCTGTAAACTGCTTCCACGGCTGGCTTCTGTATCGCACCGTCTCCAAACTAGCTGTGCCTGAGAATCAGCTGGGGAGAATGTTAGAAATAAAGCTCCCCCTGCCTCAATGCTGGAGACTCTGATTGAGCAGGGCTAGAGTGAAACCCAGAAATTTGTATTTCTTACCAAGCTCAGCAGAGAACTGTATGTGTGGCCAGATTTGGGAACCACTGATCCAAACTCTTTAAGACTTTTCCCAGCCCTCCCATCTTCCCTCTCTGCCATAAGCCTTTATAAGCTCCTATTGTATGCCAGCACACCACTTGTATGAGATTGTTCAGACGTGTCCACATTCATCACTGAATTGCAGAGCCATAGTGGGCTTCCCATCTCAACACAGTAAAGATGTCAGTTCTCCCCAAACTAGTTTAGAGGTCTAATGTTCTTACCAAATTCCCTGTAAGGTATTTTTTTTTTAGGGGGGAGGTAATTAGGTTTATATATTTATTGTTATTGTTTTTTTTTAATGAATTAGACCCAGGACCTTGTGCATGCTAAGCATGTGCTCTACCACTGAGCTGTACCCTCCTCAACCCCATCAGGTATTCTGTAGACATAGGTAAATTTGATAAATTTTATTGTATCATTTACATTATATAAATTAAAAATATGTCCTGAAGAGGCACAAGCCCTAGAACAGCTAAAATCATCTTGAAAAAGTAGAAGAAATTGGGAGAAACTACTGGACCCAATATTAAGGCTTATTAAATGGCTACCATAATCCAGTCTGGGTACTGTGGCAGAGGGATAGACATATAGATCAATGGGCTAGAAAAAAGAACCCAGAAATAAACCTGCACAAATATTCCCAATTGATGTTTGACAAAGGTGCAGAAGACATTTAATGGAAAAAGAGTAGCCTTTCAACAAATGGACAGCCATTGACCAAAAAAAAAAAAAAAAAAAAAAAAAAAAAGAACATTAAACTAAACATCACACCCTGTACAAAAATAAACTCAAAATGGATCATGGACTTAAATCTAAGTGTAAAACTATGAGACTTTTAGAAAATGAAAAGGAAAGAATTGGGATATAGGGCTAGGCAAAGAGTTCTTAAACTTGACACCAAAAGCATGATTCATAAAAGGAAAAATTAATAAATTGATCTTTTGCCCCATGAAAGATTCAGTCAAGAGGATGAAAAATGCTGTAAGCTGAGAGAAAGCATTTGCAAAGTACATATCCAACAAAGGACTACCATCTAGACTATATAAAGAACTCTCAACACCCAACAGTAAAATGCCAAAAAATCCAATTAGAAAATAGGCAGAAGACATGAACAGATACTTCCCTGGGGATGATATATAAGTGACAAGTAAGCACATGAAAGATGTTCAATCTCATTCGCTACTAGGGAAATGCAAAGTCAAACCCCAATAAGATATCTCTACTATATATAAAAATAGATAAAAAATTAATTTCTTCTGTAGAGCACAAGGACTGTATTCAATACCTCGTAGTAACCCTTAATGAAAAAGAATATGAAAACGAATATATGGATGTATATGTATGACTGAAACATTATGCTGTACACCAGAAATTGACACATTGTAACTGACTATACTTCAATAAAAAAAAGTTATCTCTATACATGTATCAAAATGTAAAATAAAAAAAACAACAGTAACACCAAATGCTGATGAAGATATGGTTGAATTGGGTCCCTCCTACATTGCTGATGGGTATTTAAACGGGCATAGTCACTCTGGGAAATTTCCCACAAGAAAGTAAACATTGAATTACCATAAGACTCAGCAATGGCACATTAGGCATTTATCTCAGAGAAACAGAAACGTGTTCACACAAAAACCTGTACGTGAATGTTCACAGCAGTTTTATTTGTAACAGCCCAAACCTGGAAATAATCCAGATGCCCTTCAAGCAGGTGAATAGGTAAACAGACTTTGGTACAGCCATACCAAAAGGACCAAACTATTGACACAGGCTTGGATAGACTGCTAGACAATTATGCTGAGAAAAAAGCCAGTTGCAAAAGTTTGCACAGTACGATTCCATTTATGTAACATTCTTCAAATGATAGGGTTATAAAAATGGAGAACAGATTTGTGGTTACTCTAGGTTTAGGAGGAAGCAGGGGAGGAGAGGGGCAGGTAGGAAGGAAGTGGGTGTGGTTACAGGAAGGATCCTGACAGTGATGGAACTGTTCTGTATCTTGACTATGATGGTGGATACAGGGACCCACCCATGTGATAAAATTGTATAGCACTTAAAAAAATTAAAATATAGTTGATGTTGTCAATTTTAGGTTGTATAGAACTTAATAGACACATACACACACAAGTAGAACAAAAGAAATGCAAACAAGAAGGGTGGATTCTATTAATGTTGATATGCTGGTTGTGATGCTGTCCTAGTTTTATAAGATGTTACTGCTGGGCAAACTGGGTGAAGGGGACAGGGGATCATCTGTATTATTTCATATAATTGCATGTGAACCTTTAATTATTGCAAAATAAAAAAGATTAATTTTAAAAAGAGGTCTTCCAAACTCTCCTTTAACCATGCTATGACTGCTCACAGATTAGCAGGGCGGGTTCCACAGAACGTTACACAGCCACTGACCGAGAGGGACAGCACTCAGCCTCCTCTGCCAACCGTCTGGATCCCACACGATTCCCCAAGAGCCCTTTGACACAGTTAGTGCCATCACTGTGGCACTTGTGGTGATATTAGGATTATTTTTTATAGATTACAACTCCATCCTTCAACCACACACATCTCGGCTGCAGAATAAAGGACTCAGCTTCAGGGTCAAGCAATCCTGGAGAAAACCAGGAAGACTATCTGGAACAGCTCTGCATGTCTCTGCAACACGTACCGTATCGCAGGCTATGGACGAGGCTCGAGGAGGGTAGAGATGAATGTGAATGATGACTGCCCACTGGGAACTTGCATCCTGTGAAGGAGACAAAATACAAACACATCACTATAATCAATGGGGATAATGCTGTAATGATGGCATAGAAATGAATGTTGTACAGAAAACAGGGAGTTTTCCCAGAAGGAAATATTAGTCATGCCAGAGCCTGGGATGGTGTAGCAAAGCATTCACTCCTCTGAGAGGAGCCGTGTAAACACTTAGGGGCATGAGAAGCTGCAACCAAGATGCAGCTACGGACAGAGTGAGCCGGGGTCAGGGGTGCCGAGATGTAGGGGAGGAGTTAAGAGGCGGGGCGGGGACAGATTATAAACTACGCTGGGCTGTTCGCAGGTGTCTGTTATAACCAGATGTCTAGTCAGAACGATGAGCCTGGTGTGTGGGATGGAGGAAGGACTGGTGCAGGAGAGACGACAAGTGGTCAGATCACTCTGGAGACCACTGCTGATTCTGGAGTAGACGGAAGAGTGGCCCCATCCACTGAGTTGGGAAGGAAGATCATATTTGGTGATCAGTTTGGTTTTGTAACATTTTGAATCTGAGATATCTCTGGAGATGTGGTACCCCAGCGAGGGTATTTTCACTGAAGTGGCATTATCTTGAATTCCACTGCAAGGGATACAGTTACTGGGGCCTCAGAGTGATGCTATGAAGTGGCTTGATCTACAAGAGATTCTGTAGGACGGATCCGAAAGACAGTTGTGCTGGGAAGCTCTAATACACAAGCAGCAGAAGGAGAGAGAGATTAAAGGTGAGTGTAAATGGACACATCTCATGGCTGTGGAGGATGAGGAGAGAGACGGATCCTTCCTCTATACTCCGTTAGACCCCTCGTTGGCTGACGGGCAGGCCTTACCAGGTCATCCCATCTCTCTGATAAGACACTGCTAAGACCAGCAGTCAAAAGCTTCCATCTCTAAATCGGTCGCTAAAACCAGACCTGCTTATTTTCACTGGGTACCGAGTGGATGATTAGTTGTCTCTTCAGCATTCTTTCCTCCTTCCTCCTGCCAGGGTAAGACTCAATTCGTTTAAAGGCAACTCCGTTTTCTATAAGAATGATTAAGTTTAAGCTAGTGAAATAAAAGCAGCTATTTTGCAGGGACTTTTAGAGAAGCACCCCATGTGTCTTTAGGGAAAGTTTCCGGAAGGCAGTTTCTCTACACCAGTGGATAGCTTCTGGCAGCCTTCCTGTGACCTCAAGAGGAACCAGGCTTAAGATGAAGCAAATGAAGTCAACCCTGTGGAGGCCTGAGCAAAAAGGTGGGAAGAATCTTGGTCCTTCTTGAGCTGCCGAATCAACCAACCTGGAACCCTGCCCTGCAGTGGGACTTGGAATTCACATGGTAATAAATCTACTCGTATTTAAGCCCATTTGGCTTGCAATCAAAAGCCTTCCAACTTACACAGGGATATTCAGCTGCCTTCCCCCCAGTTCTGTACCAGGACCCTCTATGTCTATGCCTTGAAAATAGAGGCATTTGCCAATCCTAATCCTTTTGGATTTCTGTTTCTCAGCCAGGCTTTTCTTTGCTGGAATTTTCAAGTTTCCTTCTATCACTTTGAAATGGGAGGCCCAATGCCCATCTGTTGTTGAAGATACAGTCCTTTTCCTAAAGTACTTCTCAGCGAGAAGCTGGGAGTCTTCACGACAGCTGTGGGTGGAGGTTATGCTTCATCCAAGAGCTTTGTCAGAACCTTGTGGGTTTCAGGCTCTGTGTCAAGCACTTTGTGTTTAACCCCCACCACGGTCTTGTGGGGTAGGTATTTGTAGTGGAAGGGGCCATATGATTAGTTATGACCAAAAGTTAGGAGCAGAAGTAATGCATACTGTATCCAGACTAACTGTAGACACATCCCCGAGTTTAACTGCAGGTGCTGAACCGTCTAGAGATCTCTTTCCGCATTAGCCAGATGATCACAGGGCGTGAGAGGGTGGGTCCTCCATCAGCCTGCAAGTTGAAGTTAAGGGTCATGGAGCAGAGGTTCCAGCTGACCCACACTGGATGTGCATTGAGAGCAAGAATCAAAACTTTGCTGCTCTAAGTGACCAAGATCTGGTGGTTTGTTTATTACAGCAGTATAATCTAGTTTATTCTGACTCATACATTATTAGGGTCATTTTTATATATGAAGAAACTGAGACCCAGAGAGGCTCAATATTTGTCTGAAATCACAAGTAAACAGTGATGCTGAAATAAAACCTAGATCACGCTGGAATAAAGCCTTTCTCTCAATCACAATGCCTCCCACAATGAAGTTGGCCAAGCAAGGAGGATGAGTGGCTTTCTAGACGGTACTAGAAAGACTGAGAAGAAACCAGAACAAAGTGAGAAATTCTTTACTCTGATTGGAAGATCCTTGGAATATTGCTTATTAATGCTCTTAGCTCACACCAAAGAAGTCTCCACTCTCACCATGCCTCTCCACACTGCACCCAAAGGCAGCAGGCTAAGAGGCTAATGGAAACATGCACTCCCTTGTTTGATGGCTAATCCTGTGGGATGACAGTCAAATTTCCTAGCACAGTTTGGAAAACACTGCAGGATGTGGCTACCAGTAGGTTCTTGACTCTAATTTCATCTCAGACCAGCCCTCAGGCTCTCAATTTCTCCTGCAGTCCTGTGAAGCTCCTAGAATATGCCATGTTCTCTCAGGCTCCTTCATGTGCTGCTCATGGAGCGGACTTCCACGTCCAGATAGCACACTCTTCCTTCTTCCTTCAATTATTACTACTCATGCTTTACGAGTCACCTCCTCTCGGGCAAGCCAGCAGCCCTGGTGATCACCCATCCACAGTCTATAAAGCTTTAGAGGGTAAAGTGGCCAGGAATGGAAAATTCCACTGTAAAGTGTTGTTGCAATGCTGTGGCATTTTTGCTTCCAGCCTTGGGGAGGAGAGGAAGGAAGGTGGTGCTTCTCCTTCAAGACCTCTGTGTGCATGACAGGAACTTTAAGTGAATAATTTACTGTCTCCTGCAGTTTGTGGGACACAACGGCTTGGTGTCTGATCGATGCCCGAGCAATCTAAAGGTGAGAGGAGATGGCTGAAACCACGAGCTTGGTGGGAGAACAGAGAGACAGAGGACCGCCCTGGAGCACACTGCAGATACCCATGGTAGGGTAAGGATGTGGAAGCCCTTTTAGAGCTAAGTGAACCTACAGGTGGGGCACAGTCTGGATATGTCCTGAAACAAGCAGGGGTGATGTGGACCCAAACAGAGAGAAAGTCAGACCCTTAGCTCACAGAGGGGTCCACTGGTGAGCATCACAGAAATACGTGGCTGATGAATGGCACGAAGGTGTCCCGTCCTCCACTTTGAGAAGACTGAATACATGAGGTCTGAAAGGTGTGCATCCAGCTCCTGTCTTAGAATTTGGCAGTGTTTGCATTTCACTTTCTGCCATATCATTATTTGATTGTTAATAAGCAGAGCTGGGAAGTAGAAGGCAGGGCATTTATGGACCAGAGTTTGTGACAGACTGGCCTGCCAATTTAGCAGCTCTCCTGTGAAAGCCTAAAGAGTCTCTCTCCCTGGGGTGTGTGTGCTCAGAGCGACGGACTGGTTGTTGCTCTGCAAATGGGTGAGCCACCCACTAATGGATCCATCAATTCCTATTTATTGGGTATCGACATGTGCCAGGCTCAGGAACTAGGCAGCAGGAACTTCACAACAAGGTAAGTGCATGTTCTGCTTTTTAAATGAAATAGTTTTCAGCCTCCCCTGGGATGTTTACTGGGGTTGAACTCTCCACAATTTATTTTAATAGAGTCTTTTATGGGAAGTGTCTCAAAGTGGAGCAGATAGAAAGACACACACAGGAACAGCCCCAGAGCTCCTTCCAAGCTCACGATCCTCATCGACTCACACTTGGTGGTGCTGCTTGTGAAGAACACCATCTAAAAATAAACTGGAAAAAATTAAATAAAAAAATAAAAATAAACCAGGCTTCACAGCAGAGGCCTGTACCACAGTGGCTCCCGTGGAAGAGTGGTTTTGCTGAAACGATTTTTAAATTTTTTTTTTTTTTGGTCTATGTTTCTTGTTCTTAGTTATTTGCTCTTCCCTGGCCCCAAGCCAGGTTTAGAAAACCCTGAACTTGAACATGGGCTTTGGGGACTGTGAAGAAATGACTGGGTGCTGAGGTCCTGGGTGCAAGCTATCCACGGGGGTCTGAGAGGCCGTCAGGAGTCCTCTCTGTTTGTGTCTGGAGATACGTAGCTTGGAATGACAGGCCATTTCAGCAGTAAATTCTTGTACTTGAAAGGGGCAGATGGGTCACAGTTCAGCAGGGAAGGCAAGGCTGCTGGTCGAGAGATGGGATCTACTATCAGTGACTCTCGGAGGTGGAGGCCAGCCCCTCCATGCCTGGACCGAGGGTGGCTGTTTTTGCTCAGCCCCAGCTCAGCTCAAGAATATGACTCCCCTGGACCAACACTGGAGGCTATAGGTTAAGTAAAGCAGGTCTCATCATGACTTTAAGGGATCTGGATCCGCCAGAGTGGCTCTGGTCATGGAGAGAGGTGCACTTCTTAAGCTAAAAAGATTCTGTCTTGTACTGAGGCAATGCCTACCAGCTGAACTCCCCCTACACTGATCACCCCAGATGAAACTGTCTCACGTGGCCTCGTAGCCAACTGACCTCACATTCTGGCACAGGCTAGTGACTCCTTCTGCAATACTATATCCTGTCCAAAATGCCCAAACATTGCTGCCCCTTTGTGATACTGCAAACCAGACCCCTTACCCCGCCCCTCTCCAATTCATTAGGGAGATTAGAGGCAGGTGTAAACCAGGTGATCACCTCCAAGAGAACACAATCCTCAGTGGTTTAGGATGTGGGCATGGCTCAGAGAATTGCTGGCATTATGAGCCTGGCTTGGGAGGAGACAGAGACAGGGCGGTGATCCAGGGCAACCACAGGGAATCCTCCCCTGGATCCGAGGAGACAGCTGCAGTGCTTCGGAGGGCCAGCAGGGGGCGGCACTGCCGCCTCCGGGCCCGGCAGCAGAGGGCGCCGGCGCAGAGTGAGGCTCCAGTGCGCAGGCTCGCGGGAGCCGCCAGGATTGGATGGCAGCGATCCCGCAGGACCGGCGGGCTCCCGCGGGAACCCACCTGGCGAGGTGGGCTGGGGGCGAGGCTGGGCGCGACAGGTCCAGGTGAGGAGAGGTGGCGGGGGCCAGGTGGGGCAGGGTAGGCGGCAGGGTTGGGGGCGGTTGAGGGGCGACTGCGCTGGGGTGAGAGGGCAGACTTGGGTCCACCTAATGGTCTTGAGAGCAAGATGCCATTGATGCCCAGGGCTGAAGGTGTGGACTGTGGCCCCAGCCACAAAGGGGCCCCCTGGGCAGGTTTCGAGTGGGCCCTGGGCAAGGTGAGGCCAGAGTGCGCCGCAACCTCGTGGGGGAGACAGCCAGGGCAGTGTGATACCGCACTGCGCTGCGACACGTGTTGTGGGTCCTGTGTGTGACAGGTTTGGGACACGAAGCGCTTTGGCTCTGTGGTAAAGATAGGCCTTGACCTCTCGCTGAAGAGCATGAAACTGCTATGATTGATAAGAAGCCACAGTCAGGTGCTAGGACACGGTCCCTGCTTCCTGGGCTGGGGAGGTTTGGAGGCCAGGAGCTCCATTCTCACTCAGGGACCAGTGAGGGTTGAGTGGCCCAGAGAGAAATAGGACATTAATTCATGATTAATTCCACAGCTATTTTTGAACACCTCCTCTGTACCAGGACTGTTCTAGAAGCTGGAAATATCCATGAACAAGATAAGCAAGATCCCTCCTGCACGGACTTACATTCCAGGTGGGAGGGAGCCAGTCAAGGCTGTTCTGGGTTCTTACCTTGCTATTTAATGAGATGGGGAAAACTGTAGGTGAGGCAGGTTTCATTTTTGGAATGGGTGGAATCAAGAATTATGTCTCGGGTATCTTAGGTTTGAGATGCCTAGTAGGTTTTTTCCAAGTTGCAACATATGAACAATATAGTGAGAATTTTATAGTAAACTCCATACACCCACCACCTAGACCCCACCATTAACATTTAGTTACACTTGTTTTTTCACATATCTTTTCATCTCTCCATCCCTCTCTCCATCTCTCAATCACCTGGTGGATTGTGTGTGTGTGTGTTTGTGTGTGTGGTAAAATGTATACAACATAAATCACCTAGTAGACTTTTAAGCTGAGACATTAAACAGGCCATTGGAAATTCAAATCTGAAATCCTGGGGAGTGTTAGGGCTAAAACTGGCCTTTGGAATGGTCACCATATAGGTGGTATTTAAACTAAGGGACTGGATGAAACTACCTAGGTTGACAGTGGACAGAGAGAAGAGAAAGGGAAGCCAAAAAGAGAGGGAGCTGGTGGTCAGCCATGGTGAGTGCTACTGTGCAAGTTAGTTTGGCAATTAGGGGGATTTTAATCATTTTAACAAGAACAACTTTAGTGCTGTAGATGGGTCTTAAGGTCAAGTGAAATTTTGTTTTTAAGACAGAGAAAATTCAGAATATGTTTATATGCCAGTGCGATTGAACTCATAGAAAGGGAGAAATATTTGAATAACTAAGAGGGGAGGAGACCCCAGAGCAGGTGAGTAGTTGTCTTTCAAATGGGCAGGAAATGACATTCCATTGTCACTAGAGGGGAAGCTGAGAAAACGGGTGCAGGTGCAGGTAGGTGGTAGAGGCCCCATCTGTCTGTGAAGGTGGTCACTCGCTGAGAGTTGGGGCAGCAGGGGAGCAGGGAAGAGATGCGTTAGAACAGGGAGGAGACACATGGGAGGGTCCCTCTGGAGAGTGGGAAAGTGAACCAACTAGGGAACTGGAGTTGGACTGCTAGGCAGTGCTGAGTGCCCGTTTGAGACGTGAAATCATGAACGTAGAGTGAGATCACCCCAGTGGGGTTGTGGTTGCCAGTGGGGAAGTTCAGGCTTGGAAGGATGTTGTGAAGTTTAGTAGGTGAGGTAATACATGGTAAACATTTAACACAGTAGCAAGCCGGTGATGGATGTTACCTGTTTTTGAATTCTCATTTTGTTTTTCTTTTGTTTTTACAAATGTACCTGAGGAAGGCTGACATTTACCACTGGACAGGATCGTCTCCTGTGACATGTTCTCTAGTCAAACCAAAGTCCACCGCAGTTTGCAGCTACTTGGAAGTCTGGCTCCTGGTGTGGTTACATTTATACAGCTTGATAATTGAGTATGTGTGCTAAAAAGAGCCAAACTATAGCAACTGTAGTAAACGGAGCTTTCCATTTTCATACGGACTCCTAGTCTTGGACTGGATCCGCTAGGGGTTTGTCACAGTAGCGGTTCTTAAGTTTTGTTTATCTTTTATTCCTGCAGCTTTTACTGGATCTGATGAAATGGGAATCTACAGAATCTACAGATCTAAGGTAATCAGGGGAGAGTTGCAGTTTCATGGGCTGTCATTTCTCCCTGACCCCTTTGGGCTGTAGTGTGATGCAAATAACATCTGACAGGTCTGCCAAGTGCCGGGCACTGTTGTAAGCACATCACATGCATAATCTTGTCTAATTGTCACCTCATCTCAGTGAGGCAGGTACTATTGTTATGTCTGTTTTTCAGATGCAAAAATAGGCTCAGAGGGGTTAAGTAACTTGCCCAAGGTACACAGAGGCTGATCTCCAGTTTCTCCTGCAGACATCAACTTTTTTTCTTTTTAGGACCTCGGCCATCAGTCATCTACACTGTAGTAGAGTAAATAAGGTAATGGACTGGAGCAGGTTGCCTGGGTTCAGAAACTGCCACCTACTAGCTGCGTGTCCTTGGGTAAATTATTTATCCTCCATGTGCCTTTGTTTCTTTATCCATGAAATAGAAATAACAGTACGTGCATGATAGGGTTCTTATGAAGATCACATGAGTTAATACACTTAATAAGCCTAAATTCATCCCTGGTTGTTTAAATGCTGCTCTTGTCATCTGCCTGGTAATGCGGCCATGGTGATGTGTATACTGATTGACTCCCCTAGAATCATTGTCTGTGGGCCCTATTACTGGGTCTAGGTGGAATTTGGACATGCTCCTAACTCAGGCATTATCTTTGTTTCTTCTGATTTTATTATCTCTCTGATGGAAGCAAGCATACCAGTGCTTCTAGGTCCAGAAAACAACTTGGATTTCATTCAGATTCATCTGGCCGTTGATGTTCATTTAATTTGTCCTGGCATTGCAGTATCTCTTAAAGGGAAATGAGGCTCGGGGAGTAATATGCTTCCCTTTTGCCCTTCCAAGGCAGCCTGTTAGAGGGATTGGGTTGGAAAGGCCAATGGACTACATAGCCAGTGCTGGGCACGGTGTATGGTAAATGACGTGGGTCAAGGGGCTGCACGTGAACATGAGCATCAGCGATCTATAAAATTGAGACACCGTGATGTGTTGCTTCCGTTACTGATTAAAAGCAACTGGTCAGGCTTGGCATGGGAGGCCAGTGAAAGTTCTAGACGATGTTTTCTGGTAGACAACAGGAGAGTAAATGCATGGTATCAAGTAGTGGTTCCCAGTGGGTTTACATCAGGATAATCGGGAGAGTTTTAAGAAGCTTTGCAAAATGATGGGCTTCACATCCACAGATTCTGAATCAGTAAGTCATCCTGGGGTTCTGGATTCAATCTGTTTGTTAAGAGCTCCCAGAATGACTCAGATGTGCACTTAGCATGGGATATCATTAGTGCAAATCAGTGCTGTTCAGTCCTGTTTTTTAAAATCGCTGTTCATTTGGATTTTTAAAAATTACTGATGCCCTGGACTTACCCCAGGGATTCTAATTCAAGTACTTTGGGCAAGGGCTGGACATTTGATAATGGTATTTTTGAAAAAGTTTCTTAGGTGATTAACCTGCAGCCACGTTTGAGAATGACTGGTGTAAATAATCAGCTAGATTTCCCTTCACAGTTTAGTTACTCCTAGATTTAAAATAGATACAGCTTCAGACATTATCTTGTTAGGAGAGTGAAAAAATGACTGTTTCTAAACTTCCCCATTGCACATGTTCGATTTAATAATCAGGTGACAAAGAAAGATATGAACTGATGACTGAATCAGCATTTATCACTGAGCAATGAAGATTTCATCAGGTTTTCCCTGGGAAGAATTAACATTGACTGAGACTTTATGTGTAATCTCAATCTTACAACGACTCTAGGAGGTGTTTATTATTCCTACTTTGTAGATGAGAATTTGGGGGCTTAGGGAGGTCAACTAACCTGCCCAAGATGTACACCCAAGTATGCACAGCTCTGAAGTCTGGGTTTCATTTCCTCAGTGATTTTCAACCTTCACTACACGGTTGGATCACCTGAGGAGCTTTAATGATGGATCCTTGGCTCCCATTCTCAAGAGATTCTGCTTTAATTGATTTAGTGTGTCCTGGAATTGGGATTTTGCAAAGCTCTCCAGCTGCTTCTAATTGGCTGAAATTGGCAATCTCTGCCTTATACCATACAGCCTTTGGGCGGTGGGTATCTAAATTTATTTATTTATTTAATTTTACACCAGTAGGTTGTCCCTCTGTAGAGTGCTGTGACTCGGTTCTTTGCCTCCATACATTCACATATCTTAGAGTCCTTTCTGCTCCTTCTTGCCTCTTAATATGTATTGAGTGCCCAGTTTTTGCCATTTTTCTTAGTGCTGAGATGACACAATGGTGACAAGACAGACCAAGTCACCAGCCTTGTGGTACTTATATTGAGGAAGATACACAGTAAACATATGAGCAGATATATTTTGACTTATGTACATAAGCAAACTTAAGGGTAATGAAAGGTGCTTTTAAGAAAAGTAAAACAGGGTAATGAGTAAAGTGATCCTAACAGCAATGATGAGCGTTCCGGTTGCTCCATATCGTTGCCAGAACTACTTTGTATTGGGGTGTGTGTGTGTGTGTGTGTGTGTGTGTGTGTGTGTGTGTGTTTCATTTTAGCCTTTCCAATAGGTATGTAGTGGTATCTTTTTTTTTTTTTTTTGCATTTTTTTGTTGACTAGTGGTGTTGAGCATCTTTTCATACGTTTATTTGCCATCTGTGTTTCTTTGGTAAAGTGTCTGTTGAACTTTCTTGCACATTTAAAAAAATTGGGTTGATTTTCTGGTTCTTTTTTTTTGAGTTGTAAAGGTCTTTATATGTTTGGGATATAAATAATTTTTCAAATAAGTGGTTTCTCCCATCATGTCTTATTTTTGTATTGTTTTCTTAATGCTATCTTTTGAAGAGCAGGTGTTTTTAATTTTTATGAGTCCAATTAGCAATTTTTCTTTTGTGGTTTGTGCTCTTAGTTTCCTAAGATATATATTCTCTCACAGCTCAGGAAGCTAGAAGTATGAAATCAAGGTGTCGGCAGGGCTGTGCTTTCTCTGAGGTTTTAGGGGAACATCTTTTTTGCCTCTTCCTCTCTTTTAGTGGCTGCTGGCAATCCTTGGCAGCAAAGTTTAATTGGTTGACACAATTCAAATCAAAGCAGTCTGCCTTTCATACCCAAAACTTATGTCCTTAACATGTGCAGAATACATTCACTCTGTCTCAACATCCTCAAGAGGCTTGACCGCTTCCAGCATCAGCTCCAAGTCCGATATCTCAATAAAACTTCTCAACTCAAAATGTCCCAAATCTTATCTTATAAGTCATCTAGATCAGATATGTGTGAGACTCTGGGTATGGTCTATAATGGGGCAAAACTCATCTCCATTTGTTTGTCTTGAAACCTAGAAAACAATGGTCTTATAGTCATAAGATAGACACTCTTATTCCAAAGGAAGAAAATGGGAGGAAAAAAAGAGTCACAGGTCCCAAGTGATGAATCCACACAGCGGGGCCAGTTTCACTAGGTTTCAAGGCCTGAGCATAGTTCTCTGGCTTGACCTACCCTCTGGGCCCATGGACGCCCTGTTGGCCTCTGAGCTTCCCTCAGTGAAGTCAACCTAACTGACCTTAGCCTGTAGCAGCAGATACACCTCTGGGCAGCTTGTTTCCTGTTTGTAGAGTGCAGAAAGCCTGACAGCCCTCCTGCATTTCATTCTAGCTCTGCCCTCTTCTTTCCAGGCTAGCAGTGTTTCTGCTGGGAGGGCCGGTTGGATCCATGAGTCATAGACCTCTTCTCTTTGGTGAAAGCTTGTCCAGCTACACCTTTAGTCCTGTTTCCAGAGCATGATACTTTGGATAGGTTGAGAATTTTACAAATCGTCAAGTATTGTTTCCTTTCTGCTTAATAATTTACTCCTCAATTTATCTCTTTCCTCTTGGATTTTACTATAAGCAACGAGGAACCATGGTTACATCTTCCACACTTTGTCAGGAAACTCTGCAGCTGAATAAACAAGCCATTACTTACAAGTTTTACTTTTCACCCAGCAGCAGAACAAAATTCAGCCAAGTTTCTGCCACTTTGTAACAAGGATCTCTTTTCTTCCAGTGTCCAATAATATGTTCATCATTTCCTTTTAAACCCTCACCGGAGGAGCCTTTAAAGTTCGCATTTCTAGCAGCATTCCATTCTTGATGATATATGTGTTCTCTAAGACTGTGGATGCTTTTTCTACAGTTCCCCTCTTTTGTTGCTGACCCCTCACCAAATTGCCTTTAACATTTGTATTTCTCCCAACAGTCTTTTTAAGGCAATTTAAGCTTTTTCTATCACGTGCCTCAAAACTCTTCCAGCTTCTACCATTACTTAATTCCAAACCCATTTCACAGTTTTTGGGGTAATTATTATAACAGCACCACACTTTCTGGTATCAAAATGTTTATCAGTTTCCTAGCTTTGCCATAACAAAGTACTACAAACTAGATGGCTTTTAAAAAGAGAAGTGTTTTCTTTCACATTTCTAGAGGCAAAATTCTAAAATTAAGGTGTCAGCAAGGCCATGCTGTCTCTGAAGTCTCTATGGAAGGATCCTTCCTTGCATCATTCTAATTTTTAGTGGTTGTCAGTAATCGTTGGTGTTCCTTGGCTTATAGACACATGACTCCAATTTTTTTCTTCTCTTATCACATGGATTTCTTCCTCTGTATCTGTGTCCCCATTTCCCTTGCCTTATAAGGATACCAATCGTTGGGTTAGGAACTCATCTTAACTTGATTATACCTGCAAATACTCTGTAAGTTCACATTCACAGGTACTGGGGGTTAGGACTTCAAAATATCTTTTTAGGGGACACAGTTTACCCATAACAATTACACAGGAGAGAATCTAGGTGGCCTTAGTTTTGGCAACGAGTTTTTAATTACAACATCAAAAGAAAGAAAAAAATGTATAAATTGGATGTTATTAAAATTAAACACTTTTGTGAAAACTCCTTTTAAGAAAATAAAGACAAGTCATACACTGGAAGAAAATGCTTGCAAAACACCTACCTGATAAAGGACTTGTCATATAGGTGGAATCATACAGTAAATAGGCTTTTCAGATTGGCGTTTTTCCCTTAGCAACATTCACTTAAAGTTCCTCCATATATATTTCTGGCTAGATAGCTTATTTCTTTTAATCATTGAATAATATTCCATGGTATGGATATACCACAGTTTATCCATTCAACTACTGAAGTACATCTTGATTGCTTCCAGTTTTGGGTGATCATGAATAAACCAACTTTAAACATTTGAGTGTGTGTTTTTTGTGTGGACATAAGTTTCAGGTCAGTTGGGTGGTCTCTAGGAGAGCAATTGCTGGATCATATCACAGCACTGTGTTTAGCTTTGTAAGGATCTGCTAAAACAGTTTTCTAGAGTAACTGTGCCATTTGTGTTCCCAGCAATGAATCCACATCCTTACTGGCATTTTGTATCGTCACTTCTTTGAGTTTCAGCCATTCTGATAGTTACGTAGTAACATCTTATTGTTGTTTTAACTTGCAGTTCTCTAATGACACATGATGTTGAGCATGCTTTTCATATGCTTATTTGCCATCTGTACATATCCTTTGATGAGATGTCAGTTTAGCTTTTTTTTTTTTTTTTTTTTTTTGCCTATTTTAAAATTGGGTTGTTTTCTTATTGTTGAGCTTTAAGAGTTCTTTTCTTTTAAGCCACCCAGTTTGTGATACTTTGTTCTGGTAGACATTGGGCACCAATATTGTTACCTCCTAGAAGTTATTTATAGTTTTTTGTTTTGCATTGAGGCTTATGATCCATTTGGACTTAATTTTTATGAAAGTATAAGATCTATGTTTAGATTCTTTTTTTTTTTTTTGCATATGGGTGTCCAGTTGTTTTAATACCATCTATCAAAAAGAATATTTTTTCTCCATTTAGTTGCCTTTGATCCTTTGTCAAAGATCAGTTGACTCTATCTGTGTGGGTCTATGTCAAGTCTATTTCATTTATCTATTTGTTTCTTCTTTTACCAGTACCATGCTGTCTTGATTACTGTAGCTTTATAGTAAGTCTTGAAATCTTTAGTGTTGGTGTTCCAGCTTTATCCTTCTTCAGTATTTTGTTGGCCATTCTGGATCTTTTGCTTTTCCATATACACTTTAGAGTGAGTTTGTTGATAACTACAGAATAATTTGCTGGGATTTTGATTGAGATTGCATTGACTATAAATCACATTGGGAATAATCAAGATCTTGACAATATTGGTTCTTTCTGTCCATGAACATGGAATATCTCTGTGTATTTAGATCTTTGATTTCTTTCATCTGTTTTGTAGAGTTCCTCGTATAGATCCTGTATATATTTTGTTAGATTTTTACATATGTATTTTATTTAGTGGGGGTACTAATTTAATGTTATTTATTTACAATTCCAGTTGTTCATTGCTGGTATACAGGAAAGGAATTTACATTTGTATATTGACTCTGTGTCTTACAACCTTGTTATAATTGCTTATTAGTTCTAGGAGTTCTTTGTTGTTATTATTGCTTCTTTGGGATTTTCTTCATAAACAATCATGCCATCTGGGAAGAAAGAGTTTTATTCCTTTCTTCCCGATCTGTATATCTTTTCTTTCCTTCTCTTGTCTTATTGCATTAGCTAAGACTTCTAATATGAACTTGAATGGGAGTGGTAAGAGAGGACATCCTTGCCTTGTTTCCCATCTTAGGGGAAAGCATCTAGTTTCTCACCATTTATTAAATTACCTGTAAATTTTTTGGTAGATGTTCTTTATCAAGTTGAGGAAGTTCCCCTCCTCTAGTCCTAGTTTTCTGAGAGTTTTTATAATGAGTGAAATTTGTATTTTGTCAGATGTTTTTCTCTGCATATGTTAATATGATAATATGATTTTTCTTCTTTAGCTTGTTTTGTTGCATTACATTAATTGACTTTTGAATGCTGAACCAAACTTGCATACCTGGCATAAGTTCCACTGATCATGGTGTATAATTCTTTTTATACATTGTTGGATTCAATTTGCTAATACTTTCATTGAAGATTTATGTATCTGTATTCATGAATGATGTTGGCCTGTGGTTTTTCTTTCTTCTAATGTTTTATTTGGTTTTGGTGTTAGGGCAATGCTGGCTTCATAGATGAGTTAGGAGGTGTTCTCTACGGCCTTATTTTCTGGAAGAGATTTGAGAGAATTTGTATAGTTTTTGCCTTAAATATTTGGTAAAATTCACTAGTTAAATATTCTGGGTCTGGAATATTGGAAGAGTATTAGTTATTAATTCAGTTTCTTTAATAGACATGGGCCTATTCAGGTGATTTACTTTTCCTTTGTGAGTATTAGTAGTTTCTGTTTTATAAGGAGTTGGTCTCTTTAAGTTATCAAATTTGGGGGCAACGTAATATTCCTTTATTATTCTTTTAATGTCCATGGAATCAACAGTGATGACCCCTATTCATGTCTGATATTAATAATATCTAGTATTAGTAGTCAGTAATTTACTCACTTTTTTCCTTTGTTATCCTGGCTATAGGTTTATCAATTTTGTTTATCTTTACAAAGAACCAGCTTTTGGTTCATTGATTTTCTCTATTGATTTTCTGTTATCATTTTCATTTATTTGTGCTCTAATTTTTTTTATTTCTTTTCTTTGCTTGCTTTAGGCTTACAGTGCCTCTTCTTTGTTTAATTCCCAAAGGTGGAAGTTTAGTTGTTCATTTTATGTCCCTTTTTTTCTGATATATGCATTCAGTGCTATAAATTTCTTTCTAAGCGCTGCTTTTGCTACATCTCTCAAAATTTGATAAGTTGTATTTTCATTTTCATTTAGTTCGAAATATTTTTCGATTTCCCTTGAGACTTCTTTGACCTTTGTGTTAAACACATGTTGTTTAATCTTAAGCTGTCTTTCTGTTATTTATTTCTAGTTTAATTTCACTGCGGTCTGAGAGCATATTTTGTATTTCTACTCTTTTAAATTTGTTAAAGTGTGTTTTATGGCCCCAGATGTGGCCTGTTGTGGTCAGTGTTCCATGTAAGTTTGAATAGTGCATGCATTCTGCTGTTGTTAAATGAAATATTCTATAAATGTCAGTTAGATACAGTTGATTGCTGGTGTTGATCATTTCAACTATGTCCTTACTGATTTTCTGCCTGCTGAATCTGTCAGTATGATAACGGGTGCTGAAGTCTACAACTGTAGTAGTAGATTTGTTCATTTCTTTTCATAGTTCTGTCCCTCTTGCCTCACATATTCGGACACTGCTTGTTAGGTATATACATGTTCAGGATTGTTAATGTCCTCTTGGAGAATGGACTGCCTATCATGTAGTGTGTCACTCTTTGTCCTTGATAATTTTCCTTGTTCTGAAGTCCATTTTGCCTGAGATTAATATAGCCAGTCTAGCTTTCTTTTGATTAGTGATAGCATGCTGTATCTTTTTCCTTCCCTTTAGTTTTAGTCTGTCTTTATCTTCATATTTAAAGTGAGATTCTTATAGACAACTTACATTTGGATCTTTTTTGTGAATGTATTTAGACCATTCACATTTAAAGTGATATTAGCATAGTTGGGCTAAGCCTACTGTATTTGTAACTGTTGTGTACTTGTTACACTTATTCCACCATTTTTCTGCCTTCTCTGATTTTAAATGTTCATTTTGTGATCAATTATATCATTTTATCTCCTTTAAATTAAAAAATTACTTTTTTTTAGTGATTGCCTCAGTGTTTGAAGTACACATTTACAATTAATATAAATCTACTGTCCAAGAACACTATGCTGTTTCACAGGTACTGCAGTTACCTTGTAACACAATAGTCCCAGTTTTCCCCTGCTGTTCCTTACAGTACTGCTGTCATTTTCACTTATCCATGTGCTATAATCCCCAATACATTCTTTTTATTACTTTGAAACGTTATTTATTAGATCAATTAAGAATAAAAAAAATAAAAGATTCTATTTCACCTTCATTTATTTCTTTTGTGTTGCTCTTCATTTATATAAATTTTAGTTTCTGGGTAAAAGAGACGGAGAAGATGGCGGAGTAGAAGGACGCTCGCAGGTCACCCTGTCCCACAAATACACCAAGACCCACATCTACAGACCCACTCAGCCAACCAGAGCACCTGTGGAACTCCGACAGAACATCGCCCTCTTCAAAAGATAAAGACGCCAAAAATCTGGTAGGAGAAAAGGAAAAAAGAAAGAACAAAAGGCAAAGCAGCGCAGGACGGGTCCTGCAGGGAAGGAGCGGCAAAGGAGGACTGGCGCTCTCTCGCTGGGTCTCCCCTCTCCAACTGAGAGGCCAGCGGGACGGAGGGGGAGCCTCCGAGGCTCGGATCTGTACAGAGCAGCCCTTGACTAACAGAACTAAGTTAAACGGGCACAGAGCGTCCCCCCGACACCCAGCCTGAGATGCGGGCTGGCAGCAGCGGGCAGGGCCAGGCTGCACAAGCCGGGCGGAGGACGGAAGTGGCTGCACGGAGGCAGCCCCGGGGGAACGCAAGGGGCTACGTGCCGTGGCTGTGGGTGCATAGGGTAGAACAACCTGGGCCCTCCATAAAACAGCAAGGTTGATGTGCTCTCGGGGGAAGGGTGCACACCCCCATCTCTGAAAACCCGCGGAAAGTTTTCGGGGGAAGAGAGGCGGGGCTCAGGCACAGCCGCCATATCCTTCGCACTGAGCACTCAGGCAGGGGCGGGGGCGAAACCTGCATCCACACCGAAGGGCTTAGCAGCCTCAAAGGCCAGACTGAGACTGGCCTGCAGCCTGGGGCAGATAGGATCCTTCCATCCTGGTCCCTCAGAGAACTTGGTCCACAAAGACAAACTAGGAGCTGGGTTTTGGCTCGGAGCAGGGACAGTGCTGTCCCTCGGTCTTCCCCGAGCCCACCCGCGGAGCGCCGACCAGGGCGGAGCCCGCAGCCACACAGAGCAGCGGAGCTACCTGCGGCGGCGCAGGTAAAGCGAGAGTGGCCCCCCGCCTTTCGGGCAGGAACACAGCCCCTGACCGAGGTGCTGGGAGGGGGCATGACCCGACCTCCTACCCGGCCAGTCTGCAACATTTGACTGCGGCATCCGGAGGGGCAGCGACCCGCCCGCCCACAGCAGAGAGCTGCACCTGACCCAGTGTTAGGAGGAGGCGCGATCTGCTTGCCGACAGGTGCTGGGAGCAGCACAGAAGAGGGCGCCAATGGAGGGCCTCTGAAAACAGCAAGCTGAGCTTCCAAAACAGGACGAAGACAGAAAGACTTCACATTAAAAGCACACAGACTCCAGGAGAACACCGACAACCCTCCCCCCCCCTTTTTTTTTTAAATCTGTTTTTACCTGTTCTATTTTCTATTACTCTCTTAATCTTTACTTCTTAATTCATTTCTATTTCTCTTGGGTTTTGATGTCCTGCTATTGATTAGACACAGGTTTCAAATACATCTATTCATCTCCCCCCCTTTTTTTGTAAAGGTTTCAAAAGGACGTCTCAACCCGATTAATACTCTGCTTCAACTCACTCTTCTATTATTCATTATACACTGTTTTCAAACCCTCTTTCTCCCTTCTTTTAAAATTCTTTCTCTCTCTCTCTTATTTTTTTTTCTTTTTTTCCTAAGTTCTATTCCTAAATAGGCATCAGATAGATAAAATCCTTAAGGACCAAAATAAACAACTGATACTCCATAAACCACAGTGCCAAAGAGGTATGAGCAAGATGAAGAAGCAGAAAAACGTTTCCCAATTAAAAGAACAAGAGAAATCCCCTGAAAGAAAGGTCAACGAAATAGACATCGATAGCCTACTAGATCAAGATTTCAAAAAAGGAGTGATCGAATTGCTGAAGGAATTAAAAGAGATAGTGTTTAGAGATATAAAATATGTCAAAAATGAAATTGAAGCTATAAAGAAGAGCCAAGTAGAATGGGTAAACTCATTGACAGAGATAAGGAATGATCTAATAGCTGTGCAAAGCCGACTAGATAATGCAGAGGAACGAATTAGTGATCTAGAAGACAGGGCAATAGAAAGCACCCATTCAGAAGAACTACAAGAGAAGCAAATAAAAAATAATGAAAATAGCATAAGGGACCTATGGGATAATATAAAGCATTCCAATCTTCGCATAATAGGGGTCCCAGAAGGAGAAGAAAGATCAAAGGGGATTGAAAAGGTTTTTGAAGGAATCATGACTGAAAACTTCCCAAACTTAAAGAAGGAATCAGATATCCAAGTACAGGAAGCTCAGAGGGTCCCAAACAGGAAGAACCCAAATAGACCCACACCAAGACATATCATAATCAAGATGGCCAGAGTCAAGGATAAAGAAATGATTCTAAAGGCAGCAAGAGAAAAGCAAAGACTAAGTTACAAGGGAACCCCCATAAGGCTCTCAGCTGATTTCTCTACACAAACACTACAGGCCAGAAGGGAGTGGCAAGATATATTCAAAGCCCTGAATGAAAAAAAGATGCAGCCTAGGATCCTTTATCCAGCCAGGCTATCCTTGAGGATAGAAGGAGAAATAAAGAGTTTCACATACAAAAAAAAGCTGCAGGAGTTTAGCAACACTAAACCCATGCTAAAAGAAATATTGAAAGGGCTATTCTAAATAGAAAAGCAGCAGGATGCTACAGAAATGAGAAACACACAACTGGAAAGGTGATAACTCATGAATTACAAATAAAGTAAACATGAAATTATAAAAGAAGACATACAAATCACTGAGAGTGGGAGAGGGAGGCAGGGAAATATAGAATATTTTTTTCTTTCTTTTTAAAATTTTTTTTAACAGTAGGATGGGTTTGAGATCATGTTACTATCAGTTTAATAAAAACAGTTATAGTAATGTGTTGATAGATTTACAAAAAAGGGTAACCACAAGCCAAAAATTTACAAAGCAGTCACAAAAAGTAAATAAAATCCATGATAATACAAAGGAAAATTACCAAACCACAAAAGGAAGAAGAAAGGAACAAAGAGGATATACCAATTCAACTGCAAAGATAAGTTCAAAATGGCAATAAACACACATCTATCATTAATTACTGTAAATGTTAATGGACTAAATGCTCCAGTCAAAAGACACAGAGTGGCAGACTGGATAATAAAGCAAGAACCTTCAATATGCTGCATACGAGAGACCCACTTTAGGGAGAAGGACACATATAGATTGAGAGTGAAAGGATGGAAAAGGATATTCCATGCAAATGGAAAAGCCAAAAAAGCAGGTGTTGCAGTACTGATTTCAGACAAAATAGACTTTAAAACAAAGGCCATAAAGAAAGATAAAGAAGGACATTTTATAATGATTAAAGGAGTGATACAAGATGAGGATATTACACTCGTTAATATATATGCACCCAATATAGGAGCACCTAAGTACATACAAGAATTACTAACAGAGATAAAGGGGGATATTGATGGGAATACAATCATAGTTGGAGATTTTAACACTGCATTAACATCACTAGACAGATCTTCCAGGCAGAAAATAAACAAGGCAACAGAGAAATTAAATACTACAATAGAAAAACTAGATTTGGTGGATATTTTCAGAGCATTACACCCCCCAAAAATAGGATATACATTCTTTTCAAGTGCACATGGAACATTTTCCAGGATCGATCATGTACTTGGGCACAAAAGAAACCTCAACAATTTTAAGAAGATAGAAATTATCTCAAGCATCTTTACTGACCACAATGCCATGAAACTGGAAATCAACAACAGAGAAACAAAGGAGAAAAAAAGGAAAGCATGGAGATTAAACAATATGTTATTGAAAAAACAATGGATCAATGAGGAAATCAAAGCTGAAATTAAAAAATACCTTGAGACAAATGATAATGAAAGCACAACCACTCAAAACCTATGGGACACAGCAAAGGCAGTGCTAAGAGGGAAGTTTATAGCGATACAGGCCTTCCTCAAAAAAGAAGAACAATCTCAAATAAACAATTTAACCCACCACCTGAATGAATTAGAAAAAGAAGAACAAAAAGCCCCAAAAAGCAGCAGAAGGAAGGAAATAATAAAGATCAGAGAGGAATTAAATACAATAGAGATTAACAAGACCATAGGAAAAATCAACCAAACCAAAAGCCGGTTTTTTGAAAAAGTAAATAAAATTGACAAACCTCTGGCCAAACTCACAAAGAAGAAAAAAGAGACAGCACAAATTAGCAAAATAAGAAAGGAAAATGGAGAAATTACAACAAACAAAATAGAAATACAGAATATCATACGAGAATATTATGAAAAACTATATGGAACCAAACTGGATAACCTAGAGGAGATGGACAAGTTTCTGGAAACATACTGTCCACCAAGACTGAATCAAGAAGAATCTGAACACTTGAACAATCCGATCACTAGAAAGGAAATAGAAATAGCAATTAAAAACCTCCCTACAAATAAAAGTCCAGGACCGGACGGCTTCACCGGGGAATTCTACCAAACATACAAAGAAGAACTCATACCAGTCCTTCTCAAGCTCTTCCAGATGATTGAAAAGGAGGGAATACTTCCAAACTCATTCTATGAAGCCACCATCACCCTGATACCAAAACCAGGCAAAGACACTACAAAAAAAGAGAATTATAGGCCAGTATCACTGATGAACATAGACACCAAAATCCTCACCAAAATTTTAGCAAATAGAATCCAACAACACATAAAAAAGATTATACATCATGACCAAGTGGGGTTCATCCCAGGGACACAAGGCTGGTTCAACATACGCAAATCAATCAGTGTAATACATCACATCAACAAGAGAAAGGACAAAAACCACATGATCATCTCAATCGATGCAGAAAAAGCATTTGATAAAATTCAACACCCATTTATGATAAAAACTCTCGCCAAAGTGGGTATAGAGGGAACATATCTCAACATAATAAAAGCTATATATGACAAACCTACAGCCAGCATAGTACTCAATGGTGAAAAACTCAAAAGCTTCCCACTAAAATCTGGGACAAGGCAAGGATGCCCACTATCACCACACCTATTCAACATAGTCCTGGAAGTCCTAGCCACAGCAGTCAGGCAAGAGAAAGAAATAAAAGGGATCCAAATTGGAAAAGAAGAGGTAAAAGTGTCATTATATGCTGATGACATGTTACTATATATAGAAAACCCTAAAAGGTCCACACAAAAGCTACTAGAGCTGATTGAAGAATTCAGCAAGGTAGCAGGTTACAAAATTAATGTTCAAAAATCAGTTGCATTTCTTTACACTAACGATAAATCAACAGAAGAAGAAAGTAAAGAAACAATCCCCTTTAAAATAGCACCCAAAGTAATAAAATATCTGGGAATAAATCTAACCAAGGAGGTGAAAGAATTATACACAGAAAACTATAAACCATTGATGAAGGAAATTAAAGAAGACTTTAAAAAATGGAAAGATATTCCATGCTCTTGGATTGGAAGAATCAATATTGTTAAAATGGTCACACTGCCCAAGGCAATCTACAGATTTAATGCAATCCCTATCCAATTACCCAGGACATATTTCACAGAACTAGAAAAAATAATAAAATTCATATGGAACCATCAAAGACCTAGAATTGCCAAAGCATTACTGAAGAGAAAGAAAGAGGCTGGAGGAATAACTCTCCCAGACTTCAGACAATACTATAGAGCTACAGTCATCAAGACAGCATGGTATTGGTACCAAAACAGACATACAGACCAATGGAACAGAATAGAGAGCCCAGAAATGAACCCACAAACTTTTGGTCAACTCATCTTCGACAAAGGAGGCAAGAATATACATTGGAATAAAGACAGTCTCTTCAGCAAATGGTGTTGGGAAAACTGGACAGCAGCATGTAAAACAATGAAGCTAGAACACTCCCTTACACCATATACAAAAATCAACTCAAAATGGATTAAAGACTTAAACATAAGACAAGATACAATAAACCTCCTAGAGGAAAACATAGGCAAAACATTATCTGACATAAATTTAAAAAATTTTCTCCTAGAAGAAATAAAAGCAAGAATAAACAAATGGGACCTAATGAAACTTACAACTTCTGCACAGCAAAGGAAACCAGAAATAAAACAAGAAGAAAACCTACGGAATGGGAGAAAATTTTTGCAAGTGAAACCGACAAAGGCTTGATCTCCAGAATATATAAGCAGCTCATACGACTCAATAAGAAAAAAATAAACAACCCAATCCAAAAATGAGCAGAAGACCTAAACAAGCAATTCTCCAAGGAAGACATACAAATGATCAAAAAGCACATGAAAAAATGCTCAATATCACTAATTATCAGAGAAATGCAAGTCAAAACTACAATGAGGTATCACCTCACACCAGTCAGAATGGCCGTCATTCAAAAATCCACAAATGACAAATGCTGGAGAGGCTGTGGAGAAAGGGGAACCCTCCTACACTGCTGGTGGGAATGCAGTTTGGTGCAGCCACTATGGAAAACAGTGTGGAGATTCCTCAAAAGACTAGGAATAGACTTAACATATGACCCAGGAATCCCACTCCTGGGCTTGTATCCAGAAGGAAATCTACTTCAGAATGACACCTGCACCCCAATGTTCATAGCAGCACTATTTACAATAGCCAAAACATGGAAACAGCCTAAATGTCCATCAACAGGTGACTGGATAAAGAAGAAGTGGTATATTTATACAATGGAATACTACTCAGCCATAAAAACCGACAACATAATGCCATTTGCAGCAACATGGATGCTCCTGGAGAATGTCATTCTAAGTGAAGTAAGCCAGAAAGAGAAAGAAAAATACCATATGAGATCGCTCATATGTGGAATCTAAAAAACAAAAACAAAAACAAACAAACAAACAAACAAAAACAAAGCGTAAATAAAGGACAGAAATAGACTCACAGACAGAGAATACAGACTTGTGGTTACCAGGGGGGTGGAGGGTGGGAAGGGATAGACTGGGATTTCAAAATTGTAGAATAGACTACACTGTATAGCACAGGGAAATATACACAAAATGTTATGATAACTCACAGAGAAAAAAATGTGACAATGAGTGTGTATATGTCCATGAATAACTGAAAAATTGTGCTGAACACTGGAATTTGACACAACATTGTAAAATGATTATAAATCAATAAAAAATGTTAAAAAAAAATTTTAGTTTCTGACCTCTAGCACTTTGTGCTAAAAACAAAAAAGTCACCTTCTTTTACCTATCTCCTGCAAGGCAGATCTACTAGTGACAAATTCCCTCAGTTTTTGTTTGTCTGACAAAGTGTTTATTCCTTCTTCACTTTGGAAGGCTAATTTTATTGGATACAGAATTCAAAGTTGGTGGATTTTTCTTTTAACATTGAAAATATTCCACTCTATAGTCTTCTGTTGATGTATCGTCAGGCTCACTGCTTCTTTCTTCACCTATGTCCAGTTCATTGATGAGCCCATCAGAGGCATTCTTCATTTATGTTACAGTGTTTTTGGTTTCTAGCATTTTGTTTTTATTCTTTCTTAGTTTCCATCTCTTTGTATACATTACCCATCTGTTCTTGCACATCATCTTACATTTTCCATTAGAGCTCTCAGTTATTTTAAATCTCTGTATGACAGTTCCAGTATGTGTGCCACATTTGAGGTCTGGTTCTCACACTTGCTTTGTCTCTTCAGATGTTGTTTTTTCTTTTGGAGTGCTTTGCAATTTCTGTTGAAAGCCAGACATGGCGTGTTGGGTAATAGGAACTAAGACACTTAGGCTTTCAGAGTGAGTATTTATGTTAATCTAGGCTCTCTTTATGTTTCCTATAGCTGTAGGTGCTAGAGGCTGAAGTTTATTGTAGTTTCCTTGTCCCTCCCCACCTTTTATTGTCTTTGGGTTTCCCTACAAACTCCTTCTTAAACAGAGTGTGTGACTTGCAACTTTTCCACTTACAGTTCACTGCTAACATACTGAAGCCTAATTGATACGGTAGGATTTTGAGGATGAGAAGTATTATATAACTTAATGATTAAATTTCAGTTTTTTTTATTAGGGCTTGAGTCCTTGGGATATGACATTTAGAAGTGTTTTTTATTCTCTTTTTTGCCCCTTACATGAGACAGGATGGCTAGAGGGGGCTAGAGTTGACCAACTATCCTTCCAGGTCAGATAGGACTCTAGTCACATACCTTTTCTTGGAGGACAGGCCTCCATTATGGAGAGTGCTCTAGGTGCATTTCAAAAGAGTTACTTTTCCCCTCCCCTTGTCAGAAACACATGGGTATTTTTCTCCACTCTTTCCCATGAGAACCTGGTGGTGCAGCAAGGCAGTGCCCCATGACTGACTGCATATGGTCATGAGGGGATGGTAAGAAACAGGGGAAGACAGGGAGAATGTGAACAGATGAAGTAGTGGTAGTAGAAACATGGAAACTTTATAACTTCAGTGACTTGAGAAGAACACAGAACACAGTGCTTTCATACAAATAAGATGGTAAGGACCCATGAAGGGTGATAGTTCTCTCTCATTTCTATGGTTGATGGGTAACAACTATTTTTTTAATATTTAAACTTTCATTAATAACTTGATTTTTTAAAAGTAATCAAATAATTATCTCTGTTTTATTTTACTTTTATGGAAGTAGATTATATTTTTATGGATTTTTAAAAATAGCTTTATTGAGGTATAATTATGTGTAAATATTGTAATGTCATGAATAAAGATAATTTCATTGCTTCCTTCCCAGTCTGAATACCTTTATTTCTTTCTCTTGCCTGATTGCACTGGCCGGGATTGCCAGTGGTTCTTGAGGTGGCTCTTCAGCACTTCATTCCTCCCGGCTTCATCCTCCACACCTGACACACACATTACAGACAATGAGTATTAAACTGCTGATCAAGAATGAAGTTTCCTAGTGGTAACTTTACTTTCTATGTGAATATTACTTATCTTTATAATCAGAACAAGCAACAACATCATTCCTTAAAAAAAGAAAACTAAACTAAAAACAATTGTTAAAAGGTATAAAACATGTTATATAATTAATAATAGTCCAAGAAGCTTATACTGGCAGTGTGGTCACAGGAAACCTAAATTTCACAGGAAGGAACTCTTATCCCTGAGGCGACTTCAGGAAGGCCAGCAAGATGACTCAATACTGATCGTTTAGGGGTTTCATTCTCTTCTCTCCAGGCCAGTATAGGTCTCTGAGAGTGGGGCGAGATAGAACTTTCGGAAGAATTGAATTGGAAGCAGCCTCAGCCCTGGAGGTCAGAATTACTGGGGCAAGGTTCATCTTGCAACTAACATAAAGTCAGTATGAAGAAATGGCCTTTGTTAGCATCTGCTTTGGTTTTGAGAGAGTTTAAGATAAATTGAAAATAGCACCCCAACTGAGAATTTGAGAATATATATGGTATTCATTGGCCCTTCTATGACACTCTTAACTCCTGAAGAAGAATGTTCTGCTTTTGTTACCTGGTCAAACAAAATACTTGTGTTTTCGTCCTCTTATGATCATGTGAGACCACTTTGTGCCATGTTGGAGCTCTTTTCCTCTATCCTCAGAGCTGTGCCCAAAAACAAGTAGTAATTTTTTAGGCATCTCTCTTCTCAGGCTTAATTCCCTGATTTTCTACACTACAGCATCTTCTCTGGGGGCTGGAGGGAAACCTTTAATTTAGGGGTCTGACTTCTGAGTTCTTGAAATGGTCATGCAGACTGGTGATGCAGACACATTTTTTGCAGAATTAACTAATTAATCCGTCAACCACTTCTTGAGTGTCTAAAATGTCACTGAAGATTCAAAAA
The DNA here is from genome assembly GCF_036321535.1 of Camelus dromedarius. Taxonomy (NCBI): domain Eukaryota; kingdom Metazoa; phylum Chordata; class Mammalia; order Artiodactyla; family Camelidae; genus Camelus; species Camelus dromedarius. Next base: position 20,595,640 of record NC_087443.1, read on the forward strand.
TGAAAAAGTTACAGTTCCTGTCCTCCAATGCTTTTGGTCCAACCTGGGGAGATGTGTCCAAGACAAACCAGAAAATAAGCACTGATTTGGGCTTACTTAGCCAAAACATAAGGGGAAGTGGGTAATACAGTGGAAGCTTTCAACTATTTCCTGAAAAGTTATCTTTTGCTTTATAAAATAGTGAAGATTCTGTTTCTATTGTATAATTTACTTTTGTAGACCTTATAGACTGCCTAGACATCAGTACACATTTGTCAGTGGTGAATTGTACAGTTTTTTACTACTACGGATTTACCACAGTAACTGTGACTTAAAAATTAAATATTAATCAGTTTAGTATTGACATTCTTTTGTCTGTTTCTTTTGTGATACACTAGGTCAAATCTAAGAGAAGAGAAATTCATACAGTTTGGTTCTTGTATTTCTATAGGATTATCTCAAACTTACTGCGCTAATGGACACACCAGAAATGGGTACACGTTTCTGATCAAAGCTGTTTGTTCTGGGAGCTCTACTGACTTTCATGGAAGATTTGAAATTGGTGACTGTTGGTATGGATTAATATGAATTTCAGTCTACTCATCTGTGTGCTAGAAAGATCTTACTAATTTGTGTGTGTGTGTGTGAATTTACATGAAGAAGATAAGTTGCTTGGATGCCATTCACACGTTTATTTGGTAGAATGCATTGGATAGTACATTTAAACATTGGTATTTAAATAGAGTATTTCCGGTTATCAAGGAGCATCTTGACATTTCTGAAGGAAATTCATTTTAACTATCTTTAATTCAGATTGTATCATTTTAAATATTTTCAATCATATATTTGGGAGGCAGAAGCTTGGGTGTCATCCTTGGTGCGTTTTACTTAACAATGAGGTCTTTAACTTTTCAGTGTTATTTCCAGGGGAGGCCCATCACTTAAGTCTGTGACCTCAGTACCAATCACAAGGCCACTGCTGTCCTTTAAAAAAAAAAAAGAGAGAGAGATTGTTTTTCCCTTTATCAAAGTAAAATTTTCAAAAAATTAAATACATGACTCATTAAAATTTGAAATGAAACCATGTTAAGGACTTTATTCAATTTATTTATTAATGAAGCAACCAGGAAGGTGACAAAGGTAATTCAGAGAACATTTTGAAGATCTAGGTTTTTATATGCACTTTGAATGAATGTTGAAGTAAGAATGCTGTATTAGGTTTTAAAATCCTGGTTAATATCTGACAGGGCAATAAATTATAATCTTTTGTATTATCTTTCCTATCAGAGAGAAATTAGTGGTACCCAGACTGGATGAAAATCGTTAACACGATAATTTCACTGAGTCTAGGCCTTTTAATCAATGGTAAACAATGAGTTGTACAAAGTACAATTTTTTATGTAATTAAATAATCCTTGGGAGGCCCTTTTAAACATCATCCTCATGTAACATTGAAAGGATATGCCACCTGTGTTTTTGCCTTACTTCCATATTTTAAATAATATTTCTTAACATCCTATATCTCAAAGTTTTGAAATATATATTTTAAAACATTAACTTTTAGATTCAGATTATAGTAATCTCATTTCATTTGCAAGTAACTAATGGAAATGTTGCCAGACCAAAAAAAAAAACCTCTAGATTTTAATCAATGGGAGCAATGTAACATCATCTTACAGACCTATTATGGCACAGATTAGAAGAGAGAAACATGTTTATCCTATGTGAGGGCTTTTTATGGATTGAACATGAACTCCTTGAAGACGGGCTCTGAAGTTAATTTTGTCCTTCAAGATCGAATCCCCAGCCCCTAATTCATAATAAGGTGGCCTTGAAAGAATTAACTTGTGGAGTGACAGTGACTAAATAAATGAGTAATAGTATGTCAGAACTGTGAAAACTTGAGTTGTCTAATAGAAATGCTTTTCTGTTGTGTGCTGGCCCCAGGATACTAATTAGACCTTCTGCCTGACTCTCAGAACATAAGGCCCAGCACCTGCAGAATCCTGCCTGTGTCCTCTGGGCATGGGGACAACATGTCTTCACCCAAGAATGCCGAAGCAGGGTCTTGTAGGCTCGTGTGCATTGTGCACTGGGAAGGTGTGGGGGCAGAAGGAGCCAGAGCAGTGCTTTTCAGGCTGTAAATATGTGTTGAACCACCTGTGGATTTGTTACCTGCACATTGGGATTCACTGAGTCTGTGGTGGGGCCCAACGTTCTGCATCTCTAACAAGCCATCCTGCTTAGCGGCAAGGGTTAGACTCTGTGTTTTATTTCACAATGATGAAATAGCTTTGTTTTTTTTTCTGATTGTAGATGTGATATATATTTATTGAGGAAATATTTATGTCCTTTGGAAAGTACATAAAAGCACAAAAACGCGAAGAAGGATTTTGGTGCATAATATTAATGCAGTGTTTTAATTAGATGATGCTGCCTCCCGGCTGACCCACGTTGTTATTGTCTTGCCTCAAACGTGAGTAGCTTGCCCTCAGTTTTCAACCTTTCTTTTATACCTTTTCTCATCCCTTCTGTGTTCAGCTCAGCTCCTGGTTCCTCTCCTCCCCTGCCTCCGTGTAATCAGTGTTGCTCCCTCCCACTCGAGGTTTAAGCCAGAGTTCTACACACAGGATTTCCTGCCAGGCTGCTTCTCTAGCCTTGCAGGTCTGACTCCAGAAGGACTTCTGGCCCTGTTTACACTCTGAAAGGCCTAGAGGCAGCTTTCTTTCTCATTATGTTATTACTCATTCATAGCACGTATGTTGTCTCCAGTTTTTTTTTTCTTCAATTATAGATACCATATTGACAGTTAGAATTTTAGATTTTATTCTTTGATTGAATTCTTTCTTTAGAATAAAAGGTTGGGATCCAAACTGGGATCCTTGAGCTAATAGATCTGAATTTTGTATTACTTTTACTACTTATTGCCATATTATTTTTAGAAGTTAAGCACGTTACCAGCAATGTACCAGTTATACTGTAACCTCACATTATTTGGTGTCATTACAACAAAAAGAAATGTGGTTGATTTCATTGTGAAATGATGCCCTGAGCTTCCTTTAATTCCTGTGATTCTTGTCCAGGATTATTTATTTACTTTTGTGTAACATGATTTAAAAAAAAAATCTGCTTGATACTTTTTCCTTTTTGAGCTAACTGTGCGCTGACAGTTCTATAAATTAATAATCTTCTAAACTTCTATTCAAGAATCTGATGAAATTATAAATTTGGCTGGAGTCTTTTAAAATGTAATTTTGACTCGGCTTCACTCCTGTTATATCCTAAACACTCCATGCCTTTGTTTTAGCTTCAGTGAAAAGGACCAAGACAGCATACAAAAAAATAGTTGAAGCATTTATTTTCTTAAGACATTTGCGAATTAATATGCAAGTGGCCAAACTGGGTGGGCTTCCTTACAAGAAATTAAAATAAAATTAGTGATTCTCATATTTTATTGGCAGTACTGATTTTTAGATTCTGAACATATTTTTCTATATTCAAAAAGTACTACATTATGTTATAGTAATTTATAATTTTATTTTTTATTTATAGAGTGAATTCACTCTATTTTTAGAGTGAGTTATCTCTTTTCTCAAGAAAAGAGAATGCTTTGCAAAGTTGAAAAGTTAAACATATAGATGAATTTAAAGTCTAAAATGAGAGACAGACAGACAGAGCAAGAACCAGGTTACTTTAAATAGATTAAAATCTTTATTCACAGACACAGTCCCCAAATCTCTTATTAAAAGCATTTACAGTTTTCATGGAATTCCAGCTGGAATTTGTATTCTCTTTTCTCAGCTCCCATAAGCCTTTATTTATATCCTCATTTGTGTGTTTTATTGTCTGATTTATCTTTACATTTTCTTATTGAACTGCAAACTCCTTGAGGATGGAGGTTGTGTTGTTTTCCTCTTTCCTGAAGCAAGCTCAGTACTTTGTCTATGGTAGATATTTAATAAGCGTTTGTTGGTTTGGACCTGATCTCAGAGCTGCGCTTAGTAGTGGAAGGAAACAGAATGGAGGAGATAATAATCTGTAGTTTCAGCAGTATTCTGTCCTGTAACAAGTGATGGATTAGCAGTGTTGACTTATGGTAAATTTTTGTTACCAAACAGATGTCTGTGAGCCCTGAAGAAAGAATGATCTTTAGAAACTGGCTGAGTTTCCCTGAGAAGATTGGTTAAACCAGCCTCTGACTGTAGTGGTCTAGAGCAGCCCTGGATCAAGAGGAAGCTGTCATTCTGGTGGAGTAGACATTCTTCTTCCTGGTCATCCTGAGAGTGGGATGACTCAGACCACCAAACTCCAGGGAATTCTTTGCGTGGAGCACTTGCTAGCCCTAAAGCCTCCCTTGGAACCCTGTTGCAGGTCCAAATAGTTGTTTGAGCTTAGCAATGCATGCTGAAATCAGAAACCATCCTTTTATGATTCTGAAAATGGCATACACAGAGGACTCACTTAGTCGTTTAACTAGTGTGCTGGTCACTTAGATGTCCCATTGGCAAAGTCTATGTGATGATCCTTAGCCTTCTTCATGTTTCATGCACCTTTAAAACTTAACCACAGTGATCTGAAATTTCTGGTGATCTTACTGCACCAGGTCCAGAAATCTGAATTGTACAGAACCATGTAGGACCTGAGCTGGCTAGCCCAGGGTTTATGCTGCTCTCTGTCAATTCCTGAGTATCCTGGAAGAGAACATGGTTGTCATTATAGTAAATATGCCAGGACAGACCACTAGGTCCTTTGTGCTGGTTCATCTTTAGTTTTTCCAGTCAACCCTACTTTTTCTTAAGAGATATTTTTTCCTAGTCTTCCCACTCATGTGTCTGAGAGAGGGCCACATTTGTATCTTGTAATTTTTAAGACCTTCTAAGTTCATGTCCATCTATCAATAAGCCAGGTGGGGTATTTAAAGGAGTCACTGGGAAGTGCTGTTGGTACGGTGCCTTATATGGGTAAAATGACAGGCTACATAACTCTCAAAAGCAGTATTAATACACAAAAGGTAGTTAAGTCAGTCCACAAATCTTTCTTAGAAATTATGTCCTTAACTCATAGATCTGTACTCTATCTAGAGCCATCTTGACTCTGGCCATTTGTCAAGGAATCTCAATCACAAGAAAGATTTATAGAATACTACATGAGGGGCTGCTGGTAGACCTCAATTGACAGCATTGCTCACCAATAGAAAGCATCCCATTGGCAACCTAGACTCGCTCAAGTCGCATATAATCTCTATCTCCTGACCCTTCAAGAACATTGAAGGCTGCATTCTGTGTTCTTCCCAAATCACTGAAGTTATAACTGAAGTTGACTACTTTCTAGTACCACTACTACATCTGTTCGTGTTCTCCCTGTCTTTCACTGTTCCTTACCATCCCCTTGTGACCATACCCAGTCCATGGGGCATTGCCATGCTGCCAGGACTTTTAGGATGTGCTCAACAAACAGCCTCCACCAGGGCTTGGTCTAGTGCTTGAGCCAAGGAGAAAGGCTGGATACCAGAGGAGTTCACAGGAACAGGAAGCTCCAATAGACTTTCTTAGGGGAAGGATCTCAGACGGGACAAAAAAGGGACACCCCTTGCCTTATCTCAAGGTTATGGTGTCTGGGAATGAGCAGGAAGGGAGAAGGGGTATGCTGTGCAGCCTGATACTTTTAAACTCTCATATCTGCCCCTAAGCCACACATGAGCACACATAAAAATAGCTCTCTGATGTCTTCATTTCTCATGGACCCATTAATTTATGGCCTTGTGTGCCTTGTATGACTTCTGCTCTTCTAGCTTTCCACTTCATGTTTCATTCCTTGAGCTGATGTTTAGCACCCGTTCTCCAATTTTGACTTGTCACTTTTCTTCTTTGATTCTGATTTGGACTCTTTCTGGCCAAGTTATTATCATGATTTTGAGACAATACCTTGTTTATTCTAGCCTGCTAATCTGGAATCCATGATGGAAGGGCACACCCCTACTACCATAACGGAAAAGCATTCCCATTGCCCAGCATCTTGCATTTGTCCAAACCTGGGTAGAGTAATCTTATTGCCAGAGAAGCATGTAATAACATGGATCATACAATGACAGTTGTTAACCAAATTCATTATTCCATGGATATTTATCTACTGCATTTTCTAGCCTGGGCCCTGTATTCTAGGTTGGAAATAGGGAAGTGTTAGTAGAAATGAAAAGAAATCAGGAGAGGAGGATAAAGTTGGATATATCTTTCAGAAAATAGAAGAAAAAGGTAAAGAGATAGAAAATACAAGAAAGATAAGGGTAGAGCATAAATCTAAGGCAGCTTTCATTTAACTAATAGGAATTCAGAAAAAAAGGGGAGGCTGAGCAGCTAATTATTAAAGACTTATGTATTAAAGATAAGATCAGCTATAATATATAGATCCTACAAATTAAAAAAAATAGCAAACAACTCAGTAGGAAAAAAAAAAGAAGATATGAACAGAAAACTCACATGAAATAGAAATAGCCAATTAACAAAAAAGATGACAACCTTGCTAGTATTCAGTTGGGAAAAATTATTAAAATGGATGAAATTCACTGCTGGTGAGGATTTAAGGAAATAGGCTAAAGGAAATAGGTTAAGTGTAAACTGAAATAGTATCAGTCTCCTTTAAATGTACATAAGCTTTAACCAGAAATTCCTCATCTAGATTTCTTATACAGAAATACGCACACACGTAAAAACTGAAGAAAGAGCAAGGATGTTTATTTTAGTGCTGTTTGCGACAATAAAAATTGGGGAAAAACCCAAAATGTCCTTCAATTATAGGACAGTTAATAAATTAAGACTTACTCATAAAATGGAATTCTGAGGCGTCGCCCCAAAAGTCTCCTCTCTTTGCAGCCAATTCATCTCTGCCTGTATTCACCACTGACTTATGGCCTGGATTTTCAGAGACGTCCTAAATTTCCCTGATTTTGATCCTACTGCCCTTTCAAAGATTTTTGAACCTGATGAAGCTCTACTGAATCAAAATGGCTTCTGAGGTATAGCACAGTTAGTTACAAATAATAACCAAAGAGCTGAAGTTGTGGGTCACATGTGTGTAAGTTACATCAGAAGTAAAGTTATTAATTAAATAATACCACTTTATTAAGATGTCTGTCTGACAGAAAAAGTTATGGTTTCAGTGCCCTGTAGGACATTAGTTTTATTTCTAATTTAGCAAACTTATTTCAAAATGCCTTTCCTAATAGACAAACATACCCTGTTCCTTAAAATGGTCTTTCAACCAGCTTTTATCCTCTTACTATTCCTTGATATTTAATGAATTGAACAAATTATTTGAGACAGGTTCTTTCTATAGTTATTTGTATGAGTTTTCCTCTAATATAAATTAGCTAAATGGACTGACACTTAAACACAGAATGATTTTTTTTCAAGCATTTATGATTTTAACGTTCAGAAAAAAAGGATTGTGTCTACTTGTCTACAGTGCTTTTGAGAATTTTGTCAAATTTCAAGCTTTCAAAATTTGGTTTGAGTAAATGAAGAACCCTCAAGTTGAAGACCTTGTACTTTTTAAATAACTTACCTTCTCTAAAGGAATGCACGGCTGTTAAGAATTATTTTTTTAACTAAAACAGAAACCTGCTAGATTTACTGAACTGCTTTTTTTTTTTTTTTTTGGCTGTGCCAGACAGCTTCCTCTCTACTAATTTAAAGAATAAAATATTTATTGTCATAATATAGCACATCTTATTGTCTAGTTAGATTTTAAATGAAATAGTCTAGCAATCCCTCAAGGGGTCCCTTTATATAATTCTATTCAAAGTTATACAGGTTTGTATTGACAGTTATGATTTCACCACTGAGTATCACAGGCCGTTAACAAGCTAAACCAGAGTCTCACTCTGTAATCCTTAACCTGACTTCTGCACTCCTCTATAAAGAGGATTTATTTCTACTCCCCTATTTATTTATTCAATCATTTGTTTATATCAATATGGATTCATGTATACGTATTTTATACTGTATATTATAATCTAGTTGTTATGTTACTTTGTTTTTCACATTGTTCTAGTCCTGGCCCTTGGGAGCCCTTTCAAGTTGACCATTGTGTCCCTTTGGCATACTCCATCTTTTTGTTTTTTGAGCACTTTATTACTTTATGCATTACAAGATACTCCAGGCTTATCTTGCATTTCCCCCTCCCTAGCCCTAGATTCAGCCATTTCTCCAGAGAACTTTCTTTTCTCTTATTGGATAATAGCATTTAGAAACCAAGACCTGGGCACTGGGCATGTTTGTTGCTGATGTAGTATTGTTGTTTCTAGGCTCTGACTATCTTTAATAAATTAAAAAGTAATTACATGGTTTAATGGAGTAAATATTTCTTGAAAAATGTAAATGAAGAATATAAATTCTGGAAACTCAGACAGAAGTAACCAACTCATCAAATGCTGCCCCTGTGTCAGGTGCTGTGCTGAGTGCTTCACACGTATCTGGTTTAGTTAGTCATTGTGACATCCTTGTGGCACAGGTACTGTTAGTATTTTTTTCTGTAGATGAGGAAAGTGAGGCATAGAAAGTAGGGAACTTGACCCAGGTCACACCAAATGACAGAACTGGGATCAAAGCAGACACAACAAGAAGGAGGCCACCTGTAAACCAAGGAGAGTTGCCTCAGAAGAAACTAGACTTGCTGGCACCTTGATTTTGGACTTGCAGCCTCCAGAACTGTGAGAAAATAAATTTCTATGGTTTAAGACACTCAGTCTGTGCTATTTTGTTATGATTGCCCTAACAGGCTCATACAGTAGTGTTTACCTCGTAGAATGAAGTGAGAAGTGTATGCATCTCTTCAGTGTTTTTGAAAGTTGGTTTAAAATTGGTGCTTTTCCTTAAATGTTTTGAATTTGCCAGTGAAGCTGTTTGGGCCAGGTGTTCTTTGTGGGAGGATTTTAAATTATAGACTCAATTTCTTTACTGGCTATAGGTCTGTTCAGATTTTGTGTTTCTTCTTGGCTGAGCTATGGTAGATTGTGTGTTTCAAATTATTTGTTCATTTCATCTACATTGTCAAACTTACTGATGTAGTTATTCATAATATTCCTTTAACATCCTTTAAATTTCTGTTGAAATATTATGGAGTCCTCTCTTTCATTCCTGAGATTATCAGTTTGTTTCTTCTCTCTTTTATTTCTTGATTCATCTGTCAAGATATTTACCAATTTTACTGATCTTTTCAATGAACCAGATGTTGGTTCCATTTTATTGTTTTTCTCCTTATTTAATTGATTCCTGTTCTTACCACTCTATTATTCTGCTTCTTTGAATTTATTTATTTTTTCTTTTTCTGATTTCTTAAGGTAGAAGTTTAAATCATGGATTTTAGGTCTTTCCTTATATTAGGTGATGGTGGACATTTTTTCATAAATTTATTGGCCTGTAACTTTTCTTCTTCTATGAGTTGCTTGTTTATAATTCTCATAGATGCTCTTTTTTTCTTGTAATTTGCCTCCCTAGCATGTGAAGCATCTTCTTAAGTTTGCAGAGCTCCCTGTCCTTTAAGTCTTGGTATGAGGAAGTAGTGGCAGTGACGTCCAACGTCAAGGGCTCTGGGAGGATAGCAGTCCGTATCAGGAGTGTTAGATGTGCACCCCACAGCGTTCATGGACCGTATCTTATTGCTCAGTTTTTTTGGTGGTTAAAGGAGTTTCCCAGAGCACATGTAAATTTTCTTTATTCGCAAATCAGCAATAGTTGGTTGCTGTTAACTTGCAACTAAGAGTATCAACTAGTTTAATATATTTTACTCATTTTTTTTCCAATTGGCTTGTTTGTCTTCTTAATGAATTTTAAGAATTCTTTATATATCCTTGATATATTCTGTAATCTGTTGTATCACTTCTCCCTGGTAAATGCTTATTTTTTGTTGGTAGTATCTTTTAATTGAATTTCAAACTTAATAAATATTATCTTCTATAAATTGTGCTTTCATAATTCCAAAATCTGTCCTTACTCTGAGATAATAAAAATATACTCTTTTACTTTGCATATTTTGATCTTTGATCTTACCATGCTGTGAAGAAGGGGTATGATCTTTTTTTTTCCTGGGAGGAAAGCCAGTTGTCCCAACCCCACTAATTTTAGGACTTTCCCCACTCTGAGCTGTGCTGCCGTCATTATCAAATGGCAGATGCTCATGTGCTTGAGACTGTTTTTGAAGCCCAGTTCTCTTTTATTGATCTACTTTGTTGTCCTTATACCAGTTCACACTGTTTTGATTACTTTAACTTAGAATGAGTATTGATATCTGATAGGGCAAATGCCCCCAATTTGCTTTCCTTTTCCGGAATTGTCTTTGCTGTTCTTTAGTTTGTCTACACACGTAGACGTGTACATAGACACAAATATACCCACATTTCCTGCTTGAAGTTTGACTGGATTTGCATTGAATCTACAGATAAATTTAGAAGATACTTACCATTATTATGAGAGGAATTTTCGCCTATATGAATATATGTGCCTTATTTATTCTATTTTTTGTATTTTTCAATAAAATTTTGCAATTTTCACTGTATATTTTTGGTTCAGTTGATTTCTAGTTACCTTATATTTTTATTTCTATTGTGAATGACATATTTTCTTTGTTGCGATATCTGATTGGTTATTGTTGGCATATGAAATGTTTCTCCTCTACTGATCTTGGTGTCAGCTCTTCTGTCAAGCTTTCTTATTATTTCTAATATCTGACCATAGAGACTCTTTAATTTTTTATGCAGGCAGTAACAGTATTTGCAAGTAACAGTTTACTTGCTTTTTTCCAATCCTTATGGCTTTTTTTTTTTTCTTTCTTCTTACTTTTCATTGCTTGGGACCTGTATCTTATACAGTATTAAATAAGGATAGTGGTAGTAGGCATTCCTATATTTTCTTTAAAACAATGAGAATATGTCTAAAGTTTTACCATTAAGGATAATATTGGCACAGTATTTTGATTAGGTAACCTTTTCTCTAGGTTAATGAAGTTTTCTTCTATTTCTACCTTGAAAGACTTGAATTTTTCAAATGATTTTTCTTTATATGTTCAGATGATAATATAATTTCTATCCTATCTTTTATTAACATTTGTTAATATGCCAATTTACACTCATAGGTTTTTATGATTGTTTATGAACCTGAGGATACTTTGAATTTTTGAGATAAATCTTAGTTTACACTCATAGGTTTTTATGATTGTTTATGAACCTGAGGATACTTTGAATTTTTGAGATAAATCTTAGTCTGTGCATTTTTTTCACTGCATCATTTGGTAATATTTTATTTAGGACTTTTGCATCTGTGTTCATTTTTGAGTTTGGCATACAATTTTTCTTACTTGTATTTTACATGTTTTGTTTTCATGTCAGGATTTACCAACCTTTTAATATGAGTTAAGTATCTTTACTTTAAAAAAAATTCTCTGTAACTGTTTGCATAAGAAAGAGATTTTTGTTCATTGAAAGTTTGATAAAATCTCACCTGGAAATCTGTTTGGGTCCAGATGCCTTTTTCCTCCTGAGTGTGAGACTTTTAATTATTGATTTAACTTTTTGAATGATTATTATACTACTCAGGCTTATATATTCTTGAGTAGATTTTGATAATTTATAATTCTTTGTAAAAGTTTCTACTTCATCAAGTTTGTTCAAAGGTTCTCAGGATTTGCTTATTAGTTCTTAAAATGATAGTTGGATTTGTGGTTGTGCCTTTTTTTCATTTTTGATGTTATTGAGTAGTGAAAGAGATGTGCGTATTTTTAAGTATTTGATTTCTAAGAGTCAGTCTTTGATTTGTTGATTATTCTATTATTTCAGCTTAGTTTCTATTTGCCATTTTTCTTTATGATTTCTTCCTTTCTATTTTGGGGAGTTTCCTCAGCCATTCTTGGCCTTGATTGAACACAAAACTCATTTTTGTCATTGTTTTCTGTCTTTTTTATAAATGTTTTTAAAACTATGCTTTTCCCCTTTAGCTACTTCACATTAGTTTTGATATATTGTCCTTTCATTGATATTTTTTAATGTGTACTTATAAAATTAATTCATGTGTTGTAATAGTTCATAATTTCTATTTGATTTCCTTTTGACTCATTCAGAAATGCACTAGTTTCCAAAGTACTTGTTTATATTTTTACTATACTTTTTATTGTTGATTTTTTAATATGATATGTTATAGATTTCTAAATCATAATGTTTAAGGCTGCCATGACATAAGAAACAATACTCTGTTTAATTCTAAGATCAGAGAAAAATCTCTCCCTTGGCTTCTATATGAAAGATTCTGTGCAGTGAAATTAATAAAGTAATTAGCAAAAATCCTATAATAAAACCAGCAATGAGTTTCCTAAGGATCATTTGTATTACATTCTTCAATAAAACAGCTTTCTGTGTACATTAACATGTTGCTAATTTATTTATTAACAATATAAGACATTAAAATGAGACTTACATAACACACTGTTTTTTATCCAAGAAGTAGACTCTGAAACCCAGAACTGAATTCTGTAGATCCCAATGCATAGGTTCTTAGGTGGTATATATTTAGAATTTATCTGAAGAGTGCTTTGTTGAATAATACTGAAGTAGGAACAAAGGGACTGCTCAAAAATCAGCTTTCTGAGGATAACCCTAGAAGAAGGATCATGTTTGCTCTATTATTTTTTCAAAGCAGGGAGAAAAGTGATTAGTGTAGGAGACAAAGATGAGATGAATCTAGAACAGAAAAAGCAGGTGACAATTCCCCTCAGTTAGCTTGGCTTTTCTTTCTAAGGCTCAACCTTTCCTTCTCTGTAGGCCTTTGCATTTGATCAGTTCTTTTCTTTTCTTTGTTCAGGAAAAGATCAGAAGGGAGAGGACTCTGATATGAAAAACCTGGATCCATCTTTGCTTTCATCAGATCAGCAAGACTTGCCTTCATCAAGTCAGGCCACGACACCTCGATCACTGAGCTCTGAGGTAAAACTAGAAGAAGAGGGATCTTTGCTAACTGACTCTGGCTGATGCCTAAATCACTGACTAAGCTCTCTAAGTTATAGGCAGCTGTTTTGTTCTCCTTACCACAATGATTTCTCAATTCTGTGTCACTCTGATGTTCAAGGTGATCAAAATAGGGATCTGGAAGAGTGGAACTTTTTGCAATGGAAGAAAACCCCTTTCAATGCTATTTTGGAAATTTTACTTATTTTAGCATCTATTCCATTTGTGCTACTAGCAGGTACAAAATATCATGTAAAATTTGAAGCACCTTGGATATATTGGTGGTGGAATTTTTAACTGAGAGAGATAGCATGGTGCAGTGGCTCTGAACTATGGAATAGTAGACGGCTGTGAAGAAATCTGGGGCAAAACCCTCCCCTTGACACATTACTTTTCTTGTGGAGATAATCCCAGGGTTAGAGCACAAAAAGAGAAATATGTTTTCATCTTGTGGGTGCCTTGCTTTTTTTTCCCTCTCTAATCTGTTGGAGCTTTAGGGCTTCCATCATGTTACTGTCCTCATACTCACTTCCTGTAGGTTCCAGCATTCATAGAGATAGAAATCAGTACCAAGAACAAGCACTGCTTCCCCCACTTTCCCAGTTTGGCTGCCACCCCCACCCAGGGCTGACAGCCGTGCTGTGCTGCTCCTTCAGAAAACAACATTGTAGCTTGGCTGTTCTCTCATGTCGGAGTCAGTCCATTCCTCTGTGACACGTAAGGTGGCCACATCAAGGCCACCATCACATCTCTGGCTGGCAGGCTCTTTTAGTGTAATTCTGGGCTCTCAGCCCCACTGTTGATACTTTTCTGTGATCAGAATGATTTCCTACTTGAAGGACAGGTATTTGAAAGTGGACAACTTCATAGAAGTCTTGAGCAGATCCTTTATACAGCCATACTTGACACCCTTCTAGAACTGACTATATTTTATGGTTTGGGTTTTTTTCCCCTGTATTTTATGGGTTGACTTTTCTAGGATGAGATTTGATATGCTTTAAAGTTTCCTTTTAGAAAAGAGTATCTTAGAACATTTCTGGGTGGCTTTTAGAGTATATTGTGAAAATCAGCTGGTTTTATTAGAATTTGCTTTGCTTACATTTCGTGAAGCAATTAATTTGATGTAACGGCCACTTGATGCCCTCTCAGTACGATGCTGTCCCTGGGAACTGTCTACACTTCATAGACTTGTATGTAGATGTTTAGATTTAGAAGATAGATCAATAAATTTTTGTTCCAGTGCTCATTTTAGAGGTGAAGAAACTAAGTCCCAGAAAGCTGAAACGATTTCTCTGTGATCATACAGCTCTCTAGTCGCAGAGAAAGACTAGAAACCAGGCTCCTACCTCTCAGTATTGCTGCTTTCCTTCTGTCCTCACAAGTCTTTGGCACACACAGTGCAGAAAAGTTAACTTAGGCTCCTTTGAAAAATTAATCCAGCCTTTTCTTTGACATAATTGGATTCAGTGAGCACTCTCCAAAAAGACCTGGTTTCTTGATAATTTAGAATATTTCTCCTTGTGCCTTCTTGGCATCATTAGCCAGATCAGATTTCATTCAATCAGAGACATGTGACAGTCCTGAGTGAGCCTTATTTGAATTACAGCTATCTGGAACAGTTTGCTTCTTTGATAAATATAATCAAGTTGATCCTGAAGCGTGACTTTAAGTACCTCTCAGGTTTAAATTATGCTAGGACTTCTCGTTCAGGTGGTGTCACTTTTTCTTAGTAGATGAGTTGTGTGCAGATGGCTTTTTAACGTGTCTTGTTGGAGCTGGGAGGGGTTGTGTTGATGTGATAGCATTACCCCTTTCTTTTCCTCTGGGCCATTTCGTTCGCAGTCTCCACATTCCTACTTTAATTACCTGAAATTAATTTTTAGAGATTAGCTTTACCTAGTAGTGTTGATAAACTATTTTTCAGGACTAGGTCGACTCTGTAGAACTCATCTCATTTATTTTAGTGGTTATCCACATAGGTTGATGAGAATAAATCTTGGGGGAGTATTTTCTCTTGATATTTTAAAGTAGAAAAATTAAAATACACAGAGGAACACTTAACAAAAAAGAGCTGGTATAGCTATAGAGATATCAGAAAGAAGACACTTAAAAGCAAACCATTAGGTATTAAGTCACTGTATAATACTAAAAGGTTTGTTGGCTCACACGGAAGATATAAAATTCTAAGTTTATATAAGCACCTAACACTAGCTTCAGAATATGTAAATCAGAATTACAAAGAGTAATTGATAAATTCACTATGATAGTGTGCCATTTTAAAGTATCTCTTTTATTGATATATTAGACAATTAGTTAAGAGCATAGAAATTATTTTAAAAAGTGAATTAGCAAGCTAGATATAATGAACATATACAGAACATGCATCCAAAAATTAGAGAGCACATAATTTTTTTCAAATATACATAGACCATTTATAAAAATTTACCATGTGCCAAATCAAAATATATCACAATAAATGTCAAATAATTTTTGTAGTACTGACTGTGGTCTCTGATATAAAGAAATTCAGTTAGAAGTCAACCACAGAAAGATGAAACATACATTTGGAATTTAAAGACATGTACTTCCAAACCTGTAAGTGAAAGAAGAAATGAGAAAATGACCTTATGTTGGCCCCCTAGTACCCTGTTTCTCTGGAAACCTGAAAAGACGGGCTGTCAGCTGTTATCAGGCAGCACTGATTATGGTAAAACTGACTCCTGGGCTGGAAGGGTTATGACTAGGACTTTAAATGTCTTGTTGAAAGTACAGATAGAGTGCATGTAGGAAGCTCCTTGCTGCAATCTCCGGGGCTTAGGCTCTTGGGTTGTTACAAGAGATACTGGTTCGTGTAGCTTGAGACTTCTAAGTCAGGGTGCCTCAGGGACCCACCCATGTCATTTCACTGCCTTCACTTGTGGTGACACTACAGTGCTATCAGAGTTCCTGATGAGAGCAAGCCTGAGGCTGTTCTGCTGACATGTGTTGCTCCTTTCCTGTGTCCTTCTGCAAAGCTCCCCTGGTGCCAGGTGTGGTCTGTTGGATCTTGTGAATGTCCATTGAATGGAAGATCGTTGTTGGTGGTTGAACAGAACGGGCAAGGTACACTCTACACTGCAGTTGATTCTAGGTCAATGAAATCCCCAAATATTTAAAGCGAAGCTTAAAAGAGTTATATGAGAATTGACATATTTTTTACCTTTATAAGGAAGGACTTTTTAAAAATTTGTTTTATATATTAGTCAAAATGGCAATTACCTAATCCACTGGAATTTAATATATTCTAAAATGGTCAAGTTATTGCTAAAATGTAAGTTAATTTTATATTTTAGGCAGTGCTTATTCTTTTAGGCTAAAAACATAGTAAGTTGTATGTTTTGCGTATATGCTTGATAGGAGTATGAGGTAGTTGTTTACATCTTTCCATTAGTATGCTTGTTTTTAAAACTGATTGTGCTCCGGTCCACGTTCTAGAATGACGGCTGTATATATGCCCATAAGATGTATTCCAGGTCTAGGAAGTTTCATGGAATTAAGCAAAACACATACACGTGCACACACACTCACAAGAGAGGAAAGGATTTATAAATTTCACAAAATAAGAATCAGAAGACACTTGAAAAAAGATGAAAAGACATAACATAGTGGATGGCTGGAGATGCTGCATGAGAAATAGAGAAGCGGGAGATGAGGGAGGGAGATTAGGCCAATGCCAGACCATGGCAGGCCAGGTGGACTTTGGACCTGCTGCTCCTTTTGCTCAGGATGCTCTCCTGTCTCTTTGCCTAATCTTTCCTTCTGTCTTTTAGGTACGTGGCGATTAGGTATCACCAAATTCTGTTACGGCATTAACGCTTGTCGCCAGCTGTAATTTTTACTTGTTTGTGTGTGTATTTCCTCTCTCCCCATGAGAATATACATGCTCCACAAGGAGAGAACACATGCTTCTCTTGTTCAGTGTTTTATCCATAGCAGTTAGAACTGTATCTGCACGTACTAGGCCCCCAGAAAAGAACTGTCAAATGAATGTATTAACCGAAGCAGAATATTGGTTACTGCATCTTTATTTTAGTATTATTTTTCCCTTTAATTATATTCAATTTGCTTACCAGCGGGCCAGGTGCTGTATAGGAGGCTGCAAAGGGAACAAAACGGACTAATTAATAAAGTCCATCAGGCAGTACAAATTCTTGTGGCACAGACGTACTTAGAGTTACTGTATTAGATTATACACATGCTAAAATAAAGATAAATATAGTACTAGGAATTTTATACAAACAGTAAACTAAATGTGATAGCACTTGTTATAAGAATCTCCTCTGGGCTGCAGTTTTTGTTTTTGTTTTTTTTTTTTTTTAAGAAAAATGAGGCTTATTTTTATGAACTTTTAGAAAATAACTTGGGTGATTCAACAGAAATCATTTATATGTGCGTAGTACTCAATGCTTTTGATGGACTGGAAAATATTTAATAGGCAGATGTACATTTCAAGTGATTTTCTAGGAGTAGAAATCACACTGTAATTGTGGTTTTAATTCTATAATTGAAGACCTTATTGTTCTTCTTAAGAAGCTATAGGAAACATTTTCTTTTAAACTGTATATTCCTAAAATTATAGCCATAATTTTTTCCTTTCTTATGCCTGTAGTTTTGGAAAGTGAAGTTAACTCAGAGAAGGTAAAAGTCTTTCTTCGGGATTTCCAACAAAATGATGATTTTGAGGGTCATTTTAAAGAGGACACAGAATGGTATAACTAATATGCTTGTTTAGTGAGTTTTCTGCTTATTCACATGCATAGCTAGCCCTCTTGAGTGGAGACAGTGAATAATGGCCCTCAAATGCTTGATAAGTTTTAAAAATACAGTTCTTAGTAGTAAGTACAACCTGATTTGTCTAGAAATAGGATGTATTTATGATCTAATAAGTATGGTATTAATTCAAGAGAAATATATTCCTAAAGAATTAAATTTCTCTATCATCTCAACAATTACCTAGTTCCAAAGCCTTTGTAAATAAAGTCTTTGGAGCTCTTGGAGGGAGCAGTGTACTTAAAGTAAAGCTCAAAGCCCAGCTTAATTTTATGAGAAATTATATCTGTTTCTAGAAAGAAAATAACATGCTAGAAACAGGACTATTAGCATGGTGAACTCTTGGTACTATATATGAAAAAAATGTAAAGAACCAGGAGAAAAGTAAATTTCCATTAGAAAAACAAAAGGAACAGCAACTTTTCATGCTTATAAAATGTTCAAATCCAAAAATATATCAAGTAAGAAAACATTTTATTGAGCCATATTTTCTTAGAGATTTAAAAGTACTGGCTACAGTCACTGAGATAGTAACGTGTATAGTGTACATCTTGTGTAAACGACTTTCAGAAGTTAAATGAACAAATAATACTAATTCAAAAGGCATTTGAGATAATATTATGTGCTACTAATATATGCTAATTAGTAGGTGCTAATTATATTCTAAGCACTGTATACAAATATAAAATAGTACGTAGTTCCTATCCTTTAGTTTACAGTTTAGCTGGGGAAACAGACATGTAAAAGACAAATTTAAATGCAGTGTAGTAGATATTATTATAGAGTCAAGGTCCAAGGATTGTGGATACAGAAGACAGAGAACTATGCAAGGAGAGAGTTTCCCACCAGCTTCCTTGAAGAAAAGATACTTTGGTTGGATTTAGTATCTCAAATAATTAGAAATTCAGCAGGGAAAAAGGGACAGAAGAAAATTTCAAGCTGGGGGAAGAAGTTTGAGCAAAGGTAAGGAGCTGTGAAAATACCTAATTCATGGTGAGAAATGTTATGTGTCAAGAATTGTAGGGTGTGTGTGAATTGGAGTGCAGGGAAGCTTGAGAAGAGGAGACGTAGAACAGAAAATACAATGTGGGCCAGAGTATGATGGAACTCAGTGTGTGTGAAACCAAGGAGTACGTATTTTATTCAGTCTGTTAGAATGAAAATGAAGCGCAGACAAGTCTTTTGTTTTATTCATGCATCTGCCTGCCTATCAGTCATCTGTCTATCATCTATCCGTCTAGAAGGAGGAATGCTGGTAGCAAGGTGAAAGAGGGCTGGCAGGAAATGGAGAACAGGTAGATGTTGACAGTAATCCAAGAAAAATTGAGAAGGAGGAAGGAGTAAGAAGCCTGAAATTACCTGCAGAAGCAAAAGGAGAAGGCTGTTACTTTGCGAAGGCTGAGGCATAAAGTGTATAAAGGAAATGAGTAGAGATGAGGATGAAGAGCAGGCAGGGGCCACATTACCAGCGTCCTCAATTTATGAGTCCAGTAAGGAGCCTGGGTTTACCCTGAGATTGGTGGGCAGGTGTAACAATTAAATTTGAGTTTTAGGGAGAATTTTCTCTAGATATTGGAGATTAGATTCAGAAATCAAATTAGGAGGCTTTTGCTAAGTGGGGTTGCAAATGAAAATGCGAAGACAGCCAAGCAGGTAGCATAAGTGAGTAAAATTGAATAGTGAGAAGTTGGAAAGGAAACAGAAAGTGAGCATGGGCTAGTATTTGAGAAATCTGTTAGAGCGTATAGAGCAGTAGTTAGATGGAGATGAAAGGTTAAAGGGTTTGTTTTTAAGGTGAGAGAGAATCAAGTATTCTTATAAAACGGAAGAATTTGTAGATAGAGATTAATTTTGCATATATGTATATATATAAGGAAAGATCATTGTAGAAAAATGTCTCAGAGGGGACAGAAAGCATAAGAGCTGAGAACACAGAAGGATTAATTCTGAACATGGAGAAGGTAAGGAGTAATGAAGAATGCTGATCCTTCTAAGTTACATTTTAAAAGAGAGTAAGTTGAAAGAGTTCTTGCTTTCTGGCTTACATTTTATAGAAGGGGCTACATTTTTCCTAAAGCAGAGAATTAAGATGGAAACTACATGACGGCGGTAGTTTGAAAATTAGGAATGAAAGAGGAAACAGGATAGAGACATACCGGTGTTTTCCAGATGGCTCTCTGCTGGCACTGCAAACCCCAGTGACCCCAGTACTTTTCTTCTACCACAGCCTGGTTAAAGGAGGAAAGAAGGTGAATAGGTGGATTGATCCAAAGTTGGCTAGTTGGCAAGCCAGGTGAGAGCGAGAGGAGATGGATGGAGTTTGTGATCAGACGTTGAGATTTAGGAGTTCTCTCTGAAAGTGGGCCAGTTCCAGGGGCTGACAATGGAAGTGGGTAGCTGGACTGAAATAGCGGTGAATGTCAGTTGAACAACTAATATAGATTATAAGAGATTCTTTCTTAAATAAATACATTCTCTGAAATATAAATTTAAATATAAATACAAATTTCTGTTCTAGTGACAGTGACCCCAGCTTGTGGATGACCAGTGGCACCTTCCTAAAAGACAAGTCCAGCAGTGAGGAGAGGCTCGCAGGGCCTTCCCAGACTGACTCCCCTACGTCTCAGGGTCTGACCTCATCCCCTTTTACTGGCAGATTCTTGAAGAAGCTGTATTTCAGAGGTATGCACAAAGAAGTTTCTAATATAAATGCAGGAAAGAGCTAGGAAACACTTTTTCAAATGGGGTAAACGTGGTTCTCTAGGGTTTTCCTTTAAAAATGAAGAAAATGCTCCACACCTCACATTCATAAAGGGCACATTTCTACTCTATCCTTAAATATTTTAGTATAGCAAACATATCAATTTAATAAATGAGCTATTTGTATTTCTGAAACTAGGGATTAGCAATGTGTTTAGACTTGAATATGACCTGCTTCCTCATTTTCTTAATTTTAATTTGTTGTACACTATATACTTTCTAAATAAAATAATAACTTTTTTTGGATGATACATTATCACATGTTGTGGGAAAAAGAAAATACAGGTATGTATAATAGGATAAGTCATAATACTGAAAAGTATTCAAAATTTTTTCTATGAATATGTTATTTATAGTTGTATATGTTATAAATATAACCATGGAGAAAAAATACATAATTACAGTGTATAAGGTTGAAGAATCACAACGTATCTCAGAAACCTTTAGAGAAGATCTTACAGATCACCTGTCAGCCTCTCATCAAGTGACAGAATCATCTTCTCTAATGACTTTTTAGTTTGAGGAATGTCAAACCTAATTAAGGCAATATTATATGGTTATTAAAGTACCAGTCTCACACAAAAATAGTTTACAAGAAAATACTTTTAAAATTATATATGACAAAATTTACCAGGTTAGCATACAGTTCTATAAAGTTAGACAAAGGTCTACCACCATGATCTAGATATAGTACATTTCCTTCACCCCTCAAATTTCTCTTGTGCTCTTTTGTAGTCAACCCCTAACCCCACCACCAACACCTGCAACCAGTAATCTGTTTTCATTCTCTTTACTGTTATATTTTTTGAAGTCTCATTCATATAGATGGAATCATAAATACATTGCATTTCAAGTCCAAGTTCTTTCACTCAGTGTAAAGTTATTGATATTCATCCACACCATTGCATTTACTTATTTACTTTTTAATTTTTGTTGAATTAAAAAATAAATGGCTACATCAATTTGTTTATCCATTAACCAGTTGAAGGACATTTGGGTTGTTGCCAGATGTAGCAATTATGGATAAAAGCACTAAGAACATTCACATACTGGTTTTGTGTAAACCTGTTTCCATTTCTTTAGTCTAAGAGTGGGATTTGTGAGTCATAAGTATATAAATGACAAACTGTTTTCTTTTCCAAAGAAGCTGTACCAATATGCTTTTTACTTTTTTTCTCTTTGTGTTTCTGTTTAGGTAATTTTTATCAACCCATCTTCAAGCTTATTGACTCTTTCCTCCCTTGTGTTGACTTTACTAATGAGCTTATTAAAGGCATTCTTTAGCTCTTTTACAGCCTTTTTTTTATTGTTAACACTTCCATTTGACTTTATCTTACAGTTTTCATCTCCAGTCAGATACCATATATGTTCATGCATTTTGTCCACCTATCCCACAAAGACTTAAACACATTAACTATAGTTATTTCAAATTCCCTCTCTGATAATTCTCATTTCTGAGGTTTTTTTTCTGTTGATTACTTTTTTTTTTGACGGTGATTTTTGTTTCTGTTGCTGCTGCTGCTTTGTGTGTCTCAAAAATTTTGATTGTTGGTGTTAGGTGCAGAAAAGTAGAGACTGAGGTAAATAGAATTTATGCCTGGAAATAGTCATGCCTGTTCCTCTGCTAGGTCATTAGGTCACTGATTCAGCGTGTTTAGGGCATGTGCTGGATTTTGAAACCATGGTTAACTATTGACTTAAAATTCCTCAAGATTTAACTTGTACTTAGGATAGTAACTGGAATGTTTCAGAGTTTCTCTTCCCATTTCTATTCCATTCTTAGCTTTAGACCCTCCCTGTATGCCTGTGCCTCAGAAGGAGTCATCTCTCTACCCTTGCCCTCCCTCCAGCAGTAGACTGTTGCTTGTCATTGTAGCCCAGTGTCAGCCTGACAGGTCCTCTATCCCTGGATCTAGGTCGTGGGGCTTTGTCAGTGATGCAGCTTCCCCTCTCTATGCTGTTCAAACTCTGTCTTATGTTTTTGACAAGTCTACTAAGGAGAGAGTTTCCTGGAAGGAGTGTTTTATAAAGGTCAGTTAGGTTAAGTTCTTTTTCATTCCTTTTGTGTCCCTATCAATTTTCTCTGTGCTTGTTCCATTGATTCCTGAGTTCAGAGTACTGAAGTCTTCTATTGTAATTGTGAATTTTCCTGTTTCTCCTTTCAGTACTAATTAGTTTTTACTTTATGTAGTTTGAGATTCTGTTGGGTACAAATAATGTTTAGTATTGTTATGTCTTTTCTGTGAATTGACCCCTGGACAATTTTTTTTAAATAGATTTTTTTGGAAGTTTAATTTGACAGCAAAATTGAGCAGAAGGTACAGAGATTTCTTATATACTCCCTGCCCCTACACATGTATAGCCTTTCCTTGTTACTGATGTCCTCCTCGGATGGGTAAATTTGTGACGGTGGGTGAAACTGTGTTGACACATCATCACCTGAAGCCCATAGTTTACTGTTGGTGGTGTACATTCTGTGGGTTTGGACAAAATGTATGACATGTATCCACCATTATAGTATCAAATAGTAGCTTCACAGCCTTGAAAATCCTCTTACTTCCACTTTCCCTCTCCCCAGTAATGAGCTTTTTATCCCTGGTAATGTTCTTGGTCTGGTGTCTGTTTTATTGTTGACATATTCTCTGATATTAACAAAGCCACTTCACTTTCTTTTTTTATTTTATTTTATTTTTTTTAACATTTTTTATTGATTTATAATCATTTTACAATGTTGTGTCAAATTCCAGTGTAGAGCACAATTTTTCAATTATACATGAACATACATGTATTCATTGTCACATGTTTTTCTCTGTGAGCTACCATAAGATCTTGTATATATTCCACTGTGCTATACAGTATAATCTTGTTTCTCTCTTCTACATTTTGAAATCCCAGTTACTTTCTTTTGATTAGTGTTCCCATAGTGAATATTTTTCCATCCTTTAGCTTTACCTTGCCTATGTTATAGTATTTAAATTGGTTTCTTGTGGGCATTGTATGGTTGGGCCTTGCTTTTACATCAAATCTCCAATCTCTGTCCTTTAATTGGTGTATTTAGGCTGCTTTTATTTGTATCTACCATCTTAGATTTAACTCTACTCTCTTGCTCATTATTTTCTTTTTTGTTTGTTTTGTTTTGTTTTGTTTTTGGGGTGGGGAGGTAATTAGATTTATTGTATATTTATATTTATTTGTTTATTTTTAATGGAGGTACTGGGGATTGAACCCAAGGACCTCATGCATGCTAGGTATGCATTTTACCACTGAGCTATATGCTCCCCCCATTCTTGCTAATTATTTTCTTTTTATTCTTTCTACTCTTTATCTTTTTCCTATTTTTCTGCCTTCTCTTGGGTTATTCTCTGATTCCTTTTTATCTTTCCACTTTGCTTATTATTTGTATCTTTTTCAAAATGTTTTCTTGGAAACCCTATGATTTACAATATACATCTTTCATTTCTCACAGTCTTTCTTTTCTATCTTCACATAACACTATGTCAGTTCATGTGTTGTGTAACGACCTTAAAATAATGTCATCTGAATTTCTCCCATCCATCTTTTGTGCAATTGTTGTCAAACATTTTAATTTTACATAATAATAATCACAAAATACATATTTATTATTTTTGTTTTAGATAGCCAGTTATCCTCTAGAGAAGTGAAAATTAAGAAAAAAAATTTTTATCCAACTACATTGGTGGAATTTTTAGAACTCTTCATTTCTTTGCATAGATCAAATTTTTTTATTCTGTAATACATTTTTTTCTGCTTGAAGAGCTTCCTTGAACATTTCTTGTAGTGTAAATTTGCTGGTAATGAAATCTCTCAGTTTTTGTTTGTAAAAGTGTTTATTTCTGCTTCATTTTTTCTGAAAGATATTTTTTATTAGTTATAGGATTCTGGGTTATCTTCTGACTTGTATGGTTAATGGTGAGCTTTTGGATCTGAGACTTGGTGTCCTTCATTCATTTTGGAAAATTCCCAACCATTATCATTTCAAATATTTCTTCTGCCCAGTTCTTTCTTTCCCAACTCTCTCTCTCTTTCTCTTTCTCTCTCTCTCCCAACTTTCTCTCTCTCTCTCTCTTCTATTTTGGAATTCCAGTTACAAGAATATTAGTCTGCTTGATATTGGCCTTTAGTTATTGGATAGACTTTTCTGTGCCCTTCCCCAGCCACTCTTTTCTCTTTCAGTTTGAGTAATGCCTATTGACCTATTTTGAAGTTCACTGAATTTTTTTCCCCACTTGCCTATATCAAGCCTATTGATGGCATTATTTTTTCTGTTGTAATATTTGTTTATCTTTAGCATTTCTGCTCAGTTCTTATGGTTTCCATATCTCTGATGAAATGCCTAATTTGTTCATGCATGTTGTCTACTTTTTCCACTAAAGCTCAGCATTAAGCTTAGTTTAAATTCGATGTCTAGTAAAAGTTTTAACATTTTTATCGTATATCTGTCTGGTTCTGTTGACTACTTTGTCTCTTGGCAGTTTTATTTATTTTTTCTTTTTCTTGCTTCTTTGTGTGCCATACAATTTTTTTGTTGTTGTTGTTGAAACCTGGATATCTCATGTCCTAGAGACTGAGGTGAATAAGAAAGGACATGCCTCTTTCTTTAGTAAGCATTCAGTATAAGGAGCTGAGTCAGTTTAGTCAGGAATTGAGCAGTTTGGGTTTTGATGTTCCTGTGATTACTCTCAGTGCCCCACCAGCCTCAAATTCATGTGGTTACCTTGTGCTTGGGATAGAAAACGGCATGCCAGAGAGTTTACTTTATTGTATACTCTATCCTCTACTTTAGGTCTCCTGATAGTCCTGCAGTTCAGAGAAGGTTTCTAACCATGATTTTGTACATTCCCCAGTGAGAGAGTGCTCTTATTTGAAATTCTGTTGCTTGCTAACCTCGTTGTGGAGGAGTAGCATTCTCTGTGGTCCTTGTTCAACCTCAGTCTTAGGCAGATGCAGTGTCCTTGGGTCTTAGGGATAGTGCCTTCACAGTTACCTTCAGGAAGGGGATATATTATCGTCTCAGCCCCGGATGCTTTCCTCCCCTCTGTATCTCCAATGTTAGTGGGTCTTAATCTGTGCTTTGAGGCTAATATGGTTTGCTACCCTTTCCCCAACTTCTTATTTTTTTGATCCTTGGGGGAGATTGTGTGAAGCTTCATGCCTTTCCTGCAAAAGCTGCTGCCCCCCTCTCCAAGCTTGCATCATAAGGGAGGGTTTCTTGAGTTCCTCACCTTGTCTCCAGTATTTGTCCTGAGCTTCTGATGAGGGCCTTTTATACATTATCTTTTGTTTTTGCCTCTTCTCTTCATTAATTTATATACACATCTTTTTCGTATGAACAAGTTCATTTTCACCTATCTACTTTGTTTTCTACAGTGTTTGATTTAATTATGAGTTTTATAGTCATGTACTTTTGGCCTTTAATTAATTTTCTTAGGTCTATAAATTTATTTCCCACCTCATTCTGTTGTTTTATCTCATTTTGAGCTCTTATTTAAAATAATTCACATTCTTACTACTTCTGCCTTTAGATGATAGATTTACAGTTTAGGTTATGTTTCATTCAGAATGGATTAAAACAATTATTTTTGCATGACATTGCATTACTCATATTTCCATCTTGTTCACTAACATATATAAATCTGCATCTCTTTGATTTTGCTGACTGAGCATGAATGAATTCTTCTGTCTCTCATTCCATTTGATTGGAGTCTAGTCATCTCCCACTATAAGCTACACTTTGAGAGCTAGATTTTGTTTGAGGACAATGGCAAGTGCGCTGAAGATTAGGAGGAAAGAAGCAGAAAGCTCAAAAGGGGTGGATGAATTTTTGTGTGACAGAAATTATAGATTAGTTTACTCAACGTGGATCACACCTCCCTCTTAGTGTACCTTCCTGTGTAATCCAGGCAGAAGAAAACTAAAAATTACATTTCCCAGACATCCTGGTAGCTATTGTGAATTTGATCAGTCATATATACTTAGCCAAGTCTTAAATGTGTAGAGAAGCAGCCATGTTGCTGGTACATACCATAGCAGGCATGGCATTGCTGGTGCCTCAGTATAGCTAAGATGGTACATTACTAGAGACAACAGCTGTGGTGGTGACTTCTACTTCCTCCATGGTTGCTAAGGTAGTGTCACTCAGCCGCCAGCAGTAGTGTCCAGATCCCTCAGATTCTTCACTGTGGCAAAGCTTGCAGTTTTCTTGACAGACCATTCTGCTGTGTTAGTTTTGGATCATAACAGGGGAAGCCCCTAGTCTTCACCAAATAGGTAGATAGAAATCCCTTTCTGTAAACTGACTTTCTGTGAAAATCCATTATATAATTATTACCAGTATCTGTAACTGAAGTCTGACCTGTAACACCTTGATTGAAATTCTTGGACCAGGCTGCAAACAAAAGAAACCAAGTGGAAAATGATGTTAAATATAAGAAACCTATCTTCTACAATAATGGAGGTCCAGATTTAGGAAGAATTCCAGGTTCAATATGATAAATTGCTCAGTGATGTCATCAAGAACATAGGTTCTTTATGATTCTTTTTCATATTTGCTATACTCAGCTTACTCCTTCTATGGCCACAATAGGGCTGCATGTGGTAATTGGGACCTTTTGCTTCTGTGTTTCTGTATGGGTAACGGAAACTTGCCTACAAGCCTTGAATAACCTCTTTGCTTCCAGTTGACCCAAATCACCTCCCTATTACTAAATTATTCATTGGTAAGAGAATTACCTTGGAATGGTTAGAAATGGCTTTAACGAACCATCAGGGTAGAATCAGCTTCAGGGGTCAGCTACATTGTCCATTGTAGTCATTCTGCCTTTTCTTTTCTTTCCTCTCTGCCTTCTCTGGGCTTTTTTCCAGCAAGGCTAGAACACAATGGTAAGCTGTATGGGTGTTTCTCCTGGGGATCAAAGAGGATTAAAATGACTTCTGCTCTTGTAAGAATTTTGTCTCCTCTTTTGGGCTTCCTAGACCTCTTCTCATCCTAAGTCTGTGAGCAATTTTAGGGTTTCTGTGACTGTCTTTCCCAACCAATAGTCCCTAACTTCCACCCCTAGAGAGAGCTTTCGAGTATAGTAGGCTTCCAAGATGAGATGAGTTTCCCAGGGCAGTGCATATTCTTAGAAACTTCTGTCTTGTTTTTATGCTCGTTCTTTTTCTTAATTGCTTCCTGTGTATTTTTTTGCTGATATTTACTTGATTTTTGTTCATATTATTTGGCTTTGGAAAGAGATTTCAGTTGAGCATTCTACCTCAAAATTCTTATCTTTAAAATATTCTTTTAATATTGACTTTCTAGATTTATTGCATTTTGGCCAGTGTACATGATCTGGAAACTTTTAGATATTTAGAATCTAGACTATCAACATGACCTAAAAGATCATTATTTAAAATAAAATTCCCATATGTACTATTAAATAGAATGTATTGTCTTCTGTTATTATTGGTTATAAATGTATAACTATATAATATATATTTACATACATAATACAATATATATATTTGTAATATATACAATATTATAATGTATAATTACTTATATATAATACATATTTTAGTGTTATTAATTGCATCACATAGAGCCTCTCAATCCTTGGGGTAGGGGTGTGTGTGTATGTATGTGTGTGTGTGTATGTATGTGTATGTGTGTGTGTGATGTGTGTTTGTGTGCACATGTGCATGCTTGATCTGTTTTACACTTAGAGGTGTGTTAGACTCTCCACGTCCTCTCAGACTCCAGGGACTTCCAAATCTTTGGTCCCAGGGAGGACAGAAGTTGTGTCTTTCCCATCCAAGTCTTACATATGTTTGTCTTGGCATAGTTGTCAGTACATATACTTAATCACATTATAAAGCAGAACACTTCTCAGTCTACTTCATCTGTTATATTTATAACACTTAACAGTTTTCTCCAAGAACAGTGGATTTTGTGTAATTTCAAGGTACACAGTCATAATTTTCCTAAAACAAGGATCCTTCCTTTCAAAATAATAGACTATGCACCTCAGGAAAAATAAACTTCCGTTAATTCTTAAGTGGCTGTGTTTTTACTTAAAAGAAAACAACAACAACAATAAAAATAAAATCTATATATATATATTATTATATATTATATATAGATACCTATCTATATATATAATAACTTAGAAACGTGAAATTTTCTCTTTCTTAGGTATGGAAATTATTTCTGCAATGGAGCTAGCTCACTTGGCTCTGGTTAGACCATTAACATTCAGTATTCATGAGAATTCAACCACGAAGGATTATTTTAAAAATGCTTGAGAGACAAGCATCAGAATTTGAAATCATCCAGGAATTTATGGTAAATATTTTGGTCTTAACAAAAGTCTGTATGTGATTTCTTTTTCCACATCACCACCCAGAAGATTTCTCTTTTTTTTTCTTTTTTTCAGATTGAGTTGGTTGTTTTTATTTTTAAATATTAAATTTGTTTTAAAAGTAGTAGGTGTACATAGTATAAGAATCAAATAGCATAAAAGGTTATAAAACAAAGTCTCTCTCTTTTTCTCCCCTGACTCCCGAGGCCCCCTTTCCACTATAAAGTTTGTCATATAAACTTTCAGAAAAATTGGCATATACTTTACTATTTCACCCTTTCTTTTCATTAAAAAAATTCCACATAAATAATTTCCAAGTGTATTATAAGCTGTTATCTTATTGTAAGTATTGCATGGTAGTTAATTATATGAATAAAGGCCTTTTCTTTAAATAGTCCCCTACGATGGACCTTTAGGTTATTCTAGTCTTTGCTATTATGAGTAAGAATCACCCCTCTTCACACATTGCATGTGCGTATGTGTGAATGTTGTTTAGAACAAATTCCTGGAAAGACAACCAGTATTTTGTGTTATCAAATTTTTGGATCTTTGCTCATCTTTTAAATGACAAGTGATTTCTTATTGATGATCTAATTGGCATATGTTTATTTGAGAACAAACAAGTAGCTTTCCATATGCTTTTAATTCTAATTCTTTGCTCAATTTCCTATCTGTTTTCTTATCAATTAATAACTCTTTATGTAATGAATAAATTACCCTTTGGTATGTGTTGTATTTGGTAAAATTTTCCAGTTTGTTTTTGTATTACTTATATGTGCACACATTTACTAAAAAGAAATGGCTAAT
Source organism: Camelus dromedarius (assembly GCF_036321535.1). Classification (NCBI taxonomy): domain Eukaryota; kingdom Metazoa; phylum Chordata; class Mammalia; order Artiodactyla; family Camelidae; genus Camelus; species Camelus dromedarius. The sequence continues at coordinate 20,625,343 of NC_087443.1, forward strand.
TTTTGTGGTCAGACGTGCCAGTCTTTTCTTTTTGGGCTTCTGGGTTTTCTGCGTCCTGTAGGATTTTCCTTTTCACTCTAGGAGCGTAACAGTTACATAATACTTTTTTTTCTAATACTTTTATGATTTTTGTCAATATGTAAGTCTTTGATCCAGCTGGAATTTAATTTTTAAAGTGTTTGGGACCCAGCATTATGTAGCTAATCAGATGTCCCAAGGTTCTCTTGCCCTTCAGTGGTGTGAAATACCACTTTTATTATATACTGAAGCTCTGCGTATATTTTAATTTTTTTCCATTGATTTGTTTATTTAGGTACTGGTACCAAACTTTTAGAATTAGCATCACTCTACATTTTATTTTACTATCTATTAAGACTAGTCTTCCCTCATTACTCTTTTACAAACTTCTTCCTGCAGATTTTTTTTCCAGGTTAATTTTAGAATTGGTTTGCAGAAAGAGTAAAAGGTAAAAATCTGATCATATTATACTACAGCTTAAAACCTTCACTGGCTCCTCATTTCCCATGGCAGTAGTTGCCAACACTAACTTAAAGACTGATAGTGCCAGGCTGGCTACCCAAGAGTTACTGAAGAGTTTTTAAAAAGTACAGACTCTCAGGCGTTATCCACAAATATTCTAATAGGGCAGGACTGGACACATCTCAGTTCCTTTTGTATATGAAACAAGGCCTTCCTAGTTAGTTTCGGTTTCCCTTTGGGCTAAGTCATGTGCTCTGTGCTGTCGCTGCGGTGCTGTGAACTGTTCCCTGGAGAGGACACGGGTGCCTCCGTGCCTTTGTTACTGTTGTCCTGCCTGGTGTGATACCTGTTCACCTCTACTCTGCTTTCCTTCTACACACAGACTTCGTGTGACTTAGGAAGGGCCAGTTCAGGTCCTTTCCTTCCAGTGCTTTCAGGTGCAGTCACATGCTGTCATTTACACGAACGTCTCTGTCCATTGATTACATGTCCATCTCTAACTGCTCTGTTAACTTCTTAAGGATGAGGTCATTTTCAGGTTCATCTTTATATTTTGATATCTAGAGCAGTGACGAGTACATACTAAATGTTCAATAAATGTTGAATTCGCAGTTGGTAAAGAAAGTTTTTGAAAAGAAGAATTCTTTAATTAGTATCCTAGCTATAATTTCTTCATGGGGCAAGGAATAAATTGTGAGACTTTATATTTTTTGTTTATATGTTTCTGTTGCTGTTATTTTATTATTTTTCTTTATAAAATGATACATTTAGGGGTAGGTCCTAAGAAGGAAATATTCTGTACTGGCTCTTTTTTTTTTTTTAATATGGAAAAGGAAAAATCTTGAAGTTCAAGGGAAAAATTATCTCCAGAGAGTTTAACATTTCCTTTTAAAGCAATTTATTGATTGCTATCTCAAATTTTAGATATTTTATATAGTACTTTTTCAGTGAGGTTCTGACTTCTCTATTTACCATACAACGCGTTTAACATCATCAGGTAATGTCATATAGGGACTAAGGATCATGAATACTACACAAAGACAGATTTCTTTCTTTCTTTCTTTCTTTCTTTCTTTCTTTCTTTCTTTCTTTCTTTCTTTCTTTCTTTCTTTCTTTCTTTCTCTCTTTCTTTCTCTCTTTCTTTCTTTCTCTCTTTCTCTCTCTCTCTTTCTTTCTTTCTTTCTTTCTTTCTTTCTTTCTTTCTTTCTTTCTTTCTTGTTATAGTAAATACATGACTTACATTTCTTACCTTTTAAAGGTTTTAGAGTTTAAGAATCTGCCTGCTGTGTTCAACTCTGGGAATGAACCACACAACAGAGGCAAAAACAGATAATTGAGATATTTTTCCATGTAAGTGAAAAATGCTTTCAATTACCTTCCTATTTACATTTGGGAAAAGATAAAAAGTGGGTTGTGTGGCTTTCAGTATTAGGCATTTTGACTGGTGACCATGATGGAGAGCTCTGATAGCCGGCCGTGGGTCGCCTGGGCCCTTTTTTGGGTGTACTAGAACAGAGCGAAGATCAAATCTTCTGTCCCAGGTGAATCTTCCAGTCACTGTCACAGTGTTATTACACAAGTCCTGCAACTGTGTGCTTATACATTGCTACTCCTCAGGCTGTGAACCATCTAAAACATAATGTCTAACCATCTGAGAAGTTTCCTGGCCATTTTTCGTTCAGACACACAAATACATTAGGGCTATTTGTACCCTTTGTCCTGGACAATAAAGCTGTCAGTCTACCCTCCAACAAGAGGCTGCCCTTTGGTTGTTGCCAAAGGGTTACACATTGCTTCCCTGTGCCGGTGAAGCCAGTGCTGCTGCCTCCCCACCCAGTTACAGAGTTACCATCTCAGACCATCCAAAGAGCAGAAACAAAACAACATAGTTTTAATCTGAGGCAGGAAGTCTCATTGTATGCCTCACGTTCCTTTCAAAGTCAAAATTTGTCCAAATTAAATAACCATTTTTCTTCCTACAACATGACCTTCCTCCTTTATTCTGTATTTTATTTAGTATAACCACTTATTTGTCCAAGCCAGAAAACTCTGAATCACCCGCAATATCCAAAGTGGTCACAAAGTCCTTTTGATTCCACCTCCTTAGTGCCTATAGAATCTGCCCGATCTCTTAATTCCCGCTGCTGCTGACTTAGATTGAGCCTGTTTTGTCTCTCAGCTGGTCTCTGTCTTCTTCACTGCCTCCACTCCTGTCTACTCAAAGCAGCTGCTGAAATGATGTCCCTAAAATGTGAATCAGAACATGTTACTGTCCTTTGAAAGCGCTTCATTGGCTCTCTGTTACTGTCATGGTCAAGTTCTTTAGCACGGCATAAATTTTACCTCTCTAGTCTCGGCTCTCCCACAGAACTTCTTCTGGTTTCTCGAATTCATTGTTCTCTTTCTCTTGTCTCCAGGCCTTTGAATCTGTGGTTCTTGCAAGAACCATCCATCCTCCCTTCTTTGCTGAGGTAGTTCCTGCTGTCTTTCAGAGCTCGCCTGACCAGAATTTCCTTGTTTCCCACAAAGCTAGGTTTGGTGCTTCTCTAATAGTCTCATGCCATCTTGTGACTACCCTTCCCCACTTACCAAGCTATATTTAAATTATCTATTTACATTGCTGTTTCTCCTGTTGAGGTGGCTGTCATAAAAATCAGAGTAGAATAAGTGACTGCCATCATTGGATAAATACCTTAATGTTTAGTTGGTTCATTCAGATCTAAAATAACTTTATGTTTATAAAAGTAATACTTCCTTCCCGGGATAGTTGAAATAATTTATTCTTCTATCTTTTTGGGGGAGAGTGTGCAGAAGTACACTGGTGACTATTTCTGAAATCAGGGTGATAAACCATTATTAGACATTTTAAGAGATAATGCCAACAATTTGCTGTCAGTCCGAGAGGCCAGTTATATAAAGGGTCCCAATTATATAATTCCTGTCTCTGCATGTGCAGTTAGTCCTCAAGGAGACTGAATGCAAACAGGCCTTTAAAATGAGACTCTCATAATTTTGAGAAACTTGTTTTAGGACATGGGGTACATTTAACATTTGATCTTGCGTGAACTCTTTATTCAGGGTACAAGAAGAGTGACAACTAAAAAGATGCAAAGATATGAAAAAGTAGTTAAATGATTAAAACTAAAGAAAATCATATAAAATGTCTTGCTTTTCTCTTAAAAGAAAATCAACTGTAATTCAACCAAGTTCTTTAGTTCTTTTTTTTTTTTTAACCAAACATTCAGTTTATTAAAAGGGATCAATTAGCAGAGCTGGAGAAAAAAAGGCCAATACTGATGCAAAATTGCAAAACCTTTTTAATACTGGACACACAAGCAGCATCCCCAAATGCAATTGGAAGGAAAATCCTCTTGAAACAGAAAAGGGCTTATGCCCCAAAGGCTTATTAAACAGACCTGGAAAAGAAACACTGCAAATGCAGTGAGTTAGGCAATGGCCCCATAAAGGTAGGCAACTCAAGGCCTTATTTTTCCTAAACCCAAACCCATGCATTTAGCTAATCCTGGTAAAGGGTCCCAATAGCCAAAGGGAAACAAGCTTTTCCTCCCGTGCTTAAAGGCGAGCAAAAAGCAAATATTTGGGAGGCACAGAACCCTGCCCACTTCCCCACACCCCTCTCACAAGAACCCCCTACTTGCGTAAATTGACCCACCGAGTCATTGAGTAGGTCAGTTACTGAGAATGCAAATCCACAAACACGAGGCATGCTAATTTATTTACATTTAAATTTCAAACACTGAGCTCAGTATATGCTAGCCAAGTTCAGATTTTTGAAATAAAGATAAATGGAAAGCCTTAAGGATCTGAGTTAAACACTACACAGTATATTCAACAACTGGAAAAACAGCTAGGGGGTGGTATAACTACGTGCCTTTACATTTAGTACGCAAGTGTAGGGACGAGCCCTGCAGTTTGAAGAAAAACCCGTTCAGGACAGAGCTGACTGTCTCCCCTTGACTTTCAGACAAACTAAGGAGTCTGCCAGTATACAAAACCCACTGAATTCAGAAAAGTAGCAACAGGATATTAAGGAGTGGCTTTTGCCATCATGGATGGTGGGGACCAGTCTGAAGCAGGGCTGGTTGGAGGTGGGAAATGTCGCAGCTCAAATCCAGGATCTGCAGATTAGAACAGCAGTCTAAAGACAGAATGGTTAGTGCTTTCCTCAAAAATTCCCATGTTTCCAAACAAGTTCGTAGGACATTTTCCCCAGTGAACCAAATTCTGTTTTAAAGTCCACTGATTTTTCTACCTCATGCCACAGTGTAATTTAACCTAAAATGAGCCTACTTAAGTGACAGTCATAGTAAATTTCCTTGATTTCTACACCACACATTTCTTGAATTTATAGTCAAGGTTTCTGAAGAATCACATCAAGAAAGCCAGAGCAATGATTAGTTTTCTCTCCTCTTCAAATGCTGAGAACACTAAATGAGAGAATTCACGCATCTCAGGATACTGTAAGTACAGGCAGTCCTCACTTTGCCTCGCTCCAATATGCATACATTTCAGTTGTTGTATCTGACTGAATAGCGCCAGTCCCTCAACAACGCTATTCAGATTTCAGAGCTCATGGTGCGTTCACTGTGAGCACCTGTGTAAACTGCAAACTTCACTTCCAGCTCTTCAGTCCACAGATCACTACATAAATAACAGATGTGCACCGTGATCAGCGACTAATCCTGTTGCCTGTTTCCGAATACAACAGCACTCGGTCACTGTGTGCCTGTTACTCAGCTCGTGCACAATCAGCAAAGCACATAGCTGTGTTGCCTCCTTGCCTCTCAGTGATAAACCCACATAACACTTCACAAAAATAGAGGATCAAAAGAGAGAACTGGCCAACAAAGATCAAGTTGCAGCAAAGAAAGGAAAAGTGATAGCTCTGGGGATGAAATTCTAATAGAACATAAATAGGGGTATAGACGAAAGAACTGACCAGGAAAACGTTGAACTGCCACCATTGAAGAGAGCCCAGATGTGAAGCCAGAACAACCTGTTGAAGGGGAACTTACCAACATAAATGAAGGAAGAGTTTGTGACAGAAAGGATGAAGGTGTCCTGGTGGAAGTGATGCTGGCAGAAAAACCATTCACATTAAAGAAACTCTCGGAGCTACTCCACAGCAGCGTAAGTGCAAAGGACAAAGTGCTGGAAGCTGATCCGAACTTGGAAGGGAGTGCAGTAGTTCACCAAGGCACAGAGAAGATGCTTGCTCTGTAGTGTGAGTTATGTTATGGAAAGTAGAGGCATGCTCTGTTGAAACTACTTTTGATAAATTTTTAATAAGTTAAATGTTCTAATTCTCAATGTTTCTAATGTTGTAAATTGCAGTGTTCTAAATAAATATTAGTCTTGCTCTTTTTCACTTTCCTATACATTTATAACCAACAGTGAAAGGGAGTTTCTAATGTTTTGAGAAAAAATTTTAAGGGTATGGAACAATCACAATTTGTCAGACTATGATTATTAAGGTCTTTTTTGCACAGCTGCAACTCACACAGCCGTATTTACAGCTCTGTCCTACCGTGTAAAGCAAGAACGGACCGCATTATGTGGTCTAGGAGTTCTTCAGGTATAAAGACAGTATCGTGCATTTCTGTAGCACCTTAAACTTTACAAAGCATTTTGAAATGTAAAATCTTATATAAGCTTCATAAAATCCCTCTGAAGCAGACCCAACAGATATTATTATTCCTAGCTCTGAGGTTAAAAGGTATTTTAAGGGCTAAGAAAGGAGTAGGGCCATCACACATGTCAGGTTCTCTGGCTCTCGGCCCAGTACTTTTTCCGTTACTTGTCTTTGGGTCAGGGTATACTCAGAACTAACGAATAAAGATAGTGACTTAGATTTCTAGTACTTTTCCACTTTTCAGAGCACATTTGCACATATCTCATTGAGTTATTTCTACAATCACAGGAGGAGGGCAGAGCAGATGATAGTATCTGAATTTAAGGATGCAAATCAGTGAGGAAAGGACATCTTTCAGCAAACAGTGCTGGACAATTGCATGTTCGTACACCAAAAAAAAAAAAAAGTGGCGTCAAAAGACACCAGGGATGCTTGGGCAGAGAGGGAATGTGAGGTTGGGTGAGGACACAAGAACGTGGTCAGTTACACGCCAAGGAGAGAGGCCTTAGGAGAAGCTAACCCTGCTGACACCTTGATCTTGGGCTCCTAGTGTCCAGAACTGTGAAAATAAGTTTCTGTTTAAGCCGCCCAGCCTGCGGTGTTTTGTTGTGGCAGCCCTAGCAAACGAATGCACTGTGTCATTCCATTTATATAAAATTCTAGAAAATTCAGACTAATTTAGATGGACATGAAGTTGATTAGTAGTTGCCTTGAGGGCAGGAGCGGTGCAAGACAGGTAGATTACAGAGGGGGATGTGAACATTTGAGTGGTGATGGAGATGTTCCGTTATCTTTATCGTAGTGATGGTTTCGTGGGTGCACGTGTATGATGATTATACCTCAATACACTGTTGAAAAAGATGGTTTGTGAGTACGGAAGTTATATTACACTTTTTATATTTTGTACACTTTCCCACTGTAGTGTAGAGAGCTGGAAAAACATAAGCTATCTAAGGGAGAGAGATTAAACAAACATCCATACATTAGTGAGGCCTCTGTGTGTTTCTGTTACTAACCACCACCACCAGTAATAGCAGTAGTAGTAATATGCTTGTATGTGCCCCGCACTGATCTAAGTCCTTCATAGGTTGTAACTTATGTAATCCTCACCACAACCCTATGATGCTGGAGCTCAGTATCTTTGTTTTACAAAAAGGCTAAGAGAAATTACTTTTCTACACTGCAACTAGGAGACAGATCTGGGACTCAAACTTAGGCTTAAGCATCTGCAGTAGTGTTTCTCTATGTTAATTCTTTTTCTAGACTACTGATAGGTTTTTCTGTGCTGCGTGTTATTTTCTATTTCCAGAAATTAAATGGTACATTCAGTTATTCTTTATATAGAAATACAACTGCATTTTGCAAGCTTGTTGTGTTCTACTGTTTCCTTTTCTGTCTTCCCTTAATCTGAGGTCTCTGTTCTGATTAATTAGTTGTTTGATTAGATACGGACTAAGTAGTTAATGTAGTCTCAAACTCTGCCTGTCTGCAGCTAGCTCTCCTTTTTTTTTTTTAATCCTGATAAATGAATATCTTTGTTGATTTTAGGATTATGGCATTTATCTCTCAGTTTTCTCTGGGCATTAAACTTCACTGTTCTCCAGCTTCCAGTGTTTTAGATGAGAAATATAATGATAATCTGATTCTTATTCTTCTGTAAGAAACATTTTTTTTCATTCATAAATGTGAAACCTTATCACATTCAATTTTTCCCTGAAATTCAGGAATGTTACCAGATGTGTTTCATTTTATCAGTCTTACCTACAACTCATGGAACCTTTCAGTCTGCAGAGTCAGTCTTCCTTTAGCCATAGGTTAGTGTCTTCAGTTATTTAATCATTGCTCATCCTCGATCTGCTCTTTTTTTCTTTTTCTGGAGCTCCTGTGATGTAGAGGGTTGGTCTTCTCAATCTGTCTTTTCAGGCTTTCATCTTCCCTCTATATCTTTACTTCTGCCTTTTTGTAGTTTTTGCATATATTTATCTTTCTCTCTCTAGTTTTTATTCTTATTCTCTTTCTTTCATTTGGTCTTCTAGGGAATTAATTTAAGTTTCAAGAAAGACTTTCCTCCTTTAGATCATCTACAAAAATTTTTAGCTAGTGTGGTGATTAATTTTATACGTTGACTTGGCTAGGCCACAGTACCCAGGTATTTGGTCAAACATGTTGTTGTAAAGATATTTTTAGATGTGATTACCATTTAACCAGTAGACTTTGAGTAAAGCAGATTCTCCCCTGTAATATGCATGAGCTTCATGTAATCAATTTAAGAGAAAAAATTGAGATCCCCCAAGGAAAAAGCCATTCTGCCTCCAGACTGCCTTTGGCCTCAAGACTTCAACATCAGCTCTTCTCTGAATCTTCAGCCTGACAGCCTGCCCTGCAAATTGCAGACTGGCTAGCCTCCATAGTGATGTGAGCCAATTCCTTAAAATAAATCTCTTTCAGTGTATATATATATATACACACAGCTTATTGATTCTGTTTCTCTAAAGAACACTGACTAATACAAGTTTTGGTATCAAGAGTGGGTCTAGAGGAATGGAATCTTATGGATGCATTTTATGAATTGGTTCCCCATTCTGACAAAATTTAAAGGCATTAGTGACTCTTCCTAGTAGTAAAGAGAGCACTGCTAATTCATGGCATCACATGGCAGTAGAGATCCACAAAATCTCACTGGTGGATATTCTATTCAAATACTTATAAGAGGCAAGGTTCTGGATAACTATGTATACGCTACCTTAGATTACTTTTGTCAAACTAACAAGTATAATGAGATTGGCTGGTTGCTCCTAATTGTGCTGGACAAATGGGAAAAGAAAGTTACCATCCCAGGGATTCAGATTTCCAGCCCAAGCACCACATAAATGTCCTGAAAGTTTTTATGTCTGTGCTGAAAGAAACTCTTATCTCCTATAGCCATGGAGCCAGCACCTCTGAAAACCTAACCCCAAGTCTCATCCTGCAAATGGCTAAAATACGATGCAAATTAAATTCCCAACCTTTCAAGGTGTTTGCTGTTCAAATGAGGGCATTGACTGAGAAAGAATGCGATCCTGAAAACGAACAGAAACATAGGGGAAGATCCTGGTGAAGATACGCCCAACAAACCCCTAAACGCTGAGGCATCTTCTTTGCTGGTGCTACTGACGGTGACACGAATCCAATACTGATTCCAGGAGACCTAAAGCATCTCTGTGGTCTACCAGTTAGATTGGTGCTTATAGAAGTCAGATAATTAATGAAGTTTTAGCTCAGGTCCATTTAAACAGTGGGTCCAGTGGGTGCTGCCCCACTGTGGTTATTTCCCCAGTTCTGGAATGCATTATTGGAATAGATATACTCAGCAACTGGCAGAATCCTTGCATTGGTTCCCTGACCTGTGAAAGAGGGCTAATCTAACAGAAAAGGTCAAATGGAAGCCACTAGATCTGCTTCTACCTAAGAAAATAGTAAATTAAAAGCAATCCTGCATTCTTGGAGAGAATTCAGAGATTAGTGCCACCTTCAAGGACTTAAAAGAGGCAGAGGTGGTGATTCCCACCACTCACCTGTTTGACCTATGCAGAAAACAGGTGGACCTTAGAGAATGATAGTGAGTTATTGGAAGCTTAAGCAGGTGGTGACTCCAGTTGCAAGTGCTGTACCAGATGTGATTTTACTGCTTTAGAAAATTACACGTCCCCTGGTACCTGGTGTGCGCATAATGATCTGCCAAACACTTTCTCTCCATACCTGTTAGTAGAGGCCACCAGAAACAGTTTGCCTTCAGCTGGCAAGGTCAGCGATATACCTTCACTGTTCTACCTCAGGGAAATATCAACTCTCCAGCCCTGTGTCAGTTCACAGGGATCTTGACCACCTTTTGAATTACCTGATATATCACAGTGGTCCGTTATATTGATGACATTGTGCTGACTGAACCTAGTGAGCAAGAAGTAGCAACTAACTAAACTTACAGGGAAGACATTTGTGCACGAGAGAGTGGGGAATGAATCCAGTGAGAATTCAGGGGCCTTCTGCTTCAGTGAGATTTCTAGAGGTCCAGCAGTGTGGGGCATGCCAAAATAATCCTTTCTAAGGTGAAGGATAAGATGTTGCACCTGATCCCTTCCACAGCCGAAAGAGGCAGAATGCCTAGTGGTCCTCTTTGGGTTTTGGAGGCAACACATTCCTCATTTGGGTGTGCTGCTCTGGCCCACTTACCAGAAGACTCAAAAGCTGCTCGTTGTGACTGGGGCTCAGGAGACAGGAGAAAGCTGTGCTACAGGGCCAGGCTGCCGCCCAGCTGCTCTGCCACTTGGGCCACGGGATCCAGTAGATGCAGTGCCAGTGGAAGACAGGGAGACTGTCTGGAGCCTTTGTCAGGCCCCTATAGGTGAATCACAGCTCAGGCCCATGGGATTTTGGAGCAGTCTTGCCAGTCTCTGTATATAACTGCTCTCCTTTTGAGAAACAGCTTTTGACCTGCTACTGGGCCTTAGTAGAGACTGAACACTTACCCATGGGCCGTCGAGCCAGAAAGTTGGACGTGCATCGCCGCATTCCATCATCAAATGGAAGTGGTGTGTACAAGGTCGGGCTTGAGCAGGCTCTGAGGGTACAAGGTAGTTACATGAAGTGACCAAAATGCCCAGGGTCCCTTCTCCTGCTACGTTACCTTCTCTTTCCCAGCCTGCACCTGTGGCCTCATGACGAGTTCCCTATGATCAGTTGACTGAGGAAGAGGAAACTGGGACCTGGTTTCCAGATGGTTCTGCATGATAAGCAGGCACCACCTGAAAGCGGACAGCAGCTGCACTGCAGCCCCTTTTTTGGGGGACAGTGGTGAAGGGAAGTCCTCCCAGTTGGTAGCACTTTGACCAAAGCACTTGCTTGTTCATTTTTCTTGGAAGGAGAAATGGCCAGAGGTACAAATCTTTACTAATTCATGGGCTGTAGTCAGTTGTTTAGCTGGATGGCCAGGGACTTGGAAGGAACATGATTGGAAAATTGATCACAAGGAGATCTGGGAGATATAAATGTGTATAGATCTCTCTGAAAGGGCAAAAAATCATGAAGATATTTGTGTCCTTTGTGAATGCTCATCAAAGGATGATTTAAGAAGAGGTTTGAATAATCAACTGGATAGGATGACCTATTCTGTGGATACTAGTCGGCCTCTTTCCCAGCCATCCCCTTCATCACCCGATGGGTTTATGAACAAAGTCAATATGCTGGCAGGAACAGAGGCTGTGCATGGGCTCATCGACATGGACTTGCACTCTCCAAGGCTGACCTTCCTGTGGCCACTGTCGAGAGCCCCATCTGCCAGCAGCAGAGACCAAGACTGAGACCCCAGTCTGGCACTTTTTGGCAGGTTGATTACATTGGATTGCTTCTGTCATAGAAGGAACAGTGCTTTTTTTATCCTGAAATAGACACTGGATGTGGATCTTCCTTCCCCACACATAGGGTTCTACCAAATCTACCATCTGCGGACCTGCAAAATGCCTTATCCACCATCAAGGTAGTCCACACAGCCTTGTTTCTGATTAAGGAATTCACTTTGAGGGTCTCATGATGATGCAATTCACTGGCCTTCACATTTTCCTCGTAACCCTGAGGCAGCTGGTTTGACAGAGCAGTGGAGTGGCCTTTTGGAGACTCAGTTGCAGTGCCAGTGAGGTGGCAGTACCTCACAGGGCTGGGGCAGTGTTCTCTGGGAGGTTATTTGCTCCAAATTAGTGTCCAGTATATGATGCTGTTTCTGCCATAGCCAGGAATCAGGAATCAAGGACTGGAAATGGGAGTGGCCCCACTTACTGTAACTTCTAGTGATTAGCACATTTTTCACCTCCTGTCATTGCAACCTTATGCTCTGCTGGTCTCAAGGTCTTAGGCTGTCTTCATCAGTGTCATCTGGCACTTGGTAGGGCTTTTCCATCTGCAAACTTGAGTCTTCCTTGAAGGGAAGCAGATCATGGAATTATTTGTGGACTGTGGAGTCTAGAGGAATTGCTGTGTAATACAGAACAAATTACTCAGCCTCTTTGAATAAAGGTTCCTCAGGACGCTGCTTGGCACTGGCCTGCATATTTGCACTAAATTCTACTACTTTCTCTTTTGTTTGGGGGACTCTTCTCCTGTGACCACTTGAGTTATTTCTTCCCTGCTAAATACAGGCGTACCTGGTTGTTTAATGCTATGCTTTTGTATTTATTTTACAAATTGAAAGTTTGTGGCAACCCTGCTTAGAGCTAATCCATCAGCACCATTTTCCCAAGAGCATTTCCTCACATTTTGGCAATTTTTGCAATATTTCAAACTTTTTCGTTATTATTATATTTGTTATAGTTATCTGTGATCAGTGATCTTTGATGTTACTATTACAAAATGATTACAACTTGCTGAAGGCTCAGATGATGGCTAGCCTTTTTTAGCAATAAAATATTTTTTAATTAAAATATTGCTTTCTAGACATAATGTTATTGCACATTTAATAGACTACAGTATAATATAATCTTTATATGCACTGGGAACAAAAAAAATTCATGTAACTCACTTATTTCAATAGTCTCTTTCTTGTGGTGGTCCAGAAATTGCACCCGCAGCATCTCCAAAGTATGCCTGTGTTCTGAATTTTGTTTCTGAAATTCCTTTTATGTATTCCTGTTATATGCTCAGCATCCTTTAGCATTTTCATAATTATTGTCATTTTTTCACTTTTTTTTTTTTTTTTTTGAGTTCTGGTGAACTTCCTTAAGCCAATTTTCTAAATCACTAATTTGCTTTTCTGTTCACTTCTCACTTTAGGGATTTTAATTGAGTAACAATGGTTTTTATTTGAAAGCAAGCTTTTATTATTTATATTGTTTAATTTTCACATATCGAATCTCCCTTTTGATCATACAAAATTGTTCTCTTCTGCAAAATAGTACATGTTCACTCTAAAAAATTTTGGATGATAAAGTAGCCACTGCTAGCATTTTGATAAATACTTGCCAAGTTTTTAAATGTATGTTTATATATGATATATATGTATATGTACATACATATATATGATGAAAGATCTTACTTTAATGCTCTTTTACCTCCTTTGTAATTGAATAATTTAACAAATTTATATCAATAAACACATGTATATCATCCTTTTCAATAATAAAATAATGTTTGCTTAGATTTCATTTAAAATACAAATAGGAGTTTTTAAAAACATTCTTCCCTCTTATAAAAAGGAGGACATTTGCTATGATTTCTCAGAATGGTCTCCTTTTGTGAAGTGCTGGATATCTTTGTATATCTAGTAACTGTTTTTCCTGTTTATTCACATTTACGAGGAGATATCTGTTTGCTATTTTGGAATTTGAAAAAGGTTCTATCAGAAATTGTGTACGCCCTGTTCAGTGATCTTGGTCATAGCGTATTTGCTGGGTAAGTGGGTTGAGTACCTTGAGTAGCAGGGAAGGACTATGGGTGAGACCACTGTGTGGTAGGAAGGACCCTCCTTTTATTCTCTCTGTGGGAGCAGTGGTGGAACCAGAGCCCCAGATGTCCATGTAAAGTGAAGAAAGAGCTCCTGGGCCAGTGGAGTTTATTAGAGAGCCAAGTAGTTGGGTTTCCCCCTCATATTTGTTCTAATAGTTCATGTTAGATGAGCCCCATGTTACCTGGAGCAAATTCACTACTTTGAGGCATCCTTTTATCACAATACCTTTACTCTGATTAGCATGCCACTTCACCAGGTGAAGGCTGCGAATGAACATAAAAGATGACTGCCTTGTGTGGGGGCCACTGGTAGAATTCCAGTAATCCTAGCATTTGTATCTGATCAGCTACCCAAGTATTTTTCTCCCACCCCCCCACCCCCCTGGCCCCTGCTGCTCTGGGCTCGCATGTTCTCTGGATTTGTAGGAGACTGTCATTCATTCACTTGCTTCCTCAGAGCTCTCCCCCTTTGCTGTGTTCAGTTACAGGATAGGAGGTACCTCCCTTGGCCTAATCCTACCTATGCCATATATAACAGCAATCTCTCAAAGTGTCTGGATTTTGGTGGCATCCTTCTCTGTTTAGTAGAAACTGGGTTTTAAACAAAACTAACTTATCCTAACTGTATATTCCTTAAGCCATACCAGTAGGTTTTCAGGAGGGAAAAATTTAAGTTCATGGACTGAAGTAACCATTTTGAAAAGAAACTCTGATGCCATCTTCTCTATTGGTCAAAGAGATACATGGATGTACTCATGTGAAATGCTTCCATGAAATCTGGGTGTATGGCATCTCCCACTTCTCCTTTACCCATCAGATGTTTCTGTTTTTGTAATAGATGATTCAACACGTGTTCTTCTCAGAGAAAACAAGGACTGCATCAATGCTAGTTACATTAAAATAGTCAATTCTGGAGAAGAGTACTACTATATCACTACCCAAGGACCACTGCCAGGTACCACAGATGACTTTTGGCAGATGACTTTGGAAAATAACTGTTAATGTTATTGTCATGATAACCAGAGAGGTAGAAGATGGAGTTATCGAATGCCACCATTACTGGCCCATTTCTACGAAGAAGCCTTTGGAATTGAAAAGCTGTCGTGTCTTCCTGGAGAACTACCAGATACTTCAGAATTTCGTCGTTCGAATATTTCAAGTTGTCAGGAAGTCCGTAAGTTTTAAAAAAAACTCATCTATTTAGAGATATATATTTCATTATATAAGCACACGTGTCAGGAGGAGCAGTTAGAAGTAGGGTGGGATATAGCTGGGGATACTTTTTAAAGTAACTTGTTTTTACTTCTCCCTGGTACCAGAAAGTAAGACAACACCACTTCTATTTCTGCCTAACCAAACTCTGGAGAGATGTTAGGGCGGTTGAGAGCTACTCTTGGAAGTTGCCTAATCCTGGGCTGTACTTCGGCTGCTTCTGCTGAGTGTGACATATATATATATATATATATATTGAGTCCTTAAGATAATGCTGATGATCACAGTGCCAGGCGCTACGGCTCCACACCGAGTAGTGGAGAGTTCAGTGTGCTCCCTGGACTTTCAGTTCCTCTGCTCAGTGGTAATACTGAGATCTGTATGGGGTGCTTTGGGGGCTCAGGAGGGACGTACTTAGCTCTACTTGGGTTTTATGGAAAGGTTTTCTAGAGGAGGTGACATCTGGATTGAGAATTGCCCAAGTGAGAAAGATGGAAAGAGGAAGTAGATGGCCGAGGTGTAAAAGAGCATGGGATATGTAGAGAGACATGTAAGTAGTGAAGTGTTTCTGGAATGTAAAATCGCAATGCCAGGGAGTAATGAGGGCTGAGAGGAGGCTACAGAAAATAGGCAGGGAACTATCTTGGATCTCAGCTCAGGAGCATGAACTTTATTATGAAGATAATTGGGACACATTTGAGGTGAAGTGCAGCACAAGTGAGGTGGTAGCATATGAGCTCCTGCTCAGAAAATGGTGCTGGAATTTAAGAACTGAGAGGTTTTTGATACTAGACAGTATAGTGGTGGTAAGTCCAATGCATGATCATCAGTGTGAAGACTGAAAGAAAGGAATGGTCCCCTTTGCAAGAGAGAAGTAAAGATGTGAGGTTAGAGTGTGTGCTGGGCTGTTGAGATCCTGAATTTGCCCTATCAGAGTCTGTCATCAGGAGACAGGCAGCATCTCTGGTGAACGTGGCAGATGAACCGGGAGGTTTAGCCACTGGATGATAGCAATGAGAAGATGGAGCTAGGAGGTATGACACTCAAAAGGAAGAGGAGTTTTTGTACCAGGAGGAGGAATAATGAATTGGAAATAGCATTGGACAGTAGGGAGTCTGCAACCTAATCTCTACGCTCTGTGGTACCTGGCGCACAGGAGGACAGGTGGGCTGGATTAGAGAGGGCTGCGGAGTGCAGTGTCGTGGGAGGCAAGGCAAGGAAGTGGAAGAAGCATTTAGGGAAGTGATGAGGGTTTCCAAGAGTTTACTGTAGGATGGGGGCCTGAGTGCAAAGGGAGACATGGAAGAGACAGAAGAGTAGGGTGGGAGGGAAGAGGTGAAATTGAGGGGCATGGGGAGGATCAGAGCACAGAGCAGTGACCAGGGAGGCTGAGAATAATAATGGCTGACGTTGGTGGGGAGCTTGCTGCTAGTGCTAAGCACTGTGCTTGCTCTGTATGCCTGGGGATTTGCCCGGCCCCTCGCTCCCCTAATACTGTTGATTCCCTCTGATTAACCAAGTATTGTGCCAGGTGCTGCAGATAGAAAGCAAATACAGTCTCCATCTTAGAGTACTTACATCTGGTGAGGAAGGAAGACACCACTTCCAGGTGACATGTAGTGCGTGCGATGAGAGAAGGACAGCATGCTTGGAGAACACAGGCCAGATGGGAGGCACAGAGAGATGATCTGTCTGCAAGGATGCAAATGCTCGGGTCCACCTGTGGAGCCTTGGCAAGGGGGTCTAGGATGGTGGCCTTTGGACTGAGGCCCATGAGCCTCAGAACCACGGGGTTTATGTTTGGAGAATCTGAATCATGGGTTCTGTCTTCACGGCACTGGCTCAGGAAAGCGGTGAGGCCCACCTTTGTTCAGTTTCCCAGGGGTCAGCAGGGGCAGGAAAGATTTAATCCCTGAGCTATGTGATGGGATGAGCGCTGTCCTCAACTTGGTGCCTTCACAAGATTTTCAAGTATTGTTTTCCTCATCCAGTTTCATATACGAATGATTCATATTTGATTTTCTGTTTGGAACTTAGGAAAAAGAGGTGCATTAGGGAGAAGCAGAGAAGGAGTGAGAAACCCGCCCAGAGTTTTTTCACAAGGGTACCCAGTGAAGTAAAATGAGGGCTCCACCCTGGAGAAAGGGTAAGCCCTCTGGAGGGGATGATGGGTAAACTCAGAGTGCTTTATCTGTCGACCCTGAGGAGAGTTCCATGACGCCATTTTCAGGGGACTCAGCACAAGAGTTGGGACCAAAGTCTATTCACATGGTCATTAACCACCCTGTCTTCATCGCCAGAGGAGATTGCCCCCCGCCACTCACCAACCTGACCCAACTTGACAACACCTACCTATTCTAATTAAATTTAGTATCATGACATATAAGCCAAGGTAGACTGCTTTTCTATCTTATTCCTAACATGTGAGCTCATCTTTCACTCTAAGCGTCTGGATTCTTGGTGCAGAAGGAAAATGGTAGAGTTGATCTGGAGGGCCTACCCTATTGTCCAGCTCTAAGCCTGTGAGCCTCCTGAGCTAGAGTGCATCTGTCAGTCACTCCTGCT
Organism: Camelus dromedarius; assembly: GCF_036321535.1. NCBI lineage: Eukaryota > Metazoa > Chordata > Mammalia > Artiodactyla > Camelidae > Camelus > Camelus dromedarius. The sequence goes on from NC_087443.1 coordinate 20,642,723, forward strand.
CTTACTTTTTCATCTGTAAAATGAGGATAACATAGTGCCTGTTCCCCAGGGCTGATGTGCAGGTTAAATGAGCTAATATGTGTCAAGTCCTTAGCACAGTACCTGGCACATTGTTAAGTGCTCAGTTCCTGTTACCTGTTAGTATTCTTATTTTTATTAACATATCGATGTAGTCATTATTATTATTATATCTGGCATATTAGAAATTAATATAAAATCTCTAATACAAAAAGCTGAGAAATCTCTTCTTCTCTCCCCTTTTCTGCTCTCTCTCTCCCCACCCCTCTTTCACGCTCTCTCCCTTACTCCCTCTTACCCTCCCCACCTCCCACCCCCAACAGACAGAAACTAGTCACTTTGTAAAACACTTGCAGTTCACCAAGTGGCCAGACCATGGCACTCCTGCCTCAGCAGAAGGTTTCATAAAGTATGTTCGTTATGTGAGGAAGAGCGACGTTACAGGACCCGTCCTTGATCACTGCAGTGCTGGCGTGGGCCGGACAGGGGTGTTCCTCTGCGTGGATGTTGTGTTCTGTGCCATTGAAAGGAACTTCCCAGTAAGTGTGTGAATTAAGCAGACAAACCAATGCTGTTAGTAAATACTGTACTTTTAATAGCCTTCTAATATCTGAAGATTCATGTTTGGCTTTCAGGAGCAACTTATTAAATAGCACGTGAGCTTTGGCTACCAGCTTCTCACTTAACTGCTGCAGGTTCTTGGAGATGGTTGTGAGGATTAAAGTACAGAATGCAAATGAATGGCTTAGGACAGTGTCTGGAGCGTAGTAGGTACACAGTAAATGTGAGTTAGTTTTCCCTTTGCTTCCCTCCACCCCACACATACAATTTTTAGACTCTTATTAGAGGATGTTGATGACACGTGCCTGTTTTTAATGAACAGAAATACAGACACGTGAGCACATTAGACTTCAGAGTTAATGAGAGGTCCCTGGGTGTGACTGTCAGTTTTGCCACATACTTTAGATTTTGGTGACTGTGACATTGCTTATCGTCCCTGAAAGCTAGTGTTCTCATACATAAAATAAGGATAATAATATTGTTGGGTTTGAGTCAATCATTAACAGTTCTTTACTTCCCTCCTAAATTTGTAACCAGCTAAGGCGTAGACACAAGAATTAGACATACTGTGATTCTATTACCTTTATTACTGATTAAACTAGTTAGGGAATGTGGCTTTAGATATGTGCCCCAAAAGGCCTACCTACTGAACTGTTTTCCTGTCTGTGAGGAGAGGAAGCAGGCACTGGGAGAAAGCAGCTCTCACCATGTCCACAAAGTATACAAAAATCCACACCTCAGTCATAAGAAAGCAAGAGCTATGAGACATTTGCCCTGGTAGACAGGTCCTGCAGCATTATCTTGTTATCAGAATAGATGTCAAGTCTCTGCTCTCTCGGGCATTATGTAGTTAGAGCCCAACAGTGACAGGCTTTCCCCTGTGACAGCAGGTTAACTGCATGGGCTCCACACCTCTCCCTCCTAAGGGTTGTATTATTGAGGTGGGAAGCCCCATAAAAAAAGACCGGCAGGACCCCTAGGCAGGGCCACTACTCCCCTGCCAGCATCATCCGGTTCCTTGGCCCAGAGGCTCTATCTCACTTTTTGCCTCTGAAACGGCTTACTTACCCCTGAAATTCTATTGGTTCCCTGAGCTCACTCCTGATCGGATATTTCCTTCACTCCTGATTGGTCCATTTCCCTAACTTCTGATTGGTCCATTTGTAGTACTTTGTTTGCATGGAGCTTACTCCTGATTAGTTATTTCTCTCTCTCCTGATTGGTCCATTTTTACAAAGCTTGTTCCTAATTAGTCAGCTTTTGTTACACCTTATTTGTGTATGATGTTGCAAAGTCTAGACTGGCAGCCTATAAAAGCCTGTGTAAACCTGCAGATGGGGTCCAGAGCTTGGAGTGTTAACTCCTCTGGGCCTGCTGGCGTAATAAACCTGAGTTGTCTGACTCTCCGAGTGCTGCTTGGTCTCTTGTCCAGATCCAGATTGCTGTCACAACTGAGCTGTAACACTGAGCTGTAACACGTTTTTCTGCAACATTTCATGGGGGGTAGAAAAATGTCACTCCCTGGAGGACAGAGGAAGTTTCTTTCTCTCAGAAGCTTTAGCCAGTATCTCCTAGCATTTCTCTGATTCCAATTGAGTTATATAGCCTTTACTCTAAACTAATCACTGTGGGAGATGCTGGTCCATTTAGGTCATTCGGACTACTTTAGGCCATAAGGTTGTGAATGAAGAGCAAAATGGTTTTCCAAAGCAAACTGAGAGTTTTAGTACAAAGAATGAATATAAATGAGGTGATCAAAAAAATGGCGAATGTCCTCAAAAATGCTGAAAATTTAAGTAGTATCAATCTGATGTTACCAGTTCCCATAGTTTATGTTGTTTTATTCTTTCAACAGAAAATGCATTAGCAGAGTTTTTATTTTATGTATTGTTCATCATAATTAAATCATTTTTTGTATTTGTCCTTATTTTGTATTCCTTATAGAAACTATAAAAACTGTAAATTTTATATTTTATGATTATAAGTAGCTCTGTTTTTTTTCCCCCATCATTATACCTTCTTTAAATTCAAAATGTGTTTTATCATAAGTCATCTGTCAGCTCAACAGTTTTTCTTAGGGGTACATAAAATAGTGATATATTTTATAATTAAGGATGCTTAGATTTGGTTTAAAAATAGTGGTTCAAAAATAGGAAATACATCCATTGTTTCCTTATTGGCTTTGCATAGAGCCTTAAGCTGTCAAGCGCTCGTACGGATGTCCCTCTCCACTCTTCTCAGAAATGTTTCCTACCAGAGCCAATCAAAGTGTGCTCTTGGAGCAGCAGCAATTTGTGGATGTTCGTCATTTGCAGCAAGATAAGTTTTCTGAAATTGAGAGTAAGCGTTTAGAAACTTTCAAAGCAGTTTGGTGTATCACTGTGACATCCAAGAGCATGACGGTGGGTTGGCCTTGTTGAACAGGGTGTAGACCAGTTTGTGTGCTGTGGAACTCACACAGGGGGTCTCGCATGCTGCAGACTGCATACCAGCCATGGGTGGCTGGACACGTGACCACTGATATTTTAAGATTAGTTTATTAATTATGACTCTAAAGAATATGAAAATCTGAGAAGATGTAACCATTTATTTCTTTTTATTAGTTGTTATTTTTTAGTCATTTTTACTTTTAATCAGGCTTACTTAAAAATCCTTAAAACATTGGAAACAAAATGGCTCTTCTCTTGCCAAAACACTGAGATTGGTCTGTAGTTGAAACATTCTTGATAGAACTTTCTCCTCTAACCATCTTCAGCATGCAATAACGGTCGTTAATTGTCAGTTTCTATGTTATGACATAATGAAAATGAATAATCCACAGTTTAACACATGAACCTTTACAAAGTCAAAAATTCTTTACCACCCCTCTAAGCACACTGTTCAGTTCACCTGGTAGGCTTTTGTTTTGTTTTGTTTTTATTTTTATTTTTGTTTTTGTTTTTTTGGTAGCAAGACTTTCTGGATGAAGCAGTGTGTTGATTTATCTTCTGGGATAAATTCTTTAATCTGTGTAACTACCTTAAGACTGTTTTTTTTGTCATTACAGCTCTACTACCAGAACATAATCTGATATAAAACTTAAGCTCCAAATTACATTTGTTGACGATGTAGTACTTTGCATTTTTATACAATTTAAAACCCGTTGTGTTCGTCAGTAATCAAACCAAGCAAAGGAAGAATTTTTGCTTCTTATCACATGATGTTCAAATCACAGATATGCTGAATCACTATGTTAGCAGTATCTGTGCATTTATTAAGTTATGGTGGTAAACACTTTGCTACTTTTATTTGTTTCCTAAGTTGGTACCACTCCACATCCCCAGGCAGTCCCTGAATTCGTCAGGTTGTGATGTCATTAGAAAATGGTACTTTAACTATCTTTTTTTTTTTTTGCCGCATAATCATCTCAGATTTTCAAGAAAACACCTTTAGTCAAAAACACTCTTTGTCAAAAATAATTGGGAGTATTTGTATGGGACCTATGTCTAGTTCCATATTCTGTTTCATTTATCTATGTGTCTATCATTTCGTTAATACCACACTTTGGATTCCTGTAGCTATATAAGTCTTAACATCAGATAGAGTGAATCTTTCTCTTTCAAAATTGTTTTAACTGTTATAGATCTGTGCCTTTCCATGGAAGTTTTAAAATTAGCTTGCTATGTTTACAAAAAAGCTTGAGGGATTTTGATAGGATGAGTGGACATTTTTTACTATGTTGGATCTTCCAGTGTGAATGTGGTATGTCTCCATTTATTTAGGTCTTCTTTGATTTCTTTCATCAGCATTTTGTCATTTTCAGCATATAGATTCTGTACATTTTTTTTAGATTTAGCCTATTTCATTTTCTTTGGAGCAGTTATAAATGGTTTCACTGTCATGTTCATTGTGTGTATATGTATGTAGAAATGCAATTGATTTTTACATGGGGATCTTGTATCCTGTGATCCTGTTGAACTCACTCATCAGTTGTAAGAGGTTTTTTGTTCTGTTTTATTTTGTTTTTAGATTTCTTGGGATTTTCTACATAGATGATCATTCTGTGTACAAGTAGGGACAGACTTATCTCTTCCTGTCCAATATGTTTGCCTCTTACTTTTTCTGTTCTTACTATACTATCTGGAACTTCAAGTGTTGTGTTGAATATGAGTGGTGAGAGAAGACTTTCTTGCCATCACTGATATTAGGGGGAAAGCAAAGTAAAATCATTTGTTCTGTGAAAGACCCTACAAAGTGGATGAAAAGACAAGCTACAGACTTGGAGAGACTGCAAGCCACATATCCAGAAGAGGTCTTACATTTAGAATATATAAAGAAACTTTAAAACTCAAGAGTAAGAAAAAACAAAAATGAAAAAAATCCAGTTAGAAAATCGGTAAAAGACTTGACATTTCAACAGGATGTAGTGATGACAAACACATGAAAAGATACTCAGCTTCATTAGCTTTTAGGGACATGAAATTAAAACCATGCTGAAATATCATTGGATATCTATCAGAAAAAAACTAATATAAAAAATAATGACATCACCGAATTCTGGTGAAGATTTGAAAAACCTAGATTACTTATACATTGCTTGTGGACATGTAAAATGGTAGACCCAGGCTGGAGAACAGTTTTAAAATTTGTTTTTAAAAAAAAGCAAAAGCAAAACTAAATTAAACTTGCCATGGAACCCTAGCAATAGCACTCTTGGCTATTTATTCCAGAGAGATGAAAACCTGTGTTCACACAAAAACTGGTACATAAATGTTCATAGTTAATCTATTTAGAATAGCCAAAAATTGGAAAAAACTTAGATGTCCTTCAAAAAGTTGATGGTTAAAAAAATTGGTCCACATCCATACTGTGGAATACTATTTAGCAATAAAAAGAAATGAACTATTGATACAATTTCAAAGAATCTCAAGGCAATTAGGCTAAATGAAAAAAAGTCAATCTCAAAAAGTTAGATATTACATGATTTCATTGTATAATCCTCTTGGAATAACTAAACTGTAGACACGGATATAGATTACTGGTTGCCAAGGGTTGGGGGTTGAGATGGATGAGTAGTTCTAATGGATAGCAGGTGGAAGTCTTGAAGGGGGACAGTGCTGTATCTTGATTGTGGTTGCAGTTATCTGAATCTTCATATGTGACAACATTGTATAGAATTACACACACTCACACATACATGCATACACTCACAAATGATTGCTGTGTAAAACTGGCAAAATCTGAGTAATCTCTGGATTGTATCAATGTCAATTTCCTGGTTTTGATATATTATACTCTAGTTATATAGGATGGTATCATTGGGGGAAACTGGGTGAAGGATACACAGAATCTGTACAGCTTTTTTTTTTTTGCAACTTACTATGTATCTATAATTATTTCAATTTAAAAATGTTTAAGGCTTAATTAAAATTTTAAATTATAGAAATGGCAAGTTATAAAAATAAAGGAATGCTAACATTTTCTCTGATTTTTACATACTTTTGGATTATAGTTGACAAACCTTAAAATTTCATGGTCTTGCTGCGCATGTCAGCATGATCTTGCTGCACATGGCTGGTCCTCAGTGCACCACATGTAACTTTTTAGGCAAGTTCAGCAGCACTTGAGCTGGTCTAGATTCTGTTCTGCTGATGAGGCTTCTCAATGCTGCGCCACTGTCAGGTTGCCGTGAGAGTTTCTAGACACTTATTACCAGTTTCTAGACTAATCTCATTGTGGTCTAGCAACAGCCCTTTGCAGACCTGCACCATCTTAGCAACCACACTGGTAAAGCGCAGGTGCAGAATCTGGTGTTGGGCCAACTGGTGCTCAGGGTCTCCATTTGAGCTGCGTGGGCTCTTTATATAAGAAACAGCTGTGTTACTGTTGTGGCCAGAAAAAGTCTTCTGTGCTTCAGAATTTTCCAAAATCATAGTGTTGCTTTAAGTTCTCCCTTTAGAGAACAGGAAAGTATACACAGGGGCAAATTTGTTGTTATTTCTTTTGGAGAACATTTCTTATTATAAATGATTGCTTCCTGTTTTTTTCCTGGAAACCCATTTAAACAAGTCTTCCTTATCCATTAGACTAGGTTGAACATAGTACATTTTCTTATGACTGAAAATGAGAACTTTCTGGTTAAATTGTGATATATTTTTTACTTGAAAGAAATATGGAGTTCTCATTTGGCATTTATGAGTTTGTGTTTTCCCCCTATATGGATAATACAAAATTATTGTCATCCTGTTACAGTTCAACACCATGAATATAGTGGGCCAAATGAGAGAACAACGTTATAGAATGATCCATACAAAGGTAAGTCTCACCACATAAATTCTAATAACAATAATGAATATAAAGATGAACACTGTATAGCACGTTACAATGTATAAAGCTCTTTTGCCTACATGATGTCGTTGAATTCTCACTGTTTGAGACAGACAAGAGTTTTGCTCTTCTATTACTGATGAAGTACTCCAAGTTCAAGGTGAAGAAGTTTGTTTGCTAAGGTCATTCAGATAGCAAGGGGAGGAGCCAGGACTGAAACTGAAGTCTCCTGATGCCCACACACATGCTTTGTCCATAATGCCATGTTATTTAAGTAACATACCTAAAGTTATTTCTGTAAACTTCTGGATAGCAGTTTCGGGATATTTACTTGGAACTAAACATATCAGTCATTGGCATGTCATAAAAAAGACATTTATGTCACAGATTAGTTATATTAATCATTGGGGTAATCAAGAAAATATGAATAATGAAAACAAACAGATACCCCTAAATCTTTTTTTAGGGTTTTTTTTTTAGGCAATGTTGAATGATATGAAGTGTTTCATTTGGACTAGGGGTGCCTGAGAGACCTGAAAAAAAGGAGTTCAAATTTGATTTATCCAGTGAAGATATAAAGAGAGTGAGATTAAGAGGCAGTTTCTCCTCTGTTCAGTTAACCTTCAGTTAACTGGTTCTAGACCAAGAACTATATTATCATTTATCTACCTGGTATTTAAAATATGTTTACATACAGAGGTTCTTGGTTAAATGTTTGCTCTTTGTGGTAGGAAATTACAAATGTGTTCTCTGAAAGTGGATGTTGGTATTCAGTTAACATTCCATTGTCTTTCATATAGATGTATTTAGGAGCAGTATACCTTTTGGTATAAAATTGTGCATGAAATTCTTAATAAGCTTCTGACTTTAAAGTAAGAAAGACTTCTGTTGCCTCACACTTGAAATTACCAAATAGCTTGGAGCTTCCTCACAAAGAATATGTTCAAGCTGTGCTGAAGGGCTTGCTCCTGCAAATGTGCTTTCTTGGTGTATCATTTGACTTTCTTCCTGGCAACTCCCTGAAGGCAGCATCGTTGGATTCGGAGTGAACGGTGTTTACCCACTGACCTTACTTAGGTAATAGCAGATACCCTCCCACATTTTCCAATGAAATGAAAGTTACGTAAAACAACTGCAGCCTATTTGGTTGAAGGGATTACAGAGCTCGGTAGAGGACTTAAACTGTATTATTTAAGATTTTATTTGGAAAGACAGCTAACGGGAGCTGAGAATTTTCAGGATCACAAGATCGCAGGATCACATCATGACCTCTTAACAGGCATTTTCAAGATAGACACTTACCCATTATCCATGGTTTTTAGCTAGAGGCTGTACTGTTAGGTGGTATTTGATTAACTTAGGCTACTGAAGAGTCCAAATGGGATGGGTTAACTTTCTACACAAATTGGATTCCATTTTCCTATACTTCTGCACTCCTGTGGGGCCCCAGGAACCTCAGAGGACAAGCTGCCTTTCTCGAGCAGCTGGACAAAGACCTGTTGGTCTGGGAAGTATTTTCATGGGTGGGCAGAGTTCCTCCTCTCCATCACATGAGCACACTGGTGAAAGGTCCAAAACTAAAATAGATGTTTATATAGAAAGTCCAAGAGGAAATTTTTGCCTGTCTTGAGTTCTTTCCTATCCCACCCTAACACTTAACATATTACCCAGTCTGCTTTGTTAAAAGCAAATATTACCTTTTACTTACCTCTTACTCTCTGCCCTTTAGCTAACCAATAAACTTTGATACCAGCATCATTACATACTTCTGAGTATCTTTTATGCCAGATATATTTTTCAAACTAAAATCTATGATAATTATTTTTTTCTTCAGGGTCCCATTAAATCATTTCTTTCCATTACTGCCCCACCTCTGCTGTAACATTTAGAAGTGGGTTTTGGGAACCAGATTTTGGAAAACCAAATTCATGGTTGTGAAAACGAAAACTTCCATATTCTGTTTTTGAAAAGATGTGGCCATTATTACATTCATCTTATTACAGGATATTGCCTCATCCAATTATAGTGATATTTTGGTCAAGGAATTTTAGTGACCAGTTATACCTGATTACAAACTATGAAGCAAGTGATACATGTCTCTGTATGATGTAATTCAGTAGAGATCAGAATAGCCTAACACTTTATTGAAAACATTTCTAATATTAATTTGTAAATCTTGAATTTTTAAGAGGCTTATTTTGTTCTCTTGGCTGAATGAATACTTGAATTGGTTGAATTAAAATTGATAATTTTCATTTAAAAAATAATTACATTCCAGAAATATACTTCATATTAAATGGAATTGATGATTTTTACTTATTTACATGGTTTATATAAATAAATGTTAATTCTGATGATTGGCTTTAAATATTTGTATTACTAATTTTATTTCCTCTCTATTACTGTAAAATAACAGATATAATGTACAATAATATAATTTCTGAGAAGGACTCTATACTATTATTTAAATTAAAAGATTTACTATATATTGCCTGAAGTATTTTTATTATTTGGGCCTTGAAATGTTCTTGCAAAGAATTATTCCACAATTCTTGGTGGTAAACATGTCTCTTCTTTAATGTGTGCCTCGTATTTTTATAGCTGGACTAATTTTTAGTTTTTCAGGTAAATTAAGTAAGTATATATGGAAATATTGATTGCATTTGTTTTTATTTCACTTTTGGAAAGCAAATTCCAAACTGAAAATGTTCGACTAATTGAAATACTAAGTTTCACATCAATGATAAATCAGTTTTTGCCTAGGATATGAATGTTCCCATTGATACCTTTGTGAGTATATGAATGCTTATTTAGAGGAACTTTAAAAATATTTAAATATAAGCATTTATGGATATATTAGCTCTCAACTTTAAATACATGGTTTTGAAGTTGTTTGTGCTTGATAGACTTATATGTTGGACCCAAACTTTTCAGAAGTAAACATTGTAGGTTTTATTCTCATAGAAGTCTTAATAATTTATGTTTCTTTGGACCTCTCACCCCCAGTCTGTCTAGAACACTATTGAATGTTCAATTAAGTTTAAAATTCTTACCCAAAGGTCATTTCAGTGATTTATTTTTATTTAAAAATCTCAAAGGAACATACCTTAAATAATTCTAAAACAAATAAGTTTCATTTCCTCCTTAATTTTTCTTAATACTTGGGAAGAATTAGTTTTCTTCTATGTTATCTTGAGGTTCAAGTAATTGAACCAGAAGACTGGAAAGTATTCAGTAAGTAAAAGCAGGTGAGTGGTATTCAGTGGGGGTGCTGGATTGCTCGGTGGAGTTCTCAGTTTATTTACAGCCACAATCAAAAAGCAATAACTAATGACCTCATAATGAAACAATTTAAATTAGAAGGAATCTTTAAAGATACTTAATGCAGACATCATATCTGAAACTTGAACATTTTTTAGACACTAATAGCAGCATATTTGGAGTCGAAAAAATGGGGCCTTCCGATTAACAAAACTGTACCTCCAGTTAGCACTATAGCTGAGTACTGCGCTAGCATTATCTAGACAGTAAGACTACAAAAAGGAATAATTGGTATAAATATTAGAAAGTTAGAACACAATGATCTTTTGTTTGTATATTTTTCCCACATAGAAATAGTAGACTCAGCTAAACTGTAGTATTAGAAATTCATTGTGGAGTCTGGAGAAAAGATACCTATGTGCCAAAAACTAATCTTTCTCTATATCCAGGGTCAGCAAACTACGGTCTGCAGGCCAAATCTGACCCATTGCTTGTTTTTATAAATAAAGTGTTATGGCCATTTCTTTACATGTTGTCTGTAGCTGCTATTGTGCGACAATGGCAAAGGCAAGGTTAGAAGTTGCCGAGATCATATGGCCCGTAAAGTCTAAAATATTTATCATCTGGTCCTTTAAAGAAAAAGCTGGCCAACTCCTGTTATCTGCCTTTAATAGGAAAGTATCTCTGAGCAACAGGGGCATATAACATATATTTTATAAAATGTATAAAATATTTAAGATTAAACTTACCAAGAACTTGACCAGTTGATGCTCTTATCCTAAATGAATAGTAAATGCACGCAAAGAACCAAGATATTTTTGAAAAGGAAAATTAATTGTGGGGAAAGGAGAGAGTTTGCCTTAGAAATAATATCAAAGTGATCAAAGTCATAGTAGTTAAAACAATGTGATACTGCGGCAGAGATACATAAGTGGATCCATGGAACAAAATAGACAAGAAACAGACTCCACAGACTCCTCATTCCTCTCTTAGTAATTGATAAAATAAGTAGATGGAGAATCAGTAAGGATGTAAAAGATGTGGATAACACTACCAACCAGCTTGACCTAGTTGACAGTTGTAGAACACTGCAGCAGAATATGCACTTTTTTTCAGGTGCACATAGAACATTCACCAAGAGATTATATTTGAGGTTCAGAATAAGTCTCAATATAATTAAAAGGAAAGGCACTATAAAAGTATGTTCATGGAATTAACTAGAAATCAATAACATAAAAATATGTCAAAAATTCCAAAGTAACAGTGTACTTCTAAAAGTCTTATTGGTCAAACAAAAAAAAAAGTAAAGAGAAATTAGAAAAATATTTTGAAATAAAATGAAAACACAACATATCACAACTTGTGAGATGCAGTGACAAAGTTTAGGGGGTAAGACAGATGCTCGGTTTGATCTATGCTGAATTTGTTATGCCTGTGGGACCTCCAGGTGTCTCTGCAAGTCTCGTGTTAAAAGGATTCCTGAGCTGAAGACCTAGACCTTGGGGAATGTTTTCCTTGAAGGTGATGTTTGAAGGCATGGGAATGGATGAGCTCCCCCAGAGAAACTGAGATGAGGCCAAGGGCAGAGCCCTGGGGAATGTCAACATTGATTCCCACCTTGACTGCCCTTTATGGCCTCAGAGCCATGGCTCTTCTTCCAGGAAGCCTTCTTAACACTCAGCTCTTCCCTCTCTGATTCCTTCATCAGTGCTTCTCAAGCTCTGTGGTGAAAGACCTGTTTTATTTACAAACAGATGGACCCCAAAACAGCCGAAATAGCCAGCAGGTATTCACTGGAAAGTGTGGTGGGCTCATCTGGGAACAGCAGTGGAAACTGGATGAGTAGCACCACTGTCCTCTTCAAAAGTGAGTGCGTGCCAGCTGCACTTGGTAAGGCCATCAGGGGTTGGATCAGTCTAGGTCTTATCTACTCTAAAAGCTGCCCAGCCATGACTCTCTTCCAGAACAGAGTCCCACACTGAGGAGAAACTACTATCAAAATTGAGCAGAACAGGGGTAACAGGGAAAAGAGGAGGTCCATATAAAAGTGAGGGAGGGAACAGAACTGGAAAACCTATATATTTAACATCTTAACATACAAAAGCGTTTTGTGGGTGAATTTTCTCCTTGTGGGAGAAATGGTAGTATGCAAATGACTGTATGACCTAACAAAGTGGATGTAATCATTTAAAAATGGGGGAGAATGGGTATAGTATGAGCAAAACAGCTCTTAGTAATTAATAGAACAAGCAGACAGAAATCAGTAAGACCATAGGAAGAAGCAGCCATCTATAAGCCAAGGAGAGAGGCTTCAGAAGGAACCAACCCTGTAAATATCCTGATCTCAGCCTTTAACCCTTCAGAATTTTAAGAAAATAAATTTCTGTTGTATAAGTTGAAGAAAAAAGTCAGTGAAACTGTAAAAGACCATGATGTACCCAACTGACCAAAGAACATATGTAAATCACTGCACCTAGCTACTGGAGAATATACTTTTTTTCAAGCTCTCATGACACTTATGACAAAGTCATGACACTCCCCTGCCAAAAAAATGACCATAACCTGGGCCATAAATCAAATTTCAATTTATTTCAAAATATTGAAATCATAAGCATCATGTTTTCTAAACCAAATGCTATTATGCTAGAAATAAGTAACAGAATGATAACTGGAAAAGCCACATATATCTGAAACTTAAGAAATTCATTTTAAAATAAATATTGAGACAGGAAAAATCATAATCAAAGTAAGTGTGAACTGATAATGAAAGTAGTACAATTAAAAACTTATGTGAGAGAGCTAAAGCAAATGCATAACCTTAAACCTTTTTAATGAAGATCAATGGAAGTTAAGATTAGAAATGAATGACATAAAACAAACATGCAATAAGGAGAATCAACAAAGCTTGATCAAAACTAGTTCTAGTAAGGCTGATCCAGATAAATGAGAGAAGGCACAAATAACGAAGAACAAGAATGGGGGGAAACAAAGGTAATTTTATTATAGAATCTGGAGACTTAAAAAAAAAAAAGGAAATGCAGGCTCTAAAAGCAAAAGCAACAAAAACAAAAATAAATAAGTGCAAGTATATAAAACTAAAGAGCTTCTGCACAGCAAAGGGGAAAATTCAACAAAATGAAAAAGGAAGCCTATTGAATGGGATAAAATATTTGTAAATTATGTAATAATGGTAATGGGTTAATAGCCAACATATATAAAGAACTCATACAACTCAATGGCAAACAAAAACAACAAAAACCAAGCAATCGGATTTAAAAAATGGGCAGATGATCTGAGTAGATGTTTTTTTCCAAAGAAGACACAGATGTCCAAAATGTACAAGAAAAGATGCTCAGCATCACTAATCATCAGGAAAATGCAAATCAAAACTACAGTGAGCTATCACTTCACACCTGTTAGAAGTGGCAAGGATGTGGAGAAAAGGGAACCCTTGTGCACTGGTGGTGGGAATGTAAATTGGTGCAGCCACTGCAGAACACAGTATGGAGGTTCCTCAAAAAATTAAAAATAAAACTACCATACGATCCAGCAATTCCACTTCTGGGTATATATCCAAAGAAAATGAAAACACTAATTTGAAAAGATACATGCACCCCAAGTTCACTGCAGCATTATTTACAATAGCCAAGATATAGAAACAATCTGTGTCCATCGATGGGTGAATGGAGAAAGAAGATGTGGGGTGTGTGTGTGTGTGTATGGAATGGAATACTATTCAGCAATGAAAAAGAATGAAATCTTGCCATTTTCAACAACATGGCTAGGCCTTGAGGGCCTTATGCTAACTTAAATAAATCAGATGGAGAGAATCAAATACTATATGATCTCACTTATATGTGGAATCTAAAAAACAAACAGGCAAGAAATCCAAGTTCGTGGATACAGAGAACAGATTGGTGGCTACCTGAGGCAGAAGCTGTGGGGTGGATGAAATGAGTGAAGAGGGTCAAAAGGTGCAAACTTCCAGTTATAAAGTAAATCATGGGAATATAATATATAGCATGGTGACTATAGTTAATGCCATATTGCATATTTGAAAATTGCTAAAAGAGTAGATCTTAAAAGTCCTCATCACAAGAAAAAAAAATTTTTAAACTATGTATAGTAAAGGATGTTAACTAGACTTACTGTGGTTATCATTTTGTAATATGTACAAATATTGAACCATTATGCTGTAAACCCAAAACTACTATAATGTTATATGTCAATTATACCTCAATAAAAAGTTGGAAAATTAAAAAGAAAATGAGAGAATATGAATAAGTTTATGCCAGTACACTGGAAATGGATAGATTCCTCAAAAAAACAAAACAAAACAAAACAAAACTGAAACTAATACAATTAAAATAGAAAATCATAATAGGTCTAAATTTTCAAAGAAACTGATTCACAATTGAAACCACTCCACAATAAAAATGTCAAGTCAAGGTGGCTTCACTGCGAAATTCTGAAAAATAATAAGAAATTACTCCAATCATATTCAATTCTTTGAGAGAAAAGAAAAAGGTTAGCATAACACTGATACCAAACCCAAAAAGGAAACTATGAGAACATGTCAGGTCAGTTTGACTCATGAACATATATTATGTATCCTTAACAAAGTGGTAGCAAATTGAATCTAGAAATAAACTGTTAAGAGACAATTTTTAAAGAAAGCATAATTATTACTCTCATAATATTAAATATATACAAGTCAAAAATTTTTTAACTCATCAATTAATGAGGGAACCCATAAGCTAGTTAGTTCTCAGGAAAAGTAAAAAAAAGCATAATTTGGTATAAAAGAAGATATGAGGATATACTGTACACTACAAGGAGTATAGCCATTATTTTGCAATAACTTTAAATGAAGTATAACCTTTAAAAATTATAAATCACTATATTGTGCACCCATAACTTATACAATACAGTACAGCATCCACACTGCAGTTTTAAATAATCACACATAAATGCTGAAATTTACAAATAGATGATCAGTTGCCTTTTACCATAGTGGGTAGGAAGAAAAATCAGTTGTCCCTCTACTGGGCAGATTTAACTTACATGTCTACGGATAAGAATCATTTTGCATTGCTGTCAGTTATCTACAATTACAGAGTTGAAAATAGCTCAAAGGTACTTTAATGAAAGTACCCGTAAAATCAGGTTATCTAAAATTTAAAAATTCCTGGTTTTCTATTGAGAACACCAAGTATTCCTTTTGGCTCATTTCAAAGCCTGTCACAATTTTTTCCTGGCAATATAAAAAGGGTAACATATCATGGCCAAGTTGGGTTTATTCTAGGAATGCCAAATTGGTTTAACAATGTGACATCAATAGATGTGATTCATCACACTAATGGGTTAAGACAGAAAATCCTATGGACAGCTCAATAGATGCCGCAAAAAAATTCTGATGAAGTCTGGTATCCATTTTTGATTTGGGAAAAGAAAAGAAAATTCTACGCAACATTGTAAAATGATTATAACTCAATAAAAATGTTTAAAAATAAAATAAAATAAAAATAGCAAGGTAAAAGCAAAAGAAAAAAAAAAGAAGAAAAGAAAATTCTTAGCGAGCTAGGAACAGAAGGGAATTGCTTTAATCCTAGCGGATGGCTGCAGCACACTTACAGGCAACATTCATTTAATAGTAAGACATTGTTCCCCTCTTACAAATCAAGTGCTGTCTTGGTCTTGTCTTCTGAAAACGGGGTTGTATGTGGAACTGGGGAAACTGAGTCCACTACACAGCCAGGCTTGGATAGTAGCCCCAAGGAAACGGCAAAGTGTCCCTTTATGCAAAAGATCGTGTCTTCCTCACTGGTGATGATTCTTAAGGTCTTTCTCAGATACAGAGGAAGTAGGTTTGGTTAATTATACCCCACAGAGCACCTTCAGTGTTCTCTGCCGGTGTCTTTTCTGTGCAGGGTCACCACTGAGATGTGAGCAGTCCAGAGCCAGTGCTTTTACAAACCCAGTGTAAAAAAGGTACTTCTGAGGCCAAACAGAATCGCATACGTTAGCAGTATTTGATTCTCCAGGAAACATCTGAAGAGTGTGGTACTCTAGTGCTGAAGTGCTTACGTGCAGGGAATTCTGCCTGTATGAAGCAGAAAATAAAAAGAAACATTAAAGTGACTGCCATCAAAGGGCCAAATCAAAGAGACACAGCATTCCAGAGTCTGAGTGTTACCCACCCTGCAAAACAAATGGCTTTCATGACTGTCCAAGCTGGATCGCCATTGAGAATAGGGACACGTAAGGGCCTGCCCAGGATCCCTGGGTTGGCATACTTATGGGAGCAGCTTATTTATATGAGCGTTCTAATGACCCCTTGGGGGAGCTAATGTCTGCCCACTGGCACGGACTGCTGCCTCCAGGGCTCATGATGGCGTTGGGACACAATGGCCACCCCGTAGCTTTTCAGGTCAAGCTTGTAGGGGAGAGTCATCCAGGGGGTGAGGAGCCTGCCAGGCTCCTGACAGAGTCAAGGACCATGAGTGAGGGATTTGTAAGGAAGGCCTGGGGTTTAGCAGGGCCGCTCACATGAACTCTGGCCGTAGACCCTCAGGGAAAATATGTGAAGTTGGGGGGTGGGCGGTGGGGTAGATGGAATGATACACCGTAAAAGCAAATCAAATAAAGCAGTGTAAGAAGAACAAATAACCTGCGAATACATTTTTGTTGGGTTCATCAGGGGTTTTAGTGAGATGGAAAGAGGTCACTGCTCATCACTGAAATGAGGAGGCCAGGGCTGGGTCTGCACCTGCGGCCAGGAGGGCGTCCTGCCTGGAGGGAGAGTGCAAGGAGGCCAGGACCCCGAGGAGGCAAGGAGATGCTCCAGAACAACTGGGTGGTGCTGGGAGACAGGCTGGGAGGTCCTCAGTACATCTGAGGGCAGAGGGGCACCTCAGGGCTGGGGAGGCTGGCTTTGCTCTAGTCTGGCTTTATCGCCACCTCTGCTCCTGGGGAGTCACAAACACACACTCCTAGCACTCTCTCCCTTCATGCTCATTCACGCACTCCCCAGTTGCCCACACCCAGGTGCACAGTCATGCAGTGTGACCTCCTGGTACTTTTCCACTTTCCATACCATACATGTTTCTTCCAAGAGCAGGATGGGACAATGACATATTCCACACGTAGCCCTCTCCTTGAAGTAGGTGTGGATTTGCGAAGCCCTTTACACTTTTTTCACCCTCTCCCGCAGACTCTTAGAGTGATTCTTCGTACCCCTGCTACAGCAAACACAGCATCATATTCACTGATGACTTTGCTAGGAGCTTTCCGCTGGCTGGCCGGTGCATTACTCTGCTTCAAGTCCCCATTACCTAGCACGATGCCTAAATAGAGCAGACCCTCAGTAAAAGTTAAGCCAACGAAGAATGAATGAAGAGAGAAAGTGGGATCTGTACCTATCATGTAACGTCAATCTTTTGGAGTATTATTCATACCATAGGCATTGGTTTATGACATGAGCTTGCTATCCTGAAATGCTTAGGAATATTCCGCAGAAATCAGTCCCATGAGAGTCAATAAGAGGAGGATTCTTGGATCAAAGAAGTTTGGGAAACACCGCATTCCATGAGCTTCTTCAGCTGGAGTTCCTCAATGCACATGAGTACACTGGCACCTGATGGACCCGGAGGAGGTCTTGCGTGTCGAAAATGCCATCCCTCTCTCGGCCTCTGGTGTGAAATGATGACTGTAGGAAGAAGCATGAGTGAATGAAATACCAGACTGTAATAACAAAGTTGTTTTTGTCTCTTTGGTGGATTTATAGAAATTTCATTACGTTGATTAGAATTCATCCCCAAAATAATTTTTCCTAGATGACCTCATGAGTTCTATATTCCCTGATGTCTGGCATATCTGAATATGTATTTATCCACAACATCAAGAGTGAACCCTAATGTAAACTATGGACTTTGGTTGATAATAATGTGCCCATGTTGGTTCATCAATTGTACCAGATATGCCACACTGATGAGGGGAGGGGAGTATGTATGTGTGGGTGGGGAGGGCTATGTGCGAACTCCCTGTATTTTCTGCTCAATTCTGCTGTGAGCCTGAAACTGCTCCAAAAGAATAAAGTCTATTAAAAAAATAAAATAAAATAAAATGTATTTATCGTGCATGACGTTTGGTGCTGCATAAAATTCATGCATCGTTCTTCTCTCACTTGGAGGGTTTTGTAGACCCTGGAGATATTTGTAGACATTTTGCAGACATTCACTCACCTTCTAATAGCTTCAGTTGTTAAGGAGGAACCAGCTGTACTGAAAACGTAATTCTCATGCCAAAAGAGAGGGAGCACATTTTATTGTTTCATCGACTTCATTAATAGCAGAACCAGCAGGAAGACAAAAGGGCTGGGCTGGATTAAGGAACAAGAAATTTTCTCCAGCAACTCACTGTTAAATTCCTGTTCTCCTATTGCTTTGTTTTCAGGATGCGTTTTCCTAGTGTTTTGTTGAAGCAGGTCACACAAACGCTCGTTGGCTGGTAGAGAGATTGAGTGAGTAAGTCGCTTATTCACAGAGGGCCCTCAGGAGTTTGCCTTGTTCATGAAATGAAAAGAGACAAGTGCCATCTTCATGATGTAGTGCCGATGACTAGAGCTGTTAAATAGATGGCGTTTGACACTCTCTCCCAGACCATCTTTGGCAGGAGAAGCAGGCTGGCGATAAGGAATATACAGTCACCTCTCTGATTCCTGTTGCTGTTTGTATAAGGCATTTGGGGAAATCTCTGCGAAGTGAATCCTTCTGAACTTGGGAATTCTGTTTTGTTTAAGCCGCTTCTGTTGAAAACAGGGAAACCAAAGGTAGCTGGCTGAAAATAAGTCACGGTGTAGGTCAGCCCCAGGGTCCTGCTCTCCAGGTGTGCAGTTGCTCAGATATATTAGAGCCCCTCACCCTGTGTGTCCCAGAGCTGGAGCAGGTGCTGATGGTAGAAGGTGACTCTATGTTTCAGAGCCCTGTTCATCCTGCAGCCTGACCAGCGATGACTCCCTCATGGAGAATGACCAAACAGGAAACCAGAGAGACAGAGGGAGAACAGGGAGAGAGTGATCATCCTTGAGTCAAAATAGGAGCTCCCCAGGCCCTTACATAATACTGTTGCCCGGCTTGTACACCAGCCCAGTACACGGTGTCCTCTTTTGCAGGTTTGGTCTGTGTGTTCCTTTCCTTGATGGGAAGTAGGATCATGGCCATGCCCTTAAGTAGAAGTGGCTGTTCATGTTCCCACTGATAGGAGTGAGACTTGGAGGCCCGTTCAGCATAATACCTTTCCCTGGGCCAGAGACATTGTGATCCACCTGGAAGTCAAGCCATCCTTGTGTTCCAGGCTGTTTAGAAGGAAGTGTGGGTACCGGGCTCTGTAGGACCTGGCTGCTGAGAGCAGCTTTCATTTGTTTCTTTCTTGGTCCTACAGCAGCTTCCTTCTAACCCAGGGTCCCTTCAGATGGGGCAGATCAGCATGGGGCTGGGCATAGAAAAGGCCCATCACCTCTCTGTAATCCTCTAATTTTCCACATGAATTTCCTCTTCCAAAAAAATTCACCCCACCTGAGAAAAGAAAAAAAAAAGAAAAAAACCAGACCACAATATTAAAAGTTTATCATTGGGGTGATAATTTTCCTGTTTACCTCTTAATTAACCGTGGTCAAACATACTTCCAACTTCACCATTTTCATTTTGTATTGTCAGCGCTGAATGTATTTCCTGATTCCCAGAAACATTAGTTAAGTGGGTGATTAAATGAATGATATAAAAAAATACAATAAATACATGATACAAGATTGGGCAGCAGGGCTGGTTCATCCTAACTCTAAATGTTAGTTGAATGGCTGCTCTTTGGTAACCTGTAAGGGAGAGTGGCACCAGCCACCTTGGGGTGGGGCAAAGGGGCTGTGACCGCCCCCCCTCACAGCTGATCAGGGTCACAGCACAGCAGACATTCTCACTTATTGTCCCACCTGAAGCTCGAAGAAACAGCCGAGAGAGAGGTTTACTGGTCCTTCCTGGGGATGAGGACTCTAAGTCATGCGTCATTACAGCCAGAGCCAGTTGCCCTGGTTCTCCATCCGTCTGCTCAGGGCTCAGACTCAGCTCTCCGGTGGGGATCGGGGTCCCTCAGTTTTTCTGCTTGTTTCTGGAGCTGACAGTGAGCCTCCTATTGCACAGAAACCTCCTGTGTACACCAGTGATATACCTGACCGTAGCACTCAGCCCCAGAGCGCACAGAGCCCAGGGCACCGATCGTTTGGTTCAGGTGGCTCCTGTGGGACTGGAAGCCCCAAGTTCTCACCCCTTCAAACTGTCACCCCCACCTTCATTCAAGACCTGCCAAGAGTTACAGGCAGCTCCCAAGGTGAGAGGAATCTGCAAATGAGCTTTGAGAGGCTGGGCTGTGTCCTATTAAAGGAGGAAGGTGGGTTTTTTTGTTTTTTTTACTTTCAATGTTTCATTTATTTCAAAATCAATTTTATTGAAGCCAAAACAGTGGAATTAACTGTACATAATAAACTATTATATATACACACACATTTTAAGTATAAAGTTTATTTTGGCAGAGAGTGTTAAACAAAATTAAAATTGCATACATTCATAACATAACTCAACCTCCTTAAATCTGGTGTAAGTGTGACATTTTCTTGCTTTCCTGTGTTCTGCTAAATCACCATAACTTAAACTGCTTTAGAAAACTGATATGCTGAAATTTAATTTTACTGTTTCCACTTATGCTCTGATTCCAAACAAAGCAGGTCTTGCCTAGATCCTTTATAACCACCTCCAAATGCATTCCCACCACCTCCGCCATGCCCCCGCCACACGGCACCCGCATGTCCACACCAGCAGTCACTCTATGTGCCCGTCTTGGAGAGCCTGTCTCTAAAGGTCACCTCTGACAAGGTCACTCTACTCCCAGCCTGGCAGGGCTCCTCACCACGTAAGCGGTTAAATTGTATCATGTATCGTGGGGAGGCCACCTGTCTTCTGCATTGACCCAACCTTCTGCCTCCCGGGGAAAGAAACCAGTGGAAAGCAGAATCTCACATCTAGGTCTGGCAGCGGGGAGCTGGCAAACAAAGTCTGCTTTGAGGTCACCGAGTCAGCCTCTGAGACACACAAGGGCCGGCTTACCCTGGGCCCAAGCACCGAGGCAGGGGCAAGGCTGCGGGGACCCCAGGCCAGGACCAGCTGCCCACCGGGCCTCCAGCATCACTCAAGCCAAAGAATCTCCATGAACCAAGGCCATGCTCAGACTCTCACGGCGACATGCACAGCGGGCCAACAGCTTACAAGGCTTGGAGACAGACGGCTCTGGCATGCGGGGAGCCCCGGGCCCACGGGGGGCACCTCAACCTGGAGGGTCTCCGTGGAGGTCGTAGCTGCGGTGCGGCGCGGGGCGCAGCTCCCCGGCCCCGGGTCCCCTCCCGGAGCCGCGCGCGCTGCTGGCACTCAGCAGGTCGTAAATCACCGGCCCGCAGTGCCTTCAGCTGGGATAACTCCACAGCTGGAGGAATTTTCTTTTTTCCCCCCAAACTTAACACATCATAAAACATAGCCGTTTAGGGAATGAGAACAACCAGGAGGTGTTTTTGCCTCAGAGGCTGTGTCCCAGGGAAGCTTGGCAGGTGAGGTCTGGAGTCTGATACATCCCCACATGTGGTCAGCCTCGTCCACAAGCAGGAGAACTGCCGTTTCCACAGGTCCCCGGGCTCCTTCCGGACAGGCCGGCCGGCTGCTTGGCCAGGCCTAGGGTGCGGAAAGGCCATGGCTCGCTGTCCAGGGCCATGCTGGGTTTGTGACAGGCGGGCTTACCGTAAGCAAGTATAAGTTTGTCCTGGAATTCAGGCCTGAGTCTTCTCACCCCTTTTGGAGTCTGTCAGCACGCGACCCTGACTTCAGCTGGCCAGAGACAAGGCTGAGTCAAGAAGAGGGCTCACAGGGACCGGACAAAAGCTTGGTCAAGAGGGGAGTCTCTGCCAAGCCACAACTTCCATGTCATATCAAATCAAGATTCCCCAATGTGGGTACTGAAGACTTGACTTTCCCTCATTCCCTCATTCACTTATTCTCTTTTGCCTTTTTTGCTTTCATGCAATAAATAGTATTGAGCATTTCCTCCGTGTTAGGGGCAACCTAAGAAGCAGAAGTAGACATGGTGCCTGTGCACATGGGGCTTTCAGACCCTCCAGGAGATTAAAATGTCTATACCTTAAAAAATCTCATGATGACTATGAGAGGAGATGAGAGGTATGAAATGAAGCAGGGGCCTGGAGACCACACGGCAGAGGAATGGGACCTATTCTTAGGGTTCAGGGCCATGGGCCCCGGGAGCAGTGATGGCTGAGCTGAGATCTGCAGGGTGACTGGGAGTTCCTTTACTGAGGACGCAGCTGGGTGGCCAAGCAGAAGAGACAGAGCAGCCTGCAGCAGGCCCTGGTGCGGGGTTGCCAGCTGCAGGGTTGCCAGGGGGAGCCGGCTGTGTCCTGGGAACTGAGAGAAAACCAGCGCGGCTGGGCAAGTGAGGGTGGAGGCAAGGCCTGAGGGCAGGTGGGGCCAGGCTCAGGGGCTCTGATGGGAATCAGATGCCCGACAAATTTCCTCCTGGAAAGCAGGGCAGGGTTATCCGCTTGGAGTGAGGGGGAGTGTGGGTGATGGGAGATTTTAGGAGAAGAGAGGTTAGAGGTGGGTCATTTTGGAGGGCACGAGAGCCCTCTGACAAGGAAAAAAAAAGCTCTCTGACAAGGTAGATGTGAAAGGTAGGCCATTTGAGGTTTTGAGGAATGGATCCATGGTGCTTCTCTGTCCTTCCTATACATCTCTACATATATGTGCAGCTCAGACTTCATATATACGTGGTTACGTGTATAGATGTATGTGTGTGGTTATCTGTATTAGGTTTCATATATATTAAGATCATTATCTTCATATATGTATAATTTTTCAGTTGATCAAGTAGTGTGAGAAAAGGCATAGAGGTGAGAAACATGGCATTGGGTTCAGGAAACTGTAAGTTGATTAGCTTGACTGGAGCCAAGGGTGCAGGGGAAGGGATGGCTTAGCTTATGTGCCTGGTGGGGGGCGGGGTGGGAGGGGTACCAAAAGGAAGGAGCAGATGGGACATATTAGCGTCTCCGGACAAAGGTTACCTTTATTGGAGACTGGGGATGATTGCACGCCAGTTAAATAGGTGCCGGTCCAGGTGATGTGAGCTGATGTGACTCTGGGGATACAGGAGGACCCACCTGCTGAGACACAGCGCCCCCAGCCTCCCGAGAGCATTTCTCTCATACTAAACCATCAGTCCCACGAACCTGAGAAAAAAAGACCAAGTAAATTGCAAAAAACAAAAAACAAACAAAAAAACCCAACCTCCAAACTCCCTTTTCTTCTCCTTGGGAGGACTGTCTTTATTAAAAGTTCCTTGGTAGCTAAAGCTGGGTGCTGTAGTTCAGCAGAACTGAACTCTTTAACCCAGAGGCAAACCTGCTTATTCTGCCTAATGCCCATTAGCACCTCAGGAAGCTTGCATTCTCCGTAATATTTTATGGGAAACACTGGCTGAAATAACATGTTTCCCAGAGGCTTCCGTTCTCATTTAAATATGTTGCCAAGAAATAATACATCGGCACATTAACACACATACGTGACTCTGGAGGAATTCAAAAGAATCCAATCTGAGAGCATGCATGTTCAGCAGAGCGGCTGCCCCCACCCCCTGCTCCCACAGCTGGACCAGATAGGAAGACAGATGGGGGAGACACGCAAAAGGATGAAGGCAGCTGAGGAAGTGCTCGGGGTCAGGGAGTGGGGAGGACCCAGCCTGGGAAAGGGTGACTAAGATGTCTTCAGGAAACAGCACTGTAACAGGGGGCAGGGCTTGAGTGAACGCTGGTCTTTGATAGGTGGGACTAGGGGAGACAGGGCTCCAGGTGAAGGAAAGGATGGGAGTAAATGTGGTAACAGAAAGTTCAGGAGTGAAAGGGAGCCTGAGATTAAAATACAGATTCGTGGGGGGAAGGGTATAGACCAGTGGTAGAGCGCATGCTTAGCATCCATGAGGTCCTGGCTCCAATCCCCAGTATCTCCATTTAAACAAACAAACAAACAAGCCTAATTACCACCCCCGCCCCCCAGAAAGAGAACATAGATTCGGAATCAAAGTATTAGGTTCATCAAGGCAGCATAATAAGTGGAGGTCACATGGTGATGTGCAAATAGGTTCACACATTCCCTTTTCTCACACCCCTGAACAGTATAGCACATGCACCAGTGGCTCTGGCTCACTGAAGTGATCACTCTTACCTGGGAAGGTAAGAGGGGGGTGGGAGTGTAGCATCCTCCTCTTCAGTCTTGGAAAAGTCTCTCCAGTGACTTTCAGTGACCCCTGTATTGATTATCTTTTATCTTCTGTATGCTGATGCTTTGACACCTTGGGACCTTGCCTCCCCTTCCAGGATGAGCCAATTCCTGAAGATGGTAAACAGCTCATCCGAGAGTGTGCTCTTCAACTGCAAACCAACCAAACCAGAGCCCACACCCCAACCACCTCCTTTATTGGCTGTCACACTTCGGGCCACTGTCCACCTGCCCTAATCACCCAGGGCCACGTACCAGAAACATACCCCGTGCCCCAGAGCTACTGAAATTATTCAGACAAGCCAATCCTAAGCAAGCTCACCCTACCTTGCCTACTCACTCCCCTGGAGTCCACAATAAAGGCTTTTGCCCATGTTTTCCCCTCTTCCTCTGCTTCCTGTTGACCCTGGTGCTTCCCCTTGTGGCCCTCCATAGCGGGCAGTGCCCCCTGCTTCTAAGGATCTGTGGAAATAACTTCTTCTTTCATGACAATCATTTCCATGTCTGTGCGTCTCATCACACCTGATTAAAACAAACCCTAGGCACCCCTCCAACAGCCCCTATGGGTCAGCTGAGCAGGATAGTCCTGCTTGACACCTATCGCCCTACATAATTATTAATGATATTTCTTTCATTCTCTACAGCGGCCCAGTTTGGATGATGATAAGTTTTAAAGGGCCGGACCTGCCCATTGAGAATCACAGGGGAAATGGAGCAAAAGAGGAGGGTGGAGGGCAGAATCTTAGAGATTTGCAGGAAGGAAAGTGAGGATGGATGTGAGGTGGGAGGGGACATGGCACTTGTCACATCAGAGAAACTGAGACTTGGGGAGTCACAAGAGTAACACGCTGTGGAGAAAGAAGCCAAAGAGAAGCCACTGCACGTGATCTTCAGTGGGTGGGGAGGGCGGGGACACAATGCCTTCAGGCCAAGGGTGGACCGAGGACAAGGTGAGAACTGGTGATTGCAGGATTCACTATCTAACTTTATAATCATGAAGAGAAGCAGGGAAGGAGGTGGGCAGGAATCTGAAAGGCAACAAGCCTGAAGACATGGTTTATTTTAAGTGGATAAACTCAATTTTCACGAGTTTTGTGGAGGAAGAGAAGTCACGAGACAGAACACACATGGGGAGGGGATAGTCTCTTCAACAAATGGTGTGGGGAAAACGGGGTATCCACATGCAACAGAAGGAAAGTGGACCTCTATTTTACATCATAAACAAAAGTCAACTCAAAATAGATTAGAGTCTTAAATGCAAGACCTGAAACCATAAAACTTCTCACAGCAAATGTGGTGGAGGGAGGAAGCGTCTTGACATTGGTCTTGGCAATGACTCCTTGGACTTGATACCAAAAACATAGGAAACAAAACCAAAAGCAGACAAGTGGGATTAAGTCAAATTAAAAAGGAAAGGAAACGGCAAACAATCAACAGAGTGAAAAGGCATCCTATGGAACAGGAAAAAATATTTGCAAACCATCTACCTATCTAGTAAGGGGATAATATGCAAAATATATAAGAATCTCCTCCAACTCAATAGCAAAAACCCAAATAACCCAATTAGAAAGTGGGCCAAGGACTTGAGTAGACATTTCTCCAAAGAGGACACACAGATGGCCACCGGCTATATGAAAAGGTGCTCAACATCCCTAATCATCAGGAAAATGAAAATCAAGACCACAATAGGATATCACCTCACGCCTGATAGGATGGCTGTGATCAAAAACAAAGGATAACTACATGTCAGTGAGAAGGTGGGGAAATTGGAACACATACATTGTTGGTGGGAATGTAAATTGGTGCAGCCACTATGAAGAATGGCATGGAGGCTCCTCAAAAAATTAAACATAGAACTACTATGATCTGGGAATCCCAGGTCTGGGTGTGTATCCAAAAAGGTTGAAATCAGGATCTCTAAGAGATATCTGCACCCCCATGATCATTTTAGCGTCATTCACAATAGTCATGATATGGAAACAAACCAAATGTCTATCAACAGATGAATTACATATGTATATATTACTGAGTCTTAAAAAAGAGGAATCCTGCCATTTGTGACAACATGGGTGAACCTAGGGGACACTATATCAAGTGAAATAAGCCAGTCACAGAAAGACAAATACTGCACGACCCCCCACGGATGTGAGCTATCTAAAATAGCCAACCTCATAGAAGTGGAGAATAGAATGATTGTTGCCAGGGTCCGGGTGCAGGGGGGAAGGAGAAATTGTTTTTTAATGGATGAAGAATCTGCTATGCAAGGTGAATACATTCTAGGGATTTCGCTGTACAACTTAATACACAGTATCTGCAGTTAACAATACAGTACAGTATTGTACTGTTTAAAATATATTCAGAGGCTAGATCTCAAGCTGTGTTCTTACTGAAGAAAAAAGAACATGAGGGAATTTCCTTGGAAGTGATGTATATTTTTCGGGCCTTGGAGCCTTGGTTGTAGGGGTGGTGATCACAGGTGTACGCATATCTGCAAATGTGTCAAGATGTATAAATTAAACACGGGCACGCTTTGGTATATCAATTATACCTCAATAAAGCAAAATAAATTAAAAAAAGTGAAAAGACAGAAAAATGGAAAGAAGGCAGCAGGAAGGCGAGGGATCCAGAGTCCAGGGGGAAGAGTTTTTCTTGAAAAGAGAAAGGATATTTCACAATAAAGACCCATGGTGAAGGAGCAGCGCCGGGGGGAGCGGGGAGACGGGGAGAGGGTGCAGCTCAGGGGGAGACCGTGTGCTTAGCATGCACGAGGTCCTGGGTTCAATCCCCAGTACTTCCATGAACATAAATAAATAAATAAACCTAAGCACACATTCCCCCCCCTCCGCCCCCGAGGCATTCTGAGGCAAAGGGGAGAGAAGGTAAGAACATCATTATCAGATGAAATGCTCGATAAATTATGATGTGCATTCATCCCCTACGCGTCCAGGAAGTGGAGATGGGTTTGTGGACTTGGGGAAAGATTGGGAACAGTCACTGGGGGAAATCTGCTGGAAGGTCAGCGAGGGATGAAGACCTGGGCTGTGAGGGGCCAGCGGAGGTTAGCAAGGACTGGCTTCTCAACCAGCTCCGCAGCCGCCCCCTCCCTGCTGCAGGGGCCGGGAGCTGGGAGGGGAAGTCAGTGCTGGCTTCTCCGTGCTGGTGCCTGGCGAGGCAGGAATGGAAAAATGTCGGGGAGCAGGGGATGGCACAGACTTGCAGCTACACGTGAGGATAGCGTTCAAAATGATTTCAGGAGGAACTTGCAGGATGAGTAAAAGGGGGGGGGGATCTTTATGGGGAGAAACAGCAGGTACACCAGGACTGGGGAGAGAGAGAACAGTGGGCAGATTTCAGTCAATCCGGGTGTGAATGAAAAACAGTGCAGCCCTATCAGTAAACATAGGAGGCTGTGGCCATCAAATCATCATCCACCACCGCCCCCGACGGTGGGTGAAGGGAACTCAGGATGGAGACAAGCAGGCAGCCGGGCCTCTGCAGCCACCCACAACGGTGCCCCAGAGGGAACTCAGGATGGGAAAGTACAGGGTACTGGCCCTGGACAGCCAGGTGCAGATCAAAGGGATGATTTCAATGAGCCCAGACTTTTGCATCTTCCCATACAAAGAAAGTCGCTAATTCCTTAACTTGATGTATATGGTTTCCTTTCATTAACAGTAATCTTTTGATGCTCCTACTTCCTGGTCTTTGCTACAAAAATTCCTGTATATCCTGGCTTCTCCTTTACCTGGCTGGAACAGTCTCTTGGAGCCATCAGAGAGGCTGTCTCCTGGTCTCGAGTCCTTAGGAAGTCTGCCGAATAAAACGTAACTCTCAGCTTTTAGGTTGTGCATTTTATTTCAGTCGACAAGGGCCACATCAGAGGGACTGGAGATGGAGTGATCCTTGAGGGATGTTTGAGATTCCATGCTCGCCTTAGTTTCCTCCATCCCAACGGGTCCCCTGCTGGCCAGTTTCATTCTCTGAAAATGCAGGTAGCCCTCACTTTGCATGGCTCTGATATGCTTGAATATCAGGTGCCTGCTTTCAAGATTTTTCCTTTTCTTTAGTTTTCAGGTGTGTTCCTTTGGGAACCCTCTCAAGTATAAGAGCGCCACCCCACCCCACCCCACCCCCCCGCCCTGTGCCCCATTTCTTGAAGTAAAAGGCTTGGCTTCAGGCCTTTCCTGAGTCTCAAAAGGCTGGCTCCAGACTTAATGATTAGGAAATTGTAAACATGTAGTAACAAAGAATACCTGTTGGGTTGGCAAACTGGTAATGATTTAAACAACACATTAGCCATATAGCATGGAATCTATAACATACATCAAACTATAATACACTTTATTATCAAAATTAAAGGTAGTGAGACAGGATGGAAGAGGGGCAGGGCACAGCCACTCAAGGAATGACAGCAATTTAACACCAAAATGGTGGAAGATTCACCAAAATAGTGGAAGATTCAACTCTTAGTTGGCCTTAAGGATTAAGAAGTTTGACTTCTAGTAGACCTTGAACTTCATTATATGCTCATTGTAACAGCGTGATAAATAACATGCCTGCAGGCACTGTAACAGTCCCAAGGCTAACCGCAAAAGGCCAAAGAACGGGCATGGCCCAGTTCCTGGGAATCCCAGCCTCTTCCCCAGGGTGGCTGGAATGGTCTCACCTATAGGCGTATGAAGCTACTGAGCCCATAAAAACTGACAACACCATGCCTAGTGGCCCTTTTCTCACTCCCTCCTCTTCGGAGACGGCCCGTACTCTGTCTGTGGAGTGTGTACCTTCTTTTACTCTAACCTGAGTACCCAATTCCCACACCTCTTTCCTTGCCTTTCTCTTGCCTTGCACTCTATGCAGTATGTACCTCTCTAAGTAAATCTACCTTTACTCAAAGGTGGCTCGCACTTGAATTCTTTCCTGCGCGAAGCCAAGGACCCACACCTGGCGGGGCAGGTCCCAGGGGCTCAACCGAGACCTGGGACGCGGCCCTCCTCACGCCCAACATCCGTTTTCCTGCATCAGTAGCATTTTTTTTTTCTGAAGATAACAGGTAAAACTGACCTCAGACACAAATAACAAATTAAGGACAAGGGCTCCCTGGGTGGCTGTGAAGTCTGGCCAGGTCCTTGTTACACTTGGGAGGAGGGATAGAGGTGGTGGGTGATGGAGAGTATTCTCAGCTCCCAGAAAAAGGTAAAATTAGGGATGGAGGCTGGAATGGCCAGGGTCACAAGTGCAAGAACAGAAACATAATAATTACTTCAAAACCTTAAAGGAAGCAAAACTTGCCTGTGCAGGAAAAATGAAAATAAAAAGAGAGGCAATGGAAAAGTATGGAGAACAGAAACTAGAAAATAAAATAGCTGAAGTAAGTCCAAATATATCAGTAATCACAAAAAAAGGAAGCAGATTCCCTTGTTGATTAAAAGACAGATATTGTCAGATTAAAAATTTGAACAATCCATCAATACGCCGCTTAAAAGGGACACTACTGAAATAAAATCATCCAGAAAAACCAAAGGAGAGCAAAAAAAAAAAAAAAAAAAGAAAGAAAAGGAAAGAAAAGAAGCAGGCACATGCAAACCTAAATAATGATGGTGAAACAATATTAATAACAGGTAAAACATGATTTAAGGCAAACACACCATTCCAAAAGGAACAATCTGCAATTATACGTACTTAACAACGTAGGCCTGGAATTTCAAAAACAACATTGTTTCAACAAGCATCAAGCAAAATCCAACAGAATTATAAGAAATTGCAAAGCTATAACCATAATGGGAGATTTTAATTTACTTTTGCATAAACAGATAAGACAATTAGTAAGGAAATGGAGAATCCAAACCATGCGTCCCTGCTCGCTCTGATAAGTAAACACACAACCGTGCAGTCAAGGCAGTTTTCTCAATCGTCTGCTACACATCCAGGCTGGTGCTTCTGCCTGATGGGGACAGCATCACTGGTAATAGAAGACAAAAATCATTGTCTGTCCTTAAAAACCCAAGAATTAATGGCAGTGACAGGAAGTAATTAGAAACTCCCCTGGGTGGTACGTTCTGTGTTAGCGCTCTGAGCCTTGCGATTCCCATCTGGAAAATGGGCATGGGACACGCTGTGTTGTCTGCTTCCTGGGGGTACATACAGCCTGGTGCATGGAGGGGACCAAGCACAAGGAGGGGGCAGGGGAAAGGGGCTTTGAGCACATTAAGTGCCATCCATATACCAGCATGAGGGTCTCCTTGTGGATTCAGACCAGAAAGATGCCGGGTTCAGAGAAGGTAAGAGGCAAATCATGGCTGGGTTAGTTAGACAGGGAGCAGAGTAAACCCAGCTGCATGAAGAGTCTGAAACTGGTCCTTCGGGGGAAAATGCTGGTCTGAACAGGGAGCTATTATTATCCTGGAAATGAGGGAATTGAGAATGTCCAGGTCATTAGAGTCCAGCTAATTAAGGCTGGGCTTAGCCACCCTAACAGGACGTCTGGAAGCCTGATAGCTGGAGACCAGCAGACCTGATCCTACCATCCCCTGGTCCCTAGATCTGGAGGTGCTGCTGGATCGAGACACTTGGCCAGGGGACATAAGGCCCTCCATCCTGCGCCCACGTTTGGACTCGTGATGGGTGGAACCACATACTCACAAGAGCAGGCTCAGGGGCCCTGGCCTGGGCTGTCGACTCCCACCCCAGCCTATGCCTGAAGGCCTACGTGTCACGCCATTTGCAACGAGGACAGGAAAGATACTTTCAGGGAAGGAGGAGTCTGGAAGCAAAAATAATGGGGTCGTATTAATTATCTATTGTCGAGCTACAAATTTAGCAACTTAACACCCAGTTATCATGTCATGATTCTATAGGTTGGAGGTCTAGGTGAACTCCACCGGGCCAGCTGTCTCCCACCAGCCAGAGAAAACTGAGTTTAGAGGACTCAGGTGATTGAGTTAGGTCTAATGAGGCCCATCCAAAGTCAAGGCCACCAGATTAGTAGCCTGAATGCCATCTGCAAAGTCCCTTTGTCATATACGTAACTCCATCAAGGGTGAATATGACATTGCATTGTATTCACAAGTCTTACCTGCGCTCAAGAGAAGGAGTTTGTACAGAGGCATGAGTCTTCAGGGATCATCCTGGCCTTGGGCCCCTCCCACAGGGCTGGGAGGTGAAACGCAGTCAGGACAGGCCCGAAAGGAGCTCCCTGCCTGCGGTGAGATGGGGAGTTAGCTGGGGGGGGGCGGTATTCTCACCACGTGGGGACTCCAGAAGAGGGTGGACCTTGGTGTTGGCTGAGCTGTGCTCATCACGTTGCTGTACCAGCTCCTTAAAGTCATCCCAAACCTACTGGCTTAAAGATCAGCATTTATGTCACTCGGGACCCTGCAGTGTGGGCTGGGATAGGACTCAGCAGGGAGGCATCAGCTGGGGCAGCTGGACTCAGGGCTGAGGGTCTGCTTCTCAGATGACTCACTTCACAGCTGGTTGCGGGGGCTTGGCTTGGCTGGAGCTGAAGGCCGGGGCCTGGGTGCCTCTCCATGCGGCCCCTCCGCACAGGCGAACTCAGAGAATGGGGACTGCGTTCCAAGAGCAACGTCCTGAGGAGTGGGAAGTGGAGGCGGCCAGTTCCTTACTGCCCACCTCCAGGAACTGGCACAGCATCCCATCTGCTGGGTTCTCTTGGCTAAGCGGTCCCTGGTCCAGCCTCAAAGGGAGAGGGCAGAAACCCCATCTCTTAGTGCCAGGAATGTTGCAAGAATTTGGGGACCAGAGAGTTAAAGTACTGCCATCTGTGCTGTGTGATTTTGCCAAGGACCCTGAACCTCACCTAGCAAGTAAGACAAATGTTTTCTTCTCTTGCTGTGGGCAGGGGGCTAGAGCTGGCAGAATCCGGGCCTCAGAGATGAGTTCTCTACACTTGGGGGGACCTGGGTGCCTGATCCGAGGGGTGGCAGGAGAACAGAGGTTTGGCCAGCCTCACCCAGGGGCAGAACCAACAGCCCACCTCGAGCATGGCTCCCAGGGCCCATCCTGGAGAGCCAGGTCCTGGGATCCTCGCAGTGAGATGGCAGATCACATGCCAGTGGGGAAGCAGCAGGGGAGGGAAGTGGAGGCTCCCCCATCTTTAGCCAGGAGGATAGATGGAAGGACTTAGAGGTGCCTGGAAGGGGCTGAGGAAGCAGGAGCCTGGCAGGTGCAGGTGGCAGCCGGGTGCCTCCCTGGGCTCACTGTGACAAAGGTGGAGCCGAGTTGCCATTGGGGCTGTTAGCACCCGGTCCAGAGAACACCCAGCAGACCATCCGCCTGCTGGAGCCCGGGCCCTGTCCTGGTCCAGAAGAGGGTCCTGCTCCCTCCAATAAAGGCTGGGGTCAAGGGCTTCTGTGGCTGGAGATGATCACCCGACCTCCCACGCAATGGAGGGAAGCCCAGGCTGACGCTATCAGACCTGCTCTCCAGATGGCTGGCTGCCGGGTCCTGGTTCTCTGGAGGGATCAGGCCATGTTCCAGTCTGGGAAGGCCTGGGCTCTCCGTCGACCTCCAGACTCCAAACAGAGCCCGGCTGAGGGTTTTCCATCACACCACCCTGTTTGGGGGAGCCACACGCCAAGCCAGCCTTCTATGTGAAAAGGAGAAAGGAAACTGGTGTTAAGTCTCTCTTTCATGCCAGATGCTGTGCTAAGCTTGTCCTGTGATCCAATCCCTATTTTATAGCAGGGAAATGGGCTCAAAGAGGCAAAGGAAAGGCCCAGGTGTTAGTTACCTACGGCCACATAATGAATTACTCCAAATTTGATGGCTTCAGACAACATTTATCACCTCACAGTTTCTGTGGGTCAGGAGTCCAGGTGTGGCTGAGCTGATATCCTGGCTCAGGTCTCCCAGGGGCTGTGGTCTCCTCTCAAGACTCAACTGGGGAGGGTCTGCTTCCAAGCTCCCCCAGTGATGATGGTGCCATTCAGTTACTTGCTACTCGCTGGCTGAGGCCTCTCTGGTGAGGTTCCTAGTCAAGTGGGCCTCTCCATAAGGCAGCTCCCAGCACGGCGGCCGGCTTCCTTCAGAATAAGCGGGCAAGCAAGAGACAGAACGGACAGAACCCAGAATCTTTTCTGAATCTAATTTTGGAAGTGACATAGCATCACTTTTGCCATATTCTGTTCACTAGAAGCAATTCGCTCGGGGAAGCCCACATTCAAGCCCACATTCTGGTGGGATTACACCAGACTGGGGGATCGGGCCACCTGCAGGATCCTGGAGGGCAGATTTGACCCCATTTGTCTCTGACTGCAGCATCTGTGTCCCAAACCCCACCCACCACCCACGCTCAGATTCAGTTTCACAATGCTGCACACACACATATATACACACTCACAGACACACAACACATAACACACACATGCACACACTCCCACACTTCACTGCTGGGAGGAGACTGAGGACAGGGTCAATACAATGACTATCGGGAACTGGGGCTTTGAAGTCACTTAGAAAATCATCTTAGGACAAAAAAACAGGATTGTGGGTCAAGTTGATTCTGTTTCAGATAAAATCCTAGTTCAAGAAGGAAGTTCCAGGATCCAGACCAACCATTTCAGAAAATGGAATAATCTGTGGAGCTCAGAGCAGCAAAGGCATCGGCTGTGCAGCCTGGAGTCTGGAGTTCCTCCCTGGCTGGGTGGGCTTGGATCCGTCACCATTCCTGTGATGGTGACACCTACCTCACAGCTTGAAGCCGGGCACGGACTGGGCCCTTAGCAAACGTGACCTCACCCTGTTTCCTTTTCAGACGATTTGGCTGCCCTCCCACAGCCACAGAATCAGTTTTTGGAAAGAGAAAGGAACCAACGTTTTATGGCTGTGGATGGCCAGTTCCAAGACAAGCCCCAGCGAGGAGGACGCCGGGAAACGTTTGTGTGCGGGTGCAGGTGTGGGTAGGGGCTGTGATAAGTGTTCACGATGATGTGTATGCTTGTGTGTGTCTGTCTGTGTGTCTGTGGGAGGGGAGAGAGAGGACACCCACCGCATAAATCTGCATCCTGATTCACGGTGCCCACTATGTCCACTAGGTGGCGCTGCCGGCCCGTGCAGCCGCACATCAGTGCCAGCGGCGGCTGGGTCCTGGGAGGCAGGTTCCCCTGACTTCCACTCACCCGTTCTCAGCTGCTGAACCTGTGACCCCTACTGTGTTCTGAGTAGGAAGTCCGTGGCCAGCAGATGAGCCTCAGCTGTAAGTCACGGCCATCAGACTGAATCCTATTTGAGCATGGGCTTAACATTCCACTTCCTAGGGCTGCACTTGTTAATTGCAGGGAGGAAGGGAAGCCTTCATTTGCCCCATGCAGAGCACTTTACACACGTCACTGCTTTGGATCTTCACAACCACCAGTCAAGGGAGGAAGCTGAGGATCAGAGAGGTTCAGCAACGGCCCAGGGTCACACAGCCTGGAGGTGAAGGAAACCAGGCCTGCCTCCAGAGCCCACTCTCTCTGCGTGGCACCGCCTGGACCCTGCCCCCGACTTGGTGGAGGAGGCTGTGCTGGGCACAGGGAACTTATGAGTGAATCAGGGACCATGGACTGAGAGAAGACTGAGGCCAGATGGGGCCAGGCTCCTGCAATCGGAGCTTTGCTCCTCTCCTGACAGCTGGGGTGGGGGTTCCTGTGGGGCCTGTGAGCCCAGAGCAGTAAGAGCTTCGGAGATGGCCATTAATGACCTCGTTCCTTAAGAAGTCATGGGCCAGCCTGGGGCCGCCCAGCCTGATCCCATAGCTCCTAGCTTCCCCCACAATGGCTGCCTCCATGTGCACCAAACACACTTACACTGACAATTCCGGAGCCCTGGCTGGAGGGTTCCCATAGGGGTGCCTCGGGGCACCCTGGGATGCAGACGCAACGGAGCTGGGAAGGAAGCCTCTGATGAGTTTCCAGGGGCGGAGGGAGAGGGGGAGGGGCAGGCTGGTCAGCCCATCTTTCTGAAGGCTCCACAGTCCCCCAGTTAGGGAATCCAGGTCTCCCCTGTGTTCCCTGAAGTAAGCAAAGGTGGCCCAATGGGGAAGGATGACCAGGGCCCAGCCCTGGCCAGAACAGGCACTGGGTGGGTGGGGGGGTGGCGGGGGAGGGAACACCTGATGTGCCTTCACCTCTCAGCCAGGTGCGCTGGGCAGGTTGCCAGGCTGAATCCTGAGAGGAACCTGCTGATGGAGTCTCCGTACCCCAAGGAGGGACAGCACAGCCAGGGTGGTGAGGGTGCCCCCCAGGCTCACAGGGCCATCCTGTGATGGCATCCTGCCCTGGGGGAGGGTGAGAGCCCGGCAGGGGCTCAGGCCTCCATGGGAGGGTCTCCCTCCAGGCCTGGCCCAGCTGCCCCTGCTCAGTCTCCCCTTTCCTCATCCTCAGCCTGTCTGCAAGGAAGCTGCCACGGCCGCTCTCTCTCCCGGCCTTCTGCGTCCCCAAGGCCAGTCACACAGCCCCAAACGGGACGGACGGGACGCCTGGAGGGCCCTCCGCCCACCCACCCCACCAGTCACTCGACCAGCTATGCCTTGAAACACGTGAAATCATTCCCCTCTGCTCCCCACTGCTCCACCTGAACTGGGGAAGTCTCCCCGTAGTCAGTCTCCTGCCTCCAGAGCCACCCACCTCAGGCTTCACTGCCCACTTCCACTCAAGAAGTGTTCAGTGAGAACCTTTCCAGAAGCCGTGCTCTGGGTTCCCACAGGGAACGATTCCCACACAATAGCAAAGTGGCCCTTCGTGGGTGACATCCCTACTCCCAGGGCTCCTCGTCGCTTAGACTCTAGGGTGGTGGTGCCTTAGCCCGACTTTCTAGGCCCCCAAGGCCCAGGCCCTTTGGCCTCTGTCTGCCTCTGCAGCCTGCGCCCCACCCCAGCATCCCAGAGCCTGGGCTGCCTGTGCCTGAACTGAGAGCCACAGCGGGGCTCCCCCCTCCGCTCCAGGCAGGCCTTGCCGGCGGGGGAGGGATGGAAGCTTGCAGGCTGACGGTGGAGCTGGAGGGTCACACTGTAAGGAAAGGAGGCCACTACATTTGTCCCTGGGGCCCCAGGGTATAATGCAATACGTATTTGTCTTTATCCCTGGTTCCCGGCACAGAGCTCTGAAAACCCTTGGAATTTCCTGAGTGATGGGAGTACCTTTTGTTCCTCATCAGAAGCCCCTGGACCATACCTGAGTGTATGTCTCACAGACACCTGTGGACCATGGCGGGCCTTCAGAGAGTTTCAAGGGAGGGGCAGCCACCAGAAAGCCAAGCATGAGATTAGAAGGTTGGAACCTTCAGCCCCACCTGTTTCTGACCTCCCAGGAGAGGAGCTGGGCTGGAGGTTGTGACCAGTGATGGAATCCATCCTGCTCTGTAATGAAACGCCAGGAAAAGATCCTGGAACAAGGCGGCCTGAAGAGCTTCTGGGTTGGTGACCACATGGATGTGCCGGGACGGGGCCCTGGATCCTCTGGCCCCACCCCCAGACTGCAACCTATGCGCTTCATCTGGGTGTTCATTTGTGTCCTTCATAATGAACTGTACTCGTAAGTATAGGCTTTTCCCAAATTCTGTATGTTGTGCTAGCAAATTATCACACCTTGGGAGGTAGTTCATGGGAACCCCGAAATGTGTCGGTGACTGAGCAGAAGTGTGGGTGCCTGAGGACACCTGCCACCTGGGGCCCGGCGTCTGAAACGGAGGCAGTCCTGTGGGACTAAGCTCTTACCCTGCGGGGTCTGGCCTGACTCCGGGCAGCTCTTGTCAGAACTGAATTGAACTGTAGGACACCCCAGTGTCCTACGTTGTCAGTGTGGAGAGCTGGTGTTGGAATGCTGCAGCCTTTTCTCCAAGCCCACCTCCTCCATTTTCCCCTCCACAGTGATGTTCCAGGCACATCATCACTGTGGTCCAGCTCCCATCCTGTGGTTCCCAACTGTGGTCCAGTTCACCTGAGGCAAGGTGAACTCCTGAGTCCTGGAAGAAGCAAGAAGCCCAGGGCATTGTGGGAGTAGCAGATGCAAACTGCTAAATATAGAACAGAGTCACAACAAGGTCTACTGTATAGCACAGGGAACTATCTTCAATAACCTGTAATAGCCTGTAATAAAGAATATGAACACAAACATATAGTTGTATAACTGAATCACTATGCTGTACACCAGAAACTAACATGACATTGTAAATCAACTATACTTCAACTGAAAAAAAAAAAATGAAAAAAGATGCACAGGACAGCACATCCCTCTGGGACAGAGCCCCTGGGGAGGCGGGAGAGCGGCTGGAACAGCCCCCTTGGGGGGGACTTCCTTTACCCAAGGATCAGCACTAAATCTCAAGCCAGGGAAACAGCTCTCACTGCGACTGTGGTCTAGCCCCGCAGGGGACCTGCAGCTGTGGATGCAGCTGTCATCCCCAGCCTCCACCCCGGCCCCACCCTGCACATCCTCCATCAAGTCTGAAGTCCCAGGGGAGCTTGCAGTGCCCCGAAGTGGGGATGGGAAGGTAGCATTAATATCCGGGGTTCAGGACGGGAGTGCTGTCTGGAAGACGTGGCTCAAATCCACCCCTTCTTGGTTTTCTTAATGAACCATCAGAATTTCCAGAAGCTCACTGAGTATGGGGAGTCAGGGCTGGGCTACGTGATATTCGGAGATGCCCAGAGGGACTGGAGCTGAGAGGTCCTCCCCAGGTGCAGGCACTGGCCCAGCCCTCAGGGGCCAACACCCCTGGACCTCTTGCCTGGAGCCCTTCGCGGTGCCTCCTCAGATGGACTCTCCACCTGCTGGCCGTGGCTCCTGAGCATCTGGATTCACTTTCTAGGGCTGCTGCTACCAAGCATCCCAGACTGAGGGGCTCACACCCCAGACATCTTTTGTCTCACAGTCCCAAGGGCTGGGAGCCCAAGACCAGGGTATCAGCAGGGCTGGCTTCTTCTCAGCTTGTGGGTGATCATCTCCTCCCGGTGTCCTCACATCGTCTTCCCTCTGTGCGTGAACACGTCTGTGCTCAAATTGCCTCTTCTTACAAAGACAGCAGCCACACTGGATTGGAACCCAACCTTGAGGCTTTGCTAACTCAATCACGTCTTTAAAGATCTTATTTTCAAATACAGTTACATTCTGAGGTTCTGGGCTTTGGGGCTTCAACATGTGAATTTGGGGGTGACCTGGCTTAGCCCATAAACACATCCTGAGAGAGAAATGGATCTCAGGGACTCGGGGAGCAGTCTCTCTTTAAAGCAGGGTTGGAATTCCCCCTTTTCAGCTGGTAGGTCTGAAGGGAGGCGGATGTGACCACAGGGTGACCAGCAGCTCGCCCCTGGATCAGCTTCTGATGACCACGGAGGGGCCGTAGTTAAGCGCAATGGGATAACAGGTGCTACTTCAGTTAGTTCTACTGTTTCAAAGATGAGTGTGCACCAGTCCAGGGCTCAGGACTCACGGTGGGTGAAGATGGGGACCTTGGTGGCCGGCGTGGCCGTGCTGGGCAGTGGGGTCTTCTTTATACTGCTCTTGACTCTGGAAGGCGTGGAATCTCCACAATTGCTACTTGGCCAATTATAGGCTGGCCCACTGCAAATCCTTCTCTAGCATTTTCTGGGTCTTTCGCATCCTGTTTTCCATTCTCCGAACTCCCTCCATGAGAAGGCACATGCTCTGAGCATTTGAGAGCTCAGAGGCTTGCTGGCTTTTGTCAGGCGATCTTGGCAGTGGCCTGGGAACAGGACATGGTAGCAGGAATCAGGGCTATTGGAAAATCACAAAAACATGTGTTTTGATGATGTTGTAAGCTCTCCAGTCTATAAAGACTCCCAAATGATGTAACAGGAATGCTGTCACAGATCCCGGGCCCAGGCTTTCCAACTCCCACCTCTGTTCCTGGGAAAGATACTGACTCCTCCAGGCACACAGCGATCCTGG
Organism: Camelus dromedarius; assembly: GCF_036321535.1. Classification (NCBI taxonomy): domain Eukaryota; kingdom Metazoa; phylum Chordata; class Mammalia; order Artiodactyla; family Camelidae; genus Camelus; species Camelus dromedarius. The sequence goes on from NC_087443.1 coordinate 20,682,153, forward strand.
AGAGAAACTTCAGACAGGTCCTTTGGACCATGGTGGAGAGCATGATGTAGATTTGTCTCTTTTAACTTATTCAGAAATTCCACCCGAGATTACTCACACACATGAGAGCTGATCAACAGAGTCCTCATGATTGGCTGTAAAGTCTCAGCTGGGCGGCGTGTATGCAGCATAGTCATTCATGCACTGATTCAGCTGACGTTGACCGAGTCCCGTCTGAGTGCTCAGGGAAGCCCCGTAGCAGTGGTTTTCTAAATGCTGCCCCCAGACGAGCAGCATCTCCATAATTTTATTTTATTTATTATTATTTTTGTGAGGCAAGGAGTCAGCAAAGTTTTTATTCTGAGATCTATTTATTCTGAGACAAATGACTGTTTGACATCATTGCCACTTTTCTTAAGCACTGAATGATCTGGACTATACTGTACATCTCGGTCAGTCATTTGATATAGAAGGAACCTCCCCATCCTGTCTAGCATTAAGAACCAGAGGGAAAATAATGACAGAAATTTATTAAGACAAATACAGTTAAAAGGTATGGAATAACCTTGTGCAGATCAACAGTGGTCTGTGAGACGCTTAATCCTAGAGGAAATTCAGATACAAATTTTGAGTAGAAGAGACATTGTGTCTCACCATCACTGCCTACAGGGAAAGAATAACTTTTTCAATGCCTATTGAAGGCAGCCTTAATAACCTGCCCTCCCCTTTTGCACAGGCGGACCTGGTATCTTATTATGCTTGATAACTCCACACCTGACACAAGACTGTGTCCATGCTTGACGTTCAACAAATATTAATCTCATGAGGGAAGTAATATTCAACATAACAAAATATACCCAAACTATACTGAAGAAAAACTAAGGTTTGAAAGTTACTGTATAAAAGGAATGTTTCCAGCATCTAAAAAAATCCATTCCCACATATAACCACCACATATTAAATATGATTTTTTATCACCATTATGAAGAGTGGAAGCTGGAAATGCAAACTCACAGGCCCTACCCAGTTTCACTCATCAGAAACCCTGGGTGGGGGTCCCCAGGGCTGTGCTTTCACAAGCCCTCACCACTGATTCTGATGCGCCCTCAAGTTTGAGAGCCACTGCTTTACCGTATGTTCAAAACTGGGGATGGAGGACCACGGCGGTCACAGGGAAGTAAAAAGAGTGTTGAGAGTGCAGGAGGGAACGGCAGCGAGGTAGGGAGGCAAGCAAAAGCCAGGTTAGGCTTTGTTTTCCTTGAAATGGATGGGGAACCACTGAAACATAGAGGGGACCATGAGCACTGATGTCTGTGCTGGACATTTAGAAAGATCTTCTCAAGAACTGTGTTGCAGGTGGACTGGGAAGGGATTCAAGTTAGGATTAGACCAATCAGGAGGCTGGTGTAAGAATAGTCCAGACAAAAGATGATGTGGGTGAATTAGGGAAACATGATGGGGAGGGCAGCGGGTGGCTGGCTTTGAGAAAAATTAGGAAAATTGGTGGGGTAGACATCTCAAATGAGTCCCAGGTTTCTGGCGTGAGGACTGGGTGGTGGTGATGTCATTCTTTGGCGCAAGGAACAGGAGTGAGTGTGGAAGAATCGGTCATGAGTTCAGTTTGGGATGTGGTGAGTCTGAGCTGCCCTTGGAACTTTCCGATCGAAAGGCAGTTCCGGCACCAGAGGAGATGGGGCTGGGGATGTAGAGGGCAGTGGGGAGGGCTTCCTGGGGAGCATCAGGGATAAGCAGAGGGGGGCCCAGGCCCAGCCTTATATAAGCACAGCCCTGGAGACCGTTGCCTTTCGCTGAAGCCACTCTGGCTTGAGCACAGGGATGTGAAAGGATCAGGGACATCACTTGCGGAGGTGGGCGAGCAAGGCTCTGTCGCTCCATTGAGTGGGGCCGAGGGGAAGGCAGTGGTTCAATGGGAGTCGGGGCAGTGACGCTCCTGGAAGGGGGCTCCCCCTGCTTGCTGCACCCAGAGAGGTAGAACCACTGGAATGAGGGCACGGGGGCTCCTCCGGGCTGCTCATATCCCACAAGGTGGTGTTTCTAAAAAGCCTAAGAGAGAAGGGCGGCTGGGAAGCCATCCTCCATCTGGTGGATCTGGTGGTTGAGGAGATTGTTCTGCCTGCAGAGCAGGGCTGACAGGAGGAAACAGGTGCATTTGTCTCATGGGGTGGCTCTGTAGCTCCCCGAGAGAGACAGTGGAGGCGTCTGCCAAGACTTAGAAGGGCCTTTCTGACTTCAGAGCTGTGGCTTATCCCAGAAACCCCTCCCTAAGGATGTCTTGGGATCCATTTGGGGGATTACGCAGAAAGGGCCCTTCCCACGGGAGCTGGGTCTGATGGACCACTGAGGTGTGGGTGATTCTGTGACTCATTCTCCAGGCAACTATACTAGGTATTAGTCGGCGAGGTGGACCCATCATGGCTTTGGTCATGGTGGTCGTGGACAGGTTCCCAGACGTCACTTAACTGAGAGGACACCTTGAGACAGCCTCCCCTGGATGGTGGGTGGCGGGGCTTTCAGACTTGATTCTATTTTCCTTTCATTCATCTGCCTTTTCGTTATGGTTCTTGGGAGGGGAGGGAGGCTTTCTATTAGAAGCAAATCAGAAGCAAATCAAAAGCTGGGAGGTGAGCATCCTGTGACTATTTTGAGGATGGGAAGGTGGGCACAGGCAATGCCAAGGCCATTCATACAGCTTTGAGGTAACCGTGTGAACTCACAAGTGACAGCACATGATGGAGATGGCCCAGGGCAAGTCACGTGCCTCCCGGGGAGCCCTGCTGGGGCAGGTGCTGGGCAGACATGCAGATGTGCATGGGTCACAGCTCCTGACTTGGCACCTGTGGTCTGGTGGTGATGAGAGACAGACAGACACAGGAAGCAGCGGGCAGAAAGTGTGGTGTTAGGTTTGGTGTGGTGGATGGGTTGGCATGGGCACAGGAAGGTACAGGGCTCAGGACGGCTCTCTGGATGTTGTCTGAAAAGTGACAGGTAAATAAAGGAGGGAAGACCTTTCCAGGCTGGAGAGCAGAAGGTGTTAAGATATGGAGGTGGCAGGGCCCTTGGGCAGGCTTGAGGAATTTGCAGTGGTTCATCATGACTGGGGTTGCAAAGGGGAGGCCGGAAGGGCTGAGAGATAGGCTGAGGCTAAGGGAGGGCCAAGCCGAGAAAACTTGCACTGTGCCCTGAGAGACTTCACTCTTCTTGGTTGGAGACCAGAGATCTTAGATGACTTTATGCAGGGAAGTGGCGCCATATGCATTTTAGCAAGATGGCCTTTTGGTTGCAGTGGCCTGAGTGATGTGTGATGAGGGTGCAAATAGGTCAGTGGGAATGGACTGGGAGAGGAAAAGATGGCCGGAGAGATAGGAAATAGTGCCAGTGAGACTCTGGAGCTGAATGGGGAAAGCGTCTCCTCATGTGAATAAACTGGCTTGGAAGATTAGAGATGCTGGCTCTCTCAGTGGTACACGAAAAGTCTGGGGGGCTCCATCCCTGGGGGCATGGCTGGGACGCAGGTTTAGTCAATGAAGGACTTGCCCAAGATCACAGTGTTGAAAGTAATGCTGTGGCTCCAACCTGGCTCTCCCCAGTCCCATGAATCGTAGTGTCTTCCATTCATTCTACAGTCCTCCTCGTGTTCCAGTTCTAAAATGCAGCATTACACAGACACGCACTCACACACACACACACAGAGCTACATTTCATTCATTCACTAATTAACCCTGTTTGAATAGAGAGACCCATTGGTAATGGCCTTGGTTGAGGGGGCAGCTCACGACCAGAGAGTCACCCAGCACAAGTCCCTCCCTGCGGCCCCAGGAAGCCAACCCCATTGGCCCAGGGAGCACCTCCCAGCAGGGAAAGGTGAGGGGCAGGGTCATTTTCTAGAGGCTTTGAGGAAGCTGAAGGTGGTGGGCTTCAGACAGAAGGGCACGGCTGAGTTTGTCTGGGCAAGCGATCACGAGCCCATCTCCAATTCCTCAGCTGGTGAGTGGACGGAGAACCCGAGGACACCAGTCTCCCCGAGTTGTTCTGGGCGTGGCACGGGGGGGATCAGGCCATGTGTTGGCACGGTACCCAGTCACGGCAGGCGCTCCCGAAGTGGCAGGGTTCATCAGTGCCAGTATCAGCCTCGGCGGCCGCCACCTCATCTCATCATCACTGTCATCAGCATCATGGCCATGAACCTCCCGCCTCCCTGGTTTGGCAGCCTGGCCCGGCCCCGCCGTGCCTGCTCTCCATGCAAATCCAGGGACAGGGACTGGGGAGAACAGTAATGAATACAAATCGCTCCCGGGGTACCATGGAAGCTGTCGTTAGTATCTCAGCCCCTTCGTGCTAGCCGTCCTCATTATTTCCTGAGCAGCTGCTGTCAGAGCGCGGGAGGACAGAGCTTGATGAAGACAGATGATGGCCTGCTTGGGCCGGGCCATCGCCTGGGGTAATGCTGTGTGAGAGCTGGGCGGAACATTTAATCAGAACTCTGCTCTCTGCCAGAGCTGAGTAATTGGAGGCAGGTGCTAAGTGCAATTTAAATAAAATGTGGAGTTAATAAGGACAGTCGACAAGGATGTTACAAGCCCCCAGTCCAAGTTTTCAACAGGAATTTGGAGGCCCGAGGAAGTGAGACAATTTCTTAAGTGTCTCTTCAAAAACAAGTAAAAGGAATTCTTTTTTAAAAAGCATATTTATTTTCACTTCTGTGGTTTAAAATAAGATGATTAGAAGTCCAGTAAACATGTCTGTCTGGTGCTCATGATGGCCTATGTCACGTAAATACGTAAGGACTTAGCGTGTGGCTGTCATGCTCGCCTTTAGAGGATGAGCCAGGGACCCCTGGCCTTGAACAGCGAATCAGGACCCATGGGTCCCCAAATTTAGAAGCCCGACCTTTTCCCCCTAATGTCTGGTGCGTCGTACAGCCCAGCACTTGACAGCAGCAAGAGCAAGGAATAAGGTCCTGACCCATCCTGTCCACACATCCTTAGGCTCAGAGAGATAAGCCTCAGGTATCTGAAAAAAATCTGAGGCCCCAAGACTCGTGTTGGACCAGTAGGTGTGCAGGAGCCCTGCAGGGGCGCAGGCTAGGGGCGCTGCCCTATGCAGCCTCCCCTCGGCCCAGGTCACTCCCAGGTCCCCACCTACATGGCCCCACCCGGTGGCCAATTGTTCCTCATCCTGTTCTGAGACAATAACAAGTCGCCACAGGCTCACCTTCTCCATTCCTTGACTCAGTCTCAGGCCCTCCAGGGACTCAGTCCCCTGCCCATCTCCTCCTGGCTGGTGCCCACGGGGGAGGTTTCTCATCTTCAAGCTGACCGGCACCTTCTGAGCCCATCCCTCCCCTTCTCACCGTTCCACATGTGATTGAAAACTCCGCTTTCATTTCTGGAACCCACTTCATAGTCCAAGGATCTGACCATGTTTCCCAAGAAGGCAGGTTGGGCAAGAGGCTGCCCTGGGCCTGAGAAAAGTCATTAGGGAGGCCCTGGCTGGGGGCTGAGTGAGGGTGGGCCTCAGGATGGCTCCAGCCACATCTGGGTGGTGGCCGATTTCTGAGATTCTGGAACAAGTGATGTCACTCCTTGAGGGACAGTGTGGATGCGTGGAAGGGCTTTTGTCTGTTAGGTTCAGAGGAGCTGGAACTGAACCCCAGATCGGCCTGTTACTATTTGTGTCGCTTTAGATGAGCCATCTCATCATTCCAAGCTCTGTTTCTTCACAGACCTGAGTCAACTTCTGACGAAATTGAATTTACTGGAGGAGATCAGGCAAGTGACAGAGAAGCCCGGTGCGCAGGCTTGGGGAAGAGGCAGGAGTCAAGGCAGGTGTGGCTGCCAAGGTCAGCTGGGGAGGCGGGTGGGTGGTCCAGGCCACTGCTGCTGCCACACTGGCATCGCTGCCCTGGGCCGCCACCTTGGCCCTTGAACCCTGGTGAAGCTCACTGCTGGATGGAGGAGTGTAGGGGACATGGTCAAGAGGGCACAGGGAGAGGAAAGATTGAAGAGCCATGTCTACCCTGCTCAGTTTTTGTAGTAGTGGCTGCTCCCTGAGTCTCCAGAGAATCATGCCAAGGCCAGCTCTCCAGGCATGAGAGCAGCCTAGTGCCAATTCATGTGCTTTCTGGGGAACCCCAGGGATTACTGATCAGGTCTGTTGACCTCCTGATGCCTGTAAGACCCTTATCTGAAGGGATGAGGCTCGGGCAAAGGCCCCTTGTCACAAGAGGGACTTGAGTGAGTACGGCAGGCAGAGGAAGATGTGATTAGATCCTGGGGATGTCATCTCACCCCATGTGCAAGGATGTGAGTGCAGCCACTCACTTAGATGAGCCCAGCTTTCACCTTGCACCTGCCTGACTGGGGACAGGAGCAGAGAAGGAGCATCTTGATGGAGCTGCTCACAGTTGAGTGGGCTGAGAGCCTGCGAAACAGAGAACCAGAGGAGAAGCTGTTCGGAATTACGTTTTGTTTTTTCCCCTGTATGTCTGTCTGGCTATTTTCCATTATTCAGAATTGTCCTTGAATTTTAATCTGCTTTTTAAACGACAGAGATAGAGACACTCAGAATTGTCCTAAACATCCTCCTAGGTCATAAATGTGTTGTGATCAACATGAGAATATCTGCCCCTCCCTGCCCCCAGGGCTCCTGCCTCCCTCCTGAACTGAAAGCAGAGGACCATTGAAGGTGAACCACTGCCTGGGGTGTTCACAGCACGCAGCCGGCTCCCGCACCAGCATCCTTTTTGACCCAGGCGCTGGGTCCAGATAGGAACGCCTCCCTTCTGCACTTGGTGAAGCAAGACCTGTCATCTTTCCTGAGACACAGCGGCCTGCGTCACCCTTTCCTCTCTCCCCCATGGGCCTGGGCAACGTGGGTTTTCTCAGTCTGCAGCCCCACCCAGCAGTGCTTTTCAACATCCCATTAGCAGAGGGGCCGAGAACAGAAGTCTGGTCCCCTCCCTGGTGTTTGACCCCAGCGTCTTCAATTAGTGTGTGACACCAGTGGTCCATAATTTCCGCCCAAGCCCAGTTTTGATTTCCCTAGCACAAACATGACTCAGAGGCCACTGATAAGGGACAGAGGGGACAGAGAAGAGAGCTCAGCATTTCTCGAGACCACAGCCAAGGCATTGCACCGCCAATGTTGCTAATCCCTTAATGAGGTCTTGGTGGCTGCCGAGGGCAGGATCCAGGGACGCGGGGGATGGGGGAGCAGCGCCCGGGCTGCACAGAAGCCCCAGGAATGCCTTACATTAACAAACCTAGCTTGCCCGGCAGCTGCTCCCGCCTCTTTGCGATGCTTATGGAAACTTGCGCTAATTATAGACAGCAACGTGGCTCTGGAAAGGAAGCTCTTTTGGGGATCTCATGGCCTCCAGTGATAATATTTTAGAGCTGTGACATTAACATAAACAGTCCATAGTAGGTGGGCAGCATGAGAACGTGCCGGCCCAGCGCAGCGTCCCCACCCAGGGCTGTCCGATGGCTGCCTGGGGAGAGGATGGTTCGGCTGTGCAGACTGGCCTGCTAGTAATACCACCTTGCTGTAGCTAGAGCTTTAAATTTCAGCATTTCATCAATTCTCAAGACAGCCTTGTGTGGCATGTGTCACCGTTTCCATGTGACACTTCTGGCCCGTAAACGTGTGGGAGGTCCCACCCTCAGAGGAGAGGGGCAGAAGTGGGATTTGAACCTCAGATTGTCTGGTGGCAAAAATGCACTTTAGAACCACTTCGATGGTGCAGTTGCTCCGAGTCCTGAGAGCTGGGCTCACCTCAGGTGACGGGCCAGGCGGGCTGGGCCAACCTCAGGTCCTCCTTTTACCTGTCTGCTCAGCTGCACCCCCATGCCACACTGCTGTCTGTTGGCACTGGGCTGTAGGTCATGCCCCATCCTGAGTGGCAGGTGGGCACCGGCCTCAGTCCCCTGATAAGCCCCACAGCGGGCCAGGCTCATGTTCGGGCACCAGAGTGCTCACTCTGCCTGCCAGGTTGCAAGATAAGCCTGTCCCAGGCTGTGTGAAATGGCCCCACGCCCTTCCTTGGAGCGGGGTCCATTCCCAGTCCCGCCCCATCACCACATCGGGGGCCTGCCTCCACCCGCACAGGGCGGTGGATGGACATGCGGCTGGTCCCTCCCTTCCTCCCTCCTCCTTCTGCTGCTCTGCCCACTTTGAGGGTAGGTGCTGCTCAGACCTGCCTGGACTCTGGACGGGGGCCGTGGCCACTATCCTTGGACCCCACGGAGCTCCCTCAGCTGAGTCTGGAGGCTGGTGAGGTGCTGAGTCAGCGCTTTGGTGTGATTTCCCCACCTGAGCGCCTTGCATGGGCAGCCTGGGCTGATGAGAAGGGAGGAAGGCCCGGTGTGGTCAGCCCTCTTGCCCGGGTTCCACAGGTCAGGATGGTGTGTAGAGCGGAGGGGATTCTTTTGTGTGTATTTCTGTCACATCTCTCCTCTCGCCCTAGATCAGCAGCAGCATGAGAACAGGAACTCGGCTCACTGCTGCATCACCAAGTCCTAGAGCAGCGTCCCCGGCCTGGTGACCACTGGATGCTCACCCTGGAGTCGTGGAGGGAGGGAGAGAGGGAGGAAGGGCTGTCCTCAAAGGTGGACGCAGCATGCTGTCACTGAGAGTCGGCTTAAGGACCCACAGCCCTGAGCTGACATTCTGGCTTGGCGACATGGGCACTTGCTGTAGGGAGCTCACCTAGAATGTGGAAGTCGTGACTGATGTTTGTTGAATGAATAAATAAACAACCCCGAAATGTAGATTTCATCATCCCCAATTTTCCAGGCAAGAAACTAAGGTTGCCTGGTGGTTTCCACAAAATCACAGGCCCGCCTGGTAAGCAACTGTAGACTTTCCATACATGGAAATTGTTATTTTGTGTCAATCTTTACCACATCTTTTATTTCCCATTGCATAAGGCTCTTAAGAAGTTAACTCACTTCTTGTTAACAACAAAAAAAAGTGTATTAAGAGATCTAAGCTTGCGGGGGGAGGTCAGCTCAGTGGTAGAGTGCGTGCCTAGCATGCATGAGGTCCTGGGTTCAATCCTTTGTACCTTCACCAGAAATAATAAGTAAATAAATAAACTTAATTACCCCTCTCAAAAAATGTAAAATTTAAAAAACTTAAAAAAAAAAAAAGAAATCTAAGCTCACTTGCTAAACCAACACTCACTCATGTTGAGTTTCATGGTATCCAGACGGCTTTTTTTTTTTTTTGCATAAATTTACCATTGAACTTGAAACAGGTCATGGAAATGTGTATTTTTTTTTTTTACAAAGCAAATTTGCAATAGCGGGTTGTTTGTTGAAAAAGATTTCCACGTCTCAAGACATTTTGGTTTCCTGAAGTGAAGTGGACATCCTGACCTAGGCACCAGCTTCACTGTCAGTCAATGTTGGAAGAAATTTCTTCCCCCTGCCCTAGGAAAAAAAGTACCTAAATCTGAAATCCTTTAAAGAGGAGAGCCTCCCTGTTGGGCAAATTCAAAAGTCCTCTGAGTACTTGCTGGTGAATTTTCAAAAGGGATTCACTACAGCCTTTTCAAAATTGAAATGAATTGTAATGCTGAAAAATTGGGAGCTGGGTACACCCCACCGTGATTTAAGGTAACTTCTGATAAAGTTGTCCAATATCACTTACTTTAAGAAGCATGGTAAGATTTTAGAAACTGAGGCTGGCCAAAGACACTTTTGTAGCTGGCCTTGTACTTTACAAAAGGATAGCACTGAGGCCTGTCGGGAAGGGCAGACAGGGCTCTCTGGAGGACAGTGACAAGGAGGACTTCAGACATCCAGGGAGACTCAGGTTAAAATTGGCCCAGGACGCAAGCCTGGAGAATAAGACACCCATGTGTATGTCCTAGTGTTAGAAAGTTACTTCTCAGGCAGAAACCTGATCAGCAGATGGGCTTGGAGCCTGGCCCTATAGATCCAGAGTTATCTGGCTCAGAGAGGTTGGGACACTCACTCAAGATTACACAGCTTCTAAGGGAGGAGTTGGGATTCAACACCAGTTTTAACCATTTTTCACTCCCTCCATCACCCCAAAGTTTCCAAAGAGACACACTGTTGTCTCTTCAATGAGGTTTTGGACCTCTAGGCTGTGGTGGGAGGTGGAGAGAGGTGTGAGTGAGAGGATAGGAGGGAAGGGAGGTGCCTCCAGCCCCATGCTCTCCTTTGCTACTTGGTCCACGGGCCTTGCTCCCAACTTGGACACTGCCTCCTCTCGTGGCATCCTGGCCCTGACTCGGCGGCATGTGTGCACTGCTGTCACGGGTCCCAGGGGCTTCTGATATGGAAGGTGGGGATGCCTCCCAGATGAACCCAGCGTTTTCAGTGCTTCCTCGGTGACGACGGTCTCTTGGTGCCCTGCAGGGGTGTCAGAGGCTGTGAACCCAAGGTGGGGGGCGGGGAGGTGATATAAATTTATTAACTTGGCAAATATCTATGAAGCCCTTACACTGTTTTAGGTTCTGGGAACACTTCAGCATAGATAGCAGACAAGAACCCTGGTCCTTAGATAATGTACATTGTAGAGATTTTAAAGCCCAGGGGTTAACAGGACAGCCCCTGGGGCCAGACAGGGTGGGATTCACTCCATGCCCTGCCCTTTACCAGCCGGTCGATTCAGGCAAGACACTTAGCATCTTTGGGCCCCTGTTTCCCCATCTGTAATCTTACAGATGGGTTGTACCTGCCTCACAGAAGGTGCAGAGTGAATCAAATGATTTAACACATGGAAAGAACTTAGCACTGCACTTGGGCCCAAGTAAACATCACGAAAGCAGAGTATGTCGCTAGCGGAAGGGAGGACTGACATCATGTGATACACAGGAGTCAAGTCCATGCTGTCAGCGGGGAGATGGCCCGGAAGAAGTGGTGGAGCGGGGAGGGGGAGGGGGGTATGTGTTTGTGTTGAGGTCGAGGAAGACCTCAGATTTGAAGGAGGGGAGGGACCAGAGTGTTCTAGAAATAGGAAAAGGGGACATATGTTCCTTTAGCCTCTGCCCGGTGTGAGCTGGTCTGTAAAGCTGAGCTGCATGATTTTCTTTCTTCTTTTTAGCCCCTCTGTGGAGGCCTGCGTGTGGGAGGAACAGATCTTGTCCTTGAAGGTCACCTCGTGAAGCTCAGCTGAGGAGCCGCCTCCTCCTGGGGGCTCTCCTGGCCCCAGTGGATCAAGGGTTCACTCAGGGATGGCATGGTCATGTGTTGCCCCTCTCTCCAGATCCGGAGCCCCTTGTGGGCAGCCCAGGGGTGATCCTCATTTGGTGCTCCAGTGCATTAAGGGGACCCTTGGTGCGACTCTTGTGTGATTTTCCCCGAAAGAGGAGAGATGCCAGCATGGTGGTGCTGTCCCTTCAGGAGCCTTCAAAGGATGCTCGCTGAGCCCATGAATGGTCAGTTCACCTCACTGGGCATAAACCCCTCCAGCCCTGGAGGCAGCCTCGCCTCCCAACAAGGGCTCTACATCGCCCTCTCTCTAGGACAGGGAGCCAGTCCAGGCAGCTCTCAGGCTCAGCTGCTGTGTGAGTGCCTGGCTCCCCCTCAGCCCAAGCTGGAATTCCCAGGAGCACAGGACCTGGGGCTCGTGGACAGGTGCCCTCCTGGCTGAGTGGTGCCATCTGTCCTTCCACTTCGTCATTGCCACTTGCACATTCAAGGCACCACCAACCCTGCCGTATCTCCTGCAAGACGCTGCTGCCGGACTTCAGAGAACTCGAGTGGATTTTCCTCTTTTTAATCGCAGAGCCCACAGCAGCTGGCAGTTCACACCGTCTCCGCTCGGCCCCAGGAGTGAGCGACAGGTGCCTTGCAGCACCTCCCCCAGAGCCCATCACCAGCATCCCATGGAAAAGAAGGAAAATCATTTGTTCCCCCTTCCAAAAAAACACATGTAGAGAAAATCAGCCTTGTCTTAGAGGGGAGCCAACTCTTTTCCAACTGATCTGTCTCAAAAGAAGTGAGAAAGTGCAGGGGTTTTCCCCCCGGGCAGCTGGGAGGATGACAAGAGCCTGGAAACTTGGCAGGGATGCCCTGAATCGCAGCTCTGGCATCCAGCCACTTGGCAGGGGACCAGGGAGAAGCTTTCCAGTTGTCCTGATGCAATTCCCTCCTCATTTTAGGCGAGGCAGGCGCACGTGTGGGCTCAGCACAGATGGGGATCTAGCCTGCAAGGAAGGCTGCGCTCCTCCACTTGACCTCAAGTCAGTGGACACCTTCCAGCCTTTAATGAGCACCACTGTGTGCCGAGCACTCACAGGTGAATTTTCTACAGTGACAGGTGACCCAGGAGGCGCACAGGAGGCTTTCAGTTTTCTAGTCCCTCTTAGGGCCTCCTGATTCTGCCTGGTCAGTGCTGTGTCATGGAAGTGGGTCTGGGTGTGCCCACTTACCTGCAAAGTGACAACCACTTCCCTGATGGCCTCTGGGGTCCTTCCTGCTTCAGAACCCAAAGTCCTCATGTGGAAATTTGAGTTCTCTGGTGTCCGACATCTGGATATTAGGGATGATCCAAATTAAGGGCAGCTTTTTCACTGTTGGATCCAGATGTTTGGCATCAGGGATGTGCCCTGCACAGCTCACCCCACCTGCTGAAAGAAAATTGAGCTGTCATGTAAAATTCTTTTCACACTCCTGAGGAAACTGGAATAGACATGCTAGGCTCCACACACACTGAGTGCCTGGAGTTTCCTGTGTTTTGTGCGGGAAGGGCTGAGCCTGGGGTGGGCTGGTGCCCGGCGCCTCCAGCAGGCGGCCTCCCAGGCACTGACCACTGGTGAACCTTGTCATCACCTGGCAGTGGGGTTCCGTGAGTGTGAGTCTCCAAGCTCACAGCCTGCCTGGCAGAGAGCAGACACAGAGAGAGGGGAGGATGGAACCCCAGAGGTGCTGGGCAGTGGTGGGCGTGGACCCTTGGGGGTACTGCTGCTCAGGGCAGAACCCTGGCCCATCTGTGCTCCACACCCCATCTCTGGGGAGCCCTGGACATCCCCTGCAGCAGCAGCTGCCCCTGGGAATCCCCTCTAATGAGATTGTATCTCTGATGAACTTCCTTCAGCAGCGTCCAGAGAGGAGAGAGCAGTCAGGGCCTTGGTCCAAACTGAAGCTGCTGTCCTAGATCCGAGAGGGGACAACCAAAGGGCGGAACCAAAGAGCCAGGCAGAGCAATGGGGGCTGCGGGGCACCCCACCTCATCTGAGCTGAGCACAGGGTCATGGGCGGTTCTGATGTCCTATGTCAGCTGCTGTCTCTCCTTGATGAAAGCAAGCTATGGAATGACACGCATGCAGAGAACTTGTCCACCTCTGCGTGGGGGCTGGGTGGGGGGTGGGCAGTACTTTTCAACATCATATTTTAAAGGGACTCTGAACCTCTGAGGCATGTCCACAGGGGGGCCTCACAGCAGGTCCTGGGAGTCCCTGGAAGCGGTGTGGTGACCAAGGGATGAGGAGGTCTGGGAAATTGGGGGATGAGGGGAGCACCTGGAGGCTTGCCCCTCCCACTGACCAGGACATCTCCCCTAAGAGGCGGGCCAGCCTGGCCCTTCACAGTGCCTGCGCTCCAGACTGGAATTCCTCGGGAAGTCACAGAGCACCGGGATCGCAGAGACAGCTCCCCCTGGGAGCCACCTGCTGTCTTCCGGGTCCTGCTCGATCACTGGTCTTGCCGACCCCTGGGTTTTGGCTCTACCTCCTGGGGACCACAGCCACTGGACTCAGCCATGGCACAGCACAGGGCTCTTTCTAGAGCCTGCTCGATCCTTCTTCTCAGGCTTACCCTCTTTCTTCTCATTCCCACTGATGCTTCTCTGTTTTGATTACAGTGGCTTGCCTTCCCCACTGCTTCCTCCCAGAGTCTTTCTACCCCCAGACCTCTCTAGCCCTCTATTGGACAACCCTATACTTAGCAGGATGAAGGGGCGGGAGGGCAGGTAGCCCCAGTGCTAAGATTCAATGAGACCTGAGAACAGTCGCAGGCCAGAGCGTCCTCAGAATGTGCTCCGTGGCCGTGTGGGAGAGGAGTTCCACCTCCCTCTGGACAGTCTCCCCTCCTCAGGCGTGTGTGGGAACTGGGACCCCAAAGGGATGCAGGAGGATGGAATCCGGTCTGAGGCCCTGCCAGGGGTCAGGTGGTAAGTTCAGTGTCTGCTGCTCCAGGACCCGAGTCCTGTACATCTTTCTGCTCCCCTCCCTCCTCCAGAACATTTCTCTGTCTGGAACACTAGCTGCCAGAGGCAATGGGTCCTGAGAGGCCCAGATTAGCTCCAGGCAGCCCATCTGAGCATGCACTGGGCAGAAAAGCCCAAAGGACCAAGTCCAAGTCCAAGTCCAAGTCATAGTTCTGGGGTGAGCTGGAGGTCAAGGCCAGATTCCGAAGCCCATGGACCGAGCCTAGTGGAGGAGCTGGACTAAAAGAAGAAGAAATCAAAGGTCCGAGGAAACAGGGACAAGGTCTTAGCAGGGTGGTCCTAAGGGCGAGCAGGCCTGGAGACTGGCCTCATCATCATCAGCTGTGCGGGCAGGCGGGGTGGGCTTAGAGGCTCCTGGAACCAGCCATGCCCCATGGGTGCTTGCGAATAGCCACTCATGTACCCAGGCCTGATGAGAGAGGCCCCTTCAGAGGGGGCTTCTGCAGGTGGCACTGAGTCTCCAAAGACCACGGCAGCCATGGCCTCCATAGAACCATGAGCTCAGGGAGCATGAGGCCCTGCTGCAATGGCCAGACCAGGGTGTCTCTGGGTGGTGGGGAGAGGTGGTCTGAGGGCCAGAGGTCTCCTCACAGGAAGGGCCACCACCTTCCAGGAACCCGGCCAGCCTGTTAGCCCCTGCCACCTCCCTCCCCTCTCCCAGGCCTTCCCCTGGGCTCCGCGGACACAGCGCCAAGCGAGCTGGAGGCTGGTGTTACTGGGGAGGTGGGAGAACTTGGTGCGGTGCCCTGGCTGGAAGGCGATGTGGGAAACTTCTGCTTGAGGGGAGCTGCTCAAACGGGCCCCTGGACCCCTGGGTACAAGGTCTTGTATTCTCACTGCCTCTGCAAATGGAGGAGGGGCTCCAGTAGCCCCGGTGTAAACAATGGTCTTGCTGGTCGCCCATCTCACCCCCGGGACGTGGGGCCCTGGCGGCCAGCCGCTGCCCTCCTGCAGGACCCGCGCTCCCCTCTGAATGCAATGCCTCAGGCTTCTCCTGGGAAACTGGGTGGTGGCCTGGGGTCATCTCTGTCATGTTCCTCCTTTCCCTGCAGAGCCCTGAACTCGGGGCGAGTGGGTGCTTCTGAGAGTGGGGGTCTCACATGCACAGGCGAGTGGTGATGGGTTACTTGTGGCCCAAGAGTGAGGAAGAGAAAGGGTGGGGAAGGGGTCTGTCCATGGGCAGGGGAGGCGAGGTGGGTGTGGGTGTATAAAGCAGGGTGGACCTGGCAGGTGAGAGGGGGTGCTGTGGCGGCGTCTGTGAGGCTGGAGGTAGGAGGTGATCTCAGGACATGATGCTATGGTTTGCGGAGAGGGTGGATGAGTGAGGGAGTCGGAGGCGCATGCGTGGGCTGATCTTACCTGCCGCTGAGGACTTACCTGCCGCAATGGAGGCCCTGGAGGCTTGGGAGCAGGGTATGGAGTGCGGGGCAGGGTGAAGGATGGGTGGGTGCAGGGACCACAGAGACAAGGTGACTAGTTGAGCACTGAGCCATTGACCCGGTGGGGGTGTGATGACATGGAGGGGAGGGGACAATTGGAGGCAGGACAAGAGGACTCCATAGCAAATTGAAGACAGGGAGAAGACTGGGGGGCACCCTGGATGAGGTGAGTCTGGGCCAGTGTCTGCATGCATTAGGTGCTTATGTATTTGTTGGCTATGTGACTGGTTGGTTAGTACTGCCAGTGGGCAGAGAGGTCCCCAAGAGGAGCATCAGTATGTGTGTGTGTGTGAGACAGAGAGAAGGAAATGGTGTGTGCACACACACACCCTGTCTCCCCTGGTCACCCTCGGCAGCGAAGGATGCCTGTGAGTGATGCTGCATCTTCAGCATGACCAGCAGGGGGCGCCGTGCCACCGAGTGACCCCTCCCGCTTCTTGGAAACCCTTCCAAAAGCTGGAATACATATTTTCACATTTTTACATTTTTGAGTGGGTGCCCATCTCTGGCATGGCTTTGATGTTAATCTAGCTCCGGTCCTAGCTGGCAAATTGTCTGCACCTCATCACCTCTCGTGCTAATAATATCACAGGATGTCACACCCGGGGCAGCCTGGGGCTCCTGGTCCCCTCAGACCCTCTCAGCCCTGAGAAAGGTTCACATGGTCCCTGATGAGAAGGCACCTGGAGCAGGTGTGAAATAAAGCTGGAGGAAGGGATGGTCCAGTCCACACGGGAGGGAAAGGGGAGGGACAGGGGAGGGACAGGGGAGGGTGCAGGCCAGCGGTCATCAATGGGGACTTTCTCCCCAGCCCAGGGCAGGACACCCAACACAGACTGCAGTCTCTGGTCTCACAGGCTGGGTGGCCTAAGGGCTTCTCGGCAGGGTGTGGTTTTCTTAGGAGTGGCAAACAGGAGCCTGGGGTGACATCAGAGGCAAGAACAGGGGCCCTGGGAATGGCTGCTGGAACCCTCTGATCACACCCAGAGGGGCCGCCTTGCCTCTGCTCAGTTAGGTCACCAGTTATGTCCCTCACTGTATCCTGAACTCACCCAACACAAAGAGTGCTCTCTCGAGGCCAGAGTGGGGGCTGGGATGGCCCAGTTGAGGGGTTCATCCCAGCTGAGGGGTTGGGGGGCTGCCAGGCACAGCTTCAGTAGAAGGTTCGTCTGAACTGGGTTCTGAAGGATGAGTAGGAGTTGGTTGGACCAAGTGGGTGGCGTTCCACACTCAAGACCCAGGCTGCACAGGCAGGAGGTGGGAGCCGGGTGGTTGTGGGCAGGTCTGTGTCAAGAGTTGAGGCTGACCAGCCCCCATGGGGTGCTCAGGCAGCTGAACCCAGACAGGTTGAGCCCCAGGGCCAATGGCAGGTCCTGGGGGCGGGGGTGAGTCCTAGCAAAGGAGCTGAAGAGAGTGGAGGTCAGTCACTGCAGCCAGCAGGGGCGGCCCCACATCCGCCCTGGTATTTCTAGAGTCAACGTTAAGACAAACCAAACTTTAAAATCTAGGCTTTTCCAGGGACAAACAGCCCAACTTCTCTGGAGCTGGAGATTCCATCTGTATTTTTATTTTATTTATTTTTTATTGAAGTATATAATTTGCAGTGTGTTAATTTCTAGTGTATAGCACAGTGATTCACTTATATATATATATATATATATATACACACACACAGACAAACACACATATACACACACACACTTATATATACACATTCCTTTTCATATTCTTTTTCATTATAGGCTATTACAAGTTATTGAATATAGTTCCTTGTGCTGTACAGTAGGACCTTATTGTTTATCTATTTTATATATAGTAGTTAGTATCTGAAAATCCCAAACTCCCAATTTATCTCTCCCAACCCTCTTTGCCCCACTAACCGTAAATTTGTTTTCTGTGTCTGTGAGTCCGTCACTGTTTTGTGAATAAGTTCATTTGTGTCCTTTTTTCTTTTTTTTTTTAAGATTCCACAGATAAGTGATATCATACCATTTTTCTTTCTCTCTCTGACTTACTTCACTTAGAATGACAACCTCCAAGTCCACCCATGTTGCAGCAAATGACATTATTTTATTCTTTTTTATGGCTGAGTAGTATTCCATTGTATAACTATACCACAGCTTCTTTATCCAATTGTCTGTTGATGGACTTTTAGGTTTCTCCCATGTCTTGGCTATTGTATATAGTGCCACTATGAACATTAGGGTGCATGTATCTTTTCGAATTAGAAAAGATATATGCCCAAGAGTGGGATTGCTGGACCATAGGGTAAGTCTATTTTCAGTTTTTTAAGGAACGGAGATTCCATCTGTAACATGGACTTTGGGAGGGGGTGAAGGTTAGATGAGATATTTGTAAGCCCTTATCTGTGCCTCACACATAGTAGGGCTCACAAATGTTAGCCATTATTATGATTATTCCAGGATTTCTGCAGGTGGGGAAGCAGGGAGGTCATTGAAGTATGTTGTCTAATTCTGTGTCTTTTTATCTAGCCCGAGGTAGCTAATGTTCTTATTTTATGGATAAAGAAGCAGGCCAGCCTAGCTTAGTCATGTGCACAGGCTGCTCAGCAGTAGCTCAGCAAAGCTGATCACAGGCCCAAACACGACTGCTTCTCAGCACCCGAGGGGCAGCCCTGCCGCGGGGCCAGCCGTGCGCAGGCAGGACCCTCCTAGGGAGCCGTGAGACTCGGCCCCCGGCAGGTGCTCTGAGCTGGTTGCCCAAGTGGAGACAGAAAGCAGCTGTATCTAAACATCATCTTCGATAGCAGCAAAAGAGGGAAAGAAACGTAAGGCATGTGTCACGCGCAGCCTGACCCCTCCGGGGTGGCTGGGACCAGCCTGCTGCCTTGGTTTGTCTGTGGTTGGCCGCACTGGGTGAGAAGCAGGAAGGGACCCAGGGTCTGCAGGGCACGGGCAGGTTGACCAGCCCTGCAGGGGGATGCTCTGAGTACCTGGATGACTCTGAGGACCGGGGGCTGTGGGAAGAGCCTATGGCCTGGGCAGGGGCAAAGGAGGAGTGCAGAATCCCTGAGGAACCTCCCTGCTGGCCCTCAGGGTGGGAGGGAGAGCAGGGGGTGGGTGTTAGGGGACACCAAACAGAGATCAGAAAGGTGGTGTGCAGGTCAGATTCGCCCTGTCAGTGTATTTGATTTGGCTTACAGAGTGGTTCTCAAACATTTTAATATTATGTCACAACAGTTTCCTAGGAAAATCTAGGTTTTAAGTTTCTCTTGAAAAATTGGAGCATCTGGCCACACTGTGTGAAAGGAGAGAGGCTGCCCAGTCTAGCTGGTAGAAGAGTTACCGCAGACCCCACCACTCCCTATGGTGCTGCCTTCACTGCTTTGTTGTCCCCTGCCTTGGTGGCTCCCACCATTGATAGGATTGCCCTCCATGAACACTTGGTTCCTCTCCTTGACTCTCAGTCCCTCTGTGATCCTAGTTGCCCTAGAGATGAGTATGGGGGTGCTGTCAGGTGCTCAAAGTCATTGGTCTCAGCTGTCCAGAAGCAGAGACAGGACAAGTAGGGGGAGCAGTGAGTGAGGGCTCCCCCACCCCTAGAATCAGCTGTTCAGAGGGTTGGGGCTGAAAATTTGGTGGAAGCAGCCACCTCAAGACCCTGTGGGTGGCTCAGCCCTTGGTTCTCTTATGCTGGTAGAGAGAAGGCTGGAGTTGACTGGCCCCAGCAACACTGCCACCCAGGAAAACACTGTCCACTCCGAGGGAGTTGAAGGGAAAGGGCAAAAAGAGGCTCTCGAGCTTTCCAGAAGCTTCCAGATAGATCACAAGCTTCCAGGACAGACAACTGACATCGGAGGAACTCTTTTTAACCCCAAACTGTGGGGGAGGTTAGGAACTGGGGGAGAGGGCTCCCCAGCTGCCAGGGGCAGGGCACACCCTGAGGGGCACAGGAGAGCACAGGACGAGGGGCAAACATGGGGTCAGAACCCACCCCCGCAGGCCCCAGGTGGGCTTGGGCACAGAGCAACTGCTGCTAGGGGAAACCGGGCCTGGAGGTGATGGGGCGGGTGATGGGAGGTGAGTAGGAGAGAGACAGAGAAAAGGAGAGAGAGAGAAGCGAGACAGATGGAGACCAACACAGTGAGAGATGCACAGAGACAAAGAGAGAGAGATTAAGGAGAAAGAAAAGCCAGATGAGCCCCTTGGAGCCTGTGGGTTCCACCCGACTTGGGACGAGCTGGGTGCTCGCTCCTCTCCCCTGAGGACCTGCCCACCTGTGCTCACCTCCTCCTTCCAAGGCCGGGTTCATGGCCAGGGCCGAAAGCATCCTGTGCTAACAATGCTGGCACGTCCCAGGGGCTCCAGGCCTCTCCTTACGACAGCAGCTGCTCTGTCCCCTGCCAGTGGATCCTCACTCACCAGGAGAAGCCCACCAGGAAGGCCTCAGCCAGCCTGGGGACACGTGGGGAAGGACCACCACCTGGGGTTGGCTGGGCCTCTGCCGATGGCCAGTAATATTTGGCGAGGCCAGGGCCGTCTCAGCAGCAGGACCCTGCGGAAAGGCTCAGCTCCTCCCTGAGCCCAGCCTCAGGCCTCTGGCCCTGCCCACCCAGAGGGGACAGTCGTGGAGGACCCAGGGACCGGGGCTTTGGGAAGCATCGACAATAAAATCAAAACCACATTTTTCTGTGTTGGAAGACTAAGCCGTGATAAATTTGGAAAGTAATAAATATCAGAGCTTTGCAGACCATTTCCCGGCATCTCACAGCAACCTGGCTTCACGCAGCCCGCGCGGCGCGCCCCCAAGTGCGTGCGGCCTGGACCAGCGACTGCTCCGATCCGTAAAGGTGGAGACATGCTCGGAAGGCTGGGTGCGTTTCATTAGAGGCTGGTGATGGGGAGCTTCCAAGTGTATGGTTTGGAAGCCCACGAGCAGGCAGCGTGGGGGGAAAATGCCCCCGTGAGAGTTGTGGCCAAAGCCAAACCATGGTTATTCACTGTGTGGTTTCCAGCTGCTTCCAAATCTGCCTCCGCCAGCCGGGACGCTGAGTGAGTTATGCTTCCCACCGTGGATCCTGGTTTCCCCAGTTTCTCGGTCTGGCCTGAGTAACATAGGGTCAAAGACTGAACAGGCCCTGGAAGGGGTCAGAACCATCTCGTGTCTATGCCAGCTGGTGGCTTTTGCTGGCTGGGTAGACACATGGAAACCCCTTTCTTTGTGAACGCTGGGATAAGGGAGATCAGAGGGTGTGGGTTCAGAACCTCTGCGGGCCACGCTGTGTTCAGGCACCCGGTTCAGGTGGCTTCCTCCCCGCTGGTGGCCTCTGAAGTGCCCTCTCTGTGCTTGTGACTTCCTGGCCTCCGTCTGCACCTGGCACAGGGCTGTGTGTCTAGTTTGACCTCTCCTGGTCCTCTTTTTTCTCTCTGGAACCCTCCCTTCCTGGGACTGGATGCCAGGACTGCTCGACCAGTGGAGACTCCCTGTGGCCCTGAGTCCCATGAAGAGTCCCCTTGTGGGTGGCCCCTGCACAGAGGCCTCCGTGATGGAGACCCTTGCTGTGCTGGGCGGTGGCACTCGCCCTGCCCCCTGCTCTGACCACCACATCTACTGGTCCGCTCCCCAAGCTCAGAGGTGATGGCCCAGCTCACGGTCTTGTCCCACATGCACACAGGCACCAGGCGCAGACCTGGCACACGCAGGCACGTATTATTTTTGGCTCCTTTCCCCTTGCTCATTTCTGTTTAAAAACTCATGCCTGCACAGCATGTTTAGTTTATATATTTCCATAATCCCAGCTTTATTTCCAAAGAGACTCCAGCCGACTAGAGAAGGTAGTGCAATTTCAGGATGGGTAATACTGAAATGTTCAACCAAAAATGGAGCTGTGGCCACCACACGGGCAGAGGGAGCTCCGTGTCCTCACGCCTGTGCACCACCCGCGTAGCAGTGCTCAAGGGGGTAGAACCAGGGGGATCGCCCAGTCCCTCACTCTACAGAGAGGAGGTGAGTTCCACCACATGGGGCTCTTGTTCTTTTCTTGCTTCTTGGCTCTCTCCAAGGTCCAAAGGACTCTTCAGCTGGACGACGGAAGTTTTCAGGTTATGCGCTGTTAGACATCACCATTTAGGCACGTCCTCAGTTCTTGTGACAGTGAGAACCAAAGGGACTGCCTGGCAGTCCCAAGAGGCTGCATGAAATAGCCACCCACCATAGGGAAAACCCACGTTAGAATGCAAGGAATCTTGCAAAGAGCTGCTCCAAGTTTACCAGCACTGCTGAATCAAAGTATCCGGGCAAAGGCTCTAGGGATCCTGGAGAAATGAGATGGGTAGGGTCCACTTTTTGATCTCCTGAAGTAACTTATTTTAAAGAAAGACTGATGACTACAAAACGATCCTGTGGGAGCAGGTGTATCTGCCACCTAGTGTAGGTGTCTGATTTCTTTCCACAACTGGTGCATTTAAAACAATGCATTTTCTTCTGATTGTCAAAGTCATCTGTGTTCATTATACACACACACACACACACACAGATAAAAATACAAAGAAGAAAATAACAATCACAAATTGTACCCCTCAGAAGCATTTTAGCAATATTGTGGTCAATTTCTTCCAGTCGAGACACCTAGCTGCACATAGCAAAGGGATTTTTTTTTAACCCTGTTTCAATTGTATCATCATGATGCTATGTGATGCTGTGGGAACCTAATCTTGCTTACATATTTGCCTGCATTTCTAATCATTTCTATTCATAGATTTCTGGAAGGGGAATCATGGGGCTGAAGGGTGTGAACATATTGAATATTGATTGCCAACTTGTCTTCCAGAAAGTGTGAGTCACTTTATTTGCTCTCCAAGAGCGTGACAGTGCCCACCACCAGTCTTTAAAAAAGGATCAGGGCTGGAAATGACCCAGAAGTCAATCTGGTGCCTAGATATCCAGGGACAAGATGCCAGTCCATTCCCCACGTGAAGCAGGAGCTCCCTGGCAGGGGCCCCTCTGCTGAAGCTTCAGGGACAGAGAGCTCACTCTCTGCAGGAAAGCCTCCACTTCTGCAGGTACTTAGGTTGGCTCTGTGTGCCCTTGGCCATGAGACAGCTTCCGCCAAAGACGGGTCTGAGGCAGTGGAGCATCTGTGTTGTGGGCGGGACCGGTGCCCATCCCTCCATCAGCCATGTCAGTCAGAGAAGACCTAGGTTCTAGTGTTCCTGATCCAACTGGGGGAACTTCTCTAAGAAAAAGAACACTAAAGCATGAATACCAAATGTGTAAAATTACGTAAAAATGTGACCAGAATCCCAGTAAATCACAAATTTTCAAAAGCTGATAAATAACATAAATATCACAAGATCCTTCAAAAAACAGAGACGAAAACTTCTAGACATCTCTAATACTTTCCTTACGTTTTTGGCTGAGATTTCTTTGTTCTCTTCATGTGACAATGATTTTCTACAGTCATAATAAAAAGATAATTTAGTCTTTCTTCATGGTGTGACTGATCAAAAATATTAAAAGTTTTCTCATAGTTTAGAAAAATTACTTTCAACTTCGTAACTCATTGGTAACGACGTGTAAATTATAGTCTTATTATCAGATTTGGACAACACTTGTATCGTGTTCCCGTTATGTCTGAGCTGTAAGATTTTAGGGCATTTCAAGGTTTCACATGGTTATTATTCTTAAATATTCTCTGAATGATGGTATTCACATCTTTATTCATGTTATAATGGCATTTATGAGTTTTGTGTTTTCTTTGTTGTCAGTTTCAGTGAATTTGGCAAGAGATTTAAATTTCTTCCCAATATCTTCATGGGATTCACTCCTTTTAATTAGTTAAATGACTAAACATGCCAAGAACCTATTTGTTATTTTTATTAAAGATGTTATCTCTTCCTCTTTGGCAAAATCTGAACAGTTAAAATTTTGATTTGATTAACAACAATTTCTATTGATTGCATCGCACATCTTTATGACTTTTCTCATATTCCATTAACTTCTATCTGATTTTTTTCTCGGTTTCTTTTTTTTTAATTGAAGTCTAACTGCTGTACAAAACTATGTAAGTTATTGTCAGTTACAGGTGTACAATATAGTGATTCACAATTTTAAAGTTTATACTCCATTTATAGCTACTATAAAATATTGGCTACATTCCCCGTGTTGCACCATATATCCTTGTAGCTTAATTTATACCTAATAGTTTGTACTCCTTACTCCCTGACCCCATGTTGCCCCTCCTTCCTTCCCTTTTTCCCCACTGGTAATCACGTTTTTGTTTGTTTTCTATACCTGCGAGTCTGCTTCTTTTCTATTACTTAATTAAAAATCTAAATGTCCAAATTGGAGAACTATAACTTCTCATTTGTTTTATTGCAACATTTTAAAACATCTTTTTAAATTATCATTTAAACAGTGTATTCTCAACTGAAATTCTCCTTAGCTGGGTACCAAAATGCCTGAGACCCCACCAGTGCCACCTGATGGGGGTCAGAGTTGGGGGTGTATGTGACAAAGGGGAAGTCCCAGTGCAAAGAGAAGGCAATCTCACTTTTTCTATTGTTTAGGGCCACTCCCTGGGGCTTTGGAAAGGGCTCCTGTAAACTGGGGGCCTGTCTTGTAAGCATCATTAGTTTGAAGGTAAATCCACCTGTGACATCAGTCTTAGATTGCTGCCCACTTCTCCTTCGGCCCTATGGAGCCTCTATTCAAAGGACTTTGGGGCTTTATATTCTAAAGCCTTAGCCTGAGATAGTGACAGTGGCTCAGCAAGCCAGTTGTAATAGGAAAGAACAAATCTGATACCATATTGGATCTGTTTTTTTTACTTTAACCTTTGTATTCTATAGCTTTTGCTATGAGTTAAGAATGTTGCCTATAGCCTGAAATATACAAGAGAGCCCATTCTCAAGGCTCTGACCTTTAAAGGTATAATAGTTTCCCATTCATACAGAGATAAAATATTACAGAACAGAGAATAACATTGGTCTTGTTGGAGGTTTACAGGAACATCTTAACCTGACCTCTGTGGACAGCTGTAAGAACAAAGGATTCTGGCACCAAGAAATTTACAACAACCAACCACACCTCCTCCCTTTTTAGTATAAAAGAAGCCTGAATTCTGACTTGGGTAAGATGGTTCTTTGGGACACTAGTCCACCATCTTCTCAGTCTGCTGGTTTTCTGAATAAAGTCACTATTCCTTGCCCTAGCAACCTGTCTCTTGTTTTATGGGCCTATTGTGAAGTGAGCAGTACAAGCTTGGACTTGATAACACAGGTGAGATGGACTCAATTGTGTTCATCGTTCAGTTTCATCAGGGAGCTAAGATGACTTCCCCATAACTCCTGACAAACCTGCTCTCTTGTATGGAGGAGTGTCTACAGATCTAGGCTTGTGCCTCAGTTCAAGGACGAGGAAGAAAGCCCTGGATCTATCTTCTGGATCTATCCATCTATCTCAAAAACTCCTTAAAATAGTTTCAGGTTTCTTTTTGTCTTTAAAAATCAATATTATTCAAGAAAAAGAGAAGATAAGCCTCTGACTGCAAAACATATCTGATAACGGACTTACGTAAATATACAAAGAACTCTTAAAACTCAACAGTAAGAGAATGAAGAGTTAAAGATGGGCAAAAATTTATACATGTATGATTCTAACCAAATGATATTTGGAAAAGGCAAAGCCATGGAGATAGTAAAAAGGTCAGTAATTGCCAGGGGCTTGAGGGGAAAGATGGATGAACAGGAGAAGCACAGAGGATCTGTAGGGCAGTGAAGTCACTCTGACACTACGATGATGGGTACTTGGCATTACAGGCAGACCTTGGAGATTCTGCAAGTCCAGTTGCATCCCACTGCAATAAAGCAAATACTGCAATAAAGCAGGTCACACAGATTTTTTCAGGTTCCCAGTGCATA
Organism: Camelus dromedarius; assembly: GCF_036321535.1. Classification (NCBI taxonomy): domain Eukaryota; kingdom Metazoa; phylum Chordata; class Mammalia; order Artiodactyla; family Camelidae; genus Camelus; species Camelus dromedarius. The sequence goes on from NC_087443.1 coordinate 20,707,672, forward strand.
TAAAAGTTACGTTTACTCTATACCGTAGTCTATTAAGTGCGCAATAGCATTATGTCTAAAAACCAATGTACCTACCTTAATTAAAACATTGTTGCTAAAAAATGCTAACCCTCATCTGAGCCTTCAGCGAGTGGTAGTAGTAACATCAAAGACTATGGATCACAGATCTCCAAACATATATAAAAATAATGCAAAAGTTTGAGATGTTTCAAGAATTACCAAAATGTGACAAGACACGTAGTGGGAAAATGGTGTTGGAAAAATGGCTCCAATAGACATGCTCATTGTGGGGTTGCTACAAACCTTCAATTTATGAAAAACACAGTATCTGTGAAGCGCAGTAAGGCAAACAGCAATAAAACTAGGTATGTCTGTGTACTTTTGCCCAAGGCTGTAGAACGTACAGCACCAAGAGTGGACCCTAATGTAAACATTCAAGTGATAAAGATGTGTCAATGTAGGTTCATCGATTATAATGAAGGTACCACTCTGCTCTGGGACATGTTGATAATGGGGGAGGTTGTGCCTGTGGGGGCAAAGACAAACAGGAAATCACTGTGTTACTCTCAGCTCAATTTTGCTATGAACCTAAAACTTCTCTAAAAAATAAGGCTGTTAAAATCAACGTATTCAATGTTTTTGTGACTTATTCAACAGCCATGTCCAAGTATCATCCAATCAATATTTACTGATTGATATTTGCGTGAGGCCGGGGGATCTAGTCAAGAAACGGGCTGGAGAGATTCCTCTGGTCACAGCATCATAATCCTGCGGGGAAGGCAGTCATCCAGAAATGCAAATAAATTTTTTTTTCAGAAGTGCAAATAAATTTTAAAAATCATAATGGCAATAAGTACTTTTTCAGTCATCTGTATTTCACAGAAGCAATGAGGAGAGGGACTCAAGATAGTCTGGAGGGTGATGGGGTCTTTCCCAAGAAAGTGACATCTGACCTGAAGGGTGGTTGGAGTTGTTCAGGTCAAGAAAGAGGCAGCAAGAGGCCAGTAAAAGGACCTGTGTGGGGCCCCCAAGCAGCTCTGCGGTCTGAGAGAGGGAGTCTGTGGCTGCAGCTTAAGTTCAAGGGTTTGACTGTCCAGAGCATCTCTGTCGAGGGGGCGGAGCCAGCCCCGCAGTGCCCAGAAGAGGCGGGGGGGGGGTGCTCACGTCGGGGACTGCTCTTTCTCCAAATGGATCAGAAATATTTGAAGGGCTTTAGTGAAGGAGTGGAAGTGATCGGATTTGTGTCTCAAAAATATCCTGGCTACGCACAGAATGGATCAGATGTGGGCAAGAGTGGCACTAGGAGACGAGTTAAGGGGCACTGCAGTAAGCCAGGCAGGAAGGCGTACTGGCCTGTGTGGTGGGAGGGAATCGCATGGAGCCAGGAGAGTGTCTTAGACCAGCAGACAGGGGACAGTGTCAGCAAGGTATAGCGTTACAAACTGAGACAGAGGACCCTGGAGGGGAACAAATTTGGAAAAGAAGATAAGGAAGTCACTGTGGACCTGCCAAGTGAGATGTGCCTGGACTGCGTGCCTCTGGAACCCTGCACACAGCCCGGGCTGGAGACATAAATCTGAGCAGATAGATGGTAACTGGAGCTGTGCAGTGATGAAATCATCTAAGGGGAACGCGTGGGCTGAGACCAGCAGGGAACAGGGCCACCATAGCTGCCCTGATCCTCTGTCGGGGGATCCTCAGATCATCAGCGATGCCCTGGGCAACAAAATCTGGAGCTCAGATTTGCTCTATGCTCTCCAGGTGACAAAGGTCTTGCACCAAACCATGTCCCTATGATTCCTCACCAGACCCTTAGAGGCAGGCACGCTTAGACCCACCTGGAGGCTTTGTGGTGCTGAGGAGGGAGAGCAGGACTGGGAATCCCAGAGATCGAGGCACGGATTCACAGGGTAATAATCCTGACCCCAGAGAGTTGCGGGGATCAAGTGACATATTGCATTTACAAAGCACCAGGCACTGCGCCTGACACATGGCTGTTGAGGTTTTAAGGGACTCATAAATAACACTCCATGACTCTCCTCCTGCTCACATCCAACTGAGAAATGAGACGCCGGAGACAGATCACTGGCAGACGAGCGACAGCATCACTGCCGGCCCTGATGATGTACATCAGGCCTTAGCTCTGTGGTCCACACGGGGTGCTCACCTTCCTGCATTTGCCGGCATCCTCTCTCTTACTTCGTCACATCATGGGGCAGCCCACCTGAGAGACCAGGGGGCCAGCAGAGCAGAGCAGTTAAATTTACCCAGAGCAGAGGGGAGACCAGGAAGGGATGTCTTCTGGGGGCTGCCTTTTGATGGCTCCACCAGACTCAAGCTAGAGTCGGAGACAGTGCTGTCTTGTCACCCATCACCCACTGGGGAGGGGAAGGGAGGCAGGAAGTGTCACTCTGCTGAGGCTCCCGACATGGTGTCATGAAGCCCTCGTCTACACCACCAGTAATAGGTGATTGTAAATACTCAGTCTCTTACTCTCAGCTGTTTTCAGAGTCACAAGGAGGTGCCTCTTTCTGTCCCTGTTGGTTATGTCTGTTGAAATGAACTCTGATGACTAGGTCACAGCTGTCAGGATCTGGGGACTGGTTCCCTTCCATGTGGTCTTGGGTCCCCTGGACAAGGGCACAGGGGTATGTTGATCCAGGCATCCCCAGGCTGCCGTACTCAGGGGACCAGAGAGGTCAACCCCAGCCCCAGTGGGGAGCTTGCCCACTCTTGTCTGCTCATGGTTCAGCACGGCTCAGCCTGCTAGAGCTCCAGCACCCGACATACCTGCCCTGTGTGTCTCCAAAGTCTCCTCTCCTCCTCCTCAAGCCTCCTCTCTGTCCAAGGACCTCGTGTCCTTGCTGATTTTCCCCAGAGCCACACATCCCAACTGTCAGGGCGGGTTATGACAGCTGGACCTGGGATTGGATATGTGGAACCGGGAGAGGCAAAACCAAAAACCGTGTGTGTGTGTGTGTGTGTGTGTGTGTGTATCAGGATGGAAATGCAGAGTGGGGTTCCAGTTGGTATCCCTGTCCTGATCCAAGCACAGGTGAGGTGTCCCCACTTGACTTTGATGCCAGGCCAGACATCCATCATTCAAAGTAATGAGGAGAAGAACTTGTGTGGCAGGTGTGTGTCTTGTTTTATTCATTGCTGCTGCTTTTGCCAGGCTGGGAGAAGTTCGATATGGAAAACATTGGAGACTCCTTCTGCATCTTGAGTGTATGAAGATCCTACAATTTCTACACAGAGCAGGACACGTCCTTCAGCCCACCTATTAGGGCGGGGATGCTGAGGCCCCAGCTGGTGTGGTCTCCTCAAGCCCTGTGGCCCCGTATGCCCTGGACCACGAGGTCATAGCATCCTGTGCTGAAGCAGAACCACCCATGGCTGAGTGGGGCCTCCCGTGCAGGGAGCCATTCCCATCAGAGGTCCTGTTGTTGCAGCAAAGTGTGTTACAGCTCAGTGCTACAGCTCAGTTGTGACAGCAACCTGGATCCGGGCGAGAGACCAAGCAGCACTCAGAGGGTTGGAGAACTCAGGTTTATTACGCCACCAGACCCAGAGGAGTTAACACTCCAAGCTCTGGACCCCGTCTACAGGCTTACACAGGCTTTTATAGGCTGCCAGTCTAAACTTCGCAACATCATATGCAAATAAGGTGTAACAAAAGTTGACTAATTAAGAATGAGCTTTGTAGAAATGGACCAATCAGGAGTGACAGAAATGGGCCAATCAGGAGTGAGCTCCATGCAAATGAGGCACTACAAATGGACCAATCAAGAGTTAGCTCAGGGAACCAATAGAACCTTAGGGGTAAGTTCTGCTTTCCTAGAAGCAAGCCGTTTCAGAGTTAAAAAGTGAGATAATGCTACTGGGCCAGGGAACCAAATGGTGCTGGCAGGAGAGTAGTGGCCCTGCCTGGGGGTCCTGACGTCTTTTTCATGGGGCTTCCCACCTCACTGTCACTTTCCTGTGGGGCTAACGTCAAACCGGGAAGGGTCTCCTCTCCTCTAGGGACCCCTGGACTTCTGGGACCCCAGTCAATCCCTTCTCTTTCCCTCACAGCTCTGGCAGCAAATGCCTTTCCTCCTAGCATCCATCACACGGTCAGGTTTTTGAAGATCACAGGTCAGGGACAGGGGTGATCTCTGGGTGGCTTCCACTTCCTGTCCTGTTGCAGCAACAAGGAGGGAGTGTAAAGGCCAACTTCAGGCCTACACAGGAGAGGGGACAGAGAGAGAACTGACAAATGTCACATCTCATCAATTATTCTGCCAACCGCGCTGTTATGCCCCAGCTTGATCTCACATTTCCCTGTTCTGGGTGTCCATGTTGCTCTGCCAGGCAGTGCTGGCGCTCTGGGATCTTTGGGAGAACCCCAGGGACCCTGAACCTCAGGGTAAACTTTGCACATCAGTTACTGGCAAAGGTAACGAATTGAAAACATGGTTTATTGTTGAAATCCCCGTTGTATACCAAGAGACCCACAGCGAGCACGTCTGCTTTGAGATGTTGCATTTCACTGGTGGCAGGATTCACAGGAGGAGGTGGAGACTGGGGTTGGGCTTCTCCACTCCATCCCATGAAGTCTTCCTTCCCAGGATCTCCCACTGCAGCAGAGCTGGAGTCTCAGCCCTGGGGGTGCCCCTTGGTCTCCCCGGTACTGAGATGGAGATGCCTTTTCCTCCTTGAGCTCCATTCTGCCTTCCTCCCCATGGCCTTGTCTCTCTCTGCTCCCTGCCAGGAGGGTCCCATCCCAGCCTCCTGCTGGGAGTCAGTCCTTCAGCTCCCCCAGTTCCCTGCTGAGAGGTACCAAGCCTGGACCCTAAGGTGGGGCAGACGGGACAAGGGGCCTTAGCAGCACTTGCTGGAGCATCGGAAAGATGATCAGACATTTCACCTTCCTCGATGAGCGATCCTCCAGGCACCCCGGACCTTATTATACTGACAGAGAGTCCTTTTCTGTCATCCTAGCCTGGTGTGTGCCTGACCCAAGAGGAGAAGGAGAAAGGAGAATAGAAAAATAAAGAACAGATTATAAAAGTTAACAGGGTTGTATCATGAGGGAGAAACTTGTGCATAAATTTCAAGGCTAATAAGCAAGACTTCAAAGAATTTTCTGGATTGCAGCTCCCTTTTGGTCTGTGTCCCAAATGCCCCGAATTAATTATTCATTCTTTGGAGATCTGTGGGTGAAAAAGTTTGAAATGTGCTGACTTCACCCATTTAATCATTTCCTTGTTGTTTCTTTGGTAGGTTTTTTTTTCCCCCTTAAAAATGTATGTTTATCAAAGTCGTCCACATACACAGTTTTAAAGTCAAATGGTTCTGCAAGGCTTATAATGAAAACCAGCGTTCCCCTTCCCCTCTCCTGATCCTCACTCCCCAGAGGCCACCACTCTGAATTCTTCTTGCTGATTTCTTCTCTGTTTTCCTCCTGACTTTAAAATAACCTGCTTAGACTGCCATTTCTTGATTTTCCAGTTGAAATGTTATTTCATGAATTCCTCAATGGAAGAGGAGGACTTAGCTCTCTGAAACCATCCTCCCCCCTGCCTATGCGCCCTCTCTCCATGCCCCCACCCCCGTCACGGTAATTACAGTGTCATTTTTGGCCAAATCAATAACTCGGCATTTACGTAGTTATGACTATGTTCATATTATTCACAGCTAAACCACGTAGAGCACATTTCCTATCTTGTACAGCTTTTTGTTTTGCTTGGAATAAAGCGTTGCCAAGTTTTCCCTTTGTTTAGTGTTTCATCGCTAATCGTCCCTAGACTTTGGGCTGAAGGAGGCTCTCCCTGTTCTGTGTGTAGATTCACTGGCCGCTCCCTGCCCTGCTGCCCCCACCTCCGTGATTTTGGGGTCCTGAAGACCCCTTTGACTTCCCCAAGTTGGGTCCCTGTTTGCTGAATCCAATGTCCCCTCGATCTTCTCCCTCGTTTTGGTGAACGAATCTTCCAGTCGCTCCCTGAGAAATGTTTGTGTTAGGACAGGATTTGGAGAGCTCGTATGTATGTGCAAACATGAGCCATTCCACCCTCACATTTGATTGGCAGCTGGGTTGGAGATTCTTGACCCTCAGACTTTCAAGTTTTGCTCACTGCCTTCCGGCTGCTGTTGAGAAGTCAGATGCTGTCTCATCACTTTCCTTCACATAAAATCAGTTTCCTCTCTGAAATCCTTCAGAATTTTCTTTTTATCCTTGGGGTGCTCGGGTGTGGGTCCCACTCACTCGGGGATTTTCAACCTGGAGGATCATGATTGCTACTCACAACCTGGTAAATGTTCTCTTTTTATTTTCTACCCCTCCTTCCCTTCCCCCAATCTGTTTCCTCTGTTCTGGTTTCTAAAGCTTTCTGTTTTTCAGTTCGGGACCTCCTGAGCTGATTCTCTAGAGTCTAGTTTTTCTCTCCTAAGTTTCATCTCTTTGTTCGCGTTCTGTCTTTTGGAAGAAAGTGCTTAATCTTTCTGCTGAAGCTTCTTGTATGCTATGGTTTTGGATGGCTGCCATTTTAATTTCCAAAAATACATTAAAAATTCTGAATGATTGTTTTAAAACTTACTTTGTTATTATTTTTTTAAGCAACCAGCTCACTCATTTCATGGATGGATGTAATATCTTCTTTTTTTCTCGAGATAGCACCTGTAATATATATATGTATATATATTTTTTATATTTGTATACTATTTATATATATTTTATACATTTATAAACTTATATATATCTTTTCTCCCGTACTTTTTTAAATGTCTCTGTTTCCTCTAAATTCATTTTTCCCTCTTTAATAGTTTTCATCTCTGATTGGATGTAACCACTGAGGATCTCAGACACACACTGGAAGCTCTGTGTGTCTGAGTGGGGCTTTGTTGGAGGAAGACTGGACCATTTTACTGGGGGTTCCCTGAACTGCCAGTGTCTGCACAGATTCTATTGGCCTGGCCAGTATCCCCAGAGAAGGGTCATCCTAAATCCTGTTTGGTTCCTGGTTCTAGGGCCGAGGGAGGTATAGGGCAGGGGCTTCAGCATTCAGCATGTTGACTGCCATCCCCGTGGTCAGCCTGCTGCCCTCACCTGCATCTGTGCCCGTGGTTTCTGAGTTCAGAACCCTCTGGTTCCCTCGTCTTCTGCCAGGATGATGGGGAAGTAGTTTTTCACCTGTACAAACTGGGGCAAGGGACCGTGGGCCAAAACATTCTCAAACGAATTTTTAACTCCTCCTCCGTTTTCAGCTCCACCCACACTGCTGCTTGCAGAAATACTGTCACTGGCAATCCCCGCCCCTTTCTGGAAGACTCTGCTTATTCCAGGCTTCCCCTGCCACCTGCTCAGCCTTCAGGCTTTTCAGATGGGCTCCATCGTGACCACTCATGCATCTGCTTTCCAGGTTCCAAGATTTTGTCTCTGTTGCTTCTTCTGCATTTTCTTTGTCTGTGGAAGGTTTTGCCTGATTTTTCCTCCTTTCCTGTTACTTAGTAAACTTTCAGGAGAGTATAGATTAATAGGCTAAGGTTGTTCGAGGTGCTGGGGAGCCCATGGTTCCTTCCTTTGCTTGTTCTCTTCTGGCAACGCCTCCCAGCCTGTCCTGCCCCACCCATGCCAGCCCGGGACCAGCTGCCCTGTCATCTCTGCCTCTCACATGGCTGGGACGTGGGTGATTAGAAAATCCTTTCAGCAGGCCTTGAATCTAGCTGAAATTTGGCTAGTTGGCATCTACTGTATTGTGCTTGACCTTTGGGGTCTTCACACAAACCAAGAGATTGAAAGAGCTCCCAGAATCAAAAAAAAAAAAAAAAAAAAAAAGACTGCAGACACATACATATATATGTATAACCAAATCACTTTGCTGTATGCCTGAAACTAACACAATATTGAAATCAACTATACTTGAATTTTTTTTTTTTAAGATCTCTAATATCCAACATCCACTGTCTTCATCTCCATGGTCTCCTCCAATTTTTTACCTGTTTTTCCATTGGATTGTTTTTTTGTGTGTGTGTGATTTGTAAGAGCCATTTTTGCCTATAAATCCTTTGCTTGTTAGAAAGTTCCAAATGCTCTCTTTTTTTTTAAACTGTATTATGTGTTTTGATCTACGGAAGTTTTTAATTTTTGTGAGAGTCATCAGCCAGTTGTTTCCTTTATGGCTTCTGGGTGTTGAATCTTCCTTCCTGGGGAAGGGAACCCCACACCCTAAAGTTGTAAAAATAATCTCTTTTTTCTCCCTAATACTTTTATGATTTTTTCATTTAGCTTTTGTTTGTTTGTTTTCTTTTTCTTTTTCTTATTCTCTTTTTAAATGTAGCTTTTTAAAAACATTTTTCATGACAAAAAATGCATCCTAATGTAGCAAACCAGTCACCACAGAGGTCTATCACAGGATAAGTTAACAATCTCTTCTCTTTTTACTTCCAGGCCAGCCTTTCCCAGGTTACCAGCGTATTCAAATACACATTCAGATCTATAGGATTTGATTTGATTTTTTCAAGATGGAAAGACAGTATTTAAATACCTCTGAAACTAATTTTTTAAAATAATTTTTCGCAAAATGCAAGAGGCTCACACACACCTTCTGTAAATCGATCTCAGATTTTCCTGCACATCTAGAGGAACAGGGGGAGCACAAATCCACCTGCACCTGCCAACATGACAGCAGACAGACCCACAGGCAGTGAGTCTTCCTTCTGGGACTGCAACCATCTGAGAAACATCGAGACACTGAATTTTCCCGAGACATCAGCACCTCCAGAGAAAGAATTGTATCTACTGGCCAAAGTAGCACGTGAGGATTTTTCTCTTCTCTTCCAAATATGTTTGCTTTCAAATGATAAGAGACCTGACTCCCTTCCCGGTGAGACAGAACATTGCACACCACTTTGATCTAGGTTCTTCCCATGTGTGTCGGGAACAGCCTGCCATGGGTAGAACTCTCTGGGAAGCAGGCTCAGAGTCTAAGATTCATTTGCAGGAAATTTACTGGGAGTGCTGTCCAGAACAGCACATGTGAAGGGTTATGGAAGCAGACTTGGGCAGAGACGGAAGTTGGATCACGAGGTGGTTCCAACAGGTGCCTCAGCCACTCACACAGGGAACATGGCACTGTCAACATGACCTGCGGAATGGGGGGTGAGGGGGCTGGACTTTTCTATCCCTGTGCTGACCAGTCACTGAATATCCTCTCTAGGAGCGGACGTGGCCATCACCTGAGTTTCCAGCTGTCGTAGCCAACACTGCTGGCAGCTGGGGGAATAGGGACCTGGTCCTGAAAAGGTAGGGGGCGCTGGATGCATCACAACCTCTGCTACAAAACCCGAATGTGCCACTCTGACCTGGAAAAGTAACCATTTAATTCAGGCTGTGGACCAATGCACAAAGGCTGTGCTCATGTTCTCACTCCTCTTTTTTTAAATTGAATCTAACTTATTATTAATTTACAGTGCTATGTTAGTTTCAAGTGGACAGCATGGCAATTCAGTCTTTTTGCAGATTATACTCCATTACAGGTTATTACAAGATAATGGCTATAATTCCCAAGGATACAGTGTATTCTTGTTGCTTATCTATTTTATACATAGTAGTTCATTATCTGTTCATCTCATACCCTTAATTTGTCCCTCTCTGCTTGCCTCTTATGCTTAGTGAAATAAGTCCAAGAAAGACAAATACGGTATGGTATCACTTATACGTGAAATCTAAAAAAAATTCATACAAGTGACGGTATAAACAATAAACAAGTGGATGCAAAAGAGAGTCACTCCTCTTCGTGACCAAGTAGCTGCAACTCCTGAGTGATGCTATTCTAGAACTTTCTAGAACTTCTATTGTGATTCCACCTGCCCCCCCCACCCCCCCGACAGGGGCAGTCTAGGATAAAGGGAAGACAGTGCCAGAGTCATGCCAGCCAGCATTGTTCACACTCTGGATTCACTGTGGGAGTAGGAGTCCTGCCCCTGGCTGGTCTGCTCAGGCCATCTGGACTCGGACAAAGCAGGCGGAAGCAAGGCCAGGTCTCCTGTAGACGATCAGCAACCAACAGCCATTTGAAGCTGAGCCAGGGAGCAGGAGCCAGACAGCGGGCTGGCTAGTGTCTGGGCTTGATCTGTCTGGAGGAAGGACCAGGGAAGGCCAGGCCAGGCTGGGCTCTTTTTTGCCGCAGGGCAGGTACAGAAATTTGACTTCTCAGGGTACCTGGAACTGACTGAGCACATGGGGTTGACTCAAAATAAACAAGCTCTTAAGATACTGATTATAATAACAATAATGGTGGTGGTGGCGGTGATGACAATAGCTAACATGCATTTTGGAGTTTCTTTGTGCCAGGGTCTAGGCTAAGTGGTTCGTGTGAGCCATCTCCACACATCTCTCTCACAAACTTATAAAGTAAATACTATTTTTATCCCTAGTGTACAGATGAGAAAACTCACCGTGGAAAGGCTGGGTAAGTCCCTCAAGTTACAAAGCTGGTTAGTGGTGAACTATTATTTAAACCTGGCCAGTCTTACACTAGACTCCCCACTCCTCCCCAAGCCTTCTGTTTCTCATTAAATGGTGCCATCTTTTACCCAATTTGCTCAGGCCAAACTCCCTAGGAGTCATCCTTTAGTTCTTTTATTTGCAAACAGCCTGTAACTAATTTATCAGCAAGTCTCATAAATTTTACCTTGAAAATTTCCCCTCAGCATGGCCACTTAGGCTTATTTCCCAACCTACTACTGTTATCAGTCAGAACGAGATAAGGTATGCCTCAGTGACAAACAGGCCCTAACTCTCAGTGACTTAAAATAACAAAAGTGTTGCTCTTGCTTCACATTACGTTGCTGGTCAATGAGGGGTTCTTGCTACATGTTTTCCTCATTCAAGGACCCAGGTTGACAGAGTTTCTAGAATTTGTAATGTTACCACGGTATGCAAAGAAAGAGCAAGGTGTGTGCAAGTGTGCTTAGAGATGTCGACTCATCACATTTCTTGATTGAAGCAAACCACGTGTCCATGCCTAATTTCACAGGGGTGGAAGATGCAATCCTCCCATGGACCCAGGGGGAGACCTGGAGACGCAGAGGAGCAGCATCACCCCTGCCATAGTCATTGCAGATCCAGTCTCCATTTTCTCTTGCACAGAGAACTTGAACAGCCCTCAAATCGGTCTCCTACTTCTGCTCTTGTCCCGTAATCCCTTCTCCATGTTACACACAGAATGATCTAAAACATCAATCAGGTCACTTTCCTCCTGGGCTTAAAATCCTAAATAGCTTCTCTCACATCAGCAGTTAAAGGCAAGGTTCTCACCCTGGCTGGCAAGGTTCCAAGACAAGGGTCAGCAAACTACAGTCCTCTGGCCAAATCTGGCAGACTGCCTGTCTTTGTCAATAAAGTTTTATTGGCACACAGCCACACCTATTCATTTACACACCACCTGTGGCTGCTTTCATTGAGCCAACAGCAGAGCTGGGGAGATATGACAGAGGCTGAATGGCCACAAAGCTTACATACCTAGCTGACCCTTTACAGAGACAGCTTCCTGGCTCCTGTCCTAAAAGCCCTGGACTCTGTCTCCCTCCAGACCTCCTCTCCTCTCACACCCTCTTTCTCATTTCCTCCAGCCATATTGGATGGCCTGTTATTCCCCAAACTTCCCAGCTCATGCCTGCCTCAGGACCATTGCACAGTCCACACTCCTGCCGGAAGCCTCTTCCCTCTCCTTCTAACACTGCTCCTTCCTTCCTTCCTGTCCACTTGGTTTCTTCTCTTATAGTACCTGCTCAGGGGGTCCTGCCTGGCTCCCCTACAATAGCACCCCCCTCAATCTTGTCATTCTTCAGTCCATTCTTTGTCATATTCCTCTCCATTTGAAATTGTGTTACAGATTTTATTCATTTATTCATTTCCAGTCTTCTCCTGTATTCGGGTCTGTGAGGTCTTTTGGGTCGAGAGACCTGGAGTTGTCTCAGTGCTTTGATGATCTTCTTACACACACTGTGCTTTCTGTGTCTCTCATTCTAAGCTGACCAGTACCCTCCTGGGGAGGGGGTTTTTAATTTTTGGCCTCAGCTCTAAACAGACTATATTTCTATGAGATTTTCAAGATCGTTTTATGTCTGAAGATTTTAATTTTTGCATTTGAGAATCAAGGACAATAGTGGTGTTATTATGCCCGTTTAAAAACACTTCAAGCTAATTCCGGTCATCTCTGGGAGGCAAACTTTGAACATCTCTGCAGTCCCCAAGGAGAACAATCTTCTGTAGCTTTGAAGCCAAAGAGGGTTTCTGAAAAGGAAGTTACAGTCAATTGAAAACTCTCAGTGGAGCGTGAAGAGCAGAGGGCTCCCTGTGGTGGGGCTGCCGCTGGGCCTGCCCGGGCTGGACGTGCCCTTCTCGGCTGGAGAGAGACCGCACAGACAGCTCGATGGGCACGCTGGAGGCTGGATGGGCCCCAGACCCAACCATGTGCTCAGGGACCAGCTCAGAAGATGCAAGTGTCTCTTCCTCATCCTTGCTGTAGGTTTGGCCATTTTCTAATGAATTTAGGTGATTACGGCAGAGAGGACAGATAGAATAAAACCAAAGTGAGAAAGCCTCACCTTTGTCTTAGCAGAGATGCTCTGGAATATATCAGAAAGAGCTGAAGCTGCTGATGGCTGGGTGAGTGTCTGTGGGGAAAGTGGTCCACAGAGCCCCTGGCCCAGTCTTCCTGGCAGGAAGGAGCTCCCTGAGTCTCCTCTTGGCTGCAGGGGTGGAGAAGGAGGGGTGCCAAGAGGCCCTGCTGCCTGTTTGCTGGCCGGTCTCCTTGTGCTTCCTGCCATGCTCACATGACCGCCTGCCACCCACACCCTTGGCTGCCTGCTTAGGTGCTGGGGCTCGGAGCCCGTCTCTGGAGTGCCCTGTGCTCTGCCCTACCTCACTCCAAGTGATCCCCCTTTCCCCCTGTTGATTAATAAAGGCCAAGCTCAGCTTAGTCTTCCAGGCCATTTGCAGTCTGTGTCCAGAATGACCTCCCCTTTCTCTCCAACATCGACTTACCCTGTGTTTAACCAAGTCTACATCCAGCTGTTTCTCAAAGGGTCTGGCACTGTCCGACTCCCTGCTTTGGTTCACGCTTTTCCAAATTCCCTGCGGGCTCCAACTTCTGCCTGCAAGAGTGTATTCTTCCTCCCAGGCCTGAATCCACGTCCCCTCCCCAGTGACATTCCGTGTGATCTCCTGGGGCCCCACCGTGGATATCTGTGCCTCTACTGTGACTCATGTTTGGCTGAAGCAGCATGCACCTTCTCCCTTCCCCAGGGCTCCACAGGAACGGAGCGTGGCTTGTTCATCTCCATTTCATTCCCTTTGCCGGCCCTGCACAGTGCCTGGTGCAGATGGTAGGTTAGAGGGTGTTTGTCAAATGAATAAATGCTCTATAAACAGGGACTGGTGACTTAATTCACACAGGTTTTGAGTGTGGCCTTCCCAGAAAGCTTGGATCTCTGAGAAAGGAGGGGAAGCTGGCACAGAACAGGGTGCAGTGCAAGAGAAGGAAACTTGAACTAGAGAACGTACACTGGCCATGGCTCCTGCCCAAGCCTGACTGATTGATTGGGGTAATTGATTGCAGTAGTTGACCCGGGTAGGTGGTTAGAGTAACTGAATGGAGTAAATGATTGCTGTTACTGAATGTCGTAGGTGATTGGGGTAATTGGCTGGAGTAACTGACTAGAAAAACTGAGGTAGGTGATTGGGGTAAGTGATTGGAGTGGCTGAATGGAGTAACTGAGAGGGGTAACTGAATTTGGTAGATAATTGGGGTTAGTAACTGGGGAGATCAGAGTAACTGACTGGGGCAAGTGATTGGGGTAACAATGTGGTAGGTGATTGGGGTAATTGACTATAGTAACTGGGAAAACTGAGGCAATGATTGGGGTAAGTGATTAAAGTAACTGATTGGCATGAGTGATTGAGGTAAATGATTGGGGTGACTGACTGCAGCAACTGATTTGGGTGGTGACTGGGGTAAGTGACTGGATTAACTGAGGGGTAAATGAGTGGAGTAACTGATTGGGGTAACTGAATGTGGTGGGTGACTGGGGTGACTGGAGTAATTTATTTGGGCAACTGATTGGGGTAAGTGACTGGAGTGACTGATGGGGCAGGTGATTGAAGTAGCTGATTGGGGTAAGGGTTGGAGTAAGTGATTGGAACATCTGAGCGGAGTAACTGATTGGGGTAATGAGTGTGGCAGGTGATGGGGGAAAGTGATTAGAGTAACCAGTCAGGGTAAGCGAAGGAGTAAGTGACTGGGGTAGCTGACTGAGGTAATGAATGGGGCAGGTGACTGGGGTTTTCACCTGAGCACTGCACAGGGGCACTGGGAGGCTTTCCCTAGCCTGCTCTGGGGCTGACTGAGGAGTGGTGTCTGCTGTTACTCTAGCGGAACACACAGGAGTGTTCACATCTCTACCAAAGCGCAAGTCTCGGAGAGAAAGGAGGAGGGCGAATCCCAGATTCAGGGATCAGATGAGCTAGGCCTTTGGAGGAGGCAGGAGCACCTGTTCAGGCCATGACAGTCCTCTTTTGGTGCCCTCTGTTGCCCTTAGGTGTCCCTCCAGGTGGGCTGAGCTACTCTCACCAAGGAGCCCGTCCTTGTCTCCATGCAATTGTGAAGCAGCCCTCCCCCTATCCGGGCTCCTTTCTGTGTCCTGTTGACCCTTGGCCATACCCATGGTGGCCTCAGCCACGCACATACCCCAGATGCCCCAGATGCAGACACACTCAGGGGCGCTCCCCTCACTCAGCTCCCTCTCTGTGGGTCTAGAAGCTTCTGCAGGCACTATGCTGCAGACAGTCATTTGTCTCTTGGAAAGTTCACTTGGCCATGGTTCTGGCAAGGGCTGGGGTTGGCAGGTGGCCCAGTTCCTGTTCCGAGTGCTGGCTAATGCTTCACCCGCATCTTTATCACCCGTATTCTGCAGAAAGGCCCAGCAGGCCCCTGGTTGTGCTCAAAGGCTGCTCCCCTCCAGTGGCTGAGCAGAACAGCTCCATCCAAGAGGTCCTACTGAACTTCAGGAGCTGCTGAGCAGCGGGAAGAAAAGCACCGTCACTAAAATCATGGTGGGGAGGGGGCGGGGGAGGGCACAGAAAATCAAGGGGTTGAGGGATCAGAGGAAGGGGAGGGGCCATGACCGCCCGGTGAGGAGGGGAGCAGACCAGGGCAAGCTGAGCCCACTGCCCCCACTGGACGGGCTTAAAATCATCAATTTCCCAGCAGAGGAAGGTCCAGAGGCCAGTGCTACCCTCAGGCTGCATCCATAGTGAGAAAAGAAGGCAAGAAGGAAAAAGGGCCGTGAAAGAGCCACGTATGGGTGAGCAGGGACAGAAAACTTCAGAGTGAAGTGTCACAACAGTAAAGGTCAGGTTCCCCCACTTCTATGAGCAAAGTCACATTTGTTCCTGTGCCTTAGGGAGAGGGTCAGGATGGGGGCCCGGTGTGATACAGCCATGGTGGAAGAGTTCTTATGGTTCCCATAGTCACAGAGTGGCACCCACCCTTGGTCTCCAAGGTCACCCCATGGCCACATCCTAGAGCAGCTTGGGATGCTTCCGGGTCCACTGCAGTCCGCAGGGATGCTACCCTCCCATCCTGGCGAGTGCTTCTCTTCAGCTGCCTCCCCCAGCTCTGCCCAGCTCACCTCCTTACGTCTTCTTTCCCCACCTCTCATAAGAGCATCCTCTGCTGTCTTCCTCTACCAATGCACCTTGCACACGGCTGCCCAGAAGTCTTCTCACGGCGGAAATACGTGTACACATCTGGTCTACCATCCACCTTGGGCTCATGCCTGCCTCTCTGAGAAGATTTCCATCCCTAATTAGAGGAACCAGGCCCTCCATGCTCTGTTCTGCCCAGAGGCCACATTTCTCTCCTCTCCTCTCCTCTCCTGTCTTACAGCCTAAGCTCTGCCAAGCTTAACTTCTATCTGTTCCAGGAACATTCTGTGCCCTCCCAACCTTCCCCCTGTGCCTTTTTTCTCGAAACATGCTTCCCTTTCTCCACCTTGGGCAAGGGCAGGGGTGATGGGAGGAGGTTTGAATATTCAGCAAAGGTGTTGGGGCTGGATCCTACAGGCTGGTGATTTTCAAACTTGCTTTTGTGACAAAGCTCCTAGAAGACATGGGCCCATTTTGCAGAACACCGTGGACCACTGGTAGATTTAATTCCACTGTGACTACGGGGAGGCATTTATTAGATTCAATGATAGTCCTCTGTTACACAGGACTGTTTGTTACGGACGTACAACTCTTGGCACATATATAATGTGTTTTTATTAATGCACATTTCCAAGTTTTTCATATAATGTGAATTTTCCACTTGCTCAATAATTTTCTAATCAATAGAAATACATTGGGTCAATACACTGTAGCTTGTAGTTGTATAAATCTTGTCACCTTGGTGAGTCCTGAATGTCTTTTCCTCCAAGATAAAGATACAACAATTCCACAAGGGTTCAGTGGACGAAACCACCAGGGCCCCGTGAGAGGGACTCAGGGCATGCCGGCAGCTTTCTCCTTGTCCCCTTTCCCACTGCATCTCACAGGTCCCCCTCCTTAATGTGCACTGTGACCCACGATCCTGGCTGGGACCCTGATCTGCTTCCATAATATTGAATGCTTTTTCCTGTCTGGCATCCACTTCCCTTTCTCACCCCAATATCTTTTCTTAAAATTTACCTTAATTTAATTTTTTAAATTGAAGTACAGTCAGTTATAATGCATCAATTTCTGGTGTACAACATAATGTCCCAGTCATATATATATATATATATATATATATATATATACACATACACACACACATACACATATTGTTTTTATACACATACACAATTGTTTTCATATTATTATAAGGTATTGAATATAGTTTCCTGTGCTATATAGAAGAAATTTGTTTTTTATTTATTTTTATATATAGTGATTAACATATGCAAATCTCAGACTGCCAAATGTATCCCTTAGGGGTGGGGAGGGATAAATTTGAACCTCACCTTTGTGGGGAAATCTCCTCTGGCTGGATGGAAGATTGAAGAAATTTAATGCAAGCTGCCAGCCTCCCGTGGGGGCAAAAGTGCAGCTTTCTGAATGCCGGGTAGGCCTAATTTGTCCCCATTATATGATTCTCAGATAGACTTTTCATTTTCTTTGTGTGAGAGAAAGTTGTGGGAATGGCTGGGACCTAGAAACTCCCTTGTGTGTGTGTCCTATATGTCACCTTGACCTTCAGGGAGGTCCAGGAGGTAAGTGATCAAGAACCCCTGGGTCCTCTCGGGTCACCGGGAGGCAGACAGGTTAAGGATCTAGACAGTTTGGCAGAGAAGGGCTCATTTTGGCTCCTGGGGGGCTGGGCTCTCTGATGTCACACAGGGAGGAAGTCCACTTCTTTCATCTCTACGTGATGATTTCTTTCCCCCACACCAAGGAACCGATCAGAAGCCACATGCAGAAATCCTCAACAGAAGTTTAGAGTGTGCAGGGGCCCGGGGAAAGGGCAGCTGCAGCCACAGGATGGCGAGAGATTGGCCCAAGAGCATCAGTATCCACTCCCCCCACGCAAGCCAGGAACGTCTATCTGGTTCTACTACGCGCGTCTCCGAGCCCCTATTTCTCATCTAGAAAATGGGCACAGTACTTGCCTCTTAAGATTATCATGGAGCTTAAATGAAATCTTGTATCAGAAATGCCTGGGACATCGAGGGTACTTGATAAACATGGCCTCCTTCCCTCTGGGGCAGATAGCATCAGAGGAAAAGAGGGGAAGCTTCCAGCACGGAGCAAGTTCATGGCATCTGCTATGAGCCTGCGACAGAAATCATGGCAAGAAGAAAAAGCATTTGTGATAAGGTTGGTAATAGGGCAGGGGAGCCCGGCCGTAGAATAACAAGATTTGAACCATGATGCGAGGACCACAGACACAGGACTCAGGACCAGGCCTGAGCACCTGGTACCCCCAGGCCCTGCGCTCTTTTCCCCGAAGCGAACGGCTGTGTGTCGGAGGGTGTGGGTGGGGGTACCTTGTGGATGTGAGTGGGAGGGTATGTGGAGGTTGCTGGTCAAAACTAATTCAAGCCGGAAAACTCTTCCCTAATTAGTTGTTTCTGTTGAACTTAACTGCCCCACAAATCTAATTTTGAAGTTCATCCAAGATGTGATTATGTTATTTTCATGTAATCTCTTTTTCTGAGCGTCCCCATTGAAAGAAGGCTAATTGGATGCTGTTTGTTTGTAGTAAGAATACTCAAAACCAGGTGGAACCAACTGGCTTTGTGCTCCCGGGCGTGGGGCCAAGTCAAGGACTGCGGCCCCGATTGGGTCTGCCCGTGGCTGGCCCGCCCTGGGAGAGGGAGGGCGCTGGTGACGGCCAGCCCCGCACAGGACCAGACAAGTGTCGGAAGGATGGAGGAGGCAGGCCTGTCTCCTTTCCCTCACACTCTGCCCTCCTCTTGGGAGGTAGCGGCCTGCCCTCAATCAGCCTTTGGCCTCGCTCTCAATTTCCATTTCCCTTTCTGACAACACAGGCCAGCCTCCTGGAAGAAGAATGATGAGTTTCTAATGCAAAACAGAATCTGTTTGGATAAAGCTTGGAATGGTTTTCCAGTCCCTGACTTTCATCAGGGAGGGGGCGGGCTCCCATGTCAGGGGACTGGAGTTGGTGTGGGGTGTGGAGAGGTGGAGGGAGTCCATTCGGGTCAGACAGGAAGGATTAGGAGGGAGCCTTGGGCATCAGAACAGGCCTGCTAGGAGAAGGACCAGAAGGATGACAATCTTTTGCCCCTTTCCTGACCCCCTTCATTCTTCCAGGGCCTCCCCACCCTGACCTGCTAAAACTGAATGGAGGGCCTGGCAGTCTCTGGCATGCCATCCTAAGAGGGCGCTGTCATTTCAGCCCCCAGTGGGCGGGGAGGGGGGCACAAGGAATTGGCAGCTGTCCTCCAACTGCTCGAGGGCCATGACCCAGGAAGGCAGGACAGAAGGAGGCTGCGAGGGGAGCAGGCTGAAAGAAAGGCAGACAGAAATCTGCCACCAGCAGCCCTGAACCATGTTCGGGACCGTAGGGTCCTCCCCAGCCCGCCTCAGCTCCTCCGGGAGAGGGGAAACAGCCGGCTTCACTGGGGAAGTGGCCTCTTGCTGGGGGGAGGGCAGGAAAGGAGAGCCGGAGGGTGCAGGGGCCCCAGCGCTCAGTGTCTCCAGCGAGAAGGACTGACGTGGCCAAAGTGATGACCAAAACCTCAAGAGCTAAGCTCCTGCGGGAGAGGAGCAGAGAGCAGGGAGGAGACACTGGCAAAGCTCTCACGTGTGTTTCCTCTCCTCCTGTGCACGCTTAGCACGGGCCTAAAGAGCATCGCCCCTTTCCCTGCCTTGTCTTTGGAAGTTATGCTATGTCCACTGGAGAGAGACCAGTGAAGGAGAGGGTACCAGCCACACCCCCGGCAGCTCCCCGGGACATTGGCAAAGCCCTTGATGAATTGGCAGGAAAGAAGCACAAGGGTCTCCTCAGGCTGTGAGAGAGGTGGTAAATCCAGGCTCAGGATCCTCAACAAAACTACAAATGAGTGACAAGTCCAGCTCAGCCGTGAAGGCTGCATGCTGGCCCAGTCCCGCCTTCCCCTGGTCAGTCTGCAGAAAATCCAGCCCCTCTGACTATAGCTCATAGGAGAAGAAAGCAGGCCTCAAACTGCACAGGGAAACTGTCAGAGAGATGTATCTGTATTGTTTCAGAACAGACAGGGTATCTCAAGAAAACCACCCACATGAAGCACGGGCAGGATTTATCAAAGGGCCAGGCACTGCTGCAAACTTACTTTAGCAAGAAATGTAAAGATGGAAGGAAGGCAGGGAGGGAGGGAGGGAGGAAGGAAGGAGGGAGAGGGAGGGAGGAAGGGGACAGAGCTTGGAAAAGATATATGAAAAAGATATTCTGAAAGAAAATGTAATCCAAAAAAGAAATTTCTTTAGCTATATCTTCTACTTTTTTACTGATCATTCCCTATGTATCAGGCCCTGTTCAATGCACTCAAACATGTGTTACCTCATTTCATTCTTACAATAATCGTAAACCACATTTTGTGTGTGTTGGGGGTAGGTAATTAGAGTTTCATTTATTTATTTATCTTTTAATGGCGGTACTAGGGATTGAACCCAGGACCTTTTGCATGCTAGGCACGCAGTCTACCACTGAGCTATACCCTCCCCCTATAAACCACATTTTATAAGCCTCATTTTACAGATGAGAAAACAGACACATGGAGGGTAATTAACCTGCCCAAGTGCCAAGGGCAGGATTCAAAACCATGAAAATCTAGATAAATTGCATGATTACAGAAAATCTAGGTAAATACGTAAAGGCCCCAAAGAAAAAAATAATTCATAATTCTACCCACAAGAGGCAACTACTTCTTCCAGACATTTATTTTCTCTATTTTAAATTTATTTTTATAGTAGTTATTGGTTTATTTGATTGCAAAAACAATTTGAAGCAGAAAATTTAGAACTACCTAAAATCGCATGATCTAGCTCCCTTTCAATGCGCATATATTTACTTATACTTTTACTGGTAGGAAGATAGAACAGAAGTGATGGAAGATTCATACACACATGCACACACACACGGCTGTGTTTTAAAGTACAGTCAGCCCGCTGTGGCTGCATGTTCCACATCTGTGAATTCAACCAACCCCGGGTCAAAAATATTCGGAAAAAAATGTCAGAAATTTCCAAAAAACAAAACTTGAATTTGCCTCACACAGGCAACTATTTACATAGAATCTACATTGTATTTACAACTATTTATATTGCATTTACATTGTATTAGGCATTATAAGTAATCTAGAGACGATTTAAAGTATATGGGGGGGATGTGCACAGATTATAGGCAAATACTGCATCATTTTATATAAGGGACTTGAGCATCCCTGGGTTTTGGTAGCTGTGGGGGTCCTGCAACCAGTCTCTTTCGGATACCGAGGGTTGAGTATACATTAATACAATCTACATATGACGCACGTACTCTGGTGTGAAGCCAAACAGGTTAGTAACACACAATAAGGTGTCTCCCCTCCCTCATCGCTAAATTTCTTCTCATCATCATTAACAATTTCTTACAGTGCCCTTTAGAAAAAACATGAATATTACCATATATTGTTTAGCATTTGTGTATGATTGTATGTGTGTGTATTTGTTTATTCTGGTTGTTGAATTTATTTCTTTAAACAATTTTCTGTTTCAGAAGATTCCACATTTGACAGTTTCTAGTTACTCTCAATTTCATACTGAGAAAGAGGAGGAAATTCCATTTTATATACATTTGTGTATGTATGTATATATCTGTCACATCTTCTTTATCCATTCATCTGTAAGCGTGGGCTGAATTCTGACAGTTATTATGGCTGTAGTGCATGCAGTGTACATAATTTGGTTTTGTTTGTTTGTTTCTTGAATTAAAGTATTCTATGTTTACCTTTTATATTCATTTCTTAACAGAGCTTTGTCTAGATTTGCCATTGTTTTGTGTCTTATATGATATATACTTTTTATGTGCAGATTACATTTTCCTTCACTAAAGGAAATTTTAAAAATTCGTATCTTCAAATATGTGTTTTTGTTCCTATTTTGAGATCTTCTGAGACATCAATTTTCCCCATGTTGTAGTGTGCTTATCTATTATCTTCTGAGAACTTTCGTCTGCTTTCATGTAGGTCTTTCTTATATATCAGTGGTTTGACTTTTAGCTAGAGGCACTGTTAAGTGCTGAGTACTATTCTCAGAAACATTCAAAGAATATATGGTATTGCATCCAAAAACCATGAAAAAAAACTTCGTATGGAAAACATCTCTGTGCCTTAGCAGAGAACATGAAAGTATATACAGAAGTTAAAATAATATTATTCCCCAAACTTTAAAGTTATTATGTAATATCCAGCATGGTGACTATATTTAATAATACTGTATTGCTAAGAGAGTAGACTTTAAAGATCCTCATCACAAGAAAAAAAATTTTCATAACTATGTATGGTAACCAATTTTAATTAGACGTATTGTGGTGATTATTTCACAATATATACAAATATCGAATCATTATGTTGTACATCTGAAACTAATATAATGTTATATGTCAATTATACTTCAAAAAAACAAATTTTAGAAGACTTAGTAAAAGAAAACATATACAGAAATTAAAATAAGATTACATATTATTATTCCCAAACTTCAAAATTCTACATAAGGCCTGAAAGAAAAATGTAGGGAAAATCTCTGAGGATTTGGAACAATTATGTAAGAAAGATGCAGACGTGTTCGAGAAGTAAGTGGACTGGAAGATGAAAGGCAGAAGAGTCAGCATCCAACAAGTTCCAGGAAGAACAGAGAAAATGGAGAGGAGGAAATAATTAAAGAAATAATAGAGGAATGTCTCCTTAGAATAAAGCACAAAAATATCTTTGGGCTAAGAGGACTTGCAGACTGCTAGGCGGGAAGCATGGCGCAGAGTGTAGGGAAAATGGAGATGCTTCCAGAGAGAGCAAAGCAGATAGCTACAATGAAAGAAGAATCAAGTTGGACTTCTTGCCAACTTGACTACGAACTAGAATTAAGTGCATAAGGACCTTCAATGTTTCAAGGAAAATTATTGTCTACTTATAACCCTGTCAGTTAGATGTGAAAGTGAAAGGCAGATATTTTCAGTCTCATAAGGACTCGGGAATTTTACCTCCCAAGTGCCTTATCTCTGGGAAAAAAAAAAAAAGAAAGGCAATCATATTCTCCAGACAAAACAAAAAGCTTAAAAGAAAGTTATGGTACAAACATGAGACAAGCTAAAGCTTGGCATAATTTTAAACACGTAGTGGCATTTAAAAAATGGGAATCTATTTGACTTTAAACCTTGGAATATTCTCAGTAGAACAGCAAAGATTTAGTGACTGATGAAAACATTCTTGTCCTTGTGTAGATGTTTCTCTAATAAAAATATCTGGCTGAACCACAGGAAATTACCACATTTTTTGGAAGTAAAAGGAGATGGAATATAAGGAATTTCATATGGTTCATATGATTCAGCTGAATACATAATCATACTATCAAAAGTTCTATTTGTTGGGTTTTGATTTTCAGAATCAACATATAAATAAAAAATGGAAGACACAATTGCCGTTTCAGAGCAAGACGTAAATGATAAAAGCTTTGAAAATACAAAAGGTACATTATGTTTAGGAGGTGGAAGAAGTTCAGGGGCAAAAAATTACGTATTTATTTAGCGAGGTGTCCCAAGATATTGATTATATTCCATGGATCAAGAAACGATGGAAATTATAAGATGAAACAAAGATGTAATATATTAATAATGAGAACTAAGATTTTCACTATAAGATAATGGAGATATGGATAAAAAATTAAAATAAAATATAAGTAAAATAAATAAATAAATAATAAAATTAAAAAAAAAAACAAACCCCATTCCATTAAATTTGAATTGGAAACATCACTACAAATTCATAATTTTGTGTGTCGCCACCTATCCCTCCCTCCATCCATCCATCCATCCATCCTAGTTCTGTCCACTGATATGGAATGATGCCAGTCACAAGGAGTCTACATGGTGGCCCAGATCCTGATTTTTCAGTACTATTTCTCAATAAAATGAGCCATCCTTGGATAAATAGCCCATTCTAGGTCCCAGGCAGGAAAACCAGGTGACAAACCTGGAACGTTTTGTTATAAGAGAAAGTAAAGAAGTGCTTAAAGAACAACGGAAATATGCCCAAAGAATGAAGGAGTCAACTTTAACGGGATTCCACTGACTATTTTGGGGACAATTTAAATATGAAGAAGTATAACAGTGAAAAAATAAGTCCACGAATCTATAGGAATATGAGAGAAATTGCTCACATCTGCATAATGTATAAGTAATTTCACAAGAATGGCAGCTCCATGCATGATTTCCAAAACAAGAGGTAATCCAATTTTCATTAACAATAGGATGAATAAATAAATACGTTCTATTTATGTAATGAATAGTACATTGCTTTGCCTTGTCACACTGCAGTGAATAGCCCATGCTCCCCTCAGAGCAGCAAGGAGGAGGCACCCCAACTTTGGTCAGGGTTCCCTCCTCCCCTGCAGAGCTCTCCTGGACATCCTAAGTGGATCTCTGTCTGTCCAGCAACATCAATAGACAGACAAAAGCCCAGAATTTCATAGATTCTACATATCAACTAGGGCTGGGGTTGTTAAACCTTGCCTAACATTAGAGTCACAGCAATGCCCAGGGCTCCCCCTCTAAGATTGATCCAACTTTAAGAAATTGCCCCAAGTGAGTCTAAACTTCAGCCCAGATGAACTAGAAACAGGTGACATTCTGAGACAGAGGATTTCAAGTCAATCCCTATAGACATGTAGTGCTGAGCGTGGCATTGTTGAATCCTGAGCACAGTGGAGAAGAGATACTAACCAGGGCAACTTGAAGTCCAGAACACCTTTCCCCAATTTCAGTTAGCCTTTCCACAATCCCCAACATGTGTTGATGTCACTTGCTGAGTGACAGTATCTATAAACCGTCAGTAGTGCGTGTTTGCGATGTGTCAGCCACTGCTTAAGTATTTTATTGTATTTACTCCGCGTGTCAAATTCAGCCTCAAAGGAAGCCACCCTCAACAATAACTAACATTTGGATTCGATGGAACCACCTGAAATTGCCACCATCGGATCATTTTGGTCCTTAAAAAAAAAAAAAAGCAATTTCCCAGGGTTCAATCAGATACCACGTTGCTGGGAATGGGGCCCAGTGGTCAGAGGCAGGAAGAAAGGGGGTGGCCCTGACTTACATCGTCTGCTACAGATGATATGGAGGTTTGGGGTTCTCGTCCCCTAAGACTGTTTCCAGGTCACCAAATGGCACCAACAGGAAATGGGCATCTCTGGTCACAGCATAAACATTTTTTTTGGAATGGTGGAATGGCTTTAAAAATATTCTTATTATAATATTTGGGGGATTATTCAGTGGGATTCACTGAGAGCTCCAGATAATTATTCTGCAAATGTCAAGGGTCTGTCCTGTCGTCCAGTTTTATAAACCTTGTCCTACACAGCTTGCAGGATACACCAGGCTGTCCAGAGCATTTAATGAGGGTTTACTGAGGGTTTTTTTTTTTTTTAAACAATCTAGATATTATTGTGCTTTATTTTGTAGATGAAGAGACTGAGGATCCCAAAGGTCAAGTCCATAGAACCAGCAACTGGGGAAGCATTAGGAAGCTGTATCTGTCTATCTCAGACTCTGATACTCTGTACAAGGTCAATGTGTAGCTTTGAATTTAAATTGGGGATTTATTTCTTTTTACTTAATTGAGTGTAAATATAAGAATGTGTTTTTAACTCTCTTAATCTTTCTCATTCTGTTTATACTTCTGTTTATAGTATAGTCAGCTGTGTCTTTTCTTCTCAATTTTTGTTATTGTGATAAAGTACACACAGCATAATATTTACCATCTTAACTATTTTTCAATGCGCAACTCAGTGGCATTAAGTACATTCATATTGTTGTGCAACCATCCCCATCATGCATCCGCAGAACTCTTTTCATCTTGCAAAACTGAAACTTTGTACACATTACATAGCAACTCCTCATTCCCCTCTCTCCACAGCCCTGGCCACCACCCTTCCACTTCCCATAAATTTGACTACTCTATGAATTGCATATAAGTGGAATTGTACAGCATTTGTTTTCTTGTGACAGGCTTATTTCATTTAGCTTAATGTCCTCCAGTTTCCTCCATGCCGTAGCATGAGTCAGTTTCCTTTCTTTTTAAGACAGTTCCCTTGGTTCAAATACAATGTCTTGCTAAATGCAACATCATGCCGCCTTCTGTTATGAAAGCTTCCAACAAACCAGTTTCTCTCCATTCTCTGCTTGATATAAGCAACTGGGGTTTTCTCAGCCCAGAAGCAGGAGTACCACTAAGTGTTTAACTACTGTCCTCCAGCTCTGGAAGACCATACCCCAGGGTAGCCTCCTCTAGGGAACCGTCTTTCAACTGGGTTAGGTAATTTTCCCCCTCATGGAAACCAGTGCCTCCTTCATTCTACACTGTATCATTTTGCATCAGTGATGGGATCATAAGGGTAACGGGGGTAACTTAAGTCACTTGGAGTTCCAGGAACACACCCACAGTAGATCCTCTATAACTGTCTGCTCTGGACGAGTAGCTAAGCCAATGAATGTAACCACTGAAAGGTACTTTGGTTAGGAGAAAGACTGGTCAGTTCATAAAGTCACTTCAATGGTTTGGCATCAGGGGAAATATAAATCAGTAAAAAGAAAGTTAAAATAAACTTTTACTATATTCGGAGTAGAGGTTTAAAAAAATCCTTTTAAAGACTCCCAAGCCTGTAAGATGTGACTCTAACCAGACTCCGTGTGTCAGCAAAGCTAATCCCCCATCAGAAGGGCAGTGGACACTGTTGGTGTGCTGGCTGTGTGCCAACCCTGTCCTAATTTATGGCTCCCCGGAATCTGGTGGGTGGGCACCCTTGCTGTCCCCCGTGCACTGCGAGGTTGGCTACCTTACCCGCAGTCTCACTGGACTTCCTGGAACTTGAATCCATGCAGCCAGCTGCAAAGGGAGACCCTCCCTCCATCAGGGGTACACAGACGGGACACATCCCAGGGGATAAAGTTGATATTATGCATCCCTGTGTCTGCCTAAGTGGTGCCTCTCAATCCTTGAGGGTCCGATTCAGCAGCTCTGGGTGGGCCTATGAGTCTATACGTCCAACTAGCCTCAGGCATGCCCTTGAGAAGTGCTGGGAAGGGATGGTGCTGGCTCAGGTCACAGCCCATTAGGTCCCTGGTGTGGATGTAAATTTGGATACCAGAGATGGAAGCATTAGGCTATTTTGGCTACCTCCTGATTTTACTATGTCTTCTGTATATTTCCTACAGACTGAGCATGAGTTTGCCAGAGAAAGGGTGGGTCCTACCCCCTAATAAGCTCTTAGGTACCCTATACCTAATAAGCTCCCTGAAGTCCTTTCTGCACTCCAGTTTACCAGATGGAGGTTGAATACATCTGTTTACACGAGCTGGGGTAGCCTGACTCTGGCCCTGAACTCATACCCCGTCGGCACGTCTGGCCTTGCAGCCTAGACTAACCCAGCAGGCCTCCTGGGAGACAAACCTGACTCCCTGTCATCCTCACACACGTGATACTTGGAATATTGGCGAGAAAGCCACCTGTGGAGCTGGGCATGTCCAAGTCATGTCCAGCTCGGAACCCCTTCCTAGCTGTGTGACCACAGCGAAGGCCCTTCCTCTTGTGAACTTGACTTTGTCATTTGAGCGATGGGCAGTGATACCCCCTCAAAGGTCCTCAAGATGATGGAAGGACAGCAACACTGCGTAACGGAGTGGTACGCACGTGGACACGTACCTCAGGAGGGAATTGGAAGATGCAGCTTGGGGAGCTGACAACATATCTCAGTTAAACAAGCTTTCAAGATGAGGATGCCAGGTCTCCGCTGAGCAGAGATCCCCCCGGCCATGCGATCCTACAGAGATGACTTTTGCGCCGAGAGGGGCAGGCTGTACACTGTTTCCTCTGCCTGATACAAAACACTGCTCTATTTCATGCTCGAACACACAGCAGAGTCAGAGACCAGAGGCCCCCGCATGTTTTATGGACTCCGTTTGCTCTTGAAATTGGCATTATAAAGGGAAGTTTCTGGGCCCCCAAATGTCTCCTTCCCCCCGCCAGTCACAATTCCCCAGCGCCTCAGCAGGACATCTGCAAAGCCTGCTATCATATGTCATGTTCCCCGATGCTTCCTGTGACCAGCTTCGGCAGGATCTTTAGGCTCCCCTGTGACTGTCCCAGGCCAAGCCTGTCAGCCTTCACCTCTGTGGCGACCCCTCCCCCACGCCACTGCCTCTAATGGGTTCTTTGTCCTGATCTGGTTGCCTCGAAGACGGAGAGGTCTGATCACTCCATGGCCTCTGCTTTCCAGCCCCTCCCCAACCCCCACCCTCCGAGCTGGGTTGAGTCATGGGGTTTGTTTTTTTATGAAGTGTGGTTCTCCTTAGTAAGCTTTTTACTTTTATTTATTTGCTTACTTATTTATGGAAGCACAGTTGATTTACAATGGTGTGTTAGTTTCAGGTGTACAGCAAAGTGACTCAGCCATATATATATATATACACATACACACATATATTCTTTTCCAGATTCTTTTCCACTATAGGTTATTGCAAGATATTGAATATAGTTCCTTGTGCTAAACTCAGCAATTTTTTCCATCATTCCTCTGTTATTTAAAAGTACTTTTGTTCAGGATATGTGGACTAATTTACAGAGGATTGTTTGTGGTCAAAACTGTATATTTTAAAAATACACTTAACTGTAAGACTTCATGCTACAAGAATACTAAAAATTAGGCAAAGATTTTGTTTTTCTTCCTGCATTAAAAATTGAAATCAAAGCGATCGAGCTGCTGTTTAAATCAGGTGGGAAAGCCTAAGTATGGACGTCCCATGGTGGGACTGCAGCCGTGGGGAACCCACTGTGTGTGTGCCAAGCAGGCACCCAGGGGATGATGGCACTCACAGTGACTGATGGTCCATTCTGTGCTGGTGCTGCCTGGGGGGCACACCTCCTTTAGTCTCCACACAAACTCTGCATGTCCCATCTTCTTTAATCTGCTGAGGAGAAAAAAATAGTCAAAGATGTTAATGCATTGTCCAAGGTCATGTGTCGGGAGTGGGTGGGGCTGGACAGAGGCCTGTCCCTCTGATTCTTCTCACTGCTTTCCCAGGACCAGCTCTGGCTCAGCAAATGCCTCCCTCTAATGCTCTGGGGTCAGGTGGTTCCCAAGAACCTGCCTTGAAATTGGTGTTATAAAGAGTTCTTGGATACAAGCAGATGTCAGTCCAGTGCCAGGACTAGCAGACCTCTGACTGCAGAATCACTGACTTCCTCCCAGGGCCTCAGTTTCCTTACTGTGTAATGGGACAGTAGAACGGGCTGCAAAGGGTTCTTGGAGGCTTCAAAGAGACGGTGCATGTGCTGTTCTGGGAGTCTTTCTAGCTCTGTTCTTCAGGTCCAGCCCAAGTGGAAGCAGACCATGAGTCCCTCCCCTCCCCGTGCCAGTGCCCAGTGGAGCCCACCATCCTCCAGGTCCTTTCTGGCCCTGGGCCCTCTAGAGCTGACACTGGGAACCAAACGCTTTTGCAATAATTCCACGGAGCAGTTATCCTTTCCTCCCCAAGGGCAGGCCATCAAATGGCTCCTTTTCTTCTCTTCCTGCTGATTCTAGGGGATTCTTGTCTCGATGGAAAACAAGGCAAATAGTGTAACTTACAAGCTTGATCTGCTTAGTATGAAATTGAGGAGCTTGAGCTCAGCTGGCTCCGGGCCTGTGTTTCTTTTTAGACTGTTTTGAAAAAATGTGTTAGGGTCAGCAAATCCTTTCCCTACAGACTTCCTCTTAATTTTTAAACCCCTTTGTACGTCAAGGGAAATGCAAGCCTTATGTCTCCAACTCTTCAGTCACTAAAGTTGTTCTCAAAGAGTGATTGAGTGTTTGGATAGTTCTTTTCTCAGGACCGGAAGTTGCGTTGACCTCAGAGTGAGTAAGCTCTGATTTCCCAAGATCTGAGAAAGGGCCAGAACCCCCAGTCCAGCAGGATTGCAACAGAC
The DNA here is from genome assembly GCF_036321535.1 of Camelus dromedarius. Classification (NCBI taxonomy): domain Eukaryota; kingdom Metazoa; phylum Chordata; class Mammalia; order Artiodactyla; family Camelidae; genus Camelus; species Camelus dromedarius. Next base: position 20,737,387 of record NC_087443.1, read on the forward strand.
ACAAGGAGTGCCTTCTTTCGCCAGTTACATTTCGGTTCTTTTAGATTCCACACCCCTTTGAAGAAACAATTCTGCATGAGTCATTGATTTGTTCTGCCAAAAAGTCATCTTCAAAGCCAAATTACCAACGCAATTCAATGGAGGTACGTAGACGTCTTTGCAGTGAATTCTGAAAGTGGGCAAATGCCCAGAGCTTCATGTTTCTTTATGGGTTTAGAATTATGTTAGAAGTCAATGGAGGCTCTGATTTTTTTCTGTAGCCTCAGAAGATTTGCAGATGTCTTGATGTTGCTGAGATGATTTTCAGATTAGTCTGAAACAATCCGATTAAGAGAGGTGCTTACCCAGGAAAAGGACTGACGTCGCAGGGTGGAGGTGAATACCATAAACACAACAGACGCCTTAGTGACAATGGTTCACAATTGTTCATTTGAGCCTTGGGTTTTCTGAGTAATGGGCTTCAGGCTTGGTCTGGTTTTATTCCCACATGTGAACTGCCTCTTCCTTCTGGTCTTCCCGTGAGGATGAAACCAGCTGGCCTGTAAGTTCCAGAAAGCCCTGGAGGGGCTCCTTCTATTTTATCACTTGTTGTGTATCCAACTTAGAACCTGGAATACAGTTGTTGCTCAAAGTTGTCAGAAGGAAGCATGAATAAGAGCCCAATATCCCTTCACTTTTATTTCCTGTAGAAAAGGTCTTAGTTAAGTAAGCCTCTTTCCTCTTCGGTTTCCCCATTCCAGTGTGGTCCCAGAATTTCCCTGTCCAGCCTTCAGACTGCTATAAACCATGTCTCCTTTTGTAAATCAGCTACAGAAAGTGCATAACGGCTATTGTGCTTGACAATCTCAAGGACCCATCTCTTGGCTACTTCCAGGTTTTCCTTGGAACTTAGATGGAGACAATTTCTTTATTAGCTGGATGTAGAGGGATCACTTATGATAGAAATGTCCTAGGTCTGTCATTTGACCTGCCCAACTGAGATGGGGAGACAATAAAGAGACCAGGGGAGGGGGGCAAATCTAGCTTAACTGGATAAACCACAGGTCCAGGTGAAATGGGACAGTGGGCGTAGGCAGCAATGGGACAGAAAATAAGGGAGCAGTCCTGGTACCTAGAGACATGAGGATGCCTAGTTTGTGCATGATGGTTACTCACAGGTATGGATGATGTTCAGACTTTCAGGAAGGCTGGCTGGCAGGTGGTAGGCTGGCCCTAGACCCCTAGCAAGATTCAGAGTTAGGTCTCCAGCCCTGGGGGTCTCGAGCAAAAATGAGCTCTAACTCATGAGGAGTTGGGGTCCTTTTGAGAATCATCTCTTTGGAACAAGGCAGAAATCCACTGACCAGAAGCAGAACACAAGACTGGAGCTGGACCAGCAGCAGGTATGACCCCTCAACTCAGCCCAGAGTTAGGACTGTCTCAAAGGCCCTATTTGAAATCAGGATTGGGGTGTGAGGAGGAGAGAGGCGGAGGCAGCCTGAAACAGACCAAGCACATCCTTAACGCGCCCAGTTTCGCTTCTGACTTGGGTGCCTATTGCTTAACACACTTGACTCCTCGGAAATGAAATCAGAGCGCGACAGAAGAAGGACCCCACCTCTTCCTCACACACCAAGTCCTTCTAGGAGAGAGAGTGCTTTCAAGCAGCACACGGACTGCCTTTTGCTCTGCCTACAGACTCCGGCTACCTGTCATGGCGGGGTTGGGTCTGATCACAGGCTTCTGCTAAGATGACAACAGCCACTCAGCCTGCGGCTGCAGACACTTCACTCTGCTCTCTTTGGCCTTCTCCAGTTTAGTCCTCCTGCGCGCCCTGGGCGGTGGAACCCTCATGCATTGTTGGTAAGTGGCATCATATATGTGTAAGTAAGTGAGAGGGTGATTGACTGGTTAGAGGCCAAGTGCTCTGTCTCCTTGTTCATCTCCGTGGATTCACATCATGCCAGTCTGCTCCATGTGAAGCCTATGTAGTCTCTGCCACTTGAAGTCCCCCAGAGTCCGAACACTCACATCCTACATCACAGTCACAGTTGTCCCAGGTACATCTGCCCACAGTCTCAGAGGGATCCAGGCTGCTCTGGCTGTAGCCACTGCAGGTTGGGCTCCTCACCCCCAGTTGTGGGTGTCCTGGCTGCCACCGCTGAAGCCCCTCTGTGTCCGGTCACTACAACTACCCCTATGTTGCCTGGGGGCTGGGGGTTGTCCTACCCCTTCCTCAGAAGGCTTCATGCAACTGGGACAAATCCACGGGGAAATGGCCCCTTGCCATCCAGCATGAAGTGGTGAAGGCCAGAGGTAGGCTCTTCAAGGGATTAAGTGTGCTCAGGGGAATTTTCCAGGCAGCCAACGAGTTTTCCGAGCATGCAAAAAGCCTAAGGTATACGTCTCAGATTCTAATCCTCAAACAATAAAATTGGAAATAAACAGAAACACCAGGACATAAAAATATCTAACCACACGGAATCTAAAAATAGTTTCCTAAATATCAACCAGGCAGGGAGGAAATTCAAAGAGAGTAAGAACATTTAAGAAAATAATTAACATGTAGATACTCTAAGGAAGTGTGTGGACTCAGGCCAAATCATTCTCAGAGGGAAAATCATTTCTTTAGATAGCAATTTTAATGAAAATGCTAAAGGAGCTTTAATGACTGAAAAAAAGTTAGCAAAGAAACAAAGATGCCAGCTCACTGAGCAAGAGAGGAAGAAAGAAAAAGGACACAGGGAAAAAAAAAAAAAAAGGAAACTAGAAAGAAAGCCAGCAAATTAACTGATAGGGTTTAATTCCTTGAAAAAATATGTTTACCAAATTGATGAGCCGCAGGAGATACTTCTAACAGAAAAAGAGAGAGGGAGACAGAAAATAGAAGCTGACCAAGTTAGAAATGAAACAAGGCTGATGAAACTGAGAGCAATTTAAGGGTTTGAGGCCATGGCTCACACTTTGGGAAAGTTAGCAGAATGGGGGCTTCAGAGCCAGTCTACCTGAGCCAAAACTTGCCTTCCAAGTTGCTTTAAGTTCTTTCTTTTTTTTTTTATTGAAGTATAGTCAGTTATAATGTGTCAGTTACAGTGTGTCAATTTCTGGTGTACAGGACAATGCTTCAATAATACATATATATACATATATTCGTTTTCATATTCTTTTTCATTATAGGTTACTATGAGATAATAAATACAGTTCCCTGTGCTCTACAGAAGAAATTTGTTTTTTTGTTTATTTTTATATATAGTAGTTAATATTTGCAAATCTTGAACTCCTGCTTTAAGTTCCTGTTCTGTCTGTTTCCGCCTGTAAAATGGGGAGGACATTGATAGCCTGCCTCTTCGGGGTTTTGCAAAGTTGGAGTGAGCTAATCCAGGTAACTTATGGGAACATTGCCGTGGGAGGGACGGGGAGAGAAGTCTTCTGAACTCCATACGATGCTAGTCACAAGAGTTTATGGCAGCCCAGGAGCCGGACTATTCTTACCCTCATCTTACAGAGAAAGAAACCAGGACCAAGAATGTTAAGAAAATTGCCCAAGGTCATTCAACATTCTTAAAAAGATTTTCCAACCTGGAGGGGGACCACAAAGGTGTCACTGGATTGAAGAAGTTGGACATGTTTTCCCTGAAGAAGAGCAGACTCCAGAAGGCATGTCCCATGTGCCGTGGGAATAACTGACACTCACGAGTGGAAACTAAAGAAAGGTCCCCTGGGAAGGTTCATTTTACATGTCAAGTTGACTGGGCTAAGGGATGCCCAGAGAGCTGGTAAAGCATCATTTTTGGATGTGTCTGTGAGGAAGAGATTAGCATTTGAATTGGTGAACTGAGTAAAGAAGATCCAGCCTCACCAATGCAGGGACATCAGCCAATCTGCTGAGAGCTGGAATAGTACCAAAAGGTGGAGGAAGGATGAAGTTTCTCTCCCTACCTGAGCTGAGACCTCCATCTTCTCCTGCCCTTGGAATAGGTGTTCCTGAGTCTTGGGCCCTCAGGTTTAGACAGTTTGGACCCCACTGGCTTTCCTGGGCCTCCAGCTTGTGGATGGCAGAGGGGGGGACGTCTCAGCCTCCGTAATCATGTGGACCAATTCTTCATAATAATCTCTTTCTGTGCATCTATATATATGCCAGTGGTTCTGTTTCTCTGAAGAGCTGTGACTAACATGCCAGTTCAATTCAATATGAGTGTGGTGGATTGAACGTTTGCACATTTTACCACCAACGTCTATTTTCTTGAGTATTTTCCACTTTCTCTCTCAGCTTCTGAGTTTGAGAGTGTTGGAGAAATGGTCTTTCCTGACTTTTGTGTTTCTCAAAATCTTAGCCTGTTATGGAGACAATATCTCATGCCTCTGAGAGAACAAAATGTTACCATTAAGGTAAAGAAGGACTTCTTCTAGAGGCTAGAAAAGATCTTGGTTGGGGGATGCATGGAAGGGAGTGGGCACATGGAAAGACCAGGGTACCTGGTGAGAATGGAGATGACCACTTCTTGGGCAGAGTCTGCTGGAGCTTCAAGGAAGCAGTAAGTAACTGAGAGCTTGGAGGCACCTTTGAGAGCCTCACAAGCTTCTTGTGCCCAGCACGTCCCTCAGAGACTTCTGGAACACCCAATGATGGCACAGATGAGCTGAAGTCCACTTGGGATTTTTCAGGAACCACAGCAACAGGCTGGAGGGGACCTCCGTGAAGACCTCTGTGGACCCAAGATCAGCAACAGAGAGACTGTGCATCTTGGCAGACATTTAAGTAGACAGAGCCTTCAAGGGTCATGTGCTGCTTTGACATAAGCCCTCTCCTGAACGTAATCACAACCCTGGGGGGAAAAGAGAGGACCCCCACTGACAGAATTTAATTTTTCCATAACTTTAATAGTACAAGGCTTTCAAACAGAAATTAAGTAGAATCAGGTTTGTAGACTGAGAGTCTGTCTTCTATGTTAGGAAACATTTTTCTTCCCCACCAGTTGGAGGCACTAAATGTAGATGGTCCCCTGTCACAGGAATGTTCCAGAAGGGACCGAATAAGCCTTTGCTGAAGATGCTTAGAAGAAATGGACCTACTGGCCGGAGACTGGCCTACCTAGGGACTCTGTGATTGTATGAACCCAAACAGGTAGAAGGATGGCAGCTGGCAAGCAGGGCTCAGGAGGGAGCCTGGAATTTTCTGACTCCAAAATATCTCCTCCTACTGCCTAAGTCTCATGGTCTTTGATTCACGTCTGAGGGAAATAGCCATGGAATATATGAGGTTGATAAAGGGAGAACAGAGGATTTGGGAATAGAAGACAAGATGATGATGCCAAAGAGAGGTTCTGTGTGGGTCACTGAGGGGGGGTGGCCAGCACGGGGACAATCCTACAGCATGTGTGACTGAATGGGATTTGCATAGTTGAGGAGGGTTAGCAGGTGCGTGAGAGCAGGAGTGCCTGAGAGAATGATGGCATGGGGTGTCGACTATGAGGATGATTGATGGCGGATGTGTGAGGCTGTACAAGATGTAGGTGCTCACTAGAGAGGATGAGCAGGGGGGTGCAGTTGAGAGTGACTGTGTGTAGAGAATAAAGTGTACTGTCCTGGGGTGTGTTGGTGGGTTCAGTGGCCTTTCTTCTGTGAAAGAATAACCCCCTTAGTGGGTATTTGGAATTGTACCAGATTCGTTTTTAAAGTGATCTAGCTTGGCATTCTATAAACTTTTTCAGTCTGAGGACATCTGTCTTTCTTTCTTCAATTCTGGAATATTAGCAGCCACTATCTCTTTATACATTGCCTCTTTTCTCTCATTATGGAACTCTAGTTAGCTGTGTGTTGAAGATTCTTAATCTATCCCTCACATCTGTTAACTTCTTTGTCATATTTTCCATTTCTTCTTCTTCTTTTCCTTCTTCTCCTTCTCCTCCTCCTCCCTCTCTTTACTAACTAGGTCTTAGAGCTATTTCATAGTTTGCTTTTCTCAATCATCACTACTCTCTGAATCTGTTCAGTTCTCTGTTTCTCTCTTCTATCATCATTTGTTTTTGTTTCAATGACTACTTTCCACTTACAGATTTCTAATTTTTTTGTATGCTCCTGTTCTATTTTATAGCCTCTGATATTTGATTTATAACCTCCTATGTTGATTTTATGAATGTATTCCTTCCTTTGTCTCTAGAGGAATTTTTTTTTAAATTTTTGGGAGGGAGGTAATTACATTTCTTGTTTATTTATTTTAATGGATGGACTAGGGATTGAACCCAGGACCTCATGCACGCCAAGCACGCACTCTACCACTGAGCTATACCTTCCCCCTACCAGACGAATTTTAAGTTTACCAAGTTCAAAGTCCTTTTCAAATGACTTTTGTACTTTCACTTTCTCTGGAGGTTAGTTCTGCCATTTATTGGATTTGTTAACTGTCATTCACAGTGTTATACTTTCTTGTTTGTTTCATACTTTTGGCTTTGAGGCTCATCTTGCTGTGGGTTTTATTTTTCTGGTTATTATTTTTAAAGTTTTCTTTCCAAATTCTCTTCTTACTGCATGGTGGTTTCCCAGATTCAGCCAGGCTTCCTGTGGTCTGCATCTCAGAACAAAGTCTTACAAAAGCGGCTCAGGGTTCTTACCCATTGGGAAGTTGAATCCCAGTCCCTGGGCCTGTAAATGGCAGTCCACAGCGCTGAGTTGCACAATTCCAGGGGCACCATTTACATGGAATAAAATGTCAACAGTGCACCCTAGAATTGTGCAATAACATGGCCCTCACGGCAGTCCATTTCCAATCTTGTGCTGTCTCTCCTCTTGTCTTCCACTTCTCGGCAGGTACCACTCTTCTGAGGCTTGGAGAAGATAAATCACGTATCTAAGGAAATTCACTGGAGAATGGTTCAAAGTCCATGCGTTTTTTCTGCTACAGTGTGCTGCAACCCACAGCTGTTAAAGAATGTTATAGAAAATAAGTGGGTCCCTGAAATTTGGCATTGGAAGTGTTTCTAGGATCCACTGACAATAGATTCTTCACATTCTTCCTGTTTGTTTGTAGGAAAGGAGGATGATGAGAACACACCAGTTGGGACTTTACTGCCTCCAGACTGCCCCATGCTACAATGGCTGGAGGGACTGAGTCCTGAGAGGACACCAGAAATGGAGCTGTCTGTGTCCATGGGGACTTGTCAGTGACCCTTGCAGCTCCTTCCTCCACTCCTGGGGTTGAGAAGGGCTACTCTCCTCCAGTCAGAACTTTCTCTGGATTTCAAACAACCCCAGGCTTGTGTTACACAGTTATTGGATGTGATTTTCCAAAACCACGCTTCACTTTGAGTTTGCATCATTGTTAGGCAGCCCTCCCCACTGCTTCAGAGGGAGAGGATGGAACCCAACTAAAGACATAGCAAATATACACGTAAGCCTTTGCACATTTCCTCTCTAATATATGACCTAATGGGTTCAGTAACCCTGGGAATATTTGATCTTGGTGCCATGAGTCCCCAGAGTCACTGGTTCACTGGAGGCCGGTGCTAGAATTGTCTCCTGCTAAAACCCAATCACCAAAGAAAAGATCTCACGGCTACCATAGGAACTGACTGCATATTCAGCCAATCTGATCTTTGGGAAGAGGATTCAGTTCCTCTCCTTTAGCTAAATCTGTTGTATGGAGTGGAAGAGCTAGCTGCCTGGTCATTTTTTCCCATGCTTAGCATGGTGCCTGAAACATGGATGGCTTTCAGTGACTAAAGGAGAATACGTGAACCCATGGTAACAGACCTAGCCATTGTCACCATTCAAAGAATGGCAAATGGATAAGGAGCAAAACAGTTCATTTTCAGTGGATGTCATCCAAAAGATGACAATTTACATGCACTCTTGGTTTTCAAAGTAGATGGAACTGCTTTTCTAAATGTTTTAGGTCTGGAAAACTTCAAGAGTACTTGGCCACGCAAGTCCTGTCTTACTTTTTAAATCCTGGTCTATTTTAAGAGAAATACAAGCCGCCTGTTTCTGATTCACTTATGCTTGATTTGTCAAAACACTCTTTTGTAAGAGGTATTTGTTGTCCCAAAAGCCTTGTGACCCCCGCTAGAAGGACTGCATCCTAAGTCAGGGAATTGCTTTTGGGCAATTGTCCTCAGTCCCAATGCCGATTTCAGATCCATGTCTCATCTCCCTGGAGGGCACTAAGCTCCTAAACAGGACTGCCTGTCTTTCCCCCTTTTTGAGAAGTAGACAGGGACTTTAAAAGAAGAGGCTGTGGCTGGTTGTCCTCAGATCCCCAACCAAGTCTTAGAGGTTTGGCTAAAAACCTTGAACACCCTTCCCAGAGGAGAGTAAATAGAGCCTTGTGAAAATACAGCATTTGTGTTCCTTTGACTTTACGAAGTTTAGATACTTGAAGTGTAGCATGATAAATGAATGTGTTTTTCTGTGGTTACTTCTATTTGGTCTGCTATATAAGAGTCTGCATTCATTCGAATTATATCTAAAATGACAAATCGTCCTTTTAAAAAATATTTTTAAGTTGAAGAAGCATTTACATGTAGTGAAATGTACAGGTATGAAGTGCATAAACTGAGGAGACTTGACAAACATATATGCCCATATAACCAACAACTCAATCAAGTATAGAATATTTCCATCATGCCAGAAAGTTTATTTGAGCCCCCTTCCAGAAAATTCCATTACTTGTAGGAAACTGCTGTTCTGATTTCTGTCACTGTGGTGGGCAGCTTCTAAGATGGCCCCTAAGGATTCCCACTTTGGTATTTAAGCCTTTGTGTGATCCCCTCCATTGGTATATGGGCTGCACCAAATGATGTGCTGTCTCTTCTGAGGGTAGGTTACAAAGAGATTACTACATTTGTTTTTCTCTCCATCTCTTGCACTCTCTCCTGGAACCCTATCTCTGGGGGAAGCCAAATGCCATGGGATAGACCCATAAGGAGAGGTCCATATGGCAAGGAACCGATGTCTCCAGCCCACAGCTACCAAGCACCTGAGATCTGCCAACAGCCACACTAGTGAGCTTAAGAACAGTCAGTCCCCTAGTCAAGCTTTGAGATGACTTCAGCCCTGGCCAACACCTTGAAGTCTGGGAGAGAGTCTGAACCAAAGCTAAGCTGTGCCTGGACTCCTGACCCCTAGAAACCATGAGATAATACATGCTTGATAGTTTAAGCGAATGAATTTTGGCACAATTTGTCATGCAACAATAAATAACACAGTCACCATGGATTTGTTTTGCTCTTGAACTTCAGAAAAATGAAATCATACAGTATATATTGTTTTGTGCCTGGCTTCATTTGTTTAACAGAATGTCTTCAAGATTCATTCATGCTGTTGTGTGGATCAATCGTTATTCTGTTTCCGTGATGAGTAAATTTCATTGCATGAACATGTGACAATTTATTTATCTATGTCTTGTTGATAAACATTTGGGTTGTTTCCAATTTTTATGCTTTTTTGAACAAAGGTGGATAAAAGTGCTCTGAACATCCTTGTACAAGTCTTTCTTTGAACATACGTTTTCACTTTTCTTTGGTAAATAACTAGGAGCCCAGTTGCTGAGCCATTGTTGGTTAATCTTAGAAGAAACTTCAAAAATAGACACCAAAGTGGCTGTACTGTTATGAACTTCTTTTTCGAAATATCTATTCAAGGCTTCCTCCTACTTATTTTTTTTCCTTCTTTTTCAAACTTCATTAGGTGGAAACTTTTTTCTTTCTAATATAAATACTTCAAGGTACAAATTTCTCCCTAAGCACTGCTTAATTGCATCCCATAAATGTTTATATGTTGTGTTTTCAGGTATCACTCAGTTTAAAATATTTTCTAAATTCTGAATTTTCTTTCTTCTTTGGCGATAGGTTATTTTAAAGTATACCACTTAATTTTCAAATATTTGAGATTTTTCTATTTATTTTTATTGATTTCTAATTTTACTACAGTCAGAAGGTATACTTTGTTATATTTCAATCTTTTTAAATTTATTGAGACATTTTATGACCCAGCATATAATCTGTCTGGGGACTATTCCAAGTTTACTTGAAGGTAATATATATTCTACAGTTTTTTAGTGCAGTGTCCTATCAATATCAATTAAGTCAAGCTGGTTGTTACTTTGTTCTAACCTTCTGTATCTTACTAGATCTTTGGGGTCTAGTCCTATTAATTACTAACAAAGGGGTGTTAAAATTTCCAACTATAATTATACATTTTTCTATTTCACTGTCAAATTTGCTTTATGTATTTTGAACTCTGTTCTTATGATGCATATAATTTTGGGACTGTTACGTCTTCTTGATGAGTTAATCATTTTATTATGGTAAAACTGTATCTCTGTATCTCTGAAATACTTCTTGTCTTGAAGTCTACTTTTTCTGACTTTCATTTGGACATAACTGCTTTCTTATGTTTCCTGTTTGCATCGTGCAGATTTTTCATCTTTTACTTTCAACCTCTTGTGTATTTGTGGTTCAAGTGCAACTTCTACAGTCAATGCACTGTCAGATTTATTCCATTTCCTGTTCTGGTATGTTCTGCCTTTTGATTGGAGTGTTTAGTCCAGTTTTATTTAATATAATTAGGAATAGATTAATTTTAAGTCTACCATCTTGTTTCTAGTTGTCCCATTTGTTTCACTCCTGTGTTCCTGCTTTTTGTCTTTTTTTTAGTTAAATTATCTTAAGTATTCCATTTACAGTTCTTTATTTGCTCTTTAGTTATAAAACTTTACATTAGTTTTTAATGGTTTCTCTTAAGGATAATAATATACATTCTCAATTTGTAGCCTACATAGAATTAATATAGTAATTTCATGTAAAGTATAAGAATTTTAAACACTCAAACTCCATTCCTTATACTATTATCATAAGGTTTTCATCCTTATATGTAATAAATATAATGTGATAGAATATAATATAACATATATAGAGAATACAATGTTATTTTTGCTTTAGCTAGTCATATATCATTTAATAAAAATTAAAAATGGTCTATATATTTATTTTTATATATATAAATACCAAAGAAAATGGAAATATATACACACTCTGCTACTCTTTATTCCCAGGTACACGTTTCTATCTGGTGTCATTTCCTTTCAGCCTGAAGAACTTCCCTTAGTAGTTCTGTATGGAAGCTCTACTGGTTAAAAATGCTCTCAGCTTTCCTTTAGGTGAGAATATCTTTATTTCACCAACGTATGTGGAAGATAGCTTTGGTGGATACAGAACTGTGGACTGACACCTTTTTCCACTCGGCATTTTAAAAACTGTTCCATAGTCTTCTGGCTTCCATAGTTTATGATAGTAAGCCACCCATCATTTTAATCATTTTTCTCTGTATGTTCTCTTCTTTCTTTAGCTGCTTTAAAGATTTTCATGCTATCTTTAGTTTTCAACAGTTTAATTATGATCTGACCACATATGCTTTTCCTTGTATTTATCTTGCTCGTCATTTGCTGAACTTCTTGAATCCATGAGTTTGTTTTTCACTAAATTTGGGGAAATTGGGGATATTATTTCTTCAAATATTTTTTTCTGCCTTATCCTGTCTTCTATTTTTCTGGGATTCAAATTACACATATGCTAAACTGCTTGTTATTATTCTACAGGTGCCTGAGGATCTGTTCTTTTTATCAGTCTGTTATTTCTTTTGCTCTTCCGATTTGAAAGTATTAATTGATCTGCATCCACCTCCATTCAATAATTATTCCTTAGCAGATGTTTATCTTCCATTATTCCTTGTAAACATATTTCTCATTTTAGATATTTTACTTTTCTTTTCTAGAATTTTCATTTGCTTCAGTATGACCATATTTTTCTTTAAGTCCTTAAACCTACCTTTTTAAGGTAGGTTTCTTCTTTAATGACCTTGTCCGTTATTCTGCATCTGTATTACCTTGGGTTCTGTTTCCACTGACTCTTTTTTTTTTTTTATATTATTATGAGTCATGTTTTCCTGTGCCTTTGATAAAGGGTCATACTTCCCAGCTTCTTCACATGTAATATTTTTCATTGAGTGTTAGATACGTTAGCTAACATAATATAGGGTGTCTGGGTTGTCTCATTCTCCTTCTTAGGATGTTGAGCTCTATTTGGCAGGCAATTGAATTATCAGTAGATCCCTTTTGTTCTGTCAGGCTTGGTTTTAGCCTCTGTTAGGAAGGGTCTAAGTGTAGTTGGTTTGGTTTATTTGTTTATTCCCTTTTTAACTTAGCTTCTTAACTTAATCCTAGGGCAAGACCCTTACTCCTAGGTAGGGTAAGTAAGGGTAGAATTCTTACTCTTAGGTGAAGTCTTTCTGAGGCAGAGTTACACCTGAACTCTGGTTCAGCTGGAACTCTGACACCTCCTAGCACTGCACAACCTTGGTATCTTTACTAAGCTCCCAGCTCCCAAGTAATGGTTCCTTCTAGGTTTTACAGAGTTCCATCCCGCCCACTGATAGCCCAGCCATCACAAAAAACCTGTTGCAAATCCCTGTACAGATATTCACAAGGCTCATTGGGAAACTCTTTTTACCCCGATACTGTGCCCTACAATTCTAGCCACTTTAGCAACATGAATCTTCCAAATCTATCATTTATGCTTCCTCAGCTGAGTGAAACATCTGCTTGAGTTCCACTTCCACCTCCCTGCAAGACAGCTGAAAATCGCATCTAGGAAGAAAACCAGGGAGAATGTGGAGCTCACTTCATGAGATTCCCTTCTCTTAAGGATCACGGACCTGTGTTTTCTTTGGCTCAATATTTGAAAACATATATTTTGTCCAGTTTTACACTTATTTTCAGCAGGAGGACAAGTTTGGAACTGGTTACTCCATGATGGTTATAAGCAGAAAACCTGACTGATTGTTTTTACATTTTGGTTCAAGGGCCCAATCGTGTTTTTCTAGCCATTTCCACTTGTGTTACAGTTTTGGCTCCTTGACATTTGTTTTTAGAGAGCAGTCACTCTCTAGCTCAGACATGAGCTACTGGAAAGGTAGTTGGTGCAGTGGAAAGAACATGGGCTTTGGGAAAACCTGACTTCAAATCCTAGTTTAGTAACTTACAAGCTCATGACTTTAGGCCAATTAACGAATCACTGTGAGTTTCAGTTTTCTCATCTAAAAATGGAGGCAGTAATAATATTAACACTGATGTCGAAAGTTAACATTTATAGAATATCACTCTGGGCCAGAAATTTTTCTAAGTCTTTTAAACTCGAAGGTTTTTTGTGAGGATAGACATAATGATATGTGCAATGTTCAGGTGGTCCCTGGGTATTGGGAAGAGAAAAATGAAAGATTCTGGGACTCAAGTGGGGCCTGACATCTCTAATGATCAATCTTTGCCTGAGTATTTTCACTTGATGCTCAGTCTTCACCAATGGTGGTCCCCCATTTTGTCCCCACCATCAACCAGGCAGATTATACACCTTGTTGAAGCATGAGTAACCAACTGACTCCTAGATGTGGACACACTAATGGGCAATGGGCATTATTTGCTAGATGCCTACATGAATATATTGGTCATGATATTAGACCCATTACAACTTCCCAGTAAGATTTGTAGAGCAATTAAATGTTTGAATGATTAAAACTTTGAGGCAATACATAAATTATGGAAGGCAAGACTTAATAATTTCCTGGGTCACTGACTTTTATTTTCTTATTACTCAGCAAAGTAGACCAAGCTTTCTTGACCAAGACTATTGAATGAAACTCAAACGTTATATCAGTCAGTATAGTGTAGGTTATGTTTCAGTAACAAACGATTTCTAAGGCTCAGGGAGTCAACACAACACAAGTTTGTTTCTCCCTCATCTTACATGTCAAGTTCGGGGCAAAGAATTCTGCTTGTTGTAGTTTCTAAGTTTATCAAGACTACTTTTCTATATGTGCTTTCATAAACATTGAGACAGGGGAAAAGGGACGGAGTTTACCTGACTGTTTCTTAAGGACTTCTGCACATTTCATTGGTCGAGCAAGTCATTTATCCACACATAACTTTACAGGGGTAGGGGAATTTTAGCACATACTCAGGAAGGTGGGCCTTACTGACTATACTGTATCTTTATGAGTCTCAGCAAACCAGCTTGAGCCATTTCAGAAATACGTTCATTTGGCAACACCTGATACTCGCAAGTGTTTTTTGCCAAAGAACCATCATGCCTTTAAAATGATTATTTGTCTCTTGGACGTATGGTCCGTGTTTTCTCCTTAAGACTAAAAAGAGTGTCACTTCAGCCAGAGCTAATGTGCAACTCTATCTTTTCTAACAAAGATTTTCAAAACCATGAAGTTGTACTTTAGCCAATGAAAAAGATATAGCAAGCATAAAACCTTAGACTTTTGTCACAAAATCAAGACTGTTTGCCTTCTTTGGTTTCTAATTTCTTTTGAAATTTTCTTAAATTAACTAATGATTTACAATTCTATATAAAGCTTAGTTCATTTGTGTATTGGATCAACATATTTTGCCGCCACCAGCAATTGTCATCAAATTTTCTTCCACTGCATATGTGGCAGAAGGATCACAGAAAGATCAAGACTATTGGTGCATGAGATGTCGGGATCATACTTCTGGGAGTAAGTTTTTCCATCAAAAAGAGCCAGAGTAAACTGCAAACCACACAGTGAGAAATTGACTGATTTGTGGGTTTCATTAGAGAAAATAAATCTCTGATGCTTGCTTCAACTTAAATAATTTAACAGTACCTGTCTTCAAAGACCCCAGGTCCTGGATTTAAGGACACAAATTTCATAGACATGTCCCCGCCTAGCCCTCCTGTGAAGACCTGTTAACTGAGATAAATCTTACTTTGCAAGTCTCACTGGTTGTAAACACTATTAATACCAGGTTATAGAAAGAAGCTCATTTATAGAGAGAAGTATTCAACAGCCACGGTATCTGTAGATTATATATCGAGGCCAAAAGTCTACTTGAGTTCCCATTCACAGTAGATTTATAGATATTTTATAAGCTCTCAAATAGCATAAGGGGGAGCAATATTTGAGGGTCATTTTATTTCATTTTTTAATTGAAATACAGTCAGTTACAATGTGTCAACTTCTGGTGTACAGCACAATGTCCCAGTCGTGCATATACATACATATATTCGTTTTCATATGAGGGTTATTTTTAGGATCCCAAAGCCAGTGCTTCCATGCCTCTGGGATGTTCGTATCTGTTCGGTTGTAGCATTTCAAACACCACAAATACTGCTATGCTTCTCCTTCATTATAGTGATTTCATCAGCAAAAAGGCTCTTCATTCCCATAAGTGCTCCCTTCTCTCATATCCCCATGATAACCATCTCTGACACTACTGCAACTGTCAGGATGTCGTAAAGCTCTACGTTGTTACTGGCTTGTCATTAATTCTGTTGCTAAGGGAGGCTACTTCTGGACTTGACATCCTTTTATTGACCCTCCAAAATCGTCACTTCATGCATGTTTTCCTGTGATAAGAAATTTAAGCTAGAAATCAATAACAAAAAGAAAACTGGAGACTTCTGTCCTGGTTAAGATGAAATAGACCTATTTCTCCTTCTTACTGAGGACAACAATAAGTCCTGAAAATAATGAAGAGGCACCCAAAGGAGAACCCTCAACAGTGGAAAGAGGAAGGAAAACTGTTTAGGGGTCCCAGGGTAGGATGAACGACATAGAGGCAGGGTGTCTTGCAAACTCCATCACCAAAAGAAGGAGACCCAGGCCTCCTATTCCCAGCCTTCAGCCCAACAGCAGAAGGCAGCCCAGGTAGGCTTATCTCCAGATAGAATGGCGGTCCCTCCAGGGACTACACCAGACAAGTCCTGCTGACAAGTGCTCAGGGGAAGCATTCTTCTTGCCTGCTGAGCCCAAGATTCTCCTCCTCCAGGAGATCCCAGAAGGCCAGGCAACATAGGCAAAGAGATCCCACCACAATGTACCACGAGCTTGGGAAACCCTTTGTCTCCTTTGTCACTGGAGTGGCAGGGAGGCTCCAGCAAGGGAGACTTGTCACAACAAGGTCCCAATTAAGACTCACCCTCCATCCACCACAGGCAATGGGGATTTCAACCAAATGCAGTTCAGAGATTTCACTCACCTACATAGTTGTACTAAGGGGCCAAGCCTGGGGAAATTCCTTCTGCCCCTTCAGGCAGCACAAGCAGGAAGCAGTGGAGCCTCGGAAAAATGAGATAAACCAAGCAAACCAAAATAACCCCACAAAGGCTTTGAAAATTGTATCGTCATTGGAATTAATGATGACAAAGTAAGGCCAGATCCTTAGACTAAACCTAAACAGGGTCACTCCTTTGCTAAAATAAACTATTTCAATAAAACCTAGAATGTTAGAGTGACCAGCTTCTCAGAATGTAATCTAAATTATCCATCACACCAAGAACCTGGTCACAACTTGAATGAGAAAGATGATCAATTGATTTTAACACTGAGCTGAATCAGTTGTTGGAATTATCTGACTAGGGTTTTAAAGTAACCGTCATAAAAATGCTCCCATACACAAGGGAATTTCAGGGCAATGAAATTATTCTGTATATTCTGTATATTCTATAATGGTGGCTACATGTCATTACGTATTTGTCAAAACCCATAGAATGTACAACATCAAGAGTGAACCCTAATGTAAACTATGGTATCTGGTTAATAATAATGTGCCCATGTTGGTTCATCAATTGTACCAAATATGAGGGATGTTGAGGGGAGGGGAGTATATATGTATGGGTGGGGAGGGCTATGTGCGAACTCTGTATTTTCTGCTCAATTCTGCTGTGAACCTGAAACTGCTCTAAAAGAATAGAGTCTATTCAAAAAATAAAAGACAAACAAACAAAATAAATAAAAATAAAAATGCTCCCATAATCAATTAGTAATTGTCTTGAAACAGATGGAATAATAGAGCAATGCAACAAAGTAATTGAACTTATTTAAAAGAAGCAAATAAAAATTATAGAACTGAAAAATGCAATAACAGAAATAAAAACTTTAAAAAAGAACTTGTTAGATGGGCTCACTAACAGGGTAGTGTCAAGGTAGAGTGGAAATTACAGAGGACAGAATCAATGAACTTGACTACAGCTCAAAAAAATTCACTCAATCTGAACAAAGGGGTAAAATAGACTAAGAAATGAATAAACAAGAGTCTCAGAGACCTGGGACAATAATGAAAGATCCAATATTCATATCATAGAAGTCCTAGAATAAAGAGCAAGGGACTGAAAGGATAGTTGAAGAAACAATGGCTGAAAACTTAACAAATTTAGCAGGTTCAAAATATCTGCACAATCTCAAAATAAGATAAATTCAAAGAAATGCATGCCAAGACACATCATAATCAAATTTTTGAAACTAAAGAAATGAAAAAAATCTTGAAAGTAGCCATTGAGAAACACATTACCAAAAGAGGTGCACCAAAATAGTCGTATGTGTATATATATATTTATTGTATGTATATGGTTATATGTAAAACACATGGTATCCACAAACCAAAAAATACACACTCGAGATAGTCATCAAATCACAAGGGAAGTGAGCAAACAAGGAGAAAGGAATGAAAAAGAACCCCAAAACAACCCCAAAACAATGGACAAATTGGCAATGTGTGCATACGTATCAATAATTGCTTTAACTGTAAATGGACTAAATGTTCCAATCAAAGGCACAGAGTAGCCAAATGCATACAAAAACAGGACCTTTGTATTTACTGCCTATAGGCAACGTACTTCAGATCCATGATAAAGATATATAACACTGCTGGACTTTGTAAATGAAAGTCATTAAGAGAGGATAGCCTAAGAATTCTCATCACAAGGAAAAAGCTCTTCTTTGTATTTGTTCAGTGTTGTATCGATATGAGATGATGGATGTTCACTAAACCTATTGAATTATTTTCTAACCATTTCATGATGTGTGTAAGCCAAGTCATTTTACTTAACACAGTGCTGTCTGCCAATTATATCTCAATAAAACCAGAGGAAGTATTTTGGTACAAGGGGAGCAGGAGTGGCGGGAAAAAAGGCCAGGCACTATGGGGCAGCTAGATCTTGGGGGGGCCACGAATGGAGATGGGTGAGGGGTATGGACTCGGTCCTACAGGTCAAAATCTGCAGACCCCCATTACGTTCACAGAAGTCTTCTCAGGGTGAGCCAATTTGTGGCTTTATGTTCAACATTTTGGAAAGGATCTTTTAGAATGATAGTTTGCATTTGAAAGACATTTTAACTGAAATAAGATTTTGATTTCATAAGTCAGGGTCCTGACTAGGGTGCCTCAAACTGGGATCCTTGGTCACCCAGGAACCCTGAATCCAAACTCTATTTATAGCATCTCTCTCTTTCTTCACCCACACTCATACGTTTAGGTTAAGACATGGGGCTGGATTATCCATACCCCAGGCTCATGATGTGTGTATATAATATACATATATATTTATGTATGTATGTATATATATGCACAAAAATATAATATATATACACACACATATGCATATATATAAATGGTATACACATTTTTTCTATTTTCTCAGCAGACATCACATTTTTACAGGCTTTACAAACACTGTTGTGAGCAATGAGACTGTTGGCAGCACCAGCTTTAAGGGCTTAGAATCCGTGCAGCCCCACTGTGCCCCATGTTCAGAAGGGCCCCATGTTTGGTTTAACCCTCTGCTGCTGCTGTCTTGAGATTCTTAATAACTTTTTTTACAAGAGGCCCCACCTTCTCCTCTCATGCTGGGTCTTGCACATTATGTAACCAGTCCTGTGGATGGAGCACGGACTATTAGTCTATTTTCTTGATCGGCAGTTATGAAAACTGAGGTTGAGAGAGGTGGCCACCACCTACAACTGGGAAGTGGAAGATGAATGGGGCCAGTCTGGCTGGTGCCTTTTTATGTGCATGGAGTTAGCCAAGTGCTGTATTTGAATTTGGGGGAGAGACATCATTAATTTCAACAGTTTTCCTTGAACCAATAAACAAATGTTCCCCACACCAGAAGAGTCCCTTCCTGGGGCTCCTGCCGTGGGCCCTTTTCCAGCAGCAGCAGACTTCTTGCTACCTCCCATCTTGGGACTGGCCAGGGCCCAGCGTGCTGAGCTCAGAGTCGGCTGGTACTACTGAGGGGAGGGGGCAGAGCCAGCTTATGTGCTGACTGGTGTCACAGCCTCAAAATGCAAGGTGGGAAAGTCTGGATTATAGGGCATCTCATCCAGGCATTCCGGGCCCCCAGAGCTGCTGTCACTCCATCTCGAGGCTAGGACCTAGGGCTGTATCGTTCATACCGCCAGGCTGATGCTGGTGGTGAGGGCTGGTGGGGACCCCCGCTCTCTACTTGACGCTCACGTTGGGAGCCCCCTCCCAACTCCACCATCAGAGACCACTGCAGGGTTGTTTGTGAGAGCAGTTCCATGCCACGTGGGCCAAACCTAAGAAGTGAAATTTACGATGAGTAGGTAAATGAAAGGAAAGTTCTCTTCCCACCATGACCCCTGGCATCTGATCGTCTTACTTGTAGACCGGGAGTTTGCTCCAGGATGGGCGCGGAGGGCAGGGGATGGGGTCTCCACCGGCTGAGTCCGTGTTATGTGCCTGGTCTCTCATTCTCCCTGCATCCTGCTCACACACTCACAGGCTGTAAAGGACCCTCATGACCCTATAATCGAACCCTGTGGTCCCCGTCAAGCAGATGTTCAGACTGGGATGGGACTGGGAAGGGAGACCCTTATTCCACAGTCAGTTCACTCCATCTCAGGATAGCTCTGACAGTATGAAAAATCTTCCCCACTGTGACGACTTTGGAAGGTGTCAAACTACATTTCCTGGAATTTACTTTCAGCTGCTTTTCTGGTTAGGGTGGGTCACAGGAAGATTCTTGGGAGACTAAGAGACTTGAGGGGGAAGTAGCAATAGACACTTGTTCATCAGGATGGCACGAATCTACAGGCCTGACCTGCTCCCCTGACTCTGGGGTCAAGCACACGTGTTTAGCCTCATGAGGGAGGGCCCAGCTTCTGCAGGCCCTTGTCACCAGGTCAGAGGCAACAAGAGAGGACATGGTTTCAGCTCAGCCTCCCATTTGTAGGTCCCAGCCTTCATGTGACCTTCCCTTCCCGAGAGCCTACCCCATGGACCCTTCTGGAAGGCAAGAGAAGTTTGTCCCCAGCTTTCAGTAACCTCCCCCCGCCACCCCCCACCGCAATCAATACACTGCTTCATAGGTCATGAAAAAGATCATTTTCTCAATTGATTTTTCTTTTTCCCCCACACCAAACAGTGGACTTTTCTTCATGAGGGCACAGCTTTGGAGGCAAATCTGGGTTTGAATCCAGGTTGCCTCATCTGCTAACTGGGTGCCTTTGGCAAGTGAATGACACCTTTGTGTCTCAATTAAATGGAGAGAATCCTAGCGGGGAGGATGATTTGTGAAGGTACCCAGTAGAGGCTAGCATCCCATAGGCATCTTGCCTTGCTAGTTCAACCGCAATCACTCCATAATTCCCCCTCATGCCCCTGACCAAGGACACTGCTCTCTTCCAGGCCGGCAGGTGGCCTGCGGGTCAGTGACCTCATGCGGCTTGCCCGTGGATCCCTGAGTGTGCCTAGGACTCCTGGCCCAAATGAAGCTCCCTCCCCAGGAGGCCATTGAAACAGAGCGCATCACTCCTAAAGCAGCTCTCCCATGAGGTGCTGTAGTTCCAGAAACAACTTTACCACATTTCACAGAAAAGTTTCTTCTGTAATCAAACTGTAAATAACACGACAGCCTCCCCTACCCCATGCTGCTGTAGCTTATGATAGTAACTCAGTGATTTTTTTTTTTAAATTGTGTTGACATATTTCTCTTCCTGGCGAAAAATGGAAAGGAGAGAAAATACAAATGCAATTTTTCACCCGAGCTCAGGAGAAAGCCTACAACTGTGTTTCTCCCCCGAGTAGGATTTGTGGGTCATGATGCTTTGGTCTCAGGGAGGACAGGGCCTGAGCCAGGCCGGCTGAGCACTTTCCAGTGCCCTTGACTTTGGTGGAAACAGTGCTGCGAGGACCAAGAATAGGCACAGATGAATGCAGACACAGGATGCTGGGAGTGTCTCCAGCTGGAAGCGCCCAACACCAGGAAGCGAGGCCGGGGATGTGCTGAGCCCTGCAGCTGATACACTTGTGGCCTGGGGCAAATGACAGGCCCTCCCTGACCCTCTGTCTTCCCTGCTGTGAAAGGTTTCTCTACAATCCCAGTGCATCTGAGAGGCAGGTGTCTGGTCTCTCCCTCCTTTGTCCCACCGGGGAGGTCGGGGACCAGACACTGTCCCTGCCTCGGAATCTTTTTTCTGCCTCCCACATTTTGTGAGTACCCTGGGGACCTGCCAGCTCTCCCCTTGGCAACATAAGCGGAGTACCAGCGTGGTTCAGCTCATAAACCTTGCAGGATCTGCAGAGGGCAGCAAGCTAGTAGAGAGAGGCCTCCCTCAAGAATAGTACAAAGGACCACTGTTTATCAAGCCCCTGCCATGTACTAGGCACACACTTCATCCTCACGACAGCCCTGTAGGCAAGTGTGGAAAATAAGATCCAGAGAGGTCTGGTCACTTGCCCCAGGCATCCAGCCAGGAGACCCAGAGGGCCCTAACCACATCCTGCGCCACCTACTGGGAGGCAGCAGAAAGCACCCCCCTCAAAGAGGGAGTGGATGGTGCTTGCTGCAGACACCTTGGATGCTCTGTCTCTGCTCTGCTTTTTTTTCACCCTCCCTGGGGTCAGAGGCTATGGAGAAGTACCGGGGAGTCCTGAGGGGCCTGTTGTCTGGGGCTCTGCAGTCACTGGGGCCCTGTCTTCTCTAGGCCTTGGGCAGGGATCAGCATGAAGATCTCCAAAGGACCAGACATGGCACCGGCTCCTTGTTTCAAACTTACCCCTTACACAGATGGGCAAACTGAGCCCCAGAGAAATTCAATGACAGTTTAAGCTCACCCAACATGTGACTGTGCTTCACTGCAAAGCTGATGGGTGGGCCATCCCAGCCCTACCAGAGGGCAATGCTGACTTCATTCAGCCACTGAGAAACCAAGGGGCCCCAATCAGCAGGGTCGCAGTAGCCGTGCCCACCTCACCCGGCTGCAGAGAGGTGACAAGTACAGAGTGTGAATTACACAGTATCCAACCCCTAAAAGGCACTTGAGAAATCAGGTAGCAACTAACACACGTGTTTGCTTTGATCGCGTGCAGGGCTCTATTCTTGGTGCTCTGTATGCTAATTTTTATCCTCACCACATTTCTGTAGGGTGGGCACCATTGGCATCTCCATCTCACACATGAGCCAACCAGGACTTAGAGCAGTGGCTGGTCTACAGTTCCATGGTGCTGGTACTTGAACCCAGGGTTTGCGCTCTGACCTGTGGGTCCTGCGTCTGGCTTTCTCTTCCTCTCTTGGAGCCTGGAAGCAGAGGGGAGGGAGGCCCCGCTGGGCAGACACGAGGAAAGATCTTTCAGGGCAGAATGCCATGAACTGTGGGAGGGACTGGAGGTGAGAGGATGTAGCGAGTTTTAAACCTGACATATTTCACTTTTAAAATCCTCCCCTGACGCTCTCCAGATGCAGGAAGCGGTTGAAGTGCACATTCTTCACAAGCCATCCCAGGCGAATAATCTGACACTGAAACAGAAGGGAAAGCGGGGTTACTCTGGTCCGGGGGGGATGTTTACCTGCAGTGTGAAGGCCACGCCGTACATGCGACATCCTTCACCAGAAATCCCAGGAGGTCATTCTGAGGTTGCTGCTGGCCACATGCACTGGTCAGACAATTTCACACTCACAGTTCAGAGATGTGCAGACCCTTCACAGAACAAGAGAGCCACATGCCACAGACCTCTGATAAAGCTGTCAAAGAGAGTGTATTTTCTAAACAATGTCCAACAAATGATAATTGCATTTTCAATTCTCAA
Organism: Camelus dromedarius; assembly: GCF_036321535.1. Taxonomy (NCBI): domain Eukaryota; kingdom Metazoa; phylum Chordata; class Mammalia; order Artiodactyla; family Camelidae; genus Camelus; species Camelus dromedarius. Next base: position 20,760,272 of record NC_087443.1, read on the forward strand.
GTATGCCAAGCTGGCCTGTTCCTCTGGGCCCAGGACCCAACCCATTCAACCCACCTCACTGAGGATAGATTATGTCAAGGGCAAAGCAAGCAGAGTAATGCCTCCTTGGAGGATTCTTGAAAGGCTGCCCTGGGGGCGGAACAGGAAGTGGGAACCCAAGTGGTTAGTGTCCTGCAGAGGAAGGAGGCAGAGGAAAAGGAGGGAAGCAAATTACTGGGAGGAAGACCCTCTGTCAGAGTTAAGGAGTCAACTGTTGAGAGGAAACGGCTGGTTGGGAAAGCGGCTTCTCCATGACCAGTAGAGGGCGCCACCATCCATGAACATGGGGGTCAGAGACCCGGTGGTCCTTGGCACCTTGCTCTCCCACGACTCGGGCCCAAACCCTCCAAACCTACTCACCACCCTCTGTGCCCACCACCAGTTTGGGGCCCACACCGCCTTCCCATGCAGCAGCCATACCTCACTCTAAGTGGGCTGTTCCTATGACTGGATAAAGAAGCTGTGGGGTGTGTGTGTGTGTGTGTGTGTATACACACACATATACATACATATATATACATATACATATACATACCCATACAGTGGAATACTACTCAACCATATAAAAGAATCAAATAATGCCATTTGCAGCAACATGAATGGACCTGGAGATCATCATACTAAATGAAGTAAGCCAGAAAGAGAAAGAAAAAATACCCTAGGATATCACTTATATGAGGAATCTAAAAAAATGACACAAATGAACTTACTTACAACACAGAAACAGACTCACAGGCATAGAAAACAAACCTATGGTTATTGTGGGGGAAGGATGGGGTTGGAGGGATAAATTGGGAGTTCAGGATTTGCAGATACTAAGTACTATATATAAAATAGATAAACAACAAGGTCCTACTATATAGCACAGGGCACTGTATTCAATTCTGAGTAATGGCCTATAATGAAAAAGGATATGAAAAGGTATATGTGTGTGTGCATGCACGCATGCGCGCGTGTGTCTGTGTGTGTGTATAAACTGAAACACTATGCTGTACACCAGAAATTAACACAACATTGTAAACTGACTATACTTCAATTAAATAAAAAAGTGGGCTGTTCCTTGCTCAACCCCTTCCAGGTTTATAACTGACTGTGGGATGAAGGCAAGTCTCTTCCCCTTGGCAGAGTCCATCTGCGGACTGCCCTGCCTTCTTTTCTAGCCTCCTCCCCATCTCATCCCACCTCAGTTACCCAAGCCTTCTGTCTCCTGAATCATTACCACACTCCCACCTGCCCCAGGGCTTTTACACATGCCATTGCTATCCCTCTGTTCATCTTCCCTCTCCTTTCCTGTGATTTTCTATCTCATCCTTCCTTTGGATACTTGGTCTCCATGACTAGAAAACAGCCCTAAAGTGTATTGCTGGACATGCATCCAGGGCATTTGCCACAGTTCTATTTTTTTTTTCAGAGGTGGGGGAATCTTTTTGATTTAATATCTGCTTCCCCCTCCCACTGGAGGGTGTTCATGAAGGCAGGAACCCTGGTACCCAGGGCCTCATGCTGGATGCAGGAGTGGGTGCTGAGGGCTGGAATGCCAGGCCAGTGGGGGCTCACCTAAGCACTCAGATTCTGGAGCTTTCTGTCTTCTTAGGTGAGGGGCTGTCATGCATTGTAACTGTCATGTTTCAGTGAAATGGAACACGCGGGCCGTTGGTGCTTCTCTGTTCTGGAAGCACCTTTGGGTGTCCAGAGAAGACATGAGGATCTCTGTTTTGTGTCGGAGGAGAAGCAGGAGGAGGAGGTTGCTGAACGAAGCCATCCCCGTCTTCTGGGGCCCCAAGAGCACACCCCTGAGCTGCGGCTGGCATCACACACATGCATCAGAGCATCGGGTCCACATCCCTGTGACAGCGTGAAATACAACTGCTGGGCTGCGCCTTGTCTCCTCCCTGCTTCAGGGCCTTTGATTTCTTCTGGACTAGAGAGTGGGGAGGACACCCAATTGCCACCGCCACTGGCTTCGTCTGGAGAGCAGGGACAGCTCCGAGTAAAAGCAGGGTTGGAGCTTTGCCTTAAAGCAGGAAAGACAGTCTCCAGGAATGTTCCAGGTGGGCATTTGGGAGGGGGTGCAGGTAAAGGCCTGGAGGTGGGGAGGACGGACATGGCATATTCAGAACACCAGCACTGGTGGCCTTTGAGGAGAAGAGGCTCACACTCTGTGGTAACAGCGGAGGATCAGCTTCTAAAGGATGTAAAAGACTCTGGCAGGAGAGATGGCCTTGGCAGCCCTGGGGAGCTCTTCCAGTGGGGGGAGGAGAGGCTTGGAGTGGGGAAGGGAGAGGCGGCTGTGGCTCCACCCCAGCAGGGAGTGCGGAGGTCTGGGTCAAGGCCAGCCCACAGGAGGGCAGCAGGGGCAGAGAGGCCAGGCGGAACCCAGCGCCCTGCTGCCGTCTGCCGGGCGTGACTGAGCCGCGGCCTGTTCGGGGCTTGGCAAACCTAAGAGTCAGGCCTATAACTGTCCAGACAGCAGGAACCATCCTGCTCCGATTTCATCCATGGGCCCCACCCCGAGAGGGTGGTAGCAGGGCGGGAGGGGATGTTGAAGGTAAACCCACTCAGAAAAAAAATGAGCTTAACAAACTGATAAGTGTAGGGAAGGAAGAGAAGAGAGAAAAAGATGGGGGATGGGTGGGTGGACGGGGGTGCTTAATGATGACTGAACATCAGAGAATGGGTCTCCAAGCAGGTGACTCAAGCTGAATCCTGAAAAATTACTAGGAGTTGGTCAGGTAGAGAGTCTGGAAGGGTCTTCAAGGCAGAGAGAGCTGCAAAGACCAAACCTCTGAGGAGGGAAGGCACGTGGGCCTGGAGGAGCAGACCGTGCAGACGGGCTACGGCACTGCCCCTGGGGGGCTGCAGGAGTGGAAGCTGAAGAGGCAGTGAGGCCCTGGGGAGGACTGGTGAAGTCTGGGGAGACCCTGGTGGGACCCTGGGGAGGCCCTAGAGAGGTCTGGTGAGGCTCACAGGAGGCCTGAGGAGGCCTTATTGAGTTGAGCCCCTAAGAGCAGGAACCAGCCTGGGGACTTCGTGTCTCAGGGTCCAGCCGAGGTCCCACGCAGCGCAGGCGCTTGGTAACAACCAGCCTCAAGCAGGAATAGAAGATCTTTTGGCCTCGGCCCTGTGGGTCTTGACAGCCCCTCCTTGGGGGCTGGGGCAGTATGCTCTGGAAGTCCTCGGCCTTGCCTGATCTCCCGTGGGCCGTGCCCCACTCATTCCGGCTGGCCTGAAGAAGGAGGACCCCCGGCAGGCAGCACAAACCCTTTTTCTTTGCTAATTACTACCTGACATTTTAATGTCCACGTTTAATTACATTCTCCACCACTGGGTGCAAAAAACCCAAAAACGCATGAAGCCTTGGAGGCCTATAAACCAAATAACAGAACTTTTGTAAAACCCTTTGAAGTCCCTGCGGGAACCTAAAACTTGCTCTCTCTTTGAATGTGCTGATTGTGTGCTGGGGCTTTTGAAATGAGGAGAGGTTCTGGGATCTGGGGACACATTCGCACCAAAGTGCGCTCACACACACACACACACACACACACACACACACACACACGCAGAGGCTGAAGACACTCATAAACCCATCACTGCCTCTCAGGCACCTCCTGGAGTTCCGATCCTTTCCTGGGAAGCAGCATGAGTTACCTAGGAGAGTGTCACTTACGAGTTGAAGGGTCTGAGTTCACAGCCTAGCACTGCCATCCCTCATGTCTGACCTGGGTAAGTGACCATGTCTCCATGTCCTCATCCAGTGGGCAGTGGTGACATCCAAGGCTGAGAGCCTCACACAGTTCCCAGTGGGTGATATGCTCCCATCCACGCTGGCTTTCATAAGGTGACTTGTTCCATGTACACCAAAATGTGAGGCTACTTTCTACCCATCCAATCTTTTAAGAAATTTTCCGTGGGAATGAAGTCACCTTCTAGAGAAGGGTCCTCCCTCGAGCACAGTGTGCTCAGGTGCTCAGGCATTCAAGAGAGGCTTTGGAGCGGTCTGCTCTGAGCTGTGTTCTCATAAATGCTTATGAGCTGCCCGATGACAGCTGCAACAGCCGTCAATGATGCTCAGATTATGCATTGCTCGGCACAGCTACAACGATGCTCAGATAATGCATTGCTGGAGGTCAAATTGGGAAATGGGAGAAGAGTGTGACCATATAATTTATTGTTCAATGCGGAATACTTTTGAAAGCAAAAGGGGGCACAATTAACAGATATGTCAGAGTAATAGGCATAAAGGGGAATTATTCTGGAATCCTGGCCACCCTAGTGAGGGTCTACCACATCTAATGTTCCTTTCCTTCTCTTCCTATTCTTCAAGGCAAAAAGCCTGGGCTTGGCTTTAGAAGATCTGAATTTATTCTCCTGATGTCATTTTACCAGCTGAATGACGTTGGATACATCATCTAGGTGATATTTAATAATTGTCTGAAACCTCAGTTTTCTAGTCTGCAAAATGGAAATAATAATGCCTTTCTTTTTTCAGTCGTCAAGCCACAGCAATTAGCTTTTTTCATCCTATGGTATTACAGAAATTGTTCTGGAAGAACTCAGTGACTGGCTCACGTCAAATCCAAACGGTTCTGTTCAGTTCCCGCCTTACGTGGCCCCTCTGTGGTATCCAACTGTAACGGTTAATTTTGTGTATCAATTTGACTTGGCCAGGGGGTGCCCAGATATTTGGCTAAATATTATTCTAGGTGTGTCTGTGAGGGCAATTCTGGATGAGATTAACATGTGAATCAGTAGACCGAGTAAAGCAGATTTTCCTCCCCACTGTGAGGGGACCTCATCAAATCCACTGAAGGGCTGACTAGAACAGAAGACTGAGCAGGAAAGAATTCAGTCTCTCTGCCTTATGGACTGTCTTCAAGCTGGGACATGGGACTGGAATTTACGCCATCAGCTTTGTGGTTCTCAGGCCTTCAGACTGCAGATCAAACTTCTTAGCTGCCATAATTGCATAAGCCAATTCCTCATAATAAATAAGTAAATAAATAAATCCTGTTGGTCCTATGTCTCTGGAGAATCTTGACCAGTACACCAATCCTGTTTGGCACACTGTTCTTGTAATGACTTCTCTTTTAGTTTCTGCAGCATCTCTCTCTGGGTTTTGATGGGCTTAACATTAAACTTGGCATGGCTCAGGAAAGGATCAGGGAGTTTAAAGATTGGTCAGGAGAAAATTCTCAAATTTAAACACAAAGAAATGTTTAAAAGGAGAAAAAAAAAAAAGAATGCTCAGTAAAGGTGGAATGATATCAAAAGGGGTAAAAATCCATAATTGGCATATCAAAAGGAGAAGAAAAAGCTGAATGAGGCAGAAGAAATACTTGAAGTAATAATGGCTGAGAACATTCCAAAACTGATGATAGACATTGGACCACAGATCTAGGAAGCTCAGTGAACATTTAGAACCACATCAGACAGTGTTACAATTTTTGCTTCAATCTGCCAACATAATTTAGAAAATTCAAGAGGAAAAGAAAAAATATATATGAATACTTAGAGCCACTCCTGAAAAAGTTATACAAAAAGATACACCAAAAACTGTGGATAAATCAAAATGAAAATATAGAAAGTGCTTAAGTAACCCATAGGTAGGCAGGAAAAAAAGAAAACAGAATTGAAGAGCAAAGAGAACAAATAGAAAACAAAAAATAAAAAGACAAATATAAAGCCCTAATATATCAATCATTATATTAAAGGTAAATGAGTCTAAATACACCAACTAAAAATAGATGTTAGAAAAGTGGAATAAAAAACACGACCCAACCATATGCTGTTTACAACAACCTTGCTCTCAATGTTATAAACTAGGCAACTTGAAAGTTTTTAAAAGGATGGAAAAAAGGTATATCATGCAAACATTAATCAAAACAAAGTAAGAGTGGCTATATTAAGATCAGATAAAGTAGACTTCACAGCTAACAAAATTTTTAGAGTTGGAGAGGGACATTATATAATGATAAAAAGGGGCCAGTCCTCTAAGAAGATAGCAATCTTAAATGTATAAGGGCTAACAAAGCAACATAATATCAAAGTGAAAAAAACAATCATAGAACTGAAAGGAAAAATAAACAAATAACAAGCCAGTTACTCTTCAAGATCGTCATGGTCATCAAAAACAAGGCAAGTCTGAGAAATATTCCCAGCCAAGTCAAGAGGAACTTAAAGAGGCATGCCAGCTAAATGTAATGTGTCCTGGGTGGAATCCTGGCACAGAAAAGGGACATTAGGTTAAAAACTAAGAAAATCCAAATAAAGCATGGAATTTAGTTTAAAATAATGTAGCAATATTGGTTCATTGGCATCTGATAAGCGTCGGAAACTGGGTGTGCATAAGAACTGTACTGTATTTGAACTTTTACTATAAATCTAAAAATAATCTAAACTTTAAGTTTATTTTTAAAAACAAAAAGTTTATTTTAAAAAAAAAAAAAAAACTTACTACCTTTCTTTCAGATGTCCAAGCCAGAAATAGGTGGTGGAATAGTTAACTAAACTTCTTTCTCTCATTCACTTCATAGTTCCACTCAATTTCAGACAAAGCCCCGTGGATTCTACTCCACCGGTCCTTTTTGTTCAAGGTGTCCTCATCTTTCCCCCTGGACAGAAACAATAGTCTCCTCATGGGTCTTCCTTCTTCCAGTCTTGGGCGTCCTCTTTCCATCATCACCCAAATCCTCTAGGCTTATAATCTTCACATCATAAGTAATACTCCTAAAGTGAAAATATGGTCAGCTTCCCCCACCTTTTAAAATTCCTTCAGTGGGTCTCCAATGACTTCAAGGGAAAGATGATGCTACTTTGGACCTTCTAAATCAAGATAAGGCTTCTCCCACCTTATTCTATTGCCCCACTTAGCAACCAGTGCCCCCAGCACCTAGAGCTATTCACAGTTCCCCTAACCTGCCTAACAATTCAGACATCTACATGTTCCTTTATTCTGCCTCCACGTGCATAGATTGCCCTCTGCTTACCCATGACCCACCCCTGGCAAAACTTTAACTCTTCTCTTATTACTCATCTCTTATTATTCAGTTCCACAGTTCCCTTCTTGCTCCAAAGAAAATATTCCAGGGACATGTTATCACTCTCCTCCGTGTCTCAGCTGCAACCCACGTAGCTCCTCCCAGAGCTCTTAGGACAGTCACATAACAGGACCATAAGCTCTCTGAAAGTAGAAACAGTATACAATTTATCTTTGTATCCCAGCATCTATAGCATTGAGTACATAGAATCCTTGGGATGACCAACAATCAAGATATGGGCAGAATAAGAAAAATCAGTAAAGGAGAATGAGAAGCAACAGCCAGAGCAGTGAGATGAGAACCAGGAGAGAGTGATGCTGCAGACACTGCAGGGAAGTGTAGGCATCTGGTTGCGATGGGCTGGATTGTTTGGGTCTATGTGATGACTCAAGATGACCTCCTAAGAGCAGCCCAAGGTACCCAAGAGAGCCAGCAGAGCATCTGGGTATGATTTATCCCTCATGACTGCCCAAACTAGAGAAGCATTGAAAACACTGTCCAGCCAAACACTTCCTACAGCCTTCTGGAATATGTCGTCTCAGCCACAGCAGCAAATGCACTGAATGATGCACACTTGGTGTGATCATTCTTGATCAAAGTGGTGATATCAACACTGGCAGAACAGTGGGTCCCTTCTGCTCTCAGAGGGCAGAGAGACCCCAGGGAATGAGCATTACCTAGTATCGCAGCCTCCTCTGGCAGATACAGATTTGAGGCAGTAGATGGACCTGAGATCAACTCTCTACTTCACCATTTTATGTTGGGTAATCCTGATCAAATTAACTGCCTTAAGTTTCATCTGTATGGTGGAGACAGAACACCCACTACACACAATCCTTAGGAGGATTAAATGAATGTGTGCAAAGTGCTTGGCATAGAGTAGGTGATAAAAACATGTGTGTTTGCTTCATGATAAAGATACAGGCTTTGAATGTAAAACATTTTATGGTTGAAATTTACTCTTTGGATATTATAATGGCCCTAGAACCACAGAATATAAATATGAATATTCATTCCTTCAACTGATATTTACTGATCTTCCATCTATGCTCGGTACTGGGAAGGCAACAGACGAAAGCCACATTGTTGTGTGTCTTGAAGGATGCCTCATCTAAGAAGACAAACACGAATGTATCTAGACGGGGAATGAATTGAACCAAGAAATTGCATGTATTTGGAGGGCTGGAAGATGATACAGGTGAGGGTAGAGATGAAGCAGGACAAGGATCTAGAGGTGGACCACCTCTGATATCATTCTAAATGCCACCCTAAAGATATCAGCATGTGTTTGTAGCTACTGGGGAGCATGGAGAGCCACAGGCTGGACAGTGACAATGGACTTCCCACTCTACTTTTTCAATCTTCTTTTAGTTCTTAAAGAGACACTTGATGAATTCATCAAGACTGACAGGAAAATAGTTTATGCTAGATTTTCCTGTCCTGATTCCTTGTAATTCTCTCTGAGGAAGATCACTGGGCAACTCAGAGTGCCTGGCACATATTAAAAGTTGCTGAATATCTCTTAAAATGAACAAAGTATGTTTTACTAAAAGTTGAACTAAAGTCAAGCCCTTTGGGACAACTTTGGAACACCAGTGAAAACATTGTCCTAGATGCTTAATGAAAAATATTTACCCTTCATGGACCTTAGGTGAGCTGCAAATTATTCATATTCAGTTCAGTGACTGGTGGTTATTTAACTAAGTCTCTATTACATGCAAAAAAAAAAAAAAAAAAAAAACGAATCAATGGATAACACTGCAGTGCTAGGTTTCCCTTCCTCCCCCTGCCTGGACATCATTTTCATGAAAGGACACTTTCCTGTTTGTACAGCAGCTGGAGTCTCACATTTGAATTCTTTACATGCACTGCAAGTAATCCAAGCATCTGACTTCCATTCTCCACTCACAGCTGAGGCATGTGCGAGAGAAGTCAGCAGAAAGTTGGAGGTTTGTTAACAGGGGGTTTGTCTTGGCACTCAGTTGCAATTAAATCTGGTGGGTTAAAAGCTTCTGAATGCCTTACCCTCTTTTAAACAGGGCACTTTTAAAGAGTGTTTCCACAATGAACAATATTCATCACCAGTGTTATATATGGCTGCCTTTCACCCTCAAATAACGCTTTCTTTCCTTGGAAGGGAAAGCAACTTTCCCATCATCATGATTGAATCCAAACATCTGTCACCCACAAAGGCATGGTTTTAGAGGTCAGCTAATGGATATCTGGCGAACAGAGCACCCAGAACCACAGTCATTTGCAACACATTTACACCCACACCCACACCCACGTGCACACACCCCAAATGCATTACTCCAGGAAACTAGACTTTTTCACCATTATTTCTCTGAATAAAAGGAATACAGCAATGAATGTAGCTGGAATAGTCAAAAGAGCAAGGAACTTGGGGGTCAGGAGAGCTTGACTCTGCCTTCACAAGTTGCATTACCTTTGACAAGCAGCATAATGTTCCCAGCTCTCAATTTCCATACCTGTGAAAAATGTGAACGTTACTGCCACCTCCACCATTTAACTCTCGTAACCCACCCACAACTTTATGTGTTCAACGCATTTGTGCATTTGCATGAAGGTTTCTCCACCAGCTGCATTCTACGAGAGCCTTGTCATCCTACAAGACTCAGCATTTATGATGCTACTTCCCAAGGAAGCCTTCTGTGGTTTCTGCAGGTAGAGTTACCAGCTCACTTTTGATCATCCCAGAAACCTTGCAACTAGTTCCATGACAGTATTCATTGCATTAAATGGCAACTGCTTACTCATGTGCCAATTTTCCAATCGATATCTATTAATCCACAGAAAACAGACCAGGTCTTATTTTTCTCCATTTCCCTGGTGGCAAGCAGAATATTAGCACAATGTAGGTACTAAGAAAAGTTTGAAGAAAATAATAAACAACTGAACAAGTCATTATATGAATAACACAATACCTTAGGGGCCAGCATCACATAGGAAAGTCTGTTGGCTCGCCCCGGTCTCTCCCCATCTGCAATGATGAGAAAGTGGTCTTGCTGAAACCCAGTGTTTTGTTACATCTCATGCTCTTGGCCCATCTTCTTCAGGGTACAGTCCAGACTCCTTACCAAGAGAATCCATCTCTTTATGACTGAGTTGCTATCTCTTCCACTGCTCTCCTCCCCTCCCCTCCCATCTGCTATGTCCCAAGGAATACAGCCCAATTTCCTGACAGACCATGCTCTCTCCTACCTTCAGGTTTATCCCTCTGCCCTATCTCTACCTGCCCTCTTCACCTAGATAACCCCTACCTGTCTCCAAGGCTCAGCTAAACTGACTTTTCCTCCAGGAAGCTTTCCTGGATCCCATAAATCTCCTATTCTCTGCCTGCCAGAATGCCATCCTTGACCCTAACAGGTTTGTCTGTTTGAGGGTCTATAAGGACAGAGACTGGATCCTGCTCACCTCTGTACCCCCAGTGCCTGACCCAGTGCCTGCCACTCAATAACCACTCAGCATCATTCCTGCCATGAATGGGTGAGTAGATGAATGAAGTGTCAGCCTGATCAATAGAAAGTCAGGTCTAGAGTCCAACTACAAAGCATTTTTGGAGTGTCATGTGCACACCATACCTCCAGCTAGAGGGTTTATCTTCTTGACCTTCAAAGAAGGTTGTTTTCTTCTTGACCTTGACCAGTTTTTTAGAAAAATTTTTAAAAATCCCCCACTGTGGCCATCAGTTTTTCAATTTCTCATTATAATTCATTGTGTGTGTGAGTGTGTACTTACACAGCATGCATTTAAATATATATATATTCAATTAATACATATTTTATCAATGTTAGGTATCTACAAGTTTGTTATTATGTTAACCCCTTGATAGAGTCGAATTTGCCTGGATTATCTTGTCTTACTTCTTACCTCCCTTCCCCTGACTCCCCTTCACATATACTTTTATTTCCAACCTTTCTGTCTTTAGTTTTATGTAAATCTTTTGTACATAGCGTATGCTATAATTTTTTTAAATCTGATTTAATCATCCATATTTTCTAGTGGGAGAGTTTAATTCATTTACATTCATTATTATTCCTATTTTTAACTTATTTTTGTCATTTATTATTATGTTCCATTTATTATGCTTTTTTTGGCTACTTTTTTCTCCTTTCCTGCTTCCTGTTGGGTTAGTAGTGTTTTCTCTCTTCCAATTACTCACTTGGCTGCTTTGGAAGTTAGAGATTCTATTACTGTTGGGAGAGTGTTCTCTAGAATTTTTATCTTAAAAAAGTCACATTTATTTCCTAAAAATGTCTAAAATTATTCAGTATCTTTACTTTCATCTCAAATAACACACTGCTTTAGCATGCTTCAAATGCTCTCCAAACATCCCTGACCCATTTACCTTGTAAAATTTTAGTTCCATATTTACCTTTTCTATCAAGAGTTAATTGTGTCTGTCAACAGTTCACCAATTATTTTGATTACCATTTCTTCTTGTATCCCACTCCTGTGAATTTACTTTCCTCCTTGTTGAAACTCATCTTTTAATAGCTCTTTCTGTGAGGGTAAGTAAGGGATAAACTCTCTTAATCTCATATGTCAGAAAATGTCATTATTTCAAATATGCCGTAATGAGAGTTAACAGGGTATAGAATTCTAGGCTGACAGTTTCTTTGAAGACAACTCTTCATTGTCCTCTTGCCTCCATTATGGCTGATTGGAAGTCAGCTGTCAGTCTGGGCATGCTGCCTTTGTAGACAATCCCTTAGGTAGACTCTAAGATTTGACCTTTATCTTTTGACGTTTTATTTTTTGTTACAATGTGCATTCAGCTAGAGATTTATTTCCATTTATCTTAGTATGTGCTTTCAATCTGGAGGTCCCTCCCTCTGTTAACTCTTGAAAATCTTCACCCATTGTCACTCCAAACATTGACCCCTCTTCTTTCCCTCTACCCCTTTCTTCTGGAGCTTGCATTAGATAAATGCTGGAGATTTTCCTTGTCCCTTCATATAAACTTCTCTTTCAAATATCCATGCTTTCTATTATGTTTTTTCTTTTCATGGAGCTCAGACACAGGGTTGAGTTAATCACACACTTTGTTTCATGGCACCTGGTCCATGCAATGTCCCTCTCTTGTTTAATCCATGTATTTATTTTCTTTTACCATGATCTATTTCCTTCCCCCACTCCCATAAGAGGTACCACTCCAGTCTGTGTAATGTGTATCTTTTTGTTCCTCTGTGATCTTAAAAATGTGTATTGATTTCTGAGAATGCATTTTAAATTTATGGAAATAATTTTGTGTTATCTAAATCATCTATATTTTTACTTTTTAAAAAATAAGCACTGTGTTTTGTAAGAGCCATCCATGCTGTGTGTACTTAAAGTTCACTCCTTCCATTGCTGCATAATAGTCCTTGCTGTGCTGGGACCAAATGTTACCAATTCACTTTCGAGGGATAGCAGCCAGTTGCTTCTAATTCCCTGATGCTGCAGACTAAATCTATTTGTATTTGTACTCCTATAGGCCTATGCTAAAATTTCTGCATGATATCCCTATCTCTACCATTATAAACCTATCTATCTATCCATCTAGCTATCGCTCTATCCATCTATATCATCTGCCTATCTTCAGGAACACACCTAATTTAATTAGTGTAAGATTGCCTTTTGGAATAGTTTTGATGGCTTGCACTACCACTAGCTATATATGAGGTTTCTGTATCCTTATATCTCCATCAACATTTGGCTTTATTCAACTTTTCAGTTTTTGCTAGTCTTTCCCATTGCTGTATATTTCTGTGTGGCATCCCTCATAAACTTCACAATTCTATCTTACATTTTGTTAATTTTGTCTTTTACTGTATCCAGTTTGTTTTTTATCCCATTGATTGACATTTGGTTTTTTAATGTTAAGAATCATATCTTTCATTTCATAGATTTCTAATTAATTTCTTTTATACATTCACTTTTTAAAAATTGAACATTCACTTGTTTTTGATTGGTACATATTTATTTTTATTTGTAACCACTTTCTTTTGCTTGATAGTTTTTTTTTTATTATCTCTTGGAAAATGTCAAAATTTTTTATTTTCAAGTTCAATTTAAATTACAACCCACATTCTTGATCCACTTTGCTTTGTTCCATTTTTTTTTTTTTCTGTAGAACTTAACTTCTGACATACTATATAAATGACTTTGCCTGTCTCCCTGCCCCAGTCCAGGGCAGAGATCTTTTTCCTGTTGTTTGATGCACCATCAGCACCTAGACCAGTGGCCAGTAAAAAAAAATGCTGCCTAACACATTTGTTTGTTTGGACAATGAATGGTTTGTCTATGTTATCTTCATTTGCTTTGGAGTGAATCCTTCCTGTTGTTTTGCTTCTTTGGGCTGACTTTTAAACTGGCAGCCTTCCCCATGTGGTGTTAATTTCCCAGTGTACATATGAAGTGATATCATTTCTCATTTTATGTGCTTTTTCTTCTCCCTACATTCACTCCTCCTGTCTGGCAGGTTCACAGTCGCCTTCAGCCAGCTCCTGGGTCTTCTACATCACTTCAGATCTTTTACTGATGGTCCAGGATTCGTGCCCACAGGGATATTGCTGATCCTGTCCCAGGCCAGTGCATGGCTGCCTCATTTCCTCTTCCCTGTTCCCAGGGAAACATGTATCTCTGTCTGTAGTCACAGGCAGTTATTTCAGGTTTGATCCCATGTCCTTGTGCTCAGGAGCCCAATCTCCTTGTGGGCTTCACACAAGGACTCTGACTCCAGACCACTCCTTGGTCCCAGTGGCAGTTGGCTTTGTGGTACCAGCATTCGTTTCTGCATCTTCCACCCTGGTCATGTGGGTTCCCATCCTGCCTTTGGTCCGTGGAGATGCTTATCTTGTTTGTGAATGTGGCTCTACAGTCTCAATATTTTACATACATGTCTAAAAATATTTTTTAAAAAATTACCCTAGTGTCACTTCCATGAACTTCATAAATTTATTTTGAAATTCGAAAGCCAAGAGCTGACTCTTTTCCTTCTTCTTGGATTTTACATCCATGACCGTTTTCTGAGTCCATAAAGGCTGGGCGAAAACATGTCTAAGTATCTCAAAACATTAGCCTACGAATAACCTTACATCAGTTCTCTTTTCCTCCTGCCTTTTCAGTGGGCATTTTGCACGTCGTCTCCTCTGAACAGGATGGTTAGATGGTGTGCCTGTTTTAGCCTACTCAGGTTGCTGTAACAAAATAACAGACTGGGTGCCTTGAACAACAGAAATTTATTTGCTCATAGTTCTGGAGGCTGGAATCCGAAGATCACGAGGCTGGCAAGGTTGGTTTTTCCTGAGATCTCTCCTTAGCTTGCAGACGTCCATCTTCTGCTGTGTCCTCACATGGCCTTTCCTCAGTGAGAGAGACAGAGAGCTCTGATGTCTCTCTTTTTTTTCTTATACAAACACCAGTTGTAATGGAGAAGGGCCCCAGCCTTATAGCTCTCTTAAAGGCCCTGCTTCTAAATACAGTCACACTGGGGGGTAAGGCTTAAACGTGTGGATTTGGGGGGACACAGCTCAGTCCCCAGCACTCCTACCAAGACCTGTGTCAGAACCGAACAGAAACAAATAGTGTGGCAAATGGAGACTCAAGCATTTGGTATTTTTCTTTTAGTCAGTGGTCAACAAGCATAATAAAGTGATGCATTTAATGATGCAGGGCTTGCAAACACTGTCTCTTGTGTGCATAGCCATTATCCTCACAAGTCTCTATTATGAATGTATAGGACAGGGTAGGGGTTGTCCAGCGAGGTTGAGCTTTAGATTATTTTAGTGAGATCCGTGGCTGGTTATCAGCAGAGACCCCACATTATCTTGGAGCCAGATTTCTTTGTTCTTGGTTACTTGATGGTTGCAAGGAAGTGCCCTTTGCTTATGTTTATTATTTTGCATTGAGAAGGTCATTCTTCTCAATAGTACTTGTGGTGTCTGGAAGGAGACAAAATTCTAAGTCTCCCTTTTTGAGGGTTAATGTTAGAGAGCGGATTGAGGGGGACTTTACCGGTAGAGCTGATGGCAAAGGACACAGCAGTCCCTAACTGGAGATGCACTGTGAGGGCAGAGAGGGTAGCACTGTTCACCCTGGCCCAAAATAAACCCCGGAGGGCCATGAGAAGCTGTGGCTGAGGCTGGACATCCCTCCTTGTGCATGTCTTGGGAATACGAGTGGGTGTGCATGTGACTGTGGGTATCATGCACCTGTGTGTTGTTAAGTCAAAGGAGCCACTGACTTGAGTAATTGAACACGAAGAATCCAGGCTCACTGAACATAGACCCACTATTGCCAAGCATGTGACAGAAGGCCCTCCCCTGCCTCCTGCCCTAACCTAGTGCTCCATGCACCCACATCACCAGACCCATAAGTTTCTACATCCAGCAAGAACTGCCAAAACGGAGTGAGGCAGCAAGAGCAATGCTCAGAAGAGGGCATTACAGGGACAGCTCGGGAGAAGAGGTTAGGGCTGACCTGGGGCTGGGCCAGCCTCCCTGGGGTCTCAGGACCGATAATCTGATCCCAGGAGGAAGGAAGCTCCTTGGAAAGAGGGAGAGGAGGTTGAATGCATGTTATTTTAAAATGTAAATATTAAAAGCAGTTTTGTACACTAAACTATGAATTGCCTCCATTATTTTGAAGTCAAGGGAACCATGGAAGAAACATTTATTTATGGATCAAATGCATGCTTATTTAGCACCTATTTTGCGCCAAAACCAGAATTAGGCTTTGGGGACACAAAGAGAATCAACACTGGCCCACCTGCAAGGAGCCTCTAGTCAGACAGGAAGCACCTCAACCACCCGTGGCGATGCCACGTGATGCGTGCAGAGTGATAACGCCTGGGTTGATTGGAAGGAAGGCTTCCCGGGGGAGGTGTCCTCTGGGCCGAGCATTGAGAGGTGAATCAGAGCTTGTCAGGAGAAGAATGAGGCGTCTGGCAGCAGTCCGCTCTCTTTATCCACTTCTGTGAAAGTAAGAGTCTTCCCGCCACTGGGTGGGGCTGAGACTGTCTGTGACCACAGATGGTTCCAGGGAAGAGCTGGCAGTCACCCACACTGACTGATGTGAAATCTGCAGTCCGGGATGTCTGGGTGTTTGTGCAGCAAGCTCCAGAGTCGGAACTCTCCGTCCTGCACTCGGCGTGTTCCCTCGACATGGGAACATTCCCTTTGAATCTGGCCAAACTGGAGCTGGTGCTGGAGACACAGACCTCCCCAGCCTGGCGGGCCCCCTGCCCATGTGGAATGCTCCCCAGGAGAAGCCCCATCAGCAACTCCTGCCTTCATCTGCTTCTCATCATCCTGCCTCCAAGGCACATCCCTTCATGTTAACAAAACTTTTTCACATGTGCCAATTGCCGGCTGCTGGATCAGGATCTCATCTTCACCCTGAAGGGCGAAGCTCCCTGACTGTGTACTTCTGTAAGTCACAATTTATTTAGGTCTGGGGGTGCAGTCCCAGGGCTGGCGGGCCCTGCACGATGCCTCAGATTCCCAGGGCAATCTGGTTCCTATCAGCTGAGCCCTCCCAGGTCCCCTCTGGCTGCAGGATGCTCTCTGGCAGAGGTCTGAGTTCTAACAAGGCTCTGTTTGTCTACAGATCCCATTTTGGTACCTGCTAACAGAATCAGGGAGCATCCGGGATCCTTCATCCCACAGTTTCTTAAGTTGCTGTCAATAAGACTTTGGCTAAATCTATTCCTCATCTCTCCAAATAAATTCCAGAAAGAGCAGCTTTCTGCGCCATGATGCATGTCTGCAATCAAGTGACAGCCCCCAAGAGGCCCCACGCCCTTGGCTGAGGGTATTGCTGGTGAGTTGGTGTTGTTTAAAGCCGGAATCTTTTTTTTTTTTTTAATGGAGGTACTGGGAATTGAACCCAGGACCTCGTGCATGCTAAGCATGCACTCTACCACTGAGCTATATGCCTCCCTAAAGCCGGGATCTCAAAAGCATGAGGGTGCTTTGGGAAAGAATTCCACCATCACCTCTCTATTGCAGAATTAATACACCCTAAGGGGTTTTCCAAGAAGCAGGGGTATTGGTATAGAAATGCACAGGACAGCTGATGATTGTCCTTTCCGTTGGTGGTGACCATGGCAGGGATGCTCAGGAACCTGGGAGAGCATGTGGAAACATGACTGTCAATGTTCTGGGCCTTCCATGCTGTTTGTGTGTTGTGGGAATTTCTTGTGCCAAAGTAAGCAACTGCATTCTCACTGTGGACAAGGGTGGATTTTCAAGGATTACATCTGCTTCCCTGGCACAGAGACCAGGCAGAAAAAGGGACCAGCCAGGTGGGGTGCAGGGCTTGTTCTGTAACGTGGCTATCAGGGACCCAGTGAAAGCACTTAGCACAGGTGGAGGTTTAAAACACTTCACTGAGTTGGGGCACCTGAGGGGAAATTGCAGCTCAGTCCAGCAGAGGCCTAGGTGACCACTATGGCCACCGGGTTGGGGGTCCTGGAATGTGCCCAGTGGGTCCGTGAGCATGGGGGATGGGGTGGGCCAGGGGATAAGCAGGAAGGATGGGCCCGTGTTTCTGGGGCTTTACTAACATCCATTTCTTCAGCCTTCTTCCCTGATTGGGGGCGTAGGAGGGCAGAGAGAGTTTTTTAAAAGGTGCATAATCCTTATAAGAAGGATACCTGTTTGTGTCCTCTCATATTGGTGGCCCTGGATGCCGACCTTCCTTTGAGCTCAGACACACAGTGACGAGAACAGGAGAAGCCACGTGGCAGGTGAGCGTCTGCCTCCTGGCCAGTGCCTGGGGAGGCCGGGAACCCTTGCCACAGGAGAAGCCCTCTGGTAAATAAAGGAGCATGGAAAGCTGGAGGGAGATGAGACTCTGGATCAAGTTAAAGTTAATAAATATTAAGAGGCAAGAAGAGATGCCAGTGGCAAGTGAGGGGCAGAGAAGTCCAGAAGCCCAGGAGAGAGGCAGCCCGGTGAGCTGTGGGGTTGCAGCTACTTTTATTAAGCTCACTTCCAATGGTAGATGACAAAACGGCCCCAGAGCTTACAGCTCCTTCCATCCAATGTTGGAGTCTTTCCCCATCCCCTTGGGCTGGCCTTGTGACTTGCTTTGGCCAATGGGATAAGTAGCCAATGTGACACAAGCAGAGACTGGCTTGCCCATTAGCGCATCCTGTTTGCTGCTCTTGGAACTCCACTGTCCAGTGATCATGTTTGGGAACCTTCTGATGACTGAGCGATGTGGAGCCCAATTTTCCCTTTCCCCCTCCTCTTCCCTTCTCTCCTCCCTCCCTTTCTTCCTCCCTCTCTCTTTCTCTTCCTTGACTTTTTACTGCCAAGTTTTATGAGTTCTTTTTATATTCTAGATATTAGTCCTTTGTTGGATATGTGGTTTGCAAATATTTTCTCCCAGTCGGTAGCTTATCTTTTCATCCCCTTAAAAGGGTTTTTATGGAGTAAAAGTTTTTACATTTATAAAGTCTGATTTATCAATCTTTCCATTTAAGGATTGTGCTTTTGATGCCAAGTCTAAGAACCTTTTGTCTAGCCCTAGTTCCTGGAGGTTTTCTTGCTTTGTTTTGTTTTGTTTTCCAAGTTTTGTAATTTCATGTTTTACTTTTAAATCTACGATCTGTTTTCAGTTTGAGTTAGTTTTTGTGAAGCTATAAAACTTATGTTGAAGCTCTTTTCTTTTTTCTTTCTTTCTTTCTTTCTTTTTTTTTTTTTTTTTTTTTTTTTTGCCAATTGCTCCAACACATTCTGCTGAAAAGACTATCTTTCTCCCATTGAATGTTTTTTGCCACTTTTGTTAAAAATCAGATAGGCATCTTTGTGTGGATCTGTTTCTTAGTTTTTTTTTATCCTGTTCCAATGATCTATCTATGTGCCTGTCCCTCCACTGTTACCACACAACCCTGATTATCATAAGTATGTAATAAATCTTGAAATCAGGTACACTGATTCTTCCCACTTTTTAATTCCTTTAAAAATTCTTTTAGCTAGTCAACTTCCTTTGCCTTTCCATATAAATTGAGAATAATTTTGGCTATATCTGCGAAAAAAAAAATACTGCTGGGGATTTGATAAAATGGCATTAAACCTGTATGTCAATTTGGGGAGAACTGATATTTTTTACTATGTTAAGCCCCCGGTATATGGTATGTCTCTCCATATATTTATATATTCTTTGATTTCTTTTATCCAATGTTTTATAGTTCTTAGCATACAAGTCCTGTACATATTCTGTTAGATTCACACCTCAGTATTTCTCTTTTTCTGAGCAATTATGAATGGTATTGTATTTGGTACATTTATGTGAAAATAAAAGTTTATGTTTGCTACTCCATAAATAAAAAACAGCTTATCACATACACAGAGAATAATCACAAAAATAGAGCCAGACCTCATTTAATTATACTTCACTTTATTGTAGTCCCCAAATTTTGCATTTCTTACAAATTGAAGGTTTGCGGCAACCTTGCATTGAGCAAGGCTATCGGCGCCATTTTTCCAACAGCGTTTGCTCACTTTGTGTCTCTGGGTCACAATTTGGTAATTCTCTCCATATTTCAAGCTTTTCCATTATTGTTAATAATTGTTACGGTGATCTGTGATCAGTAATCTTTGATGTAATTGTTGTAACTGCTGATGTGGTGGAAATAGCAAGAGAACCAGAATCAGAAGTGGAGCCTGAAGATGTGAATGAATTGCTGTCATCTCAGGATAAAACTTTAATGGTTGATGAGCAAAGAAAGGGATTTCCTGAGATGGAATCTACTCCTGGTGAAGATGCTGTGAAGACTGTTGAAATGACAACAAAGGATTTAGAATATTACATAAACTTAGTTGAGAAAGCAGAAGCAGGGTTTGAGAGGATTGACTCCAATTTTGAAAGAATTTCTACTATGAGTAAAATGCTACCAAACAGCATTGCATGCTACAGAGAAATGGCTCATGAAAGAACAGTCCATTGATGAGGCAAACTTCATTGCTGTCTTATTTTAAGAAATTGCTACAGCCACCTCAACCTTCAGCAACCATCATTATGATCAGTTAGCGGCTGTCAACACTGAGGCGAGACCCTCCACCAGCAAAAAGGTTACAGCTCACCGAGGGCTCAGATGATGGTGAGCAATTTTTAGCAATAAACTTTTTTTAATTAAGTATATACATGTTTTAGACATAATGGCATTGCACATTTAGACTACAGTATGGTGTAAACACAACTTTTATATGCACCAGGAAACCACAAATTTTGTGTGACTTGCTTTATTGCGACTTTCACTTTATTGCAATGATCTAACCCCAAATATCACCGAGGTACGCCTATACATTAAATTTAACTGAAACAAAACATACAACTTTTTTAAAAAGTTGGTCTGTGTACTTTGTAAAATCAGCTCAAGTACCACCAATCATGCATGCACCATGCTTTGGAACGTAATCCACTCTTCAGTGATTCCTGACTCACCACTAAGACATTTTGTAAAATATGGCCATCAAGTCTTTATATACAAACCCCCAGGGTTGAGAAACTCACCACCTCTGGAGGTAGCTAATTCGAGAGTCCAACAGTTTTAATTGTTGAAAACTTCCTTCTTCGGTTGAGCTGAAACCTACAGCGCTCTCCCATCCCAGTTCCAAGACCCAGAGCATAGGTCCAGATACTGCCGATGACTTCAGAGTGCCTCAGAGTGAGACTTAGGTTACCACCTAAGTCATCGCCTGCCAGCAAGGTGCCATTCTCTGGAACTCACTGGGATCCTAAACAGTCTTCTTGAGTCCTACTATTTCAATACCTGACTCTAGACATCTTGTCTACCCTCAGTGTTTTCCTCAGCCCTTTGGCTGGCTAGGAGGCCCTTCTGTTCCTCCATTGCCGCACAGATTTGGCTGACCCCAGCCATGTCCATCTCTGCAGCCCAGGTACTCTCTCAGGACCCTTGAGTGAGCAGGGGACTCTTCCGGAGTCCAGGAACAGATAGAGGAATAAAATGCAGCCCCTGTTCTCCAGGAGTTCAGAAGTACGTAGAAATGACAAATGTGCAATGAGAAAATTAGACGTTTACATGGTTTTCCCAAGATTGCAAAGTCAGTCAATGATAGAACTGGTTTGGGCTTTAGGCAGAAGCCCTACTTTTTCTTCACTGAGCAAATGGAAGGCTCTCAGTATTTGCTGAAGGAATGAGAAAAGGTAGAAATGAATTCCATGCTGTCTGCCAAGAAGTTTCGCTAGAGCTGAGGAAGAGTGATTGCTCACCTGGTCCTTTCCTGCCGGGGCTGCGGTGCTCTTGCCCCGGGTCTGAGCATCCTTGGGAGCAATCCTCCCCTCCCCATCCTGGAAAGCCTGCAGGCTCCTCTTCACACTCCCAGGATGTTTGTCTGCTCAGTTCCGCTCACCCAGTGAATGTCTTTGAATAAATAGCCTTATCTGAACCTGGCTGGCGAAGGCAAGGGGGGAAGGGTGAGGGAGATGAGGAAGTGTGGGGTGGTGAGGAGGTGTGGGGCGGTGCAAAGAGCAGCCCCTGAGTTCACAGTGCAGATCTGCTGCCCAAAGAGGGGAAGCCATCCGTCCAAGGATACACATTCATTGGATGAGAGCCAGGATGCGGGCTCCAGGTTTGCCTGGACACTTCCTGCACGCCCCTCAGCCTCTGTGGAGATTCAGAGGAACAGGACACAGCAGCCAACAACACCGAATGAGCAGGTGATCCAAGAGCAGGAAGGGGCTGCCACCGAGCCCCTAGGCCACGGGAGGATGTGTATCTCCCCCACTGCCCCAGACAGCGCCCTACCAGGGCCCACCTTGCCTGCATCCTCAGAGCTCCAGATGGAGAGTTCATCCCAACTTCCTCCCCAGTGGGGCCAAGCACACGGCAACCACTCAGTGCAGCTCCCAGCGAACCCTGAGTGAACCCTTGGGGGCTTTCTTTTCATTTCTTCTTGGCAGGACGTAACTTCCTGCTTCTAAGAAAAACATCTTTCAGCAGAGCCATGAACTGGTTCCAGGGTGTCCCACACATCCCCCCAGCTCCCACGGAACAACAATGCGATGAGCTGAATGAAGCACATGGGGCCTGTTTCCTTTCAAAATCCCCGAGGGGCTCGGGCCTGGAGAAGAGAGGTGTTTGATACATCACGTCGGAGGAGCTTTTATCAGGTCCAGCGCGTATGAGCAAAAGCCAGGCAAGGGAGGAGGAGACGAAGGGCCCCACTCGGGGAAGACAGAGAGCCAGAGCTGCCAGGCCAAATTCGGGACCAAACCAGGGGAAGAAGCCGGCATTTACTGAGTACCTACTATGTGCCAAGTGGTGGATTAATCCACGGCCAGAGAGAAGAAAGCAGGGTGCCTGTCTGGACTGGTGCAGAAAGGCCTCGCTGACTGTAGTTACAACGCACAGAGAAGGAAGGGGAAACTCACATGGGTGCAGGATGCTGAGTTCTTACTGGTGCTCCGTCCTCATCCTCACCTCTGTGGATAAAGCAGAGGTGAGTCTGTGTGAGCCAGGGTGCAGGGTTCTGAATCTCCCCCTCTCTCTCACCAAGGCAGGCAGATCTGTTCCTGGCCCAGAGTCTCAGGGAGCTCCAGGTAAGAATAGAGAGACTCGGGGTAGGATAGGGAGGGGCAGTGAGGAGCTGGAGTTGGGGAGCAGCTGAGAGCCCGAGGGGTCCAGCAGTGCTACATGGGCTGTAGGAAGCCCGTGCCCTGCTCCCAGGGCAGTGGAGGGGCCTCCAAGGCTGGAGGAGGAGCACAGCTGAGTGGAGCTGGGGCCCATGCAGACAACTGGTTTTCCCACCTCTCCTGGCCAGGAGTAGGTCACACATAGCAGTCATAACTTAGCTTAGTGACTTAGCTTTAGCAGCTTGTAAACAAATATATTTTACAATATAATCTCTTTATTAATAATTTCCTTGCTGCTTCTCTGAAACAGCATCACTCCTAAGAACCTTACAGAGGCTCTTTCTTCTACAAAGGGAAAGGATGCTAAGACGCCGGACTTGGGATTCCGACAGCAGCGGCTCCAATTGTACTTTCTTGGCTGACTCTGTCTTCAGTTATCAGTTTTCTTATCTGCGAAATGGGAATAAGACACCTACCTTACAGATTTGGTGTGAGGGTTATTTTCATTATTCGTGTATTCCTTTCTGTTACAAAAAGATTAGGGTGACTTAAGACACATAAGATAGATGAAAACGGTACAAAAATGAAAGAGGGAAGAGAATCAAAAGGGAAGATAAAAACTGAATTCAAGGATAAGGTCAAAAACCACATACAGGGATGACATTTCACTTTCTAAGAGTGAAGAACTGTTTTCTCTCTACGAATTCGTGAAGCTAAGACCTGGTGCTTTCTGCAGTTTGTGGAGGTCACGTGATGATGCAGAACAAGTCCCACAACAATCTCAACGTTTCTTGGTACCTAAACGAGGCAGCAAGTAAGCCTGGAAGTCTTTTTAAAGAGGATGCAGTGCACAATGATTAATGATGTCCTAAGGAAGTGTTATCAGTTCTTACACAGGGCAACCTCTCAGGCTGGATAAATAGCATTCCGCAGCAAAGCAATGCAGTAAAAGTGATTGTCGGTGCACTGCAGGTGCCTGGCTCTTGGCTAAGCCAACTTGCTGTAGATGTAGATTTCACAATACCGGGAAGAACCGCACAGCTCATGATCTTTCAAGAAACCATCCCTATCACATGTCAACAAACTGAAGACTGTCCTCTCCAACAGCTACAGGATGGGCAGCTGCTCTCAGCTGCTGATTAAATGCAGATCCCGTAAGCTTTGGCAAGAAGCTGAGCAGAGGAAGTGTTGGTCTCCTCCCGGGAAAACCGAGATGCCCAACGATGACTCAGGCCGGAGCTCTTGCTTAGAGGACGGTCTGTGTGATCTGTCTGTGTGTTCCATACTCCGCTGTAGAAAATTAGTTTGTATCCACTAGAAAGTGCAGACTTGAATGGGGGATCAAGGTGCTAACAAATATGTACCTTTTTAAATGGATGCAATAGTTTTAGTCTTAAGAATGTTCAAAGTTTGTGAATTCAGTTAACCACCCCCCAGCCAAATAATCTTATAAAATTCTTCAAACCTGAGTTGGAACAGTGCTGCTTTCCAGGGATGGTAAACAAACTTTTAGTGAAATGAATAATTTATAGAAAGAGATATTTGTTGACTGTTGTAGACTGAGAATTATCTATAAAAACTATATTTTGAGTTTTTGAGGAGTTGGTTCTATTTTCAAGTGATGCCGAGCTGTGATGCATAGTTGTTTGGGCCACAGATAGACTGAGATACTACATCTCATCATCTGCATAGAAGATGGTGCATGTATTTACATGACTTACATTCTCTATACCAGGCAATTACATGTCCATCGTACCCGTGGATAATATAAGATAATGAACTAGTAAGTCTGGGGGTGTATTTTTCAGTGCTACAATGTACTTTTTTAATGCTTTAATTTTCTAACAATAATACGCTTACTAGTAAAAAAATCCAAACAATGCTGAAAGCATAGAAGAAAACTTTCCCTCCTTCTTCCCTCCCTACCCAACTCCCCAAGGGTAATCACTTACCAAAGTTTCTGATTTTGCTTTTCCTGGATGTGACCTCCATGCTCTAAATAGTATGTTTAGAGCTCCATTTCTTGACCTGTCGACCCTCAACAGTGCCTCTTGGCTCCCCCTCTTTAAAAAAATTTTTTTAAATCATTTACATCATATTTTACTCGGCCCAAACTTCATATATATATATAATTATATTAGTTCTCCTTTAGCTCTTTTAGCTTACCTTTATGATTAAAAACTATGCTTGAAGCTATTTCTTGATCTGTATTTCCAGAGCAGCTTTTTGAGTCTTTACCATATAAATTGAAGAAATTAAGCCTCTGCCTGCCCTGCTCTTCCCCTTCCTTCCCCATCTCATTTTCTGTCATTTCTCTTTTTACTTCAGACTGTGACAGTTTATAATCTTTTCTTTCTCCTCTGTCAATATATCTTATTTTATCAAATATAGCATGTCATTAATTGTGTGACATGCCATTGTTTTATGTTCCATTAATTGAAAACATGCTGCCAATGATACTTCATTAATCATAAAGTACATCCCAATTTCAAGGAAGATAATATACGAAAAAAATCCTGTCTATTAGAATTTATGAAAGATGGTAGACTCCTGGGCTTTGCCTATAGGTTAATTCTAAAAAGAAAAGTAAACTCCTTTTATAATATTATTATTGTGTAATGATTCAGTAGAGTAATTAGGACCACTGAGAAGGAATACAACTTTTGTCCCTAAACCAATGCAACAGTCTTCTTGGGACCCTCTGGTTGGACTAGTTTGTTTCTAGACCCACCACATGTCTGCTGTCCGTAGATTTTCTCAACATTGAGTACTGGTTTATCTCCTCAGTTTCTCAAAAACATACATTTTCTTCTCTTCATTAGATCACTTTTTCATTATTTTGCAGCATATCCTTGGGAAATTATTTTTTCAGAGGAGGGAGAAGAATGTGTGTGTTTCCAGATCTGCAAATACTCTGTGAGGGAGTTTCTGACTCAGCTTGTACATTTTACCTCTGCTCCCTCACCAAACCCCACTAGAATGACAGTAAAGCGATTTTTTTAAAGCACAATTTTTTAAAGAGAGTCAGGAGAGTAGTTAATATTGACACAATGTTATAAGCCACAAAGTAGACAGTAAATGGTCAGTGGCTGAGCAGAATCCCAAGCCTCAGGTGGTAAATGGCTGAGCATCCCAGTCCACCATTGACCTCCAGGTTAGAAACTGGTCTCCCAGCTGCCTCTGGGATGAGGGTAAGGAAGGACTGGGCACAGGGGTTTGACAGCAGTGTATTTACATTTGTTAATTTTTCCCTCAAGGATCTGATGATCTTTGGTTATCTGTTCCTCTTTATGATTGAATTATGATTGTGATGAAAGAGTTGAACGCAGTCCTTTTTAATCATCTGTTACTTTCTCTTCCTAGTCTCACTGCTGTTGTGAAATGTCCCCCTTCTGTGTTCCTTTATGGTCATTTCACTAGAAATTTGGGGAACACCTTAGGCAATAAATTAGATAGTTAGATAGATAGATAGTTAGATAGACAGATGGGCAGACAGACAGATGATAAAGAATAGAAAGATAATAGATAGGTAGATAAATAGGTAGAGAGAAAGAGAGAGAGATAATAAAGAATAGATAGATAATAGGCAGATAGAGAGAGATAGATGATAGATAGATAGATAGATAGATAGATAGACAGATGATAAAGAATAGATAGATAAGAGGTAGGTAGATAGATAAATTAATAGATAGATAGATACTTACATACATACGTACATAGATGGAGAACTGATAGAAAGGTAGATAGTCAACCATATTGAATTAATATCACTGCTGGAAAAACTTAAGTTTCTGCCAAGAGATAATTCTTCCTGACTCAAGGTGCAGGTCCTGTACGCTTGGTCCATGTTTCAAAAGCAAACCTGTTTGTTGACATTATATAGCTTTGTCCACAACCAAGTTACATCAGTAAGTTAGAGGTCACTGAAGGTTAATGAGATCCACCAATATGGCAGCATAATTGTGATGTTCCCCAAGTGGCAAGCAGTTGAACATTAGGCTGTGTTTAAGGTCCTCTTTCTACATCTGGAAAACATTGGCTTGAAAAACCCTGACCTACAATGTGTCAACCAAGAAACAGAACATTTGGATAGTGTGCCTGTTAATTAAATTTTCAGGGAGAAGAGAGGGGCCTTTTTAAAGACCAGGTTCCCCTTCTCAAACCATATGGGACCATATCTGTAGAGTTAACAAAGGTGAGTGAGGGTTTCAGAAGCAAAGCCCGCCCTACTGTGAAGTCCTTTGTGTTCTGGATTTTTAATCAGCCCCTCAAACTGAGGAACCACAGCCCAGTTGGAATGTTCTCGTGCTAGTCTGCTTGGACAGCCATAGCAAATGCCACGGCCTGACCGGCTTAAGGAACAAAATTTCATTTTCTCACAGTTCTGGAGGCTGGAGCATCTAGGATGAAATTTCCAGCCAGATTTGGTGTCTGGTAAGAGCTCTCTTCCTGGTTTGCTGACAGGTGCCTTCTCGCTGTGTCCTCACATGGCATTGAGAGATCTGGTGCCTCTTCCTCTTTTATAAGGGCACCAATTCTGTTGGATCCAGGCTCCATCCTTCTGACCTCATTTAACCTCAGTCCCCTCCTTAAAGGCCCTATCTCCAAATACAGTGACATTGAGGATTAAGCCTTTGGCATATAAACTTGAGGGGACATGATTCAGTCCATAGATGTGCCTGAGGAGCCACACACATGGGGACCAGTGGCTGTCAGTCACAGAAGAGAGGAGAATGAATCTCGTAAGTGCCCCAGTGACCTGGGACTCTCACCTCACTGGGTGTACAACCAGCTGGTGTACTATACAGACTATGACAGCTTGTTTCAGCTCGTCCACCACAAAAAGACTCATGGGGACTCAAGTTTTGCCTGATCTAAAGGGCAGCCCCTGGTTTCTGTCACGTTCCTTCATGTTGGAGTAGCTTTGTGCAGCCAAAAATTCACAGGAGTTAGTTCTGATCCAGGCTCTCCCAGTCCCTACTTTTGTGAGTTTGAGCAAGTTATTTATTTAACTTCTCTGAGCCCTGTTTTCCTCTTCTGTAAAATGAGTCTCATGGTGCCCATCTCAAGGCTGTTGGGAGGAGGAAGTAGATAACATTTGTCATGTACATGCCAGCGGGTACCACCTACAAGTGTTCACTCCCTGCTTCTTCCCTGCCCTTCACACAACCGGGGACACTCTGTGGGTCCCTTCTCATTTGAGATCTTGCAAAATGGCAATCCCATTCAATACTGTTCAGTGACCCTTTTCCTGGGAATACTCGGACACAGCTGGATTTGCAAGGAGGCTGCATTTCCGAGGATGAAAGCCACACTGGATCCAGGTTTTCCTGGGTGGCAGTAGTTTCTGGGTTTCTCTTTGTTTTCTCTTTCACCCTCTTCCAAGGCAGCTCTGCCTACAGGTCTACGCCCGCCCACCAGTCCCCTCTGATGTTACTGTCATGAGATGGTACTCCAGAGCAGGGCTTCTCCAAGGGTGCCTCCAACCAGGATCAGCATCCACTTCCCTAGGAACCTGCTAACAGTGCACATTCTTAAGCCCCACCCATAAGCACTGAATCAGAAAGCCTGGGTGGGTCCCAGCATCAGTGTTGTCTCAAGCCCTTTAGAAGATGCCACTACACTTGAGAATTGCTGCTTCAATGAGTGACAGGTAAGCAGGCAGAGACCCTGGGCCACTGGAGAGGACAGGATGTCTCAGTATGTACTCCTCCCTAAGTTTTTGGAGTTCTTTTCCATTCCTTTCTTGGGGTCAACTCTGCCCCCAACACTCTAAGCTCCACTTCCCCCAGGTGGTTTTGCTTCGCTTCATGCTCCATTCCTGTTGCTGAGAATGGTGACCAACAAGGAGCAAGTGTTCACCAGAGATAAGTGGAATGAAGGCGTCAAGCCAGATCCTGCAAAGTGACTCACCTTCGTCACATGGACCTGTGAGACTCAGGCGGGCAGACTTGGGTGTGATCGTGTCAAGGCACCTGCTTTGAAAAGCAAGCAACACACTTGGAAAGGCAGATGGAAGAGCTGGAGCCACACTGCAGATTGTGAGGTGGGGCTGAGCGTGTGACGTCGGGGGTCATAGGAAGTCACATGTTCCCTTCCTTGAATCACCTGCTTATTACCGCAGCGGCCTTTGTCCTTGTTGCCCCCGGGGTTAGACCAGAACAGCGATTACACCTGACTGTGGACTTACACTGCATTCTGCACCGGCCACTCTGCAGGCAGCGGCTGGTGACAATGCTGCCGGGGGCTTTGCATCCTTCGAGACGTCACACATCCTAGTCCCAGGGCTCGCAGGGGCCTGAGTCAGTTTCCTAGATTCAAATCTCTGTTAACTGTGTGGCCTTGGGCAGTCCGTGCCTCAGTTTCCCTGACTGTAAGTTGGGGTCCCAGTTGATTTAGCGGACCGTATCTGTACTCTCAGTCCCTCCCTGAACTTCCCTTAGAAACCTCTGGTTTCTGTGGTGACTCCTGCTCTTTACTGCCCCCTGCATGCATGCACGCATGCGCGCGCGCACACACACACCCACACACCCACACACCCACCAGCGACCATGAGCTGCTTGGAAGCAGAGTCATCACCTTGGAATTTCCAGTCCCAGCCCAGTGAAAACTTACTAAATTGTGTTTGAGAGAACTTTACCAGTGACCCATTTCTATACAAATTAAATGCTATAAATATCCAGGCAAGAACAATATGACCCTTAGTGTGGCCCTGCCTTTGAATTCCTTCCAGCAGTGAGATTTTTTTCACTCTGATGAAAGCCTCCAAAATGATGGGACAGGTGTCCCACTGGGCCAGACTGGCAGCAAAGGGCCTCGTGCCCTTGAGGCCAGGCTCTGCCCTACTAAGGCAGCGCTCTCCACCCCATTTCACTTCCACTTGAAAGTGCCAGACGAAGGGGCATCTGTCACATCTGTGGGCAGCTCCACCCGTGGGAGGAAGAAGGGCGAGCCCCAGGCAGGCATCTCCGTTGCTGAGGCCAAGCTGAAGGGGTGACTGGGAGACAACCCAAACACCAGTAATGGTATCTGTTTGATTTTCCTGTGGTCAATTAGCCTTCATTTCTCAATACCCTAGGGTCACAGTGCTTCCATCCAGCAGCCTCTCCAAGCACGGCTGCCTCCGGAGACAATGCCTGACATCATGAAGACGGATGGCCCGACGGGGGGAGGGAGACTGTGAGGAGCAGGGGGACGCAGGTGTCATCCCGGCCACTGCCTGACAACGCTCCTCCTCACGGACACAGCCCACTACCAAAATGGGCAGTCGTGCTGTTGGGTTCAAAAGAAACCTTGACAGAGACTTTTTAAAAATCTATTTTTATATATAGTGGCTAATATTTAAAAATAAATTTTAAAAAGTTTTCTGTTTAACCCAACAGCACGACCAAGAATGCTCAATATCTTGTAATAACCTTTAATGAAAAAAAATATGAAAATGAATATATGTATGTATATGTGTGACTGGGACATTGTGCTGCACACCAGAAATTGACACATCATAATTGACTGTACTTCAATTAAAAAAAAAACAAAACACCTTGATGAGGTGGTCTCCCGACCGCAGCCCTGTTTCGCGCACTACAAAGAGACTCTAAAATGCAAACTTGGCCTCTGGGTCAGGCCCGTGCTTGGCTGCCTCTTATTCCTCCCTTCAGGATAAAAATGATAGCTGGCACACAGAGCTTCTCCGATCAGGCCCCCATCTCTCCTCTTCCTGGTTTCCTGCCACTGCTTCCTGGGTGGGCATTTCAGCAACTCTGAGCGGATCCTAGTTCCAGACCCTGTCGTCCTGTTCCCCCTGGTGTGGACCCACAATCCTGGTGTCCATGTGTCTGCAGGTGGCTGGACACGCCCCCACTCATCCTCTTTTCCTAAGCCTCTCCTGACCTCGGCAGTTAAGCCCGTCACTCCCCTGTAATGCGATACATCTGTTCCATCCTCTGTCTCATCATTTTGTGTATCCTTTCTAAAAAAACCTTTAGTCCTTTGTTTTCTAATGACCAAAGGGCTATATGTTTACTATAAAGTAGAACGTGCAGGAACGAATGAGCTGAAGAATGGCTGCTCTCTGTGTTTACATCTCTGTCTCCCCCATGCCCAGGGTGCTCGCTTCACTCTCCTCTGAAGCCCTGCTCGGCAGAAGAGGGTGGTGCCAAGCTAGAGGGAGCAGATGTGAGGACACCAGTCACTCTCGTGGTCACATCCACACCTCGGATCCTCACTTCCAGATGCTTATGCGTCTTTTTCCTACAATCCCACCCACCTAGGAAGCCCCAGAAAAGTGACAACAGCCAATCAATTTCACGACTTTTTTCGACCCCAAGCAGCCTTCTTGCTGC
Organism: Camelus dromedarius; assembly: GCF_036321535.1. NCBI lineage: Eukaryota > Metazoa > Chordata > Mammalia > Artiodactyla > Camelidae > Camelus > Camelus dromedarius. Next base: position 20,791,299 of record NC_087443.1, read on the forward strand.
AAATGTTTAGCTAGAAGAGACAGAGGGAGAACTCTGATTTTAAAGCCCACAGGAAGCTCAGGGAAGGTGTGTAAACTCAGACCTCTGACCTGGGATCATGAGCAGCAGAGTTGAGATCATTTTAAGCCCCGTGCTGCAAACAGCAAGGTAGGAATACAGTGATGAAGTCTCCCAAAACTGGAAGACTAAAATGAGATTAAGTCCCAGGCCAGTCTGGTGCCTAAACTTGTGCTCTGCCCACTGCTCCACACTGCCCACCCCTTTTCCCCCTCAGCCATGAAAAAGAATCAGACTGTTCTGATGGGACTCAGCGCCCCATGCCAGGTGCTGACATGTAGACAGACTGTTACAAATCAGGATGATGCAAGCAATGGTGGCCTTGGTGAGGGGCCATCAGTTCCTGGGTGGGTCCACAAGTGCTTCAGAGTCAGAGCTCGCCTTCAGTGTCTTTTCCACCCATCTTGTTATCCTTCTGGCCTTTTCTAGAACAGATGGTTGTTAACCTTGAACACAAGGGATCTGGTCTTGGCTGGATGTCAAAAATTGACTCCATCTCCAAGTTTCATGTGAGGTCTTCAAAATAAAATTCACTTGGTCGACAAAGTAAACAGGTGGAAAATAACAGATCACGCTTTCAAATGTCAGCCGAGTCACAGCACGTGACGGCACAACCTACATGTTTCCAGGCTTCACAGAAAGGTTCCATGCAGTTCCAGTCACTGGGCACGCTCTGGTGGCTCTGGGAAGTGGACAGTTTTTCAGGGACGTGAGCATTCATTTGCAAGCTCAGAAGGAACACTGCCTGGATCATGAGGGGGAAGACAACAGACCCTGTTTGCAGACACAGCTTTTAAGAATCTACTTGTGCTTCATCCCAAACCTCTCAAATTGTCCAAGTCTTTATAATCTCCATGTTCACAGTCTGCCTTCCTGAGGACCTTCTCCCTACCCGGCTCACGTCCTCTTCCATTCTTCATTTCATTTGCCCCTTAACGGGTCCCACTGGGAGGGAAATGAGGGTCAGGGGAAATCAGCCAAAGGATCTTCTGCCTGGGGAACATTTGCCAACGCTTCCCATGCTCAGAGAGCCATCATTCCCAACTGGACCGTGCCAAGCTCTTTTCCCCTAATTTCAGAGGCCCACGGTACAATTTAAAGAAAATCTAATCCATGTGTTTCTGATCCATCGCCACACAGCTCATCCAAATGTTGGATTTTAAAAGTTTGCAGATATGCATGATGCCTTTGGAGTCAACTTTACAAGACTTCCACGCTCTCATTTCTGTTGTGAGAGGAAGCCGGGTTTTGCCAAGAGTAAATGAGTTGGCGTCTCAGGAGGTTCACATTGGGTCTGTAACACTGAAGCCGCCAGCCTTGAGCGCGAGCTCAGCCTCAGAGAAAATAACTCTCGTCCCAGCCCAGATTCAGAGCTTTGGAGAGGAAGCTTTCGTAGGACGGGCTGAAGTTTTCACATCTTCAGCCTCTGCATGTTTCATTCTCACTCACTGCCACTCCCTGTGGACCTTAACAGTGTGAAGGTAGACTCTAAAACTGCCAAGAGGCGCTCATCAGTCGTGATGATCCAAGGGGATGGTTGAAATGCAGCTTTGGCAGAGAATGGTTGACTTTGCCTTCTGGTTTTGAATTTTGGAGAAGAGAGGTCCAATGGTCCCCAAAACTAGCAGGTTGAAACAGTCCCCAAAGCAGGCCAGATTCGGGAGCTGGGAAGCAAACTGTGAACCATCAGTGCCAATAACTTTACATCTTATGTAATATGAAAAGTCCTGCAGTCAAAGATGGAAATCTCCACTGGCTGCCAATAAGTCAGAGGGGTTGGAAAACATCAGAAGAATTCATTTATCAGAGGGTGCACATCTCAGTCACCCCAAGGTCTTGGGCAAGTCATTTCCCTTGGTCAGCCTTAGTTTCCTGTCTGCAAAACACATTAAAGGAGAATGCAGACACCAGGCACCCAGCCCCTAGTGGGCTGTCAGTAATTATCCTGGTCTTTTTCTTCCCACCAAAAAAAAGTCAAGCTGCCCCAAATTTTTCTGAGGGGTCGTGCAAGCTTCTCTTAATTTTGGTGGGCAAATACACAAAAGGAAAGACGGGTACGAATGAGGCTATTCGGAAGGCAGCTTCCTGTAACATAGCGCAGGAAGAAAATGCACATCTGGTCTGGGTGCAATTTAATTTCTCTCTTAGTGTAAATTACGAAATGCACATGCATGTAAGGACCTTTCTGTCTCACTTAGGAGGAGGGTTTGCAGGAGGAAGGCCCACTTCCTTGCAGGCTTTGCTCACAATTGACTCCAGGAAGGCAGCTCTCCGATCTCCCTGGCGTGTTTGGATTCTGGAGGCCCCCGCCAGCCACTAACAGAGCCCCTATTCACTGCGGCCTCGGAAGAGTAACAGAACATTTCACTATTGCATGCAGCAGGCGCACAGAAATCCAGTTTACAAAGAGTTATTTTTTTAAGGACAGATTTTTTTTTTTTCTTAATTCCATTTCCTTCTCTCTCACCCATGCCCAACCCCCGTGCCCTTGCGATTGGACCAGAAAGCTCTATGGCCAAGCTTTTCTTGGATCGGGTGAATCAAGATCAATAAATATCTGTGCTGGAGCATGACTTGCCCCGCCTGGCGCCTCTCTGCGTGTTGGAATAAGGGCCCTGGTTGTGTGCAGCCGCGGAGCCCGGGTGCGCGCCAGCTCTTCTGCTGAACGTCTGTGTTGTGTGCAGGCCCCGTGAGGCTGCCGGCTCCCAGAGAGGGAAGACCCTTCTGGGGCTGCGTGCTGGGGGAAGTGACCTGGAGGGCCACTCTCCCGGGATGTTGCCAGTCTCAGGGGTGGGGACCAGGAAGGGGATCCACTAGTCTGGGGTTTCCAGGATGAATTTTCAGGCCATGTGGTCCAAAGCTTGATTTCAGGTGGTTCATGAGATGTTCCAGGCAGAAGCAGCTACCCACGTGAGTTCTTAAGCAACAGCACGATTCCTTGAAAGAGTATGGAGTGGTTTCTACTCCCTGCTTCCCCTTCCTCGCTCCTTGTCCTCTCATTCCAATCAGCTGTTTGCCTCTCCACCCACTGTTCCACCAAAATCCCACCAGTAACTGCCATCTTGTCAGACCCACTGGTGGACTCTTTGTCTCCAACTGGCTGAGCCTTTCAGCAACATTTGGCAGTGGTCACTCCATCCTTCATAAACACCTCTTCCTCGTTGTGCTTCCACAGAACCCCTGAGGACCACAGCGGGCCGCCTTCCTTCATCACCCTGGCTGTGCCTCCTTTTCTCCGTCAAGAGCCCAGGCATCTATCATCACTCACTCTTGAGATAATCACATCTGGACCTGTGGCTTCAAATAGCATTGATGCGCTTAGCACCCTTCCATGGATCATTGCAGCCCCAACTTCTCCAAGGTGACTTCTCCTAGTTCAAGTCATCATTCAAATGTTGATTTGGAATCAATATGTCTAAAATTCATTATGTCTACAACATAATCTACCACCACCCCTCCCCTGGGACAAATACATATTCCACTCTATTCTCTTTCTTTGCTTTATTTTCTTCTTACAATTAGCTTTATTTATTTATTTATTTACTTATAATTATCTGTCTTCCCTGCTGGACTATAAACTCCACCAGAGAAGAAACTTTATCTATCTTATATTTAATGCTTTGCTCTTAGAGCTATGGACCATCCACTCAGGCACCCAATAAATATTTAGCAAATGAATGAATAACACTGAATTTTCTAATGTGGCTATTCGTTTCTTTCCAGTCCTCTTTTGAGACATAAAAGCCTGTCTGTAACACTGCTCTAGTACATGATAATTTCTATTTTTAACAAAGATGGAACAGTTTCAGTCTGAAAAACTTGGCAAAACAGTATCTTGCTAGAATTTAATAAACTCGTTTTATTTTCATTGTCTTTTTAATATAGTTCCATTCCATGTGTGGCAAATATTAATAATTCTCTATTTATACTTATGATAAAGTTTCCCTTTCAGTTTTATTTATTTAGGCAATATGAGTGAATCACTTTAAGGACAATATTAAGTAAATAATAGATTAGACATTGGGGCTGGCTAGTAAGGGAGCGGTATCTGCAGACACTACCAGACACAGTGTCACTGGGCTCCAGGGCCACAAGGAAGGGAAGTGAGGGAGGTGCTATCTCATCACAGGACCAGGGAGGGGCTGGATGGGGGAGGGTGGAAGGACCAGTCCTCAAAGCAGGTTTCCCAACTGAGAGATTCTGAATAATGTCTGCTGTCCTCTCAACTTCTGCTCGGGGCATCTAGGACCCTACCTTCCTGTCAGGGTACCAAGGAGAGCAGTTTGCACAAGGACAGAGTTGAATGACCTCAAGAGCCTTTTGGGAAGATTCTAGGAAGGAGAGAAGGAAGATGAAAGAGAAAGAAGGTGGCAGGGACAGGAGGAGTGGAAAAAAATAGGAAATATATTAAGCATTTATTATTTTTCAACCATGCAAATTATCTCAGTTAATCTATTCTGAATGTTTGCTATCAGACAGACACAAAGGAACAATTGTCTGATTGCTTCATTTTCTGCTCTGGGGCCAGGTCTTTGACAATGAGACCAGGCGCCATCCCTCCTGGCCTGAGGCCTCTGATCTGTGCAGACTTATCTCTGAGTCTGGGAGCTGAAAAGGGCAGGACCTCAGTCTATCTTACGCCTCTTGGTAGCATCCCCAGAACCTCATGAATGCTCAGCTTCTCAAAAGTCTTTACAGAATAAACGAAATAAAACTATAAGTGAGTGGGGGGAAAAATCTTGAAGTTATCAAGTCTCCACCTAAAATTTAAGACAAGATAACATAGGAGCGACTCAATAAATGTGTTGAGTGAATGAATGAGTGGTCTGTAAAGAAATGCTGTGAGTTGAAGGTGAGGCTGGGATGCCTGGTAAGTGGGCTGTGGGTTTCCCAGTTCTTCAGGGAAGACACTCAGAACATTCTTTTACCAGGGTTTCTCACCTCTCCAACTACTGTAGATACACAGTGTGGAAATTTCACAAGACAGTCTGTGTGACACTGCAGGTTTCACGGGTCGGAAAGAATCCAGGTCACTTCCTGACTCACCCATCTGTGTGTATGTGATGGCCAGGGTGATTGAAGCAGCAGGTATGGTGAGCTGGCCAGTGTTGGCTTTGTGCCAATTACGGTGTTCTTTGTGGGAAGTACATACATACATGGTAGGTGGGGCTGCCAGCCATTCCTCAGGGCGAAAGTTCACCTCCACCAGTTAACTCCTCATGGGAGCATGTTCTGGATGGAAAACAATGTCCCCTATCAAAGAGAAGTTATTCTGACACTTGATTTTTTAAAAAAGGCAAAGAAGACTTTATTCAAGATTATTGCAACAGGGGAGAGACATTGAACCCAACTCCAAATACAAACAGAGATGGGTGGGGATTTACAGACAGTGGGCAGGGCAAGGGAGAGGACAGAAAACTGCATAGAGGAACTTGGTTGGGTATCCACAGTTGGGAGCTTGATTGGACATCAAGGATGGGAGGATTCATGATAAGCTGGCCAGTCAGGATTCTTTGCTGTAACTGGGCTTGGCATGACAAGGACTAGGCTTAGTCCAGAAAAGGGCTCAGTTTGACTAAAGTTGGTCAAGGAAGGAGTCCTTATTACTAATAAGAGGAAAATTCTTTCCTGAGACATGGGCCAGGCTTGGGGATGAAAGGGAGAGAACTGTTCTGAGGACAGAACTGCTAGAAATCACTCTGATATCTCTCAGGCTCCAGGGATAAAAGTCCATGGGTTAAAGAAATGTTCTGGAAGATATGGCAGGGAAAGCTGGCCCCTAGAGGACCTTGGTGTGTGACCCAATTAAGATGCTTTACAGGAGTGAGTAGAGTATCCGTAGCACATTTCAGCCTGTAAGACCCCAGTGATCTGCAGACATTGCCACTTGGAGAGAGAAGCAATGGCCAGGGCTCTTGAAAGGGGACATGATCTTTGGGACTGCAGAGGGCATGGGATCCACAAGGTGGAAGATGAAGGCTGTTTTGGACCTCAGGAGACACCCTAGGGGCCAGCGAGTGGAATGGAGGTGTTTGAGTGAGGAGGGTGGTGGACCCTTAGGAATTTTATGACTTGGACTAGAGCCAGAGAGTACTGAACTGAAGTTGTTGGGGGCCCGTTACTTGGTCAGATCCCCCAGGATGGCTTGGCCTTTTGAGGCTTGGCCCACATCACTATAAGTCTGGAAAGTGATAGCCAACAGACAGGATGATGGCCAAGTTCTGACAATCATTTGTGAAATACTAAGTTACTTTCACCAGACTGGCCATCCTGTGGCATCAGTGTGGATGAAGGCTTTACTTTTTAAATGAATCTTTTGAAAAGGTAAAGTCATGACATTTCTGTCCAGGTATTCCACTTCTGGGATCCTAGCCAAAGAAAATAATATTAAACAGAATACAAGCTTTATGCACAAAGATGTTCATTGCAGTGGTACTTATACTAGTGTAAAATTGCAAACAATATAAATGTCCCACCACAGGGGATAATGATTAAGTAAGTTCTTTCATAATCCACTTTGAAATATTTATTCAGTCAATAAAAATGATGCTTACAAATTCTATAACAACATGAAGAAATGTTAAAGATGAGTGAAAAAGTAGGAAACAAAATTCATAAATAGTATGTTGCATCTGTGTACATGTAAGAAAAAAATAAAATCCCATGCCTTCAGAATTCTAATATTCCTCTATTAACCAGAAAACCTAGCTGTCCCAGACATCCTTACCCCAGGTAATTCTTGATAAGGTAGCATTGCTGCATAGTCCTGGTCATCATGCCATGTTAGCCAGGCAGACACCTGGGCAGTAGGAATAAATGCCTGCACCAAGTGGCCCTGACAGGCTCCATTAGTCAGTATGGGCTAGGCTGTGCTGCAGTAACAACCAACCATAAAATTAAACAGGCCGATTCCTCTCTGAAGTTAATGTCCACAGCTGGTCAACTGGAGATGGTGCTCTTCACTATCCTGACTCAGAGGGTGGGCTGATAGCCTCTAACACCTGGAGTGCACATTGTAGAGGGGTGAGAACTGTGTGAGTTGCTCCCCCACAATTAAATGCTCCATCCAGAAGTAACTCACATCACTTCCACTTACAATCCATGGTACAGAACTAGTCACATGGCCTTCTCCCACAGGGAAGGTTGGCCTTCTCCATGCTGGGAAGGACAGGAGAACTGACTGCTTTCAAGAACACCACTGGCCACCACAGGGGCCTTCTATGAGCCCAAGTGCTGTCACAAAACCCCTTGGGAAGGTTTCTTGGTGCAGATGGCTCAGCATCACCCCTCACCGCTTCGACCACTTAAGAAAGGCAACACCAGACATTTGGTCCCAGACTTACTAAGAACCCACAGCAAATGACTTCCCTCCCCTCCTTCTTTGTTCTCCAGCTGCAAAAAGGAGATATTTACCTTCTACAAAATTGTTCATCCTTGGGCACATTACAGAGTGTTCACTTCATATCTACCCAGCCTGAGGTCCATGACCAACAAGGAGTACCTGGGGTCCATGCCCACTGTATCCATGGCTAGAATCTGTCCCTCCAGACATAAATCTTAGTCTGCCAAGATGCTCCATTCTCTGAGAAAAAAGTTCTAACCAGAGGTTATGAAGACTAATTCACTGAGCTTTGTTTCACTCTATTAGAATGGAAGGGTTTAAAAATAGATGGATAAGTAAAACAGAAGCAAGAGGACAGTGTTTAATGTAATAAAATTACAATGCCTGGAAAAGCTTTAGGAGTCTCTCTCTCTCTCTCTCTCCCTCTTTCTCTTTCTCCCTTTCTCATTGCTGCCCACCTCTGTCCCATAATCAGTTTCAACTTTACATTGTAGGTGTAATGGTTAATTTTTTTCTCTCAAACATGCTTGAACTGAGATATGTCTCTGCCCATTGAAGGGCCAGACTTAACTCAACCTTTGCTTCACATGTCTTGAGAGATTTATCAACAGGGGGTGGCTGGGAGAGATACATTTATTTTTGATTGCTGTGTAACAAATTATTACAAGCTTAGAAGTAACTGAAAGTGAAACTCTGTTTTGACTTTTTCAGTTCAATCATCATATTCTTCAGCTCCAAGATTTCTGCTTGGTCTTTTTTTGTGGCTTCTGTTTCTTTTTTCGAACTTCTCTTTGGTTCATGTGTAGTTTCCCTGGATTTTGTTTAGTTGTTTATCTTATGTTCTCTTGCTCTTTTGTGGTTCATTGATTTTTTTTAGAATGCTTATTTTGATGTCGAGTAGTTTATAGATCTACATTTCTCTAGGGTCAGTTTCTGGAGCTTAGTTTCCTTTGGTGGTGTCATGTTTCTCTGATTCTTCATGATCCTTACAGCCTTGCATTGGTGTCTACACATTTGAAGACATTGTCACCTCTTTTGTTCTTTCCAGGCTGGCTTTGGCAAGGGAAGATATTCACCAGTTGCGTGGCTTAGGATTCTGGGTAAGCCAGTTGGCAATATCCAATGTATGGTAGAACCTATTACTGGGGGAAGTGGGTGGGCTAAAGGGGCCTGCTGCTGGAATTCCAAGGTTGTGAGGGACCTGTTGCCAAGGTCCCTGATCAGATGGGCTCCACAGTTGGGCGGGATCTGTTGCTGGAGCCCGGCACTCAGACAGGGCTGGCCTGTGAGCCTCCACATTCAGACATGGCACTGGCAGGGATCCACAGTGGAGTGAGGCTACAGATGGGCTTTGCAACTTGAGCAGGACCAGTAGGCATAGCTCTGCAGGCATACTGATGGGGCTCCAAGGTCGGGCAACGTTACTGATGGTGCTCCTGTGTGAGGCTGGTAGGCAGGGCTCCTTAGTCAGGTGAAGCTAATGGCAAGGCTCCTGATAGGGCCCTGTGGTTGGGTAGAGCTAGTAGGTGGGGTGCCTCTTAGTTACAAGGCTGCTGGCACGGCTCTCTGGTGGGATAGAGGCTCCTGACAGCCTCCATTGTTGGACAGGGTCACTGGGGGAGTTCTCGGTTTGGTGGCATCTGCAGAGCCAGAGGAGGCTCCATGATTGGGTGAAGCCGGCAGAGACCTGGCAGAGTCACAGTTAGGCAGAGCTGGCAAAGCCACTGGCAGAGGTCAAGGAGCTGTTGCCAAGATTCATGCTTGCCGGCAGCTGAAAGTCCTGATCCTTTGTTCCTAGACGCCCCCTGGAGTCTAGCCATGACAATTCCCCGGTGTTCTTCATGAGTTGAGACAGAAGTGGGTCACTAAAGCAGTGCCAGATACTGAGAAAGTTGGACATTCTCCTCGGTCTCTCTTTCCCCCTAGGAGACATCATGAGCCCAGGGGCTCCTTCTTGATACTGTGAACTGGTGGCTTGAGGAATAGGTGATTTGGATAAAGTGTTCTTTTACCCTTTTTAACGTGGGTTTTTCTGACTTATTTTTGCTCCACTGGTGTGCCATAACTTTTTCTCTGGGTTTTTTAATTCTCACAAAGGAATTCTTGTTCCTGGATAGTTGCTTAATCGGTGTTTCTATTGGGTGGGACTAGGGTCGAGGACCTCCTGTTTTTCCATATGGCTGACATCACTGAGGCTGGCAAGTCTAAAATATGCGGCATCGGCTAGCAGACTAGAGACCCAGGGAGAGCGGATGCTACAGTTGAAGTCTAAAGGTTGGCAGGCTAGAGATCTAAGAAAATCGAGTATTGTGGTTCAAGTCCAAAGGCTGTCTGCTGTCTTCTCGCTTGAGGGAAGCCCATCCCTTGCTCTGATTGGATGAGGCCCAGCACATTATGGAGGGCAATCTGCTTTATTCAGGGTCCACCAATTTAAAGGCTGATCTCATCCCAAAACACCCTCACACAAACACCTAGAATTATGTCTGACCACACATTTGGGCATCGTGACCCAATCCAGCTGACACATGACATTAACCATCACACACCTGGGATGGAGTTAAATGACGGAGGAAGAGAAAGTGTTGGGTTGCACTTGAATGGAAGGGGATCCCTTTTTATTAAATCAAAGTCAACCTATTAGGAACCTTAATCGTATCTGCACAATCCCTCTTGCCATGTCATGTAACCTAATCGCATATAGCGAGGAGACATACGGCATTGTATTCACAGGTTCTGCCCATGCAGAATTAAAACAGACATGCATACGCAGGACAGTAGTCTTGAGTTCATCTTCAAATTCTGCCCACAGCCGGGGTCTTCTCTTCCATGGTCATCAGATTCAGTGCACAGCTGGCAAGAGCCTCCAATCTGGGTGCACAAAGATATCCTGGACACCGCAAAGAGCCAGGTTTTGCTCACAAGAGTTCTTTGTTCTTGCATGCTGGGCCCTTGGTCAGAGAGGGGACTTCTACATCCCTGAGCCCCGGAATGGGAGCCACCAGCTGACACATTTCCAATTCTCTTCCTTCTCCACACTGTTTCTTAAGGAAATTCAGGGAGGATAGCCCTAGGGCAGGCAGGACTGTCAGAGCAAGGCAATGCCACACACAGAGTGCCTTCAGGCTCCAGACCCCTGAGGCAGCCATGCTAATATTTTCTTCTTGCTGGTCAGGGGAAGCTCAAGGCAGTGGGGGATGGGGAAATGATAGCAGATGTGTGCAGGGCCTTGGCTGAGAGTTGACGACTTGGGGGTGTCAGAGAACACCCCCCTCCTTGGGAACAGACTCCCTGGCTTCTGTCCAGAGGCTTTAAGGGGCATCGCGCAGAGCTGTCCCCCTACTTACTCCCCTGGCATCTGGGAACTCATGTGGGGAGCTGGAAGGCAACTTGGGGCTTCTGGGACTATAGTGGGGTTGGAGCCAGGGCCCTTGGGTTCTAGTCCTGCCTTCTTGCTGGCTATTGGTCTGGGCCAATCACTGAACCTCCTTAAGCCTTAGTTTCCACCTCTGCCAATGCAGGCAGATGCAGGATGGAGTGAGGTCCCTTAGAGCAGGCGCCTCATGTCAGTGCACTCCTCACATCCTTTGCTCATGGGCATCCCGCTACAGAGCTGCACCAGTGGCCACTCAGTTTTGCTCAGGGGAAGGTAAGGCAGAGTCCAGGTGAGCCAGAAAGGATGCTCTCTCCCCTTCACCCACCACCACCCTCACAGTCACAGACTTTGCCAGACTGAGTCAGGGATGTCAAAGATGGCCCCAGAAGGCCATATAGCTATGTCAAACCCAGAGCCTGAGCCACAGGCCAGGCCCAATAACTGGGGGCTGTACTCAGGGGCCCAGTTTCCCCATTTCAGAATGAGGCAATTGGGCTTGTCCTAAAATGTCTGCTATGTTGCCTGAGGTCCAGGGTTGAGCCTCTCTAATTTGGGGGCAGATTTCTGTCATTTTGACATCTTTTTTTAAACTAAATGATCTAGCATCCAGTTCTTAGTAAGCCTCAAAGTTTTACTTACAGAAAGCAGGTTGAACAGGAAAATCTCCAGGGAGGACCCCTAGATTAGATAAATCTGGGAGTCTAGTAAGAGTAGACTGTGCATTGGAAAATTCCGTCACTGAAGACTACATTCCCACCCAAGCAGGGGCCTCTGCTCAACCCTCCCCTCTTGCTGCTCAGAGCCCTCATTTCACTCTCTGCCGAAAAGCTTTGCCTTAAGTTGAAGCCAACCCCCCTGTCATTCTGCATGGCAGCATGTAGAGATGTGGATAAAGAATGTCGCCTGCCATATCAGTAAACAAAGGATGTTGGGGCCACCAACCAAGCCATCAGCCACTGCAGCCGCCCCCAACTGTGTGTGCACCCTGAGGGGGTTCAGGATGGAGAAGAGCAGGATGCTGGAGCTAGAAAGCTAAGGTTCACATCAAACTAATGATTTCAGTGAGCCCAGACTCTTGTGTCTTCCCATATGCTGAAAAGCACTAAATTCATTAACTTGGGATGCCTGGTTTTCTGTAATTAACAATAATCTTCCATCAACAGATGACTGGATAAAGAAGATGTGGTATATTTATACAATGGAATACTACTCAGCCATAAAAACCGACAACATAACGCCTTTTGCAGCAACATGGATGCTCCCGGAGAATGTCATTCTAAGTAAGCCAGAAAGAGAAAGAAAAAAAAAATACCATATGAGATTGCTCATATGTGGAATCTAAAAAAAAAAAAAAAGCATAAATACAAAACAGAAACAGACCCATAGACATAGAATACAAACTTGTGGTTGCCAAAGGTGCGAAGGGTGGGAAGGGATAGACAGGATTTCAAAATTGTAGAACAGATAAACAAGATTATACTGTATAGCACAGGGAAATACACACAAGATCTTATGGTAGCTCATAGAGAAAAAAATGTGACAATGAATATATGTATGTTCATGTATAACTGAAAAATTGTGCTCTACACTGGAATTTGACACAACATTGTAAAATGATTATAAATCAATAAAAAATGTTAAAAAATAGTAATCTTTCTTAGCAGAATATCTTTAATTGCAAAAGAAAATGGGATTTTTTTTCCCTTAATAGAGGTACTGAGGAATGAACCCAGACTTCGTGCATGCTAAGCACACGCTCTACCACTGAGCTATACCCTCCCCCCATTTAACAGTAATCTTTTGATGTTCCAACTGCTTGATTTTATTGCAAAAACTCCTATATAACCTGACTCCTTCAGAGGAGTTCCTCAGAGCTATCTGAGAAATTGTCTTCTGGGCTGAAGTCCTCAGAAAGTCCACCGAATAAAAAATAATTCTCCATTTTTAGATTGTGCTTTTTTTTTTTTTTTTCTGGTTGAGGGAGGGTTGGAGGATCCTGTGCAGTGCCTGGCATGTGCTGGCCTGGGGCTGTGGGAAGATCCTAGCTGTGCTGGGTGCAGTACTGGAGGACCTGAAATCCCACCGCTGGGTCCACCGCCTGCCTTTGCTGGCTGTGGGGGCTGGAGGCAGCCGCCTGCCTTTCTGGAGCCTCAGTTTCCTTCTCTGCAAAATAAACCCAACAAACCCAGTTTCTCCTGGGTAGAATGAGAATGAATCCATCTGGAACAGACAAGGTCTTATGTTTGGCATGGGGTTCCCCTAATCCCCAGTACTTCAGAAAATGCCTATATTTGGAGATAGGGCCTTTAAAGAGGTAATTAAATTAGAATGAGATCATCGTTAGGTTAAGCCATAATCCGATATGACTGGTGTCCTTACAAGCAGAGGAGATTAGGACACAGACACACACAGAGGGAAGACCACGTAAAGACGCGGGGCGAAGACAGCTGTCTGCAAGCCAAGGAGGGAGGCCTCAGAAGACACCAACCCTGCAGACACCTTGATCTTGGACTTCTAGCCTCTGGAACTGCGAGACAATGAATGTCTGTTGTTTAAACCCCTCTGTCCGCGGTATTTTGCTACAGTAGCCTGACCTCACCAATACACAGAGGAAGATTCATTTGCCTTAGGCAGAGAAGGTGAAGGCCCGAGAGGGCTGGAGCTCCGCCATCCTCTGTGGTCCACGGCCCAGGGTGCCCAGGCCTGCCCTGTGACCCGCAGCAGCCGGTGCCTCGTGCAGGACCATCAGCTGGGCCACGGGTAGGGTAGCGGACACCGCACCACTGCAAACTTGTTTTGATTGTTGGCGGCTCTGCTGAGAGGCTGCAAAACCCCGCCAGCCCTTCTACCATGAGTCCCCGAGAGATGTTGACTCTAAATTACAAGGACTTAATTTTTCCAACCACAGCTAGGCCGTAAATGACTTTCTGAAATGACAGATGGAAAGTTCAGTTAATATGTTTATCTTCTGGCTCGAAGCGGCCCCACCTCCCCCCAGCCCTGCTCAGGGCAGCCAGCTCAGAGAGGAGAGGGTGAAGTCTGCTGTCCCCAAACACTGACCCACTCCCTAGACCTAGAGCCCCAAACCTGCCCTGGACATGAGGTCACTGCTGTGTGTAAGGCGGCAAAGCCAGCTGTGAGCCCCAGGCTCCAGGCCCCTCCACCCAGCCAGCCTGCCCAGTCCACCTCTGAAAAGCCAAATGAGCTCTCCTGCGGCCACAATGACCTGGCTTTGCTCCCAAGGTGGCAAAGCACATGACCTCTTGGCTCAGTCATCAACAGAATAGTAATACAAAACGCTCCCTGTCAGCCTCTCGGGGAGATGCCAAGAACAGAATAATAATTAAAACAGCCGAGGTCTACCTAGGGTTTTCTATGGGTCTGGCACTCTACAATCTGGGATGTGGGTGCTATTATTGTCCTCCCTTCATTGTTGAGGAAACAGAAGCACAGAGAGGTTAAGCAACTCGCTCAAGGTCACACAGGTGGTTAGTAGTAGAGCTGGAACTCCAACCTGGACAGGCTGGCTTCATAATTCATGCTCTTGATCACCTTGGCACTGCTCCCAGAGAGCTTTGCTGCGGGAAGATGCTGCAGGAAGGATCCTGTGCTGGCTACTTGGCCAGATAGTCACCACTTAGCTCTGGGTCCCCAGCCTCTCTGTAGAGACCAGTGTGGTAGGCTTGGACCAGACCGGACAGGTGCCAGATCACCCTAGAGCTACTGGCCCCCAAAGGGAAGAAAGCAGGCACACCTCCCAATCTTCCTCATCTTCCATCACCTCCAGTCCCTGCCTGTGGCCTGCCTCTGCTGTTCTCAGAGCCCTGCCCACCAGCTGCCATGTGCTGTCACTGCCCAGAAGGGAGCGCCCATCATTGTGGGAGACGGCCAGCTCCCTGCAAATCCTCTGCTCCTGAGGAAGGGCTTCAGGCCTTCACCCAAGACTCCCTGTTCCACTGGCTACCACTTGGGCTTAACCTTGTGACTTAGCCTGTTGGTGCTCGGGCCAGCCCCTGATACAAGGAGCTGGAGCCACTGCAAGGACTTAGGGGTCCACTTTAGCAGGGAGACTGACAAGTCACAATCTTCAGCTGGGCGGGCTCCAAACATGTCAGAGCCCAAAGCAGGGGTAGGACCCTGAGGCCTGGTGAGAAAAGTCCAAGCTGCAGGATTCTTTTGAAGAGGATCCCAGCATGTCATGGCCATAAAGAGGCAGCAAATGGGCTGGGGCATGGGCTCCATTCCCCAGATCACGAGCTCCCATTCTCCTTGCTCCCCTTCATCCTCTGCGATGCCCCACTGCCAAGTCTCACCTCCTCAGCCTGGTACCCTAGCCTCTTGTGATTCAACGACGTCCAGTGCTGTCTCCTCCTGCTGCACTCGCCTCTCCTCACACGTGCCAGCTTAACCCAAGGCAAGTGTCAAGTCCCTCCCCATCCTGAGTCTTCTGTGCTTTAGCACCTATGAGCAGGCTGTGCCTTTCTCCTAGAGCTGTGGGTCTGGAATTCAGCCACAAGGCAGTAGGATGGCTTGCCTTGTCTCCAAGAGGTCTGTGGTCTCCACCAGGAAGCTGAGGTCAGGTGGGGATGACTTGATGGTGGGAGGCAGGAATCACCCAATGACCTCTTCACTGAGCGCCTAACTGTGGTCTCTCTGTGTCGCCTGGGCTTCCTCATAAGATGGCGGCCTCAGGATAGTCAGACATCTTACACGGCGGCTCAGGCCTCCAGCACCAGCATCCCAGTGGATAAGGAAGAAGCTACATTGCCTTTTTTCTCCTGTCTGTATTTTCCAAAAGCCCATCTTTTTTTTTTTTTAACATTTTTTATTGATTTATAATCATTTTACAATGTTGTGTCAAATTCCAGTGTAGAGCACAATTTTTCAGTTATACATCAACATATATACATATTCATTGTCACATTTTTTTCGCTCTGAGCTACCATAAGATCTTGTATATATTTCCCTGTGCTATACAGTATAATCTTGTTTATCTATTCTACTATTTTGAAATCCCAGTCCCCATCATTTTCAAGAGGAGGAGACATGGATGCTGACCGTGTGAGGGTGGCAATGTCACACTACATGGAAGAGCATATAGGACAGATGACATTATTGTGTCTCTCTCCGGAAAATACACTTGGCCACAAAATAAGTAGCAGAGAGATTCAAATATATATACTCAACTGAATTTTTCTTCTCTTTCTCTCTGCAGAATCCACTCCTCCCTCACCCCACCCCCAAGCCCATCTCCAAAATCAGGTTTTTAGCACAAGGAGGAAGGCAAGCACCAATAGGCTTATGAAGTTGAACTCATGCTTGGCTCCAGAAATATGCAAAAAACAAACCTCCTTTGCAAACACTTATCACTGTGCCTATTTAAAATCTGACATCCCAGACCCTGTGACAAAGAAGCTATTTCCTCCATATTTCCTACAAAGTAGTTTTCAGAATCAGACTGGTTTTTGATCTAAGTTTGAAAACTGAAAAGAAGAACATTAGGTCCTAATCTCCATCAACAAATTCCTTCCAGCCAAGAACTTCCAGGTTCCATGTTGTTCATTTCTGTAGGAATTTGGACAAGCCAAAAGAGACACTGTTTTTCAACTCAGGATCTTCATCCAATCCAACTGGAATGAATGTCAGACTTAAAGTTGGGGGAGTGGGTAGTAATTTCCTTAAAGGCATGTAATATGAAGGGAGGAACAGAGAACATCTCAGAATAAATAGAATGCTGGGTGTTAAAATGTCTGTTTGTTTATTGAACAATTTTAAGGACATTAAAAATGCCATTGGTCCTACTTCTTTAATTAGAGATGAGACCAGGAGGCTGGAGATGGTTACCTGAATGCTGGGATGCACTGACCTCAGTCTAAACAGAGGGAAAAATAGCGTAAGCACTGAAAAAAAAGCATTTGATTATTTTTCTTTAAATGTAAATAATATTTTTGGCCAGTAGCGAGTTGCGGACAGGCTAAAACTGCTTTTGCTGCCTTTAGCAAATAAAACCCTGTTCAAGACACAGGATGGACTCACCACCAATTTTAGTCCCTTCTCAAAGTTGTATGACTTACTTGAGTCTTCCATGCCGTTAAAACTGGTCTGGGACCTTTGGGTAATATCTGGAAGGCATGTATGTCAACAAATGACAAAAATAACTTTTAAATATCAATCCTCTAGAATAAGCGGTGGGGAGGGAAGCATTCTTCAGAAACAGTGGAAAGATGAAACTCGTTTTATTGGTTTGGAGAGCAGCCTAACCTCTAGTGCATCCAGGGATGCTGATGTAATGTGATCAAAAGTTATCTTTCTCCAACTTCCCTCCATTCTGTACCATTGCTGTCCACAAATGAGTCTGTGGAAGATATGAGGTTATCTCTCATTTATGAGAGTGTCCACGGTGATTGGGCAGGTCTTTGGCTTTTCTGTGACTTTCTGAGGGACAATGCCGTCATTTAACTCAACCAACAGAGTGCAAAAGGAGAGAGTCCTAAGAAAGCTGGGGTCTAGGACAGGAAGCTGACAGAGCATATGGGTTGGCCTGCACTTGGAGCACCTTCTTCCGGCAGCCTTCTTAATCTGTCTTTCAGCTTGTACTTGAATACTTGCTGAGATGGGGAACTCACTGCCACCTAAAATCTATTCCATTAGGAGTCTTTGTTGGACGGGTCTTCCTAATGCTAAGCTGGAATATCGGCCCCCTCCAATCAGCCATTGGACAAAATAAAAGAAATCAAGCTGATCTCACTCTCGTTTGCACCTTCTGGTCACACTGTGCTCCCTGGACCTTTATAGGAGACAAGGCAGTGAAACAGAAGGACTAGAGTTGCCTGTGGGTCATTCTCCGTGTGGGTATTTCTCTGCTGAGGCACCAGAGCTTGCAGAGCCAGTACAAGGAGATGGTCTTAACTGAGATGGAGGACATGGTACAGGATGCTGTGAGTACCAGATGTGAGGTCTCGAGTCAGCCCGTACCATATTTCTTGTAGTAGAGGAGAACTGTACAAATCCCGCAGGATGTGGAAAGGCTTCCCCACACGCTGCTGCTTTGCTGAAGAAGAAATGCATACATGGGGGAGCTTAAGGATGGCATTTAGTTTTTTATGTTGGAGGCATGCTTTCACTATTTGGATCTTGTAGGACTTTGGAGGGCTCTGTACCAATGCTACTCTTCCTTTGTAGAAATGGAAGCCATTACTGAGTCTTGGCAGAAGAGTGACAAGACCCGAAACATGGTGAGATGATTACTCTGAATGTTGTTGAATAGTCAAAGCGCATCTCCAATGCAAATCGTTGAGTGTCACAGCTTTATTCACCCATGTGTTTATTTATTCAACAGGTATTTATGGAAGAGCTACCATACATCGCGTATTAATTGTCCTCAGGGTTGGGGACAGGACAGGGAACGAAGCAGACATATCTTTATCATCTAGAGGCTCAGCGGCTACTGGAGGGAAGCAGCAAGAAATAAATGGTGATGTGTTTTATAAGGATACAGAGAGCAGGCTCAGGAGGAAGGAGAGGAGGGAGGATGGGAGGGCCTTTTTTGATAAGACAGTCAGCTGGGAGACACTGGGAGAAGAACATCTCAGTAGATCGTTTAGAGGAGTTACAAGTGCAGAAGCTTTGTGCTGGGCTGTCAAGGACCAACAGCAAAGGAACCAGTTGTCCTGGAGGAGAGTAAGCAAGAGGGAAAATGATGGACGAGAAGGTCAGACAGGTAATAGGCTCTGATGACACAGAGCTTTGGAGATGACTGTGCAGACGTTGCTCTGACTTTGTAGGATGGAAGCCATCGAAGAGTCTTGGCAGAAGAGTGGACTGGCTTGGCTTGCATGGTGAGAAAATTGCTCTGTATGAGAAAAAGATGAGAAAAGAGACAGGCTAGGCGGCTGCAGGGGCTGCCACAGCTCCTGTTTGCCCTTGGGTTCAGATTTCGGTTTTCAATACTAATTTCCATCAAGAGGCATCAGGACTCTTTTTCCCAAAGCTTAGCGGAGGAAAAGTGCTCATGAGTGTGAAAGATGTTGGTAATGATGACAAATAAGGGGGAAAATGCTTTAAAAAAAATTGACAATGAGATTGCTATTAGAAGGACAAAGGAGACACTTTGAAGAGACTCCCATCAACCAAGCTGAGCGTAAAAAGAAAAATCATAGTGAAGGTTACTTTAAACAAGTTGATTTTGTGGAAGGCCATGAATTCGTAACAATACTCAAAAGAGGGAAGTTAGCATAAATGTATGCAAAGGAAGAATCCAAATATTGGGATTTTTTTAAATTACTGCTTTTAATAAGTAGAGAAGTGTATTTGGGTTTTTTCCTGTGATGTTTACAAGTGTAGAATTATATTTCTCACTTTCTCTGTAGATAAGAAAGAATAAACATAGGGAACTATGAGTACACTAAAAGAATCCCCCCAAACATGGGTTCTGCATCATGTAATAAGCAGATGGAGGAGAAGTCAAACCGTTGATTGCATTTGTGGTCCTACACAGCAAGCAATTAAACAGAGAATCCCACAGAGTGTTCCAAGATGATTAATTAGCCAAATGTTGCACACACTCCATCTCTCATCTCTTAGTATATGGAACCTTGAGATGGCCCTGCTAATTATAATGCAATATTGATAAGGCATGCATAAGCTTCCAATTAATATTTATAGACTAGGCTAATTTATCATAATGACAGGACAATAGTTTAGGTATTGCCAAACCTAAGAAACTTAAAGAAATACATCATTTCTGGGAATGACCCCAAGTTGCAAAAAGTTAAATCTTTGAATTTAGATTTTGAAAGGCAGGGGCTTAAAAGTCCGGATATAACAAATAGAACTTCACTATCAAAAGGAACTCAGCCAATGGTTTGGTTTAGATCACTTTGGACGTACAAACTCATCCTAGATCAGAATCTGTGACCTCTTCTCTTCTGAAATGCTATGCATGCATGAAGTTTAAGGTCTGCTAAGATTATTAGTATCTGAAAGAATTACTGTAGCCCTATGCAGCTGTAAAAATGAAATCTTAGGAATATTATAAAGATAAAAATTTCTTTTAAATATAAGGAATTCATAATTGTATGACCACTGTTAGATATTAATCACTGTGATTTTGTTTATATTTATGTCTTAAAAAGGCTACTGGTAAGGATAGCCTAGGTTATGATGTGATTATAAATAATCTCAAAATCCTTGCAACTTGACATAGTAAAGATTTACTTCTTTCCCATGCTCCACAACCATCTTAGTTCAGCCAAGGGATCTGCTCCACCAAGTCATTCAGGGACCCAGGCTGACAGCAGATCCACAGCTTTGTAGTTACATCCTCTAGAACATGTAGCCCCTTCCACTACTGAGTGTGATTTAAAAAAAAAAAAATGAATTCTTTTATACTTCCCTTTCGAAATGTAGAGATGAATTCTTCTCCGTTTTAGTTTGGACTATACTTAATGACTTGCTTTTAATGAATAGAATGTTGCAGTAGCAATAACAGGTGACTTCCAAGACCAGAACATAAAAGGCATTGTGACTTATTCTATCTTGGGTAACTCATTCTGCAGGAAGCCAGTCACCATGTTGTGAGGACATTCAAGAAGTCCTATGGAGCAGTTCAAATGGTGAAGAACTGAGGCCACCTTCTGACAGTCAGTGAGGAATTGAGGCCTCATGCCAACAACCATGTAAGTGAACCATCATATGAGCAAATCCTCCAGCATCAGTCAAGACTGGCCGCCTTCAGGTATCACTGGCCGCCATCTTGACTATAACCTCAGGAAAGGCCCTCAGCCAGACTAACCAGCTAAGATGTTTCTGAAGTCCTGACCCACAGAATAAGATAACAAATGTTTATTACTTTAAGGCATTGAGTGTTGGAAGTAATTTGTTATCTGGCTATAGATAGTTCATACATTGAGATAGGGCAAAAGAACATTGGAGGACCTTGTCCTGGAAATTTAGTGTTTTGGCCCCAGAGAGGCACATTTAACTTCTGCTTGCAACCCAGTAGCCTGAATTGGTCAAAGGATCATGCCAGATTGCAAGAACCCAGGAATCTTCCCTTGCACACAGGAAGAGAAGGGACTCAGGTATGGGCAACTACTACCGACCTCCACTATGAAGCATTTAAAACATTAAAAAGAATATTATCTATTTGACCAGCACTTTTAATTAAGTGTTTGATAAGTTTGATTAAAATAGATTTTTAATAATATATCAATATTAGGTTTTTAAAAAAATTTATCATGTTCTTAATTATGAAATTATATTAAAAAGATATTATGAGGTAAAATGTTGGTTGTTTATATATATATATATATATATATTTATATATTTATATATATATATATACACATACATAATGTTCACTGTTTGTTAAAATCCTAATATGAATAACCTTTTTATTAAATCCATGAAGTACAAATATAAACTCTTCTACTTGCACAAAATCCCCTTGAACTTGAAAGGATCTATCAACTAGTGAAGAGGCAGATGGACAAACGTTGTCCTGGTGCTCATAAAGAAGAAAATGGTAGATTCTGAAAGACAAGATGCTGCTTCCTGGAAAATTTTTAAGGGGAACTTTTATTTTTTATATATTTATTTTTTAAACATTTTTTATTGATTTATAATCAGTTTACAATGTTGTGTCAAATTCCAGTGTTCAGGACAATTTTTCAGTCATACATGAACATATACACACTCATTGTCACATTTTTTTCTCTGTGAGCTACCAAAAGATTTTGTGTATATTTCCCTGGGGAACTTTTAAATGGGAGCCCTTGGCAATCTGGAAAAGAAGGTGAATCAACACGGGCTCACCAAGAACAAGCCATAAAAGACCAATCTCATTTTCTCATAGAGTGGGCTCCTCTGTTGGTTAAGTTTCAGCAAAATATCTCTGAAGACTACCTTTTTTTAACCTTGAGTAACATGAGATATTATTATTTAGCTAAAATGACACTCAAGGAGTATTAGTCTGCTTAGAAAAATTAAGCTGTCTCATTTCTCTGTATCAGTTCCTCTCCTGCTAAATAATTTGGATAACACAGAAGCGAACAACATAACTTAGTTTGGTGAATTATCCAGTCATGATTTGAAGTGATCCTGTTAAGTTGGGGAAAGGTCTGAAGCCAAGATGAAATAAAGTTTATTCACTGAGAGCCTTTAACCAGTGGACAAAGCCACTTTGTCCCTTACTTAGAGTCAGACCTGCTTCATGGCCAGTAGAGGAGTCAGAAAGCTCTATTCTTCCTTATCTCTTGTCTAAGTATAGGTGGTCAGGCCTCAGGGCTTGTCTTCTGTAAGTACACTTGGCCATCTTGTAGTATATGTGGGTGTGTGTGGGTGTGAATACACACCTGTATATTTTTAAGCTTCTTTACCCTAAAATGAATGAGTGAGTTAAGTCAGCCTCACACTATTTCCTAGTTGTCTTCAATACAAATGGAGAGAGCTGAGGTCACCCTTCATACTTGGAGAACCAAAATGAACTCTCTGTTCCGGTTTAGATCAAAGACACCTGCCTTTTGTCAATCTTGGGGCGCAGGCCCAATCACTAGTAAAGCTTTTCATTTTTATTTCCATCGAGTTGTCTCTACAAACCACTGGACAGAACCCAGAAGGGGAAGAGGAGTAAGTCCTGGGCCTCAGTTCCCAATAGTCCAGATGGAATATATGCCCAGAATGTGATGTGCCTGCCGGGAAAACTGATGTTGTCTTAGGTGACATTGCTAGAAGTGTGCAGAGTCCAGGAAAGAGCAGTGATGACTTTGGTTGGCAATGGTAAGACTACGGGGAAACAGAGCTTCCATCTGAGCACCACACTGAGAGGAGGTGATACAGAGAGGGGTGATCAGAACAGTGAGAACTGGAGGTCATGTGAGGGTTTAGAAGGTATCTGGGGCTTTGTAAACTGGACTGAAAGGAGACATGTTGATGGCCTCAGGCATTTGAAGGGTCATGGAAGAGGGTCTGTGGACAGAGTCAGCTCCAGTTAAAGGTAGGGAAGTAGTCCTGGGAACTGGCTATGCCAGGAAGATAGGTATAAGCAAGGAAGAATTTTCCAATCGAGTTGTCTCAGCGTGGAGTTTTCAGGCTCATGAGGTGGGGAGACTCCAACATTGGAAGAGGCCAAAGAGAGGCTTGATGGTCATTTGTTAGGACTGATGCCAAGGATCCTGACCTAGGATAAACTGAAATAGTGGCCTTCGGATTCATTCCTCACCAAGACTCCATCATCCTGAATCTGGCTAACCCAAAGATAAAAGCTGCTAGCTCAGCTAGGTGGGACTCTATCTAATTAAGAGAGCTTTGGTCTACACAGTCAACATAATTAATGTTCACCAGTATCTAGTTCGCCTCAAATTTCACTTACATAGAGAATTAAAACTTTTATTCCTTAGAGTTAGATACAGCCATGTAACTAGCTCTTCCCAAAAAAATGGAAATGGGAATGGCTTGTCATTCTGGACCAAAGCAATGAACTACAGATATTTGACCCTCTGACTCTTTCTTCATCTGCAACAGTGAGGAGTGCTGAGATGGAGAGGCCAAAAGGAGAAAATCATGTGAATTGCTAAATAGGAAGGAGAGATGCCCTGAAGAGTCATCCAGATCTGCAGTGGACTTCATGAGAACAAGAAATCAACTGAGATTTTTTTAGGTGATTTGTTACTGCAGCAAAATTTAGCCTACTCTGACTGATACACTTTGGGAAGAGAAGGTATGTGAGTTTCCAAAAGGAAAGAGACTAGAAGAGCTGGGAAGAGGTCTGGTCAGATAGATAAATGGGAAAGCCACAGTCAAATCTCTTGGGACCATAAATTTCCATGGAGCATTTGAGCATTATCCTCATTTCTAAAGTTCCCTCTGAGGCCCCAAGTACACCTCTTTATAACTGTCAAATAAGACGTATCTGACATGAAGTTTTGGGGACCAAGAAGACTCTGAGTAGTGAAATAAAATGAACTCAGCTTCCGGAGTTGCCACCTTGGCTTCTTATCAAAGACCAAAGATCTCACCTTTGTGAGAAAAAAACCAACCTCATTGTATCTGCAAACACAGCATATCGGGGGCTACACAGAATCTGCTGATTTTATCAACTAGTTCCTGCCAAAGAATCCAAACTAGCCTTATTTTTTAGGTATAGAAACTGAGGTCTCACAGATTCCAGTGAGCTTGAAAATGGGTCCTTTGGGCTTCTGTCTTTTCACCAGGTCAGGATATGGCGATTGGACAATGGAAGTATTTCTTCAAAGGAGAATCAAACAACACTCCCCAGGCACCGTGTCTACAGCAGGGGGGCTGGAGAGGAAAGCATTGCCCCCCGCAGAAGTTCAGTTTACAGCAGGGCTCCCTCTTTGCCCCAAGACAGCTTTGATCACTGTGAAGTTTCCACAAACACAGAATGAATGCGGAAGAAGGCGATTATATTTTTAAACCTGATCGACCCTGATGAGAAATGAGGCATATACAGTCTTTTCCTTAGCTCCCTGCTTCAAACAGCTGTCCCCTTTCCCTTTAAAGTATAGTCTTAAAATAGTTGTATATTTTGTTTGCTTTCTATCACCTCTCATCACATAATTAAGATTTGATGGTGAAAGTCCCTTATGACTTACTGACACGGTTCAGTAGAGTACAAGGCTAGAAAGCAGCCCGTCTGCCTTCAAATCCCAGCTCCGTGCTTCGAATCTTCTGACTGTGTGGCTTTGGGCAAGTTACTTAACCACTCTGCACTTCAATTTCCTCATCTGTTAAATGGGTATCATAATAGTATCTACCTCATAAGGCAGTTGTGGGATAAAATGTGTTAATACATGTAAAGCATTTGGAAAAGTGCTTGGCATATGGTAAGTATTCAAGAAGTAGTATGTATGTTTTACTAAGTTCTTGACTGGCAGCCAACCGAATTCCAAGAACTGTGAAGTCTCTGTGTGCTCAAGTCTAGAGGGGTTTAAAATAAAGTAATTCATGAGCCTTCCCTAAAGGCGCTAAAGTTCCTTCAGGGGAAAAAAAAAAAACTAGACTAAGCAAAATTTTGAGGATTATTATTGAGAAAGAAGTTAAGAATGAGCAATAAACAGGAAGCTAGCATCTGCTACAGTCATGGGGTCACATGATCACCTTTAGCTATAGGGGTGCCGGGAAAAGGAATTGTTCTGAACAGTCAATGAGGCAAAAGCAGATATCTGCAGGGGCTTTCTGGCAAATTTTGCTTTCCTTGTTCCATCTTCCTCCTCCCTCTTAGAAAACAAGATTGTCTGTTTCCAATTAGGAAAGGCCACAAAAATTTCAGTCACCTTGGTCCTGACAGTCCCAAGCCTCTGAACGAGGACCCAAAGCATGAGGGAAAACAAAACAAAACAAAACAAAACAAAACAAAACAAAACAAAACTGTAGTTACGTCTAGATGCTACTCCTGAGTGGGTTTAGTTATTTGTGAGTTATCAGTTTTGCGCATCAAACTGTCAAAATTTTAAAAGAATAATGTCCTGTGTTGTGACCATGTAGGGAAACAACAACTCCAAGTGCTACTGGCGAGAGACAAGATGGATCCAATATCTTTAAAGAATATTTTTTAAATTTAGGATACGTTTATTTATTTTGACAAGGCAATTCTACTTCAAGGTGTTTTAACATTTGGAAATAATCCAGTGAGCATATAAATGTGTACATGTGGGGAATTTTATTAAATATATTTATAGTAGCAAAAAATTAGAAACAATGCAGGTCCTTTAGCAAAGGGTTGGGGCAAGAGGAAAGCCACATCCTGGTACCATGCATGCTGCTGTAACTCTGTGTGGATTCATGACCATGCTTTATTAAGTTCAGAATTCAAGTGATGAAAAAAATATGTTTTGTAAGATCCCATTTGGGTGAATATATATCATATATTAAATGTAAATATGTATGTTGAAAATGTTTGGAATTATATATACCTAATTGAAACTAGTTACTATCCCAAACTTTTAGAAGTTTTGAGGAATTTTTTTT
Source organism: Camelus dromedarius (assembly GCF_036321535.1). Classification (NCBI taxonomy): domain Eukaryota; kingdom Metazoa; phylum Chordata; class Mammalia; order Artiodactyla; family Camelidae; genus Camelus; species Camelus dromedarius. Next base: position 20,817,059 of record NC_087443.1, read on the forward strand.
AACTTTCAGAATGGTTAGACATCTTCTTTATGATATATTATCATTTTTATCAGAAAGAAATAAACACAGTCAGTTTTAGAGGGAGAGGAGGGAAATAAAGACAGTCTCCCCAGCATTAGCCTCCCTGACTCAAGAGGACAGAGCACTGTGTTGGTTCAGAGCAGTTGGGTCAGTGTTAAAGCCATGAGGCCAGATAGCTAACCAGGCATCTCATTGGTGCCAGATCAAGACTAGCCATTTGAAGCCCAAGTCATCACTTTTGGAAGGTTTCCTCTCACTTAACTATGTTTGGATAATGACCCTGTGTAGGTTCAACTCATTCATTTACTTAGAGGTACTTTTTATAACTGGTTTACCTTGGAGTGGTCATCAGGAAGTCACATAACTTAAAGTGAGACATCCTTTGCTAAGCTTTTCTAAGGCTTTTATGACTAACATGAGCATTTAGTAACACTTATTTTAGATTTTCCAGCCTAAAATGATTGCTCTAATGTAAAAATCTTGGGTCTTGAACACACTCTGTCTATTGATAAAGTAAACCCCAATTCATGTCTTCATTCATTAATTCACCCAATATTCTGCTAGTTTGCTTTTGTGTCTGATGCTGTTAGGAGATGCAACGGTGTTATGGGTTGAATTGTGGCCACTCCCAACCCGAATTCATATGTTTAAGTCCTAACTCCAAGTACCCCAGAATATGACCTTATTTGGATAGAGACTTGACAGAATTCATTAGCTTAAGGTGAGGTCATTAAAGTGGGCCCTAATCTAATGTGACTTATGTACTTATAAAAAGGGGAAATTTGGAGACAGACATACACACAAGGAAAATGCCGCGTGAACATGAAAACCGCCATCTACCAGCCAAGCAGAGAGGCCTGTAACCAACCCTGTTCACACCTTGATTTCAGACTTCTAGCTTCCAGAACTATGAGACAATACATTTTTGTTGTTCACGCCACTCAGTTTGGGATGCTTTGCTATGGCAGCCCTGGGAAGCCAGTACAGACCAGGTGTGGTTCTCACCATCAGGAAGCTTCCTGCTCAGTCGGGGAGAAGATAGCACATGATCTGCTCATGTGCTATCTTCTGCAGGGGGAGGGCCAGGCAGGTGTCCTGGCCAAGCCACTGTCCAGCTCTCTGAAGGATGGACTCTGGGTTTCGGTCTGGCCACGCATTTATATGTATTACTCCTCAACTAAAATGCAGTGGAAACCACCTTCACTCCAGGTATCGAAGAGGAAGACCCTGAAGACATCATCACTTTATGATTAAAAATTAAATTGAGAAAACGATTATTCCTCAAGGACTGGGGGAAGGATTCAGCCAGAGCAGCGTGGAACAAGTTCCCTGAGCCCCCTCTCCTGGAGCTCCTATTACACACCTATACATCCCTGTTAGAGCACAGACACGTGTAAAGCAAACCCAAAGACAACCAGGGAACCTCCACTCAGTGGCTTCCCTGTGAGGGTGTTGGTAAAGGACACTGTCCCTGGTTCTGCACGGTGAGTGCTCATCTGGAGGCCAGAGGGACATGTGTCTCAAGTCTCAGCAGCATAAACTGAAGTGTGCCTCTGGGGGAGCTGTCATGGTTTGTTTATATTAAGGGCGCTGTAAATCATGTTGCATGACTGTGTTTTCCTCCTTTTATGAGCTGCTTAGAACCTCAGAAATACCTTTGAGAAACCTTTGGCAAATGGATGGGACCTTGAAGTGCATATTCCATGATTCATCTTATTCTATTGTCTTCACCCACACTTTTATTTTAGCCCATTTCCGTTTTCATAAATGCCTCCTGTAATTGTTTACATGAAGAGAGGCATGATATTTAAAATTAAATAGACCAGTTAATTGACTTTGGTAATCACTCAAAATATTTTGTTCAGTTATTAAAAATGATACAGCAACATGATCTTTAATATTTTGTTTATTTCATTTAATGTTAAGAAAAGGAAAGCCCAGGATGGACTTCTTTTTCCAGCAAGGTCCCCATCAGCCTTTGATGTGAAACAAACTAGGAGCAGTTTCAGGAGCCCATGAGAATAACTCTGATGACACTCCAAGGAGAAGAACCAGGCTGCGGTCAGGGGCACTCCTGAGCCCAGAGCAGGGGCATCTGGCAAAATGTCCTCACCCCTGTCTCCAGAAGTCTCATCTCATTATAGAATCAGGTTCTTCAAAGATAAGGATTTTATCATCAAAGTCATGCCCAGGGATTTGCAAACCAAAAACACAAGTTAATTGCCCCCATCCCCACTCTAAGTGACAGTGATGAGACAGAGGTAGGATGAATGTAGTAGGCACTCCACCAAAAGGGGATGAAACTGAAACAGAGGGACAACACAACTACCAAAATCCAGCTGGGCTCCTACAGAGCCCCCAGCTGTGGGGGGTCAGGGACATCCCTGATTAGAGGCTGGTTCTTTATCCTGGAAGTGGCTCCTGATTCACTGTCCTTGCAAGCTCTTGGATCCACTCTCTTTGAGATGCTTCTTTTTCTATAAGAAATGGCCATGTTTGCAGCTGAGTAGCTTTCTCCTCTTGATTCCTGCCTGGAGATGTTTGGGAACCCAGAGGACTTTTTGCACAGGTTTCGTAATCTTAGTCCTTGCCACAGCAGTGCCGTCATTTAGATCCCCCGAATAAATCTCCTCATTGAGACAAATTAAACAACAGATACAATATAAGAAACATCTTTTCAAATGTAAAGCTGAGCTAGCACAGAATTATACTAAATTTATTATGATTTATTAGAATAAATACTAAATACTAAATAAAAAGGATACTAAATTTTAAAAGCAAAATGGGGTAGAGCATCTTGGAAAGAGCTCATGCAAATAGAGTCCTCAAATTCATGCGTCATTAGCTTCACGGTAAATGTGCTGCTAGAAAGTAGTAAGCCTAGAAAAAGTATATTAAAGGTATCATGTGAGATGCCAATAAAGATATTAATACACTTCAGGCATACTTAAATATGCATATTGAAATAGCTAAGATAAACACCTGTAGACCAGGCACAGGATACCCTTGAAACAAGTAGAGGGAAAACAGTAGAATCAGATTTTAAGGCATTCCAACCAAATTAAGGCACAAAAGGAGAAGATAAAAAAGAAAAAAAGAATGAGTAAGTAGAAATTGCATAGTAAGATTGCAGGCATAAATTCTAATCACACTAGATATACATGGACAAAAACCTTGCTTAAAAATATGAGGACCGTCAGTCTGAGTATCAAAGAAAAAACAAATTCAACTATGATGTTTGCAAGAGATAACTGTAAAACCTAAAAACACAGAATAATTTACATTAAAAATGGAATAAGATGTATTAGGGAAAGAAGAACCTGAAAAGAAAATTCTGAACTTACATGCTACTAATAGCAACCTCAAATATACATAAAGCAAGAATTGGCAGAACAAGGAGAAATTGACTAATCTATCTCATAAAAGGAATGTTTTAACATAACATCTTTAAGTAATTGATACAACAAGCAGCTAGCATATCTAACAAATGAGAATATACACTTCTCATATAGGAAACATTTACAAAATTTGATCATATTTTTTTTTGATCAAAGTACAGTCAAGTTAAGCTATCCTCAACAAATTTTTTAAAAATTTGTATCATATAGACCACATATTCAGCTCACAACATTATTAAATTAGAAATAAGTAATAAAAACAGTAACTTAAAATATACTTAAACATTTTTTAAAATTATAAAGACATATTTCTAAATAATTCATGGGACAAAAAAGAAAAACAGAAGTGAGAAAATATTTATCAATGAATCTAATAAAAATACTATGTATTATCTTCACGGTACCTAGAAGGAAATTTATAGCCCCAAATACTTACGGTTTTAAAGAAGTTTCAAAATTAATGACTTAAACATCCAAAAGATGAAATTGGAAAAATAACAGCAAAGAAATATAGAAGGAAGAAAACAAATATAAGGACAGAAGTGAATGACATAAAAACAAACATAAAAATGGATAGGCAATATTTAAATCGATTATTTGAAAATATTAATAAAGAAGAAAAGCATGGGAGAAGAGTAATCGAGAAAAAGAAGTAAAGCACAACAAAATCCTGAATGGAAAGGAATTTAAGGGTTAAGGAATATAACTAAATATTGCAGAAATTAGAGTAATAAAGAAATACTAAGAAGAATAATATTGAGATAGATACATATCGGCAAAATGCAAGGTATTAAAATTGTTTCAAGGTGAAAATGTAAAAACCTTATTAGTTGCTAGAGTCCGTCGGTGAAGGAAACACCAGACCCAAATGGCCTTAGGACTGATTTCCATCAAACATCAAAGACCAGATGATTCTACTTCACATATACTCTTCCAAGGAGTTGAAAACGTAAAAGTGCATACTAACTCGTTTTACGAGGCTGTCTTACCCCTGATGCTGAGACCAGGCAAGGAACTGTCTGAACACAAGGAGACTAAAGCGACGGCTCAATTTCCCTTGTAAATAGAAATGACAGCTCCTAAACAAAATACTCTAAAGAACTCAAAATACTTTAAAGCAAAAGGTGTAAAGAATCACACATCATGGCCACTTTGCGATTATCCCAGGAACACAAAAATTGATCTAATTTTTAAATCATTTAATGTTATTCATCATATCAGCAGATTAAAGAAGCAAGACCTCTACTCATGCTTACAGATACAAAGATCTGTTCAATAAAATTCGATGCCCATTCATGATTGAAAAACAAGACCAAAAAAAAAAGAAAGAAAAAATCCAAAACCTTGTAAAAAGCAAAGAATGAGAAGAAATTTTCTTTAATTTGATAATGGGCACATAACAAAACCTATAACAAAATGTATGTAGAGGTGATGAAGACATTCTCGTTAAGATCAGAAAAATGACAAGAATGTCTGCTTTCACCTTTTCTATTCAGTAATACTGAAGGGCTTAGCCAGTGCAATAAGAAGACAAAAAAGAAAGGGAGGTTGAAGCAATTAAAAAGCAACAATCAAAGCTGTCATTATTTGCAAATGTTAAGACTTTCTACATAGAAAACCCCAAAGAACCAACAGATGTATTTTTTAAATTAATAGAAGAATTTACCGTATTTGTTGGATTGAAAAAAAATCAATACACAAGAGTCAACTGCATTTCTAAACACCAGCAATGTGCAATTATAAAATGTACGTTTTTTTCAAAGATATGATACTGAAAACTATACAGAAAAGCCAAAGATGATTAAGGCAATATTCAGGGTGACATTACTTGGAGGGAGTAAGGGAACTGCATTTGGGGAGTGGCACACAGGGGGTTCCTAACGCACTTGTAAAGGTCTGTTTCTTAAGCTGAGTGGTAGATTCTATTTTTCTTGTTTCAAATGTACAGATATTCTTTCTACACTCTTTTTAGTGTTATGATTGATTTTTGCAGTATTTTATTATTTTAAAAAGGAGCATATACTCCTTTTACGTGCAATATTGTTTGTAATTATATTTTATTATTAAAAAAAGTAGGGCGTCATATATCTGGCATATTACCATCGGGTTAGGTGTGGTACCACATGTGTGGTAGCAGTGGTGGGGGCTGTAAACAGCCAATGAGAAAGCTGGAAGGATTTAAGTTGGAGGAAGATATTGAAAAGCCCTGGATCTCAGACACCACAGTAAAGAATTTTTACTCTTTTCCAAAGGCCTAGCTGTGTATTCTATCTAGAAATTGACACATTGTAACTGACTATACATCAATAGGAAGGAAGGAAGGAAGGAAGGAAGGAAGGAAGGAAGGAAGGAAGGAAGGAAGGAAGGAGAGAAGGAAAGAAAGAAGGAAGGAAGGAAGGAAGGAAAGAAAGAAAGAAAGAAAGAAAGAAAGAAAGAAAGAAAGAAAGAAAGAAAGAAAGAAAGAAAGAAAGAAAGAAAGAAAGAGAGAGAGAAAGAGAGAGAGAAAGAAAGAAAGAAAGAAAGAGAAAGAAAGAAAGAGAGAAAGAAAGAAAGAAAGAAGCGAAGGAAGGAAGGAGGGAAGAAGCGAAGGAAGGAAGGAGGGAAGAGAAAATACGAGAAAGTGATTGTGTCAATTATATCTATGTTTTAGGAAGGTAATTAACAAAACACTAGGATGATCATTTCAGACTTTTAAGAATGACTTTCTATACAGCTTGACCTACTTTGATGATTTTCTGGAAGTTGACGACTTCTCCCCTTGCTCTCCAGGAGCATTTCAGTGTCGGGTGTCCGAGCACTGCTGCTACGGGATGTCCTGTAATGCTAGGCACAACCAGAATTCCTCCTGGTGCTTTAGCAAAAAGCTAATCAGATGAGATATTCTTGAGGACAACACTTGTTCTAGCTCTCAGCAGGCAGAGACAGACCCCCTGGCCCACCCAGCAGCCCCCGGTAGAGACAAGCTGTGACTTTCTTTAGGATTCTCTCTGGCACCTCGTCCCTGGCTTGTCTCTCCATCCCTACATCTGTCCAGACTCTGACCTCTTGGGGAGATCTTTCTCCTCCAGCCCCCATCTTTGCTTTTTGAATGAAAACAGATTTGTTCCCACTATCTTGACCCGCCACACTGTGTCTCACACACTGTTCTCTGTTCCCCTGTATCTATTCTGACCTTGCTTGTCATTCTTCTTTCTGGAAGAAGCCCAGATCCCCAAGTTCCCAGCTCTGAGTCACTGGCATAACCAGCATTCCCTGGCCAGGCCTGCTCAAGTCCACCCACGGTCTCAGCTCCCCTGTCATTAAGATAAAGCCTTCGGCCTTGATCAGTGTGGCTTATCTCCTTAGTGTTGAAATAGGTCCTTACAGTGTTTGGCTTCGATCACAGGTTGAAAATAGGCGGGTTGCAGCCATTAGTGTGGTTGTGAAATCATTTTGGTAGGTCATAACCAGCATTATATCTTTAACAGAATAGAATTCTATTTTTAAATAGAGTGGAATCGCCAAGATCAAGTTGCCTGACACATGGTAACAGTAAGTACTGATTCTTATACTTCCATTACCTTTATGTGACGAGTTTGAATGCTGTTAACGGACTAATTTGTGTCCCTCAAAATTCGTATGCTGAAGCCCAAACAGCCAGTATTTCAGAATGTGACTGTATTTTGGAGATGGGACCTTGAAAGTGGTGATTAAGTGAGGCCATTAAGGTGGGCCCTAATCCAACCTGCCTGCGGTCTATAAGAAGAGGAAACCTGGCTTCCCAAGGAGGCACCGGGGCACACGTGCACAGAGGAGAGACCATGTGGGGACACAGCAGGGAGGCAGCCATCCACGAGCCGAGGAGAGAGGCTGCAGAGAAACCAACCCTGCCGACACTTTGATCTTGGACTACTTTAGCCTCCAGAACCGTGTGAAATAAATTTCTGTCCCCAAAGTCCCCCATCTGGCATTTCATTACAACAGCCCTAGCAAACTAACACAGGTATACAATTCTTCACAATGGATTCAGTCAGAAAAGTTAGTCACTGGCAGGGATTATCTCTAAGGGACCCTCAAAATTTGAAAGTCCTTGGAGGTTGGTAGAATAAAAGCCTGTTCTTCTGTTTCTAAGGAAGCTTCCCTGGGGTTCTTCCTTATCCATCAGCATCCCCCGTGAGTGTGCCCATGCAATGCTCGCAGGGTAGAGCGGAGGCCTGCGGAGGGCCTCTGAGCATCTTCGAAAGCCTGTAGCTGTGGCTCTCATCATGAAGATGGAAACACACAAAGCACACGGGAACCAGCCATGGGGGTCCAGGAGCCAGTCAGTATTTGGCAGCAGAGAGTTAAAAAAAACACCTAGACTTTTGAAACGTTCGGGGCCAGGTGTTCCGAGGCAGTAGGTGTTTCTGGATCCTGCTCCTTTTCCTTCCATCGGTCCACCCCTGAGCACCATCCCAACATAAATGAGGGAGAGTCCTGCCCTAGCAGAGTCCGCCCCATCCTGGCTGGAGCCTCGGCACGTTCAGGGCAGCGGATTCCAAAGGAGAGTCTATAAACGCGGTCCCCAGTGCACCGTTTAATGACGACCTCGCCTTGGCAGGTCTGTTTGGAGTATCCAAGAGTCTCACTCCCATAGTCGCTGTGTAACCTCCAGTGCCGGCCGCTAAAGAGTTTTCTGGGTCCAAAAATAATCTCTAAATGATGGTTAGCACGACCCTGGCATAATTCATCCTCTCCAAATAAATGAAAGGGAGCTCATGCCCAGCTCCTGGCACAGCCACAGAGCAGGCCTTGGAAGACGAGGTGGCCGTGACTTCAGTCGTTGGCAGAGGGCTGCGGGCTGGGTGGGGAGCCAGGCCAGCAGCAGGAACACGGGCACAAGATGCCTGGCATGGCCATTTCCTTCTGGCTGGGGCCAGGGAACAGTCCGAAGCTCCCCTGCCCACACAGAGCTCCGGGTGTCTGTCACCTGAAGTGACCATATCACCATCCCTAGGTATTACCAGGGTTTCACTTTTCCATGAGCCTCCTGATGTGTACTTGAGCGCCAGGGAGCATTCACCTGGTTGATGGAGTTGATCTTTAATTGTGAGACAAGCATCCCTCCCTGTCCTGACTTGGGCTTCTCCTTGAGTCTAGGGAGACACCGAAGATCCCTGCACATGATTCCGCCCTTCACATATTCTCACTCAAGGCTGATTCTCAGGACTAGAGATGCATTCTTTTGTGCCAAGAGAGGGATGCTGTTGGCCTCTGCACGCCAGATTTCTTCACATGCCCCCTTTTCCCAATCATCCAGGGCTCTGAATCTGGAGCATTTTGAGGCTGGGAGTAGATGGAGGATGGAGTCTGCAATGGAACAGAAAGAGGTTGTTCAGCATCCTAGTATGGAGTTAATCTTTCCAACAGCCCAGGAAGTTACAATGAATGTACCCACTTTGCAGATGAGAAAACAAAGTCCTAGAGTTCAGATAACTGGCTCCAGGTCATGCAGGTCATGTGAGGCATTCAAATACAGCTTATTTTGGTTGGAATCTATGATCTTTACACCTTTCCTCATGCTGAAGCTGGAAAATACATAATTGGTCTTGAGAGAGGCAGGTAGGAATGGAGCCAGGGCCCAAGGATGACAATGAAGGGGATGGGAAGTCTTCAGGGGTTTCCCCAGAGTGGTGGGGGGGGGAGCATGAAAGGTGGGTTTGTGGCCAACTGCAGGTTTGTGGGGTCAGTTCTGACCTCATCCTTCGCTTGACTTCCGAGGTGGAACCATGTGGTGGAAACCTCAGTGCCCAGGGTCAGGTTCCGCATCACACTCGCTGGCTGAGTGACTCTGGGCCAGTCGTTGGACCTCTCGGTGCCTGTTTCCTCCTCCTCTGTTTCTCACCGCTGCTGGGGGGATTCAGCCCTGCGCCGGGCATCGCTTTCCCTTACCCCACACGTGTAGACAGCGTGTGCATATGGGCTTCTCACTCTCCGCTTAGGACATTTGGAGGTGTTGAAGTCAAATGGAAAATGTATGCTTCCTCCACAGAGCTCTCCTTGTTTGAATGAACTGAATCTTTATTTTTCTTTTACAAGCAAAGAGGTTTTTAGTAATTTGTGCCAGACCATTTAATATATTCTTAGGTTTCCGCAGTGCTCTTGTTTCACTTAATTTTCTGGACTTCCAAGAAAGTTTTAGGACTTGGTTTGGTGGAAGACCTTGAAGGGGCTGAGAGGGTAAGAAAAATGAGAAGCAGTTTCTTCATAGCAAAACTCCAGTTTAAGGATCTCACCAAGAAATAAGTATAATTAGATATATGTAGGAGTTTTTCTTAAAAATCATGATCTTGGCTCTTTCTGGCAAAGTTAGATGAATAAGAAGTCAAGCCTGGGATTCAAAGACACACTGCACAGCTTTGCTTGATTTAATTGGGGTCTTTCATCAGCAGTTAAAGCCATGGAGAGTGAGGGAAAAGATGCTTTTGAAGGACTATTTGCTGAAACTCACCTGAGTATGCCAGAACCCTAGCGGGCATGGTTTTTCCACTAAGAGCCAAGCTCATGAGTCAGGATTGCTCTTCCAGGTGAGAACGCCAAAGCACAGGAAGCTCTTGTGACTTGCCTGAGTTTCCAGAGCAGGTGAGAGGAGTCTAACAGACCTAGAAGATTCCAAAAGCCTTCATTGCAGCTATTTGTGGGTAAGGGGAAAGATGGAGGTAGGAGAAGAGAAAGGGGAACAGAGGGAAGGGGAGGGTGGGGGAGAAAATCAGGGACAGGGAGAGAGAGGGAAGATGGGAGAAAGATAAGAAGGGACCGATGGAATTAAATCATGCTGGGATGGGGACGGAGCCCAAGGAATCTTAGCTTTCTCATCCCAATAGTTACCTCACAACATTGCTTCAGAGGATAAGTGATAAAATGGTGATGCGATAGAGAAATGCTTCTCTGTGCAGACTTGAGGTGGGACAGTGAGCTCTGCTGTGTGACCTTGAACAGGTTTCTACCCTTCTCTCTGAGCATCAGTTTTCCCACTCAAGGAACAGGGGCTCAGAATAGCCCCACCTCAGAGACGTGCTAAGAAGCTGACACTTGCTGGGTAACCCAGCAGAGACACAATTCCACATTTGTGATTAAGGGTATGATGCCTATTGAGAATTTAAACATACAATGCGAATAAACATTACTGCTACAATTTGCATGAAATAGATGCATACAAGGAAATGAGATAGTGATCGGAGATCCCTGGAGAGAGTGTGGCTGCTGCGTGGACAGGGCCCTCCAACACCTCGAACAGAAATAAGCACAGCCCTTGTCCTGGGTACCCTGGGAGCTCTCAGTGGCGCATGCTGGAAAATTCTCCCCACCCAGCCTGAGCCTGCTCACCTTCTCCTCCACCTAGAGCTGCCAGATAAATTAAAAGGATGACTAGTTAAATGTGATTTCAGGTAAGTAATAAATACCTTTTTAGTTTAAGTATAGCCCCATGAAATGTTTGGGAAATCCATATACTAAAAAAGAAAAAAAAAGTCATTTATCTGAAATTCAAATGCAAACAGCATCCTATCTTTTCATTTGCTAGATACAGAAAACCCTGCCTCCCGGGAGTAAAGCAACTTGAGACTCCACTGACTTTTTGGGGAAAATTTCCTTTCTGATTATGAAAATAATATATGCCGGTTGTATCATCCAGGAAACACTAAAACACAGGGAAAAGGAAAAGAATAATTCATATGCTAATACTATGAACTCATGTTTGAGGGACTCCAATACTCAAAAAATATTTGAAAATTGTAGACTGTTTCCTTGTATTTTACACAGTCGAGATAGTATTTTGTGTACGGACTTTATATTACTTTGTACCTAATCTCCCTGTCACCAACTCTCCTCCCCATTGAGTTTCGTTATGCAGCATCATCTCCTTCCCTTCTTGCTAAAGTAGGTGGTTTTCAGTGTGTATATCTGTGCATGACGCTCTGTCCGCACGTCTTCAGATGATCTCTCATGTGGCTTTTAAAAGTATTCCAAGTTATATATTATACAATATTCATGGCAATTGAAAGTGATGACATTTAATATCTCATGGGGACGTTTTTCTAAAGCTCTCAAGGGTGCAGTCAAAGCTTCCCTCCCAAGCCCAGCTCAGTGACCCTGCAGAAAGTCCACCTGCTCCCCCAAGCTGATGTTCCAATAGGAGGAAAGCCACTGCTCAGCCTTCGCTCCTCTCTGGAATCCACAAGCACTCAATTCCGCAGGAGACCATTGGCTTAAAAAAAAAAAAAAAAAAAATCTAAAAAACAGCGCTTTGTTTTCCAAGGCAGAAGGAACAGACTTTGGAATAGTGTCTTCCTCCTAATAGGCTGGAACATGAGAAGAAGCATTTGCTTCCCCGTTTAGACATTCCTTTGACTAATGGTTCTCAATCCCAGCTGTACACGCAAATCACCGAAGAGGTTTAAAAACTGCCAACCCCTCCACTCCCACCCCAGCCTAGTTTATACTTATCTCTGCGGGAGGAGTCCCAGGATCAGTACCCTTTTCTAGAGTTTTCTGTGTAACTTCAGTGGGAAGATGGGGTCAAGGACACCTGTGTTAGACCTTGAAGCTGTTACAGTGAGTCAAACCCAAAGAGCCTGGAGACAGTAGAGAAATGCCAGGGACCTACCTGCAGCTGGGGGCCTCAAGGTCGCCCTGCCCTTGAGTTCCCTCACTTAAGGAGCAAGTCAGCTGGTCTCAGCAGACACAGTTTCTCTTCAGGGCCTTTTCCAGAATCTTCCCTGAGCTGGGAAAGTGGCATGATCCTCCTGAGGCCCCACACAAGCTCCGCACTTGCCTCAGGTCGCTCCTAACTCCCTGTCTCACCCTCACCCGCAGCTCATACCTGCCGCCCATCCCAGCACACGGTCTGCCCCTGTCTTCCCACTGCATCCAGGTGCTGAGAACCTCTGGCTAAGAGAGGTAGGGTCTCCCCACTTCCCAAGATTTACCCCACGGGTTCAGAGGACCACCCTGCCCCTCAAGGCTTCTTATAACCCTGGCCCATACTTTGTAGGCAGCCCCTTCATTAAACCCTCATCCAATTACCCAATTTAAATATACCATCTGTTTCCTGCTGGGACCCTGCCCGACCCAGTGACCTAGTCTGGGAGGTCAGGGAAGCTTTCAGAGAAAAGGATGTCTGAGCTCTGAAGAATGAAACTCCAATTGCTCTTTTTTGGGGAGGTGGGAGGGGGAGGTAATTAGATTTATTTATTTATTTATTTTAATGGAGGTACTGGGGATTGAACCCAGGACCTCATGCATGCTAAGCACGTACTCTACCACTGAGCTATACCCTCCCCCTGCCAATTGCTCTTAATGGGTGAATCCAACATGTGTGTTTGGTCAGTAAGCAGGGGGCGGGGTGGAAGGCGGAAGTCCTGGTAAGTTCGAGACTACAGGAAGGGGGGTCACAGCGGGCAGCAGAGGAACCTGTGAAGCCCTCCCCCTCCCAGCCATGCCTGGCCAGGACATCCCTGAGCCTGGGCTCAGTTGTAAGAAAAAAAATGGCAACAATTCTCATTCCTTAAGCACCACAGCAGAGGCCAAGCGTGTCCTGGGTCCACACACCTTCCAGACATGTAGACCCGGACGGAGGAGGCCAGTGTCTGGTGTCCAGGTGATGAGGGATGCTCTCTGAAAGGCCCAGGAAAGCAACAGGAAGGCCAGAACACAAATTTAGGGGATGCTGTGGGAAGCTCTGAACCCCAGGCTTGGGTTTAACTTTGCCTCCCTGAATTGGCGTCTCGGGGAAGTGTGGGTTACAACTAGTCCCATAGGCATAGATTCCACATTCCATTTCATAGCCCAGAAGTTTCATTATCTAGATGTATCAGTTTCCTATGGCTGCTGTAACAAAACAAACAATAGACACTATTCTCTGTCAGCACTGGAAGCCAGAAGTCTGAAATCAAAGAGACGCAAAGGGAGTATTTGTTACCTCTCTCAGGTGGCTGCCAGCTTCCTCGGCTTGTGGCCACATCACTGCAGTCTCTAAGGCCATCATCTTCACATTTCTTTCTGCTCAGTCATCACATCACCTACTCCTCTGTGTGTAAATTCTCCCCCTGCCGCTTACAGGGGGAGAATTTATAAACACTTGTGTTTGCATACAAGACCCACCCTGATAATCCAAAATAAACTCTCCATCTCAAGATCCTTAACCTAATCACCTCTGGAAAGATCTTGCTTTTGCATGTAAATTCACATTCAGAGATTCCAGGGATTAGGACCTGGATGTCTTTTGGGGGCCCTGCCTCCGGCTACCACACCAGCTAATGAGACGCTGAACATCCATATCGATACGGGAAGAGCTGCTGTCTGAGGGCAGAACTCAGGATCCCAATAGGCTGCTGCCACTGAGTCCTAGTTCTGGCCAAGTCACTGGACCTCTCCAGGCATTTGCTCTCCGTTTTATAAAGGAACTGGTAGAAACAAGTCAGGCTCCAGGAATCACTACTTTATCTCATGGGCCTCAAGGCATCTCTCTACAAGCCGCTTGTGAAATAGAGGCTCCTGCATATGTAAATATTTCTTGGCACCCTCCTTGGTTCCTCTGAAAGCTTGGAGCCAGAGAGGCTCATAAACGGTGGATGGGGTGACCCTCAGCCCTGGACAGAGAGACCCAGGAGCTCTCCAAAAGTAGCCAGGCTCTTGACCAACTCATGGCGATGGGGCTGGTCTTTGTCAGACTGTTTAATCTTTCCAGGTGCTTCTAATGTTCAGGCAGAGGTGGGAACCACGAACCTTTAAAATCCTTAATGTCTCTTCTAGGTGATGCATTGGATGAATTAGAAGAGACGGAGACATGAGTCTCCATGCTGGTTTTGCCTCAGCATCATCAATCGACACAGATTTCTGGCTCCATCCCTGGGGTCTGACTTAATTGATCTGTGTGACATGAGCACTGGGACCTTGAACGCTCCCCAGGTGACTTCCGTGTCCAGCCCAGGTTGAGAGCTATGCCACAGAAATCGGCAGCCTTATATCACACCTGCTGTTCCAAAGGCCGGGTGGATGGTTGGACGGGGGCGGCCTTTCTGGTCCGGAGAGCTTCTAAACCACAGAATGGCTGCTCTAGCGAAAGCCAGTTCTCTGCAAATCTTGATCAATGAGATTTCTAACAGTCAGAGGATTTAGCCGTGGCTCTGTAGCCAGAGAGTCAAGGAGGCATGGATTGGGTGAACTTTCAAAATTCCCGACAATTCCCTGAATTATATAAAAAGTGCTATCAAGACGGCCCTTGATAAATTCTGTCACCATTTAGACAAGGGATGTAAAAAGTGTAAAAATAACCCGATGAATTCAGGATGGTGGAAAATGTCATTACTGGTCGTGAAAATTACAGGAAGCCTTGCCGACTCCTGTGCCCTCCCCAAGACTAACATGAGAACATGTTTTTTCTTCTGATGCAATAATTAAGTTTGCCCAAGAAAACGTCTCTCTGTGCACGCCTCAGGGCAGGGGTAAATGAAGCCTTTAACTAACTGATAAATGTGATCATCTCGGTTACTAAATTCTCAAGGCAGACAGGCTTCCCTAGTGGATTAACTGAGCAGTGATGTGTGGAGGGATGGGGGCAGGGGGCAGGCTCTGGAGAAGGGATTAGAGATTCCTGCGGCCCAGAAAGACTGATTTTGTTAGGAAATGGAAGAGGATTGGGGCAACATCTGTAGCGAGCTATCAGTCACACAGTTATAGAACCAGAGCCTGTAGCCAAGACACAAAGATGGAAAGAACAATTCAGAGGTTTCATCAGATACCACCAGGATGAAGAGACACATTCCCCAACACAGAGCACAGACAGGGCGAGGACCCTGTGTAGACACTGCAGATACATGGAGAGCAACACACAGCCCTCCCTGACCTCATGGAGGCCTTATTAAATGAGGAACAGATCTCATTCAAGGGGTCTCCCAGGGCAATCAGAATACTGACCAGGACTGAGGTGGGGTGGATGATGCCTGAACTTGAGAGCTGAAAAACTGAGCAGAATAAAACTGGGCCAGGGGCTAGAGGCTGGGGGCTGAAGACTGGGATCATGTGAATTCGTACATCAGGACAGAAAAAGATAATTATATGGTTGCAAAACATGCAAAAGAACACAAAGGGAAAGGTTTAGCCTCATGAGTTGTCCATGAAACAAAAAGTAAAAGCCTCTTGAAGAAGGATCTCTTTCCTCTGGAGGAATACTCAAAGGATGGGCAGTGTGTGATGAAGTGGGTCCTCCCTGCACTGTGGGTGGAAGTGTCAACAATCATGACCCTTTCGAAACACGATTTGGCATCCTGTGCCAGGCCCATGTGTGTATTTTGACTCATTATTTTCACTTGTGGGAATTTGCTCTAAGAAACTACACCACAGGCTTAATGCTCCACAGGATATATTGCAGCATTATTTACAAGACTTGTAAGCAGAAGCCAAATTCTCCTCCTGTAAGCACAGAGAAACAACTTTTATGTCTCCAAATAGGCATCCACCCAATGGAATATTATTAGATCATTAAGAGGAAATTTACGAAGAGATCAGAAATTACAAAAACATTAAGTGAAACACACAAGATAGAAAATTATATTCATTTTTGGCAGCAACTATGTAAAAATAAAAAGTTGCATCAAAAAATAGAAAGAAAAATTTTAAATGTTAGAATTGTGGTACTACTCAAAACATTTTTTCTTTTCCATATTTTCCAAAATGTCTATAATGAGTATTATTTTATAATAAAAAGGGCTTTTTTGAAAACAAAGGAGCTTGGTTGCTACATGGAAACCATGAATGATCATTGTGGGTGGCCGCTGTCTCTGTCACTGATATACTCCCTCTGCCCACAAACACACAAACCTTCTAGAAGCGGAATATGTGTGTGCAGTTGCTCTGATTGAGATGGTTCCTTCCTGTCTCTCTGGAATACACACAAACGTACAATCTGACCAGCCCATCTCTGGGACCATGGCCATTCTTTGTGAAGCAGTGAATCTGAAAGATATTTTTGCTACTAGGACAGAGATAAGATGCTTGAATTTTGTATTAGTTACCTATTGCTGTGTAACAAATTACCCCCAAACTGAAAATAGCAAACATTTATTACAGTACTATTTCTGCTACCCTGGATTCAGGCATGGCTTTTCTGCTTCTGATTCAAGGTGTCTCAGGAGGCTGCAATCAAGGTGTCCTGTCGGCCTGGGCTGTTGTTATCTCCAGGCTCAACTGGGGAAGATTCACTCATGGGGTTGATGGCAGGATTTGACATCCTCACTGGTAGTTGGTTGGAGACACAACATGGGCCTCTCCATAGGGCAGCTCACAACATGGCAGTGAGCTCCTCAAATGGAGGGCTCCCAAGACTCAGAGCACTAGAAGGTTAGCAGGACAGAAATCACAGTCTTTTTGTGACTTGATCTCAGAAGTGACATCTCATTATGTCTGCCGTTTTCTGTTCATTACAAGCAAGTTTCCAGGTGCAGCCCATGCTCATGGAGAGGGGATCCCACAAGGACACAAATACCAGGAGGCAGGGTTCACTGGGCTAGCTTAGAGGCTGCCAATCCCAAACCTCATTAAACAAACATTCTTTCCACAGCTATACTGAGCCTGTATTATATTAAAAATGGATTCAGTGCAAACCACTGTTCTTTTTGAGCACATTTCCCATTGCATCACAGGCATTTGTCTTCGGTAGATTTTCAAGGGTTTATATTCCTGAGCTCTTGCATGTTTGAAAACATAGGGTACTACTTAGGAGAGCAGACTCTGGACTCAGGGTCCTGAGTTCAAATCCTGGTTCTGCCATTTCAAGCTGTGTGAACTTGGGATGGTCACTTCATCTCCCTTAGGTCTCAGGAAACTTGTCTTTAAAATGTGGTTGATAAGGGTACCTACCTCATAGGGTTTTTGAGATAATTAGATGAGATAACATACACAGACACTTACACAGAGTCTGGAATTCAGAAATATGACTCACTGTCATCATTATTATTTACTCTTTAATGACAGCATAATTTGGTTTAATTCTTAAGCATTGATTTATTCTCGGAAGACTACCATATTGTTTTCTAATTTTGAATGATTCTGTTGGGAAAATTCCCAGCCATTGTTATGGGAATTTCTCTCCTTGCAATTGAGTTGATTTTTTAAAAACCTGGGTGGCCATAGAGTTCTTTCTTTGCATTCTAATTCTAATGTCTCCATAGGAACGTCTCTCCTTTTTTTTTTAATTGCTTATGTACTTTTTTTCGATACTGCCCAATTCCCCTCCATTTGTGGTGGGTCATTTTTCAATTCCAACAACAGTGTAGGAGAGTGTCTGTTTCTCTACATATTCTGTCTCATTTTTTAGAAAACTGTATTTTTTTTTATTGAAGTACAGTCAGTTACAGTGTGTCAATTTCTGGTGTACACTGTAATGTCCCAGTCATGCATATATACACATGTATTTGTTTTCATATTCTTTTTCATTAAAGGTTATTACAATATATTGAATATTGTTCCCTATACTATACAGAAGAAATTTGTTTTTTATCTATTTTTATCTCATTTTTTTTATTGTTCTCTAACAGTTTTTTTCTGGGTCATGGAATTTCAGGTAAATGTAGATCTTCTTTTATTTCAGAAAACTTTCTTCTATTACATTTTTATTTTTCAATTATATTTCTTCTGCTATTGTATTAAGGAAAATAAATTATTGGTATATTAGACAACATTTGTCTGTCTGTCAGATCTCACTTTTATTTAATCCATTTTAGCTCTGTATTTTTTTTCCATTTCATTTTGCTTCATTTCCTCAATTCTTCTTTTGTCAGTGTCTACACATCCAGCAGTGTCCAGGCTCTTTTTTGATAGCTCTCACATAAAATTTCTTTCTATAAACTCTTTAATCTTATTGCTACAGATTCATATTTTTAAAGTCTCATGGCTTTATTATCTCTAGTTCAAGCCCTTATACCTCTTTTTTGAGTTCTTTTATTTCAGAGAGGGGACATTTTCTTTAATTGTATTGATTTCATGGAATCGTTTTGTCTAAGTTCATGTGCTTGGATGGCGTAAGGCTCCAGGTGTGTTTTTCTTACTTGCCCTCTGTCTTAATCTTTTCCTTCTTTTGTTAGTTTCCATATGTTGCAGAGATACCATGCAAGTTTCTTCTGATCATTGCTTGTCTTTGAAGGGAGTCCTTTCTTCTTGTTCTAGCTAGTTGTTGAAGAAGAGTATGTGGCAGCTTGGTTTTGGCCTGTTGTCTACAAACATATTCTTACTAACATTCTTCCCTGAAGATACGATTGGACTAGGTCAGGAAATCTTCCAAGTTTAGGGTGAAACTCTTACTGTCATGGTTGTGTGTGGGGGATTTATTTGTTTATGTATCTATATCCATATCTCTATCCATCTCTCTCTCTCTTTCTTTTCTATGATTTCATGGTTACTTTTCTTCTGGTGACCAAGATCAGTAACTGAAAGTCAGCTGCCCTCTGTGGATGAAAAATCATCCCTCACCATCTGCATCTACACAGATGGAGTCTCTAGCCACTGCTTTCTCTGACCTTCAATACACCCTGGAAGGAGTTCAGGGCAGAGCTCAGGAATGAGGCACTCTGTCCTCTGGGAAAAACGGGCATATCAGGCCTTCCAATAGTTAGATATTTTCAGAAGATTTTATGAGCCCAATGTATTCCATCTTCTCCTATCTAGAAAAGCACTAAAATCATTAATGGAGACATCTGCTCCTCGTGACTAGCAGCAACCTTCTACCAAAATGTGTGCTTGATTGCACGTATCCCCCGCCACTAAAATCACATATATATACTGACCCCCCCCCAACCCTTACCTCTTTGGAGCAGTTCCTCAGAGCTATCTAAGATGCTGTCTTTGGGGCTGTAGTCCTCATTTTGCTCCAAATAAAACTCAACTCACAACTCTCACGTTGCATTTTTTTTTTCAGTCAACACCTCTCTGATTTGGCTTCCACCTTGATAGGCATAGTTTTGCAAAGATGCATGTCCACATGTTTCTACATGTTTTTCCAGTAAGCTGGGACTCCTAGCCCTCCTCACACACCATGCTGCCCTCAAGAATCCTCCGATGTCCCTGACCATTGTCATTCTAAAGGAGGGGTCATTTGTTTGAACCCTTAGACTGTACAATTTATCTCTGGTGGGCTCTGCAGGCTTTTTCACCAATTATGGCTCGAAGGTGTGCCTGATTTCTGGTTCCATCACCTGAAATTTTTTCTATTTTATCTCTCCTTAATATTTCCAAATGATTTCAGAAGATAAAGGCAGAGACCCATTCTTCTATTATCTTTACCTGGAATCTTCTTATAAGCCCCCCTTCTAAGTAATTACACATCTATTCATGATCCAAATTTTAAAGAAAGGACATGGCTTATCAAAGGAAACAGGAGTACATTCCAACTAGAGAAACCAGGAGCCAGAGAATTCCCCAGGCTTGCATAGGGTGAAGGCTAACCAGCACGCAGTTTGTGAACAGAAGGAAAGGAAAGTGAGACTGGGGAGACAGAGGGACTGTTCCCCTACGCTGAGAGATTTTGACAGGTATGAGAAAGAATAAAGGAATAAATGCCACAGGAGAAGTTAATATAACATTGCTGTTGCAGACTTTGAAAAAATCTTCTGAATAGGGCCTTTCAAGATCTTTAGGAAAAGGCTGGGGTTTCCTACCCTTTGCAAGTATTTCAACATTCTAGATCTCAGCACCTAGCCCTAAGATTTAGAACAAGGGCAAATAGATGTCTCTTATCCCATAAATCAGATCCTTCCCCAAGTAGCGATGATGAGCTACAGTCTCACTGGGAGAGCATGACTGGAGCCAGGCCACTAATTCCCCAGGTTTTTAAAGACTTGTCTTCTCCTTTGCCCTGGGGGCTGGAAGCCCCCGTGGACAGCTCCTACCAGGCCAGCTCACAGCACATTTGGTCTTGCTTTACTTCTAGCATTCATCACTTGCAAGCTTTATGTTTTACATGTCATCAGCCGTCTTCTGACTTACCAGCTTCTCCAAGAGATCTGAAATATCTCTCTGTGCTAGTGATTCTCAAGCTTTCGTATGCTTTCATATCACCGGTGGGCAAGATCAGGTAGGTGTTAGAACATGGAATGCTGGGCTCATCTCAGAGTGTCTGATTCAGTAGATCTGAGGTGAGGGTTGAGAATTTATATTATTATCAAATTCTCAGGGTGTGCTGATCCTGTTGGTCCATGGAGCACTGTGTTCTATGCAAACCATAGAACCATATGTGTACCCTTCTGTAGGTAACACTGTATTCTTGCACCCACTGAAGAGCCAGGGTCAGGACAAAGAAGGACCCCATGCTTTCTGAAATTGAAAATAGTCAAAGAGTGTCAAAAGTCTGTCCATATTGCTGAACTTCAGATAGGGAAAGGTCTGAGGTAGTGCTAGTTGTAATATGGTGGGTACCTCCACGGCTTTTGCCATCAGGGCTCCGGGAGAGGCACCACCGTGGTGGGAGCTGAGAGAAGCAATGGTGGTTTAGGGGATTATGGAGGGTTGAGGGGGAATAGGAAGTAAGGGAGGCATTTGTGATCAGCCCAGAAGCAGTATAGAGAATACAGTAAAGGCAATTAAGTCAGCAGCAGTGCTGTGGGTTGAATTGTGTCCTCCCAAAAGATATGTTGAAGTCCTAACTCCTGGACCCTGTGAATGTGACCTTATTTGGAAATAGGGTCTTTGCAAACATAATTAAGACGTAAGCTAAGATGAGGTCCACTGGAGTAAGGTGGGCCCTTAATCCAATATGACCAGTGTCCCTATAAGAAGAGGAGAAGCACAAAGAGACACACACAGAGGAGAATGCCATGTGAAGACACAGACACACAGAGGGAAGAAAACCACACCTCGTGACAACGAGGCAGAGACTGGAGTTAGACAGCTGCAAGCCAAAAAATACCAAGGATTGCTGAAAACCACCAGAAACTAGGAAAGAGAGCATGGTCCTGCGGATATCTTGATTTTGGGCTTCTGGTCTCCAGAACTGTGAAAGGGTAAATTTCTGTACCCTAAGCCACTCGTTTTGTGGTACTTTGTAATAGCAGCCCTTGGAATTGAATACAGGCAGGGAATGTTGATTTTCTTCTTTCAAAATCAACAGAGTAGGGAGGGAGCTGAAGGTCAGCAATCCCATCTGCTCAACTTCGAGTTGGATCAGCTGAACCAGAGAGGAGCGCGAGTAAACAAACCTAGAATGTTTGCCTCAAGGTCAGTGCCCTTATTGTGTTGCTCCTACCTCATCTGCCTGTTCACATAGCGTCCTGGGTCTTTTGGTCCCCAGTGAGGCCCCCACTTCTACATAATGTCAAGGTCTGGGTGGGCTAGGTCCTGTCCATAGTGATGAGATCAGGGGTCAGTTGGCTCTGTTAAAAGGGATCAGGACTCTTGCTTTCTTGAAGGAAGTCAATGCAATAAGGATTGGGAAGGAATATGTGAGCCCTGATTCTGAGCTCTCACACTCAGCTCTGTGCCATCAAGGACTTACAGACCTAATGATGCATAGGGGCCAAGATGTCCTCTCCACTGAGCATATAAATCTCAACTTCACCCTCACCATCTCAAGGTTGTGCACACTTGGACCAAGAAGTACTTGTATCTTATCATTACCCTTTCTTAAATGCAATAAAACCTACAGGGTGATACTGCTTTCCACCCACTAGGATGTCTAGAATCAAAAGATAGTAGCAAATGTTGACAAGGATGTGGAGAAGTTTGACTCTCACACATTGCTGGTGGGAATGTAAAATAGTGCAGCCACTTTGGAAAACATTCTTGCAGTTCCTCAAAAAGTTAAACATAAAGTGACCATATGACCCAGAAATTCTACTTCTAGGTCTATACTCAAGATAAGTGAAAACATATGTCCACACAAAAACGGGTATATCAACGTTCATAACAACGTTATTCATAATAGCCAAAAAGTGGAAACAACCCAAGTGTGCATCAATGAATTAATGGATCAACAAAATGTGGTATATCCATACAATGGAATATTATTCAACCATAAAAAGATGTGAAGTACTTATACATGTTACAACATGGATTAATTTTGAAAATGTACCAAGTGAAAGAAACCAGTCACAGGTTGATTCCACTTACAGGAAATGTCCAGAACAGGCAAGTCCATAGAGATAGAAAATGGATTAGTGATTACCAGTGGCTAGGGGAAGTGCGGAACCAAGAGAAAATGCTAATGGGTATGAATTTTTTTTGTAGGTGTGGGGTTTTCGGTGGATATGGGGGTTTTGGGGAGGTGATGAAAATGATCTGAAATTAGATAGAAGTAATAGTTGCACAATTTTGTGAATATAAGAACCATCATATTGTAAAACTTAAAATACACACACACACACACACACACACACACACACACACACACAGGTATATATTTGGAAACATAATAAAGTCCTCCAAGCCTTCTATAGTGTTCATGAATCAGATAAAGATGAGTGACTTTTGACTTCATATAGAGCCGATGCATTTTCTTCTCCTTCCAGAGCCTCTCATTTGGGTGTTGGACATTATTCATATCTACTGCACTTTTCTCCATATAAGAATATGAGGCTAAGAAGGGCATCTAATGATAATTATCCTGGCAACCTTGTTTGTCCTCCATGGATTGGAGCAATGAGAAGGTAAAGACAATGACAGTAGTTGAAGACAAAATTGCTACAAAAGATAAAGAACCGGGGACCAAAACTGAGAAGTTGCTATGGAAATAGAATAGCAGGACACATGGAAATAAGAAAGAGTTGTCTGAGGAGCACTTCAGAACACAGTGATGGTGAGCTGACCCAGGGACCAGGGAGTC
This sequence comes from Camelus dromedarius, assembly GCF_036321535.1. Classification (NCBI taxonomy): domain Eukaryota; kingdom Metazoa; phylum Chordata; class Mammalia; order Artiodactyla; family Camelidae; genus Camelus; species Camelus dromedarius. The sequence goes on from NC_087443.1 coordinate 20,840,303, forward strand.
TGCTCAGATATGGCCCCAGAACCGCCAGGGCTCCAGAAGTCCTGCCTGTCAGTCAGAGGTAGTGAATCGGATGACTCACATTGGCTGTTTTGGCTCCATCTTGAACCCAAGAAGGAATAAAGATTTATAAACCTCCCCAATCTTAGTTCCTCTCTTTCTCTCTGTGATAGCTGGCCTCCAAATGTGGCTTCCCCAGTGAACTATGCCTCCCATTATCCATGTCTTCCTCTAATCCACTCCCACATTGAATCCTGGCTGACCCAATGTAACCAATGGAATTCATAAGTGATACAGGGTGACTTCCCATGGTGATAAGAAGCCTTGTAGTTTCTGCCTTGATCTCTTGGGACACTTGATCTGGAGGACACCTGACATCTTATAAACAGTCCAACTATATTGAAGCCCCTATTAATATGAGGAAGCTCAAGATAGCCCCATAAAGAGACCATGTGTGGAGAGAGATACCTAATCAGCCCCAAGATGTCCTTGCCACCTCAACCCAGGCACCAGACATGAGAGTGAAAAAGCCATCTTGGATGTCCTGCCCAGGTTAGGATTCAGATGCCTCTAGTCCCAGGTGACATCTGACTACAACCACATGGAAAAGTGTTACCTTGTTGCATTAGGTCAACCTACAGAACCATGAAAAAGCATGACAAAATGTTTTAATTCTCTAAGTTTTAGGGTGGTTCTTATACAGAAATAGGTAACTGGAATAGTAACCCAGGAAGCTATGTGAGAGCCACTCTCCCTGCCCCTCAGCTGCTTTAATAGCATCCCGAGATGTGGAGTACCCATTGATACCTGCCCTCTCCACATTCCTCTCTTGTCTGGAGAGTGCCAGAGAGATTCCAATCAACTTCTGAGCACAGAGCTCACAGACCCCACTGAGCTTGCCCTTGGTTGCTAATTTCCCTGGCAGCACCCAGTGATGGGGACAATGGCTGGATCTCCATTTCTCTACTCTAGAGCTGAAAATACCCTGCTGTCCAGGCATGAGGAGACCTCGCTGAGGGAACCAGAGAAAGATCTGGAAAGGGAAGAGGCTGTAGGAATCGGTGCCCCGAAGAACCTCCTCGGCCAGACTGGAACCTACCACATGCCCTGGCCCTCCCTGCCTGTTGACTTGGGTTCTGTGTATTTTATATTTTATTACTGGTGGCCCTGAGCCCAGGCTACACATAAGTGTTTATGCTGGCAACAGGGGGCAGCACTTCCTGGGCTGTGATTGGGGGAGGAAAGTCATGTCTCAGAGGTTTATTCTCTCTGTATGCTGTCAGTTTTCTCCTCTTAACCCTGTGCCAGGGTCAAAGCAGAGATTTCATCTTGGGGTGAAAATTTCGTTCTTACCCCCATGGCTGGCCCTCTTTGGCAGATACACATGCTCACTCTATATATGAAGTTCTTTTCCCTGGCGCAGCCTTGGTGTGGTTGCTCATGAGTGTACAATTGTTGTTCTCCAGAGTTTTAAGCCCAGGGTCCCAGGAAAGTATCTGCATATGACACTGAGGGGTTAGCCATCAATGCTGTTGGCATCTGGGGCCATGATTTTCAGATTGGCTATCTCATTCAGGGATCTCCAGCCAGTGTTACTGATGGTCTTCTCTTGTGTTGACCCCAGTACCACTCAAGTCTATACCCCAAATGGCTAAGACCTAGAAGAAGTGGGATAGGCATGGACCCTTGGGCAAGAATGATAAATACAGTCTGTTAATCCAAACTCTTTTAAAATATCAACCATCTCATTAAACATACACACACACACACAAACCCCTGAATGATTTGAGCGCATTTAGGCAAAACAGAATTACTTTTCATATTTCAACTAGTTAAAGATTGGGGCAAGTTTACAGGTTCCACACACAGCTGGAGGCTCAGAGCTTGCCCTGGGGTTGGGGACCTGACCAGCAGCTGGCCCTGGATTTGTGCTCTCCTTGGACCAGTGGCCTGGAAAGCAGTAACCCAATGACAGCCAAGGAGGTACCAGTGGGGCCAGCTGGAAATGGCTTCTTTGTCTGCCTCTGGGCAGTTCCCAGAGCCCATTCTGCACCACCCAGGGAGGTTGTGCTTTCTCTGACTCCTATGCCTGAGTCCCAGTCCTGACTCCAATTTCACAGTAAGCATGGAAAATCTGAGCCACAGGAAAGAAAAGCCAGTTAACCGGGTGTTCAGCACAGAGCAGCAGAGCTAGGTCAGAACCCAAGAGTGACCCTATTGCCTAAGAGGCATGGAGACCAGCCACCAAGGCTTGAGAATGCGGGGGAGTCTGGGGCAAGAGGACGTGTCGTCTGGTGAGGGTATGTCCTGCCAGAACAAGGGGCCTTTGAGTTTGGCCAATGGCAGAAGACCCGTGTGCTGTAAGGAAAGTCACTGAGCTGCTTTGAGCCTGTCCCTTCCTCTTTAACTCAAGTAAACACAGGATTCCTCTGCCTCCCACTGACCTCTTGGTCACTCTTTGGCAAATCACACCGATGTGGAAAATGCGTTGTAAAGTACATACGTGAGGTATCCTCGCCATTATCACTGTCATCAACAGCAACATAAGACAAGACCCGGAGAAAATCCTCATGCCAGCTTTCCCCATCCTACCTGGCAAGTCCAGGAGGTGGTGGATTCCAGATTGCCACCACCTTGTCCTCACTTCCCTGTAGGTACATGCTACTCCTCACATCTAAAGAAGTTTAATCTCCTTTCTTGAAAATGGGCTGGCCTCAGTGACTTTCTTGGCTGGTACAACATGATGGAAGCCACATTCTAAGACTTCTGACGCTGGGCCAAAGGAAGCCTTGCAGCTTGCTTTTGGAATCTCTCTTGGCTGTTCCCTGGCTCCCCACGTGGAGAAGTTCCGAGTACGTGGATATCGACAATCTCAGCTGAGCTCCCAAGCCATAACCTACATCAACCACTGGCCATGTCAGTGAGCCATCTCGGATGTCCAGCCTGGCTGAGCCCTCAGACACCCCAGCACGGCCATCGTTTGATGGTAACAGCATGAGACAGTGTGAACAAGAACCGCACAGCAGAGCTCAGTCAACTCAGAACAGGACTGGGAAAAATAACCAGTGGTGGCTGTAAGCCACCAAGTGTTAAAGTGGGCTATTTAGCTGAAAGAACTCTTCATAGACCTCCAGGTATCTGGGACCCCGGAGTCTCCCGCCTGAAACCTAGAGCATGAACTGATCCATCGTCTTCCTAGCGTGACTCTCTCTCAGTCTGTTCTGTGGTATCTCTCCCCAGCTTCTGCTGTCTGCACGGATGAGCCCAGGGGTCGCTCTTAATGCAGGGCTCTTACTCCAGGTTCCGTGCAGGAACAAAGATGGGACAACAGAGTGACAAGCACAGGGAAGTGACTTCAGGGGGATCCAGTACGGCCCCATGCACGCCTATTCCTAGCTGGAGGTGGTAACTTCCTCTTTGGATGACAACTCCTGAAGACTTACAAACCCTGAGCTCCTTGTGACCTTCACCCCCACATCAAAGCCCCAGGAGCAGCTTTGAGCAGAGCAGAGCAGGGATGCCTATCGGTGGCTCTGCGGTCTGGACCACAGCTGGTTCTGCACACCCATCCCTCAGCCAAGAGTCTTCAGTACCTTCACCTCTACAGCCTTCTCCATTTGGGCCTTCAGGGCCCTGGAGCAGGGAGACTGGCTAAAGTAATGCTGTTCAGAAGAAGTGACTCCACAGAACAGACTTTCTGGCTCTGGCATCTGTGAAAGCAGCCCAGACGTTAGGGTTAATTAGCCACATTCAGTGAGGCCAGACCTATCAAACATCCCAGGCAGAGAGGTCTGCTCTGGGCTGAAAGGTGAGCTGTTTGTTTAAGGGTGGTGGGTGGTCTCTAGCAGGGCTTTCGGATTAACCTAAGCCCTCTGAAAATAGAAAATACAAAGCTGGGCAGCCCGGGGTACCCATGGAGATAAGCGTAAGCCAGGCGTGAGGTCCTCTTTGATATCAGCATCCTGTGAGGAGGGGGAGGGAGGGAGGAAGAGGGAAGAGAAAAAGGGCAGAATTCTCTCCGGTTCCAGCCCAAGCCCAGAGGGGCAGGCTGACTTGGGGCAGGAAAGACATAGAGATCTCCTGCAGCCCAAGACTGCAATGCCGGGGAGGAATTTTCTGAAGTCATTGCATTGTTGAGCAACCCCCCAGGATCTCAACTGACTCCTTCCTATTCCTGGGAGCATCCGGGCCTCAGGGTTAAATAAATCAGGGTTCTAAACCTGGCTCTGCCTCTTACTGACAGTGAGATGTTGAGCAAATCACATCTATATTCTTCTCTACCTTAACTTTCCCCATCAATAAAATGGGTATCCTATTGCCTTACTCTCTATGTAAGGGCTGAGATGAACCACATACACAGTGCCTGCATGGCTCCAGTAATCATCCCTCACATCCCCCATGACTCTGCATGCAAGACTCAGACATTTTACTAAAAGGTTTATCTCTCTCAGCACACAGGATGCTCACACACGAACCTGGGAGGGCAGTGTTCTCTGCAGCTGGCAGGGGAGGGTGCCGAGAGACACTCCGAGGACGGGCAACACAGCCAGAAAGTCTGAGTGTGAATTTCAGTCCAGGTCCTGCTCATCAAGGCCCATGTTTTTGACTGCTGAGGTCTAGATCTGCCCACTGTAACTGGAGTACAACAAATGCCATCATTGTCTCCACCCGTGGGGCACTATGTGGTCCCCGCATGCGGTCCTGCGGGGCTTTGGCTGCTTCTCCTGCCTGAGGACAGCCTGGGCCTCCTGATTGCACAACAAGCCAACAGGGCTGCCTGCGGCTCCCTCCTCAGCCCCACAGGGCTCAATAGGCTGGACTGATTCTTTGACTAGGGAAGTCACCTGTGACCTTCAGGTCTAGCCCAACACCAGAGGGGACAGGGCGGCAGCAGACACTGAGAGCCCTCAGCTCAGGCCTCAGCCAGGTACTTGGAGCAGGAACAGAAAGTAAGCTCCCCCAGGTCCCCGGCCCAGGTGTGCAGAAGAACGAGGCCCTGTCAGGCCCCAGAGAAGGATTATAAAACCAGGAGGGGCCTCCTAGGACACCAGGTCCAGTCTCCTGCCCCCTGGGAAGCCTCACCAGCAGGCAAAACACTCAGGCCTCTGCTGACTTACAGGCCTCCAGGGACAGGGCTGGACCATCACTTGAAGGGCCAGTCACAGCCAGATATCACTCGTAATGAAGCAAAATGACCAGAGGGCCTCTCTGCCCAACAGGGCAGGGCGTCCTGGAGCCCCCAGGGAGCCTCCTGTTCCAGGCCCGCCAAGCCCTGGTCCTCCAGCCCGGGCACCGCTCAGCCACCCAGAGGCCATATGTGGACACAGCCAGGGTGAGGCCCAGTGTCTGCTTTCCTGCCCAACTTACGTCTGCTAATGAGGCTCAGTAAAAACCCAGATAACATCTCACCAGCGTGTCGCCTCTCAGGATCCTCGAAGATACGGAAGCAACCTAAGCATTCATCGAGAGATGAATGGATAAAGAAGACATACTGTGTACATACAATGGAATACTACTCAGCCATAAAAAAGAGGGAAATTTTGCCATTTGCAGCAACATGGATGGACTTGGAGGGCATTATGCTAAGTGAAATAAGTCAGGCAGGGAAAGACAAATACTGTCTGATATCGCTTCCATGTGGAATCTAAAAAGCACAACACACTAGTGAATATAACAAAAAATAAACAGACTCAGATATAGAGAACAAACTAGTGGTTACCAGTGGGGAGAAGGAAGTGGGGAGGGGAAATACAAGGGTTGGGCAGTAAGAGGTACAAACTGTTATATATAAAATAAGCTACAAGGATAAAACAGAAACAGACTCATAGACATAGAATACAAACTTGTGGTTGCCAGAGGGGAAGCGGGTGGGAAGGGACACACTGGGAGTTCGAAATTTGTAGATACTGACAGGCATATGTAGAATAGATAAACAAGATTATACCATATAGCACAGGGAAATACATACAAGATCTTGTGGTAGCTCATGGTGAAAAGGTATGTGACAATGAATATATGTATGCTCATGTATAACTGAAAAATTGCGCTCTACACTGGAAATTGACACAGCATTGTAAACTGATTATAACTCAGTAAAATGAAATTTTTTAATAAAAGGATATATTGTATGTACAACATGGGAAATATAGCCAATGTTTTATAAAAACTATAAATGGAAGATAGCCTTTAAAAATTGTGAATCACAAAATGGCACTCCTGTAACATATATAATATAATATATAGTAATATAATATAATATAATTATAATAATATATAATATAATAACATCAATTATACTTAGAGAAAAAAATCAAAAATTAAAAAAAAACAGACGGCGCCTCACCAGTGTGTCATGGATGCAAAGCCATGCCTCTGGGGACTCTTGAAGGTTCTCCTGACATTGGTCAACGGGCAGGGGACAAAAGCAGGGGCAGGGCTCACCCCAGAGATCTTTGGCCAGAAATTTTAAAATCACTGCTCCTCAGATCAACCCTCACTTCCCAGACATAAATGCCGACCCTGCTCTTTTCCGTGCCTCACATTTTCGCCACTACCCTGGGGGAAGGCATTACTGTTCTTTTCTTGTTCTTTTTTTTTTAATTGAGTCATTGTCAGTTTACAATGTTGTGTCAATTTCTGGTGTACAGCACAATTCTTCACTCCTAATTGAATATACATATATTCATTTTCATATTCTTTTTCACCATAAGCTACTACAAAATATTCAATATAAAAAGTGTATTGCTCTTTTTCATTTTTAAATATTCTTTTAGGGAAGGCCATTAGGCTCTTTTTTTTTTTTCTGGTTGAAACAATTTTATTCAGATATAATTCACATACCATAAAATTCATCCACTTAAAGTGTATAATTTAAAGATAGTCACAGAATTCACAGAAAAGTTTTTTAAAGCCTAGTCTGTCTCCTAGACATCCTCTCCATGGTGAGGAAGAACCATGGTGAGCTTCTGTCAGTTCCACTCTGCAGAGCTGGCTGAAGTTTTCTTTGTAATAATAGTTCTCAAAGTGAGGTCTCCAGATCAGCAGCATTAATATAATCTGAGAACTTGTTAGAAATGCAAATTCTGCGGCTCTGCCCTAGGTCTACTCAATCAAAAATTCTAGGGGTGGGGCCCATCATACTTTTTAAACAGGCTTTTATTTATTTTGACGGAGGCACTGGGAATTGAACCCATGACCTTATGCATGCTAGGTAGGCACTCTACCACTGAGCTATGCCCTCTCCTAAGGCATATTGTTCTTAATTTGCAGAGGAGGAAATAGAGACCCAGGAGGCCAGGGAGGAGGCCAGATCAGCAGGATTCCTGCTGGTGCTCGCACAGGTGGACGAGGACATCCATGTGAGGACCTGTTGCACCACGTGGGTTCTCAAACTCTCAGCCAGTGACCTGTCTGCTGCTGCCTGATGTTTCTCTAATTTCCAGGCTGAATGATGGTGTTCCCTCCTGACGTCCTCCACCCCATGCACAAAGATGATATGATGCTGGGGGAAGTGCCCAGAACGAAAGTGATGCATAGGACCCCACTCATCAGCACGGAGCCCAGGAGCCCAGGAGCCCTCCTGCATGTGAGGTTCAGGCTCTTTGGATGCCCTATGCATGTCACTCATTTTCTTATCCAGGTAAGCATGGTCCAGACTGATGCTCAGCCCCTAAGTGACTCACTGCAAAGACCCAGAGACATAGGATGGACACATCTCCTCTAGTGCTGGGTCTGAATCCCAGCTGCTGTCTTCTTCACCCCTAGGAGGCCTTTGGAGAATCACTTAATTTCTGAGCCCATTGCCTCACCTGTAAAACAGGGATCATGGAAATGCAGTGGGATTCAATGAGCCAGGAGAGGGTGACAGTCTCAGGTGAGCTGGGCACAAACTCAAGCCAGTGATCATGCCATGGTCTCCGGGAAGGGGCCTGAGCACCTGGAGCACAAGGACGGGGCCTGCACCACAGTGGGCTGGGCTGGCTTCTGTACCCAAGGCCCAGGACTCACACTGCACACTGCATCGGTATGTCCAGCCACAGCCTCCTTGGGACAACCTGACAGATGGGGCCTCCAAGCATGGCACAGACCCAAAAGGCATGTCCAGTGAGCAGCATTTTGAAGCCGCATTTTGTTAGGAAGGAGGCCAGGTGTAGATGTGACATTGGAAAAAGATACTCTAGACCAGAATGTCCTTTCTGTTCTCTGTCAGCTACCCTAGGCCTTTGTGACAACCTCCGGGACAATGCAGGGCAGACGGGAGCAAGGACACGAACAGCTTTCAGAGGTGCAGCCTCCGCCCATCAGGGAGCCACACTCTCCCCTCCCATATCCTGCCCCATGGGCTGTGTGACCCCAAGCAAGTTCCTAACCAGTCTGTGTCTCAGTCCTCTCTTATGATATTAAGAAAGCAGTAATAGCAGCTTTGTGAAGATTAAGCTGTATTAAGTGAAATAATTAGAACAGCTCCATCTGTCCATTCATCCATCCATCCATCCATCCATCCATCCATCTATCCATCTATCCATTCATCTAACCATCCATCCATCCATCTAGTCTTCCCCCTCACCCTCTCTGAGATCCTTTAGGTGCCAGGTGCAGGGAACACATGGGCCCCAGCCCTGTCAGGCTGTCCCAGCTGGGTTTTCTGGAAAGCAGACCCTGAGGCAGTCAGGAGTGTACAAGATTGGCTGGCAAGTACTGCCTATGAAGGGATGCAGGCTTGGGCAGGGAGAGGTCAGGCTGTGATGCAGATACAACCAAGTCTCTGCCAGGCCCACAGAGCTCTGGAGCTGAACCAGGGACCATTGCTTGGGGGAGGAGAGATGCCCTGGTTCCCCGTCTTGCTCCACAGTCGATGGAGGCTGCCCCAGAGGGAACATGACTAGACTTGGAAGCAGCCAGAGGACATTGGCTACCTGTACCTCTCACAGCTGAGAAGCAGAGAGCCCTCTTTTAAAGGGGGACCCGCAGTGTGACTCGGGGCCTGTCACAGCTATCCTAAAATGGAGGGTGGAGGGCGAGACACAGTTACGACAGAGCCTCATACACAGGAGCTGCTGGGCCAGGGTGCTATGATGATGCCAGAGGCACCTGCCTGGAGGAACAGCAAGGCTTCTTGAAAGTGACAGCTAGGATAGGGGTTCAGTGGTGGGTGACAGGTGCCCAGCAGGGACAGTGGGGAAGGCCACTGGCCCAGAATCAGCACATACTGGGTGATGAGATGGAAGCTAGACACAGCGAAGACCTTGGGCTGTGGCTGCAGGACTGTCCTGGAGCCCAGACCCTGGTCCTTCCCAGGAGGCAGCCAGGAGCTTTTTTGTTCAAGCTTTTCTATTCTGCCGGAAACCATACGTGCCTGGGGCAGTCCCAAGCTCCCTGCCTTTCCGTGCCTCTCATCTTCTTGTGGCGCATGGGACCAGAACATGCCGGCCCCACAGCAGGGCTCTTGTTTCTTGTAAACAGCCCCGGCCTTGTGTGCCCAGGGCACAGGGGTGCTGGTTACAGAGGCCGGACTGGCTACGGGGTGAGTTACCAGCTAGACCCAAACCGCTCTGTTAATGTGAAGCAGAAGGAGCTATTGTTTTTGGCCTCAGGAGCCGGCTCAAAAGCCAGGGTTGATTTTGGTCATATTCAGCCACCAAATACCCATGCACTCAAGTTCCAGGGGTTCATGTCCAGGGATCAAAGGGTCGGAGCATCAGCCCTGAGCGGCCGGATGAGGGACGGCTGGGGAGAGAGCTGCACCTCGGGGGGCTTCTGCCCTTGGCTGAAATGTGAAAGATGCACCCTGCCCCTCAAAGGAAATCCTCCCACCCTTCTCCTCCCAGAGTGTTATCAGGCCCAGGCCCAGCCCCAGACTGTGGATGGGAGCAGTTCAACCTTGAGATCCTCCCGCCTCCAGCCCAGCCAGGCAGCTACACCGCTACTGCTTTTCCTCTTTTATGTGATTCCCCCTGGTAGCCCGCAAAGCTGGGGTGAAGGTTATTTTCAAACAAGAATCTCAAGGGAAGGGTAAAGCTCAAGTGGTAGAGTGCATGCTTAGCAAGCATGAGGTCCCGGGTTCAATCCCCAGCACCTCCTCTAAACATAAATAAGTAACCCTAATTATCTCCCCTACACACACACACACAAAATGACTTTTAAACAAGGATCTCTTTTGTTTGCTGCCCGTAAGCTTCTATTCCATTAGAAAAAAAGAACAATAAGGCTCCTTCCATCAAATTCCTCTGGGAAAACTGACCTCTATTTTGAGATAAAAGCATTTTAAGAAAGCAAGTTCCCTGAGATCTCCCTGTTTCAGAAGGCTCTGAGCTCGGATGCTGTGCAAACTGAAACGGGCCCCCTAGCTCTCTGCTGTGCGTGTAAATCCCCCAGGGGCCTTGTCAATACCCATATTCGGTTCTGGACCCTGGGGCAGGGCTGTGATCCAGTGCATTTGACAAGCGCCTGAGTGATGCCCACGCTGCTGCCCCGAGGACTGCACAGTAGTGAGGGGTGACGATCTGGCCAGAACCCTGCTCTCCAAAGGGCCCTCGGCTCTGACCTCGGAGGCCAGAGTCTTCATGGCATTCCTGGTAAGGCCACCAGACCATCCCCATCGGTCCACCAAGCAGAGAGCATCAGCAGACTAGCACCCACAGTGCGTGAGGAAGGGAACATCCGTCTCCACACCTCCCAGACCATGGGAGACCTCAGAGTGGAAAAGGTGACCCAGGATGAAGAGGGGTGCATGGAGAGAAGACGGGCAAGGACAGAGCCGGAGACCCAATGTTCAAGTCACCGGCAGGCAGAGAAGGGAGCTTGCGAAAGAACTGGAGACGGAGCACACTAGCGGGGTTGGGGTGGGGGGGAATGAGCAAAGCATCGCCTTGGAAACCAAGGAGGAAATGGTCCCCAAATGCCCATGTTTACAGAGAAACCATGAAAGCTAAAGACTGAAAGTACCCTCTGGGTTGGATTCAGCAGCAAGATGCTCACTCAGCTCACAAGGCTGCAGCTCCCATCCCTGCACAGTAGGCTCCTTGGGAGGGTGCCAATGAGCAGAGGAGGGGCCCCGGCATGAGGCTTGGAAGGGACAAGAAATTTGGTCAAAAAAGGAGAGAGCTGAGGCAGTGATTGAGGGGGTTTAGGGAAAACCAGGGCTCTTTTCTTTGTGCGAAGGGAGAAAGAAGCAGAAACCAGTGAAGAAACAGTAAACAAAGAGAATGATGAGAGAAAAAATGGTCCATCAAAGGGCAAAGCCCCGAAGCCTGGCACAAGAAGGGTGTAGGAGACAGCGACAGGAGGGAGGCTAGGCTTCCATGGTGGCTGCAAGGAAGGAGGGGGCCATCCTGCTGAGAGTGGACGGGAAGTTTGGAAACAGCTGCTGCAGGGAACGGGGCGCCTATGACTCTGGTGAGCACACGTTGGCGGACTGATTTTATCCAGCAGCACCGAAATGCCCAGATAGCAGGTCTGAGAAAAGAGTGGTTGGCTCAACCCATGGCTGGGATGTTGCCGGGGGACCCAATCCAAGAAGAGTGATGCAGGACATGTGATGATATCTGCGAGAGAGAGGCTGCCATGATGCTTCACGGAGTCTGAGCAGGAGAGGAACAGAGGAGGTCAGGAGGGAGCCTGGAGGTAGGAAGAAAGCAGAGGGACCAGTGGTCTGGGACATCCAGTGGCCTGTTTCCAGAATGATTGATGATGATGACAGTTATAAGGAAGGAAGTTATGGAAAAAGGGAGAGTATTAAGTTCTGGGTTATGACATGAGTAGGGAGCAGAGAAGTGATGGCAGTAATTAGAGATGATCAGTTAAGGAAGTAGAATCTAGGATGGTGAACATCACCCCCAAGGGGGGGCCCCTGGGAAAATAACTTACTAAACCCTGCAGCTCACGGGAGAAACCTTCCAGCACCCTGTTCCTGAGATGTGGACACATAGAAGATGACATTCTCAGAGCAGCACTCGCCTCGTGCTGATGCACAGTCTGATGTGTGGAGGTGACACCTGAGAGCCAGTCCTCCACTAATTGGGAGAGAACCAGGGCTGGGCCCCCAGGCAGGTGCAAGGCACTGCCATCTCCAGGGGAAGCTCCAAGGTGGCAACCATGCCTTCCCAGGGCAAGGGCTGTCTCCGGAGGCTGGCCTTGTCCACCCAAATGACCCAGCCACAGAGGAGGCGCCACCAGCACACACAGAGTGGATGAGCACTGAGACAGGCCCCCTACCCACTCCCTGGCTTTGGAGGAACATTATTTCAGAAAGAAACAGAGAGAACACAGCACAGGCAAGTGAAGCGCCCCTGTAGGGAAGGATTCCTCTACTTTTATTTTCCTTCTAAATAGTCTGAAAATTTATGCCTCCTACACTGACCTTAAGTGCCCCCATTAGGTCCCATTCAACTCTGTGCTACCTAAGTGTTACATACATTTAGTTCACACGACAATTCTGAACTCGAAAAATGTGAACTGGCTTACTTGCATCCCTATGTGAACACTTCTGTTCATCCAAATAGTGAAATACATAAGGACTCAGGTAGAAAAAAGTTTAAAAGCTCTGTTTCTCATCTGAACACCCATTCAAGTGGGTCAACTTGATATTCACGTGCAAAGAATGGATCTAAACCTCACAACAGATAATTCGCTCAAAATCTATCAATGACCTAAACAGAGGAGCTAAAATTGTTAAAATCTTAGAAGAAAACATGAAGATAAATCTTCATGACCTTGGGTTTGGCAAAGGATTCTTAGCTATGGCACCAAAAGTGTGAGCGACAGAAGAAAAATTAGACAAATTTGACTTTGTAACGATGTAAAACTTCTGCGTATCAAAGGATATTGTCGAGAAAGTGAAAAGACATCCTATGAAATGGAAAAATTCTCACAAATCATGTATCTGATAAAAGTTGAATATCCAGAATATATAAAGAATACCTTAAAGTCAATAATAAAAAGACAACTGGGGGGAGGGTATAGCTCAGGGGTAGAGTGCATGTCTAGCATGCGTGAGGTCCTGGGTTCAATCCCCAGTACCTCCGTTAAAAAAAAGTAAATAAATAAACCTAATTACCTCCCTCTACCAAAATAATAATAATAATAATAATAATAATAATAATAATAATAATAATAATAATAATAAAAAGATGACTCAACTTAAAAATGGGCAAAAGATTGAGCAGGCATTTCTCCAAGGGAGATATGTACAAATGGCTTATGAACAGGAACATGAAAGATGGTTGACATTGGTAGTCATGAGGGAAATTCAAATCAACAGCATAATTAGATATCACTTCACACCCACTAGGATGGCTATAATCAAAAAGTCAAATGATAATGAGTTTGGCTAGGATGGGGAGAAATTGCAACTCTCACGCACTGCTGATGGGAAAGCAAAATGGTACGGCTGTTTTGGAGAACAGTTTGGCAGTTCCTCAAAAAGTTAAGCAGAGAGAATTACCATACGACCCAGTTACCCAACTCTTAGGTGCATACACAAGAGAAATGAAAACATTTGTCCATACAAAATCTTATACATGAATGTTCGTAGCCACATTATTCATAAAAGCCAAAGGTGGAAGCAACCTAAATGTCATCAGTGGATGAATGAATAAATAAATTATGGTTTATCCATACCCTGGAATAGTATTTAGCCATAAAAAGAATGAAGTCCTGATCCATGGTACAACTTGGATAAATCTCATAAACATTATACTTAGTGAAAGAATCCAGACACAAAAGGTCGCATATTATGTGTTTCGGTTTATACGATTTATCTAGAACAGGCAAACCGGTAGAGACAGAGAGCAGATTAGAGGTTACCAGTGGATGGAGGAAAGGCAGCAGAAATAAAGGATTCTGGAAGGAAGGAACAAGTTTTCAGGATGACGTGATAAGAGAGAGGAATGACATCAGGAAAGCTCTTCAACTAGCAGGAAAGGGAAATAATGACATATGCAAGTGTCTCCTGAGTACCCCATCCACGTGATAGGTCAGAGCTTTGAAGAGGAAGGAGGTGGGGTTCGCGCACGGTGAGGAAACCAGAAGACTTGAGGGCAAGCCCTAGGTCTGCAAGCTACCACCATGTGACATCAGAGGAGTTGCAGCTCATTCAGCATCTTGACTCTCCTTGGTGATCGGGAAGAAGTGAGCCAGCAGCCTAGGGCCACATTCAGGTGAGAGAGTGAACTCCAAGGCTGTGCCAGCCTCACTGGCATCATCACAGAGGCTGGGAGCAGGTTGGCGGGATGGAGGGAGACAGACTGCATCCTCGGGGAGAGGCAGAGGAATCCTCGCTGCGGCCATTTCTCCCCACCCCCTCCTGCCCCTACGGTGCACCCACCGCGGTTAACTCCTCTCCACATCACGGCACTACGTGCGGAACCACCCCGCAGACTCCTGCACCTCCCGAATCTGGTTGGGAGCAGCCAGCTGGCCACCGAGGTGTTTTTCCCCCTCGGCCTGGGCCCCACCACGGCTGCTCTGGCCGGGTGGTGACTCACAGCTGGCAGGCCTCTGGCCCGGTGTTATTTTGAGATCCGGCCCCGTGATGGGCCGATGTGACAGCTTTGTTCTCTCGGGCCCCTTTGATTTGTGAATCTCCCTTTGTGGCTGGTAGGGGGATGCTCAGGCCCTGCTGTTTCTGGGCTCCGGCATCCCCTCGGCTGGGCAGGCCGGGCCAGCTGCAGCGGGGGTGGCAGACAGAGGGCGGGAGCGGCCAGGCCCGGAGCTGAGCAGCCGCTGGCTTGGGCAGCTCGGTGCTTCGCTTCCAGGCAGCGTGGGGCCAACTGGGTGGTCGTGGAAGAATGACAATGCGTACTCAGAGCCAGTTATGAATGGCCAGATCACAAACCACAGGGCTGGACAAGGGCTGCCCTGCTGTGCCTGGGCCTCAGCCCAGGGCTCTCCGCCGAGTCTGCGCTCAGGGTTGGACCCCAGAGAAGCCGTCAGGGACTCGCAGGGCAGCCAGCCCTTGGGAAAGAGTCCTTGGGGCCTGGGAGGGCTCTGCCAGCGAGAAAAGACTCCAGGCTGTCAGATGAGGTCCGTGGGATCCCATTTGTGGCATATAACTTCAAGGCAGGAATGTTACAGAGTAGAGAGAGTGTCAGAGTCAAGGGCAATTGTGTGCAAAGCCCAGCTCTGCTCCCAGCAGGTGCTAAGACCCTGGGCTGGTTGCTTTGCCTCCAATCTCTTATCTGCAAAATGAAATTCTGACACCCATCTCTGGGCCGTGAAAGGTTTAACTGAGCTATAACACGTACAGATGCGCTCTGCATTGCATCTGCTTGGTAAATGCGGTCACACACACACACACACACACACACACACACACACACCCCGCCTGCCTCCTCCTGTGATCACTGGGGTAAAGATGGCTTGTTCTCAGTTGCTGCCTGGCCAGATGTCCCCTCCATCCTCATGGTTCCATGAATCCTTCCTGAAATGGATGTGTTCCCAGGTCATCGAGGGCTGCACTCCAGCCACTGGACTTCAGCCACTGGACTGGAGGCAGCTGAATTCAGCACACGCCCCCTCACTGCTGACACCCCGAACCAACTCAGCGGACACTTAAGTCAACAGGGTCTTTTTTGGCTGCTGAAAATTTCATGGTCACAGGTATTCCTTCTAGTCACCTTCCAGGGGGCCAAACCTCCTACAGAAGGGGGAAGATGCAGCCCCCAGATGAAAGCTTTCCATCAAAAGAAGGAGAAACAGGAAACTGAAGAGCTTAGCACATCCAGCAGGGTGTGACACATCCTGGAGATTCAGGGTCCCAGCGCCGACGCCTCCACCACCTGGAGGGGATGGCATGAGAGTCACATCTTCTGATGCACATGTCGGGGTTGAAAGAGGTTTTTGTGTCTTCTTGCCCAAGTCCCAAGCCATGATGCACATCCACACTGGTGTCCGGACCAGCTTCCACTGGGACCCCACCGTGGACAGGCGTTCACTCCCCTCTGGGCAGCTCGCTGCATCTGCAAGACCTCCAAATATTGAAATCCTGCCCTGTGGAGCTTACATCAATTGACCTTTATTCCACCGTCTGGGGCTACCTGACAGATCTGCTTCTTGTTCCTCAAGACAAGCTGATGTCACTACAGCTTGCGTGAGTCTTGTCATCCCCAGAAAAGAACCCATAAAGCATTGACGCACCTTTCCTTCCAGGGAATGGCTCCAAGAGCCCCATTCTCTTCTGCTGTCATGAGGAAAGAGTGACGGTGCCATTAGCTTTACCCTGGGGCAAGAAGGCTCTGAGGAGGCCACTAGGGAGCCAGTGCTGATGACCCTCCCCTGGGCCACCTCTCCTTGAGTTCTTCTTCAAAGGCCCGGGCCCCCTCCCCTTGGGGGCTGGGGTGCTCGTTTTGGTCCCATCCTGGGTTGGGGGCTGGCCTGGGTGTCTGGGAACCTCACCCTCACCCTCACCCTCACCCCCAACCATGGCAGCTTTCATCCTGTAACTCAGCTTTTCCATCAGAATTCCGAGGGCAATAATAGTAACTATTTGCTTGTAAAGTGCTTGGAGCTCAGAGGAGAAAAAGTGTCAGACAAGTGTGAAATGTTATTACTGGCACAAGCTAGAGGATGGAATGGAAATTCACCAGCAGAGTGTAGGAACTCAGAGGAAGCTGTTTGTCAGCTCCCCTGGACAAATGGATACAGGAAAAGGGGTCTCCCCTCTGCAGCCAGGCACAACCCAGGTCAGCCAGAGGCGCAGGAGGGGAGGCAAGTAAGGCCAGAGGGAGGGCTCCTGCTTTCTGATGTCAACACCACTGAACTCAATTAATAGCCACAACTTCAGCCTGAAGACTTGCTCTCCATTGCACATTAGGGGAGCCCACTAGCCTCGCCCAGGTACCCAGAGCCCCCAAGCAGCCAATTTAATCCGAGAAGAAGCCTCCTGGGAAAAGGAGCTATTGTATCCACCATCGCTGAGAACTAATCTGATTTCCAAACAGGGATGCACCAGGGAGGTAGGGCAAGTCAGCATGTGTGACATGAAGACTGAAATGGCAGGCAGTAGAACAGACTCCTTTGGACATACACATAATTCAATGAACAAAAGAAACTTTAAAAACTCTAGTACTCTCAGAACTTCAGGAAGAGTGTATATTCATGAAAGAATATTCTGAGGAAAATGCCTTCTTGGACATTTTACATATGATCTGCCATTCATTCCATGTTCTCAAAACAGTCATCAGTAAATGAACCAAAAGGTAAAGTCAAGGAAGTCTGCCAGAAGAACATGGAGAAGGAACTCTAGATCGAAATGGCCCATACATCCTATGAGGATGAATGAAAAAAGTATCATGTAACATTTTAAAACACAGAAGATGAAGAGAAAAATCGTAAACGCTGAGAAAACAGAATCATCCTATAAATGAATAAGAATCAGACAGGCATTTTGTTAACAAACATTATCAGAAATATGGGAGATTTTAACACATACCACGTTCCCAGATAGGAAGACTTAATATTCTAAAGAAGCCAATCATCCTTAAATTAATCTAAGTGTCAGGTTATTCTCCCTGACTCCTGACAGCTAAACTTAGCACTTTAGGACTTTGAGCCTGGAACCAGGACTGCAAAGAATCAGGGGAAGGTTCAAAATCCGCTCTAGTGGTGGCGGCGATGGAGATGGTGCTGGGAAGTGTTGGTACCATTGGAGCGTATAGCAGCGGGGCTGATGGTGGTGGGGAGGTAGGTGATGGGCGGTGATGATGGGACGGCAGCCACCAGCAGCCAGTATCGAGGAGAGATGACAGCAGCCCTCTTGGCAGCAAGTACCCAGGGACAAGGTCATCAGTGGCCCCGGACTGTCCCCATCATATCATTTCGCTGTGCTCCAGGTTCTCCAGCCTCTCCTTAATCTGACTTTTTTTCCAAAGCTTGTTTCCAAACACCCCATCCTGTCACTAAGATATCCAATATCCTTCTAATAAACCTCTTAAATAACATTGGTTTCTACTGCTTGCAACCAAGAACACTGGCACAAAGAATTTTCTAATCTTGAGAAAGAACATGCTTTTAGACACAAGGCGTGAAAGCAGAAATATTATTTTGAAAATGAAAGAATTTTCTAATCTTGAGAAAGAACAGGCTTTTAGACACAAGGCGTGAAAGCAGAAATATTATTTTGAAAATGAAAGACTGACTAATCAACCCACAAAAACTTGCAACAATCCAATAGAAAAAGTGACACATCGTAGAGTAAGAGACAGGACTGATAAACATAGGATAAGATGCTCAGTCTCCCTAGTAATCAAGGAACTGTAGGTTAAAACAATGACATACAACTTTCGCTCTTCAGGTTAGCAAAAATTACAAATGTTACATAACACCCAAGGTGTAACAGGACAGGAAGGCGGGCTCTCTTACAATGCCCTGGGGAAAACAAAGAAGAATGACTTTGACTGGAAGGTGAATGGTATCCCCCAATACTCGAAGTAGGAATTTCTTCTCCTCAAAAATGTTATTTCGAAGTATTTATCCTATATATACACTTGCACAAAACACACAGATGTGAATAGCTGGATTATGTCTAAGAGTCAAAAATTGTAGACAACTTAAATATCACCAACAGAGGCATGGTTAAACAAAATATGGAAAACACAGGAGGAATTCAAGAGTTCAATTTATCTCTACTGACTTGGAAGACTCCTTGGTGTGTTGTTTAGTGGGGGGGAAGAAAGCACTTAAAGCAGGAGGGTATAGCTCAGTGGTAGAGCGCGTGTTTAGCATGTATGAGGTCCTGGGTTCAGTCCCCATTACCTCCATTTTAAAAATTAAAATGAAATTAAATTTTCAGAAAAGCAATTGAAAAGCAGTCTGTTTGGTATGATTCAATTTCTTTTTAAAAACTTTCTAAAAATTCCAAAAGTGCAGCTAAGATCACGTTTTTTTCTTATCCACCTCTGTAACAAGTAACACTGTACAATGATTACTTTTGCAATTTCTCAGCAAAACTAAAAGGAAAAAGAAACAAAGCCAACAGAAATGTCCTTTTAGGGCTAAATCACCACGAAGGTTTCACTGTTCTTATGGGTCATGGTGAACCGGCTGTGAACTAGGCTGGGTGAGGGAACTTCTGCTGTATCTTATGCCTTCGGGAGGGCAGAGATAGGTGGAAGAGGCAGAAGACGGTGCCTGGTTTTATTCTACGGCCTCAGAAAAATTCCTCTGGAGTCTAGATCAAGTTAATGAGGGAAACACTGAAAAGAGCAATCAATCATTACCTTGCTTAAGAACGGCCCGGGTCCCTTAACGGTCCATCAGAGGAGTGAAATTAACTAGAAGGAAAGCCCCCACATCATAAATGGAATCACGGACAGATGAAAAGATGTTTGTTTGACCCAGTAAGTACAATATACTGTGCCCACAGCACATCCTGATGGAATACTACAAGGGGGCTGCCTCTGTTTTGCAGCCGAAAGTCCCTTTGATTTATGGAGCCAAAGTAAATGACAGGCAGGGCCAATAAAAATTCTTTAGAGACTCAGGCTTACTTTCCATTCCATCTTTTAGAGAAGGTGAAAAGACTGGTGCGCCTGTAGTGGGACTTGGTGGAAATCACGAATGGGGCGTTCGTTCATCTGTTTCGAGGACGTTTCTGTTGTCAGAGGGGGACTTCCGTCCAGGGCGGGTGCTGAGGCAGGAGCAGAGCTCCATCTGGGGGAGGTCTGAGCTAGATAAACATTTTGTCTGCAGCTGGGAGTCTGCTGGGCAGGCTCAGGGGGACCGGACAAACTGGCTTGTCCAGGAGCTGGTTCCTGAAAAGCGTGATACACAGCCCCTGTTCCCAGCGGGTCGACTTGCCTTTCAAAAGACCCGGGAGGAGAATGTACTTAACAGAAGTGAGTCTTTTCATGAGAGAATGTATGATTGGTCCCTTCCCTAGGTTAAACCCTCACACAAAGCCTGAGAACAAATACCTGCTGAAAGTCATGGGATGTAGTGGGCTTGGGTGCAAGATGGGTTTGGATTCAAATCATACTTTTGAGTAACTTTGGGTAAGTCACTTCTCAGAATCTTGTTTTTTCCTTCCGTAAAATGGGCACGATACCATCTTCTTCACGGGACTGGTAAACACATCAACTGACATGATGTGTTTGTTTGTTGGGGCTTCTGTTAACAGAGGACCAGGAGCTGGAGGCTCAAACCACAGAAATCCATTGTCTCACAGTTCCATCAGAGGAGGTCTGAGCTGGACAGAGACTTGAGGCTTGATGTCAGGAGGCTAGAAATTCTAGATCGAGGTGTCAGCAGGCTGGGTTCCTTCTGAGAGCTGTGAGGGAGGAC